>NC_085141.1:61013910-61681014 GCF_024139115.2 Armigeres subalbatus | reverse complement strand
CTAGAAGTTAGCGTATTGCTAAAAGCTCTGTCTATGTTTCCATTATAGGGAATCTGTCTGTTGCAAAACAAAGTAAATAGCACCAATCTGTACGCTTCTTTAGCTAACAAACAAGCCACTGGTGAAAAATCATAAAATAATGAAACAATCAAAATTCCTTTTCATTGCTTTGTTTTGATGGGATGGAAATAGGAGTCATGGATGAAGCGCCGATCCTGTCCCTATAATGCTCAGTGTTCCGAAACTCAGTATCCGTTTTCAAAGTTTGCTTGAAACTCCTTTTGCAGTGAAATAATGTTTTTCTTCGGAATGGAACATTGGAATGACACGTGACACGTGTTCTTGGATAACGATTCCTGGATGATGGATCTTCAGGATGGATTGTTAAGAATGCCCGGTTTGAATCTTGATTAATACGGTAACACTTAAATCAAATCTACACTCTAAACTCTTCGAGATCTTATACACGACTGTACTTTATTTGAATTTCACGCTCGCACGCTGCCGGTAGCCGGCCGGCTTGATAGCATTGCGGGCCGCTGTTACGAACGTAACATACCTAGTAATGTAGTTTTCTTCGCGCACACTCATTCACAAATTATAAAACACAGTTACTTATTAATATCTTTCGTTTATTTGGAAGGCACATTTGCCGTGAAGCGTTTAGGAGCCGAATCCAAGTTAGTAATACATTTTTACTTATACAAAGTGTTCGTATTGTGGAAACCCAAAAGCTCGCGGTTTGCCGAGGTTAGGGAATACAGTAAATATAAAAAAGACGATCAAAGAGGAAGACATTCGTTATGGGTGGACAGATAAGGGGATGGGCAGATAAAATTACAGTCTTACATCAGCAATTTAAAAATTCCTCTGTTATTTGTTTGCGACATTCCTTTATACCAACACCCCATCTGTAACGCATAACGCCTTTACAAAATTTCCCAAAAATGATAAATTGTGTTAAATATCTTAGGTTATATGCACATGCACATGTTTCGATGATATGAAATTTAGAAAAGAATCTACGTGTCTTAGAGGGACATGAGACGCGTGATAACCCTACACAACAAGTCCACTTAAAGGTCCTGTTTGGGGAAAAGCTCCACATAGCGTTTTAAATTTATATGAAGATTAAGCAAAACGACACTTTTAACATTTTTGCTTTTTATGTCTTATTATTGAGACTTGCAGCCTCGTTGTTCGTCTCTGCCTTGTATTTTTTTTGCTTAGCGGTCTAATTTTTCGTCAATCATGCTGACTCAAACGTAGTGCATATAGTTCGTAAGATGCCGAAAACTTTGCTGACGAAGGCATAGCTGAAGGTCTACAAAAATGTATATGTTTCGAAAATTGATTGTTCAAATCCATATGCAAGAAATCAATGTTTGCCAGCCTACCAAACTAACTTGCGGTTGTCGAGGCAAACCCATCTTCCATATTGTTTCGAAAAACCATTGATTTGGAAAAAATACCATGACGCCCCACTCTAATGGGCATAGATGTAGCTAGTACTTGCGATGCAGTTCGACATCCGAAATGGGAGAAAATTCTATTGTCGTCATTTTTATTCGATGGAAATCTCATTGAAACCGGTTTCAGGTATTTATTCAATACTCAATCAATATATCCGATCTCAAATGGCGCAAAAAAAAATGTCAAGAATCTACAATCCAATCTCAAAAAATATGCAAATATTAGGGATTTGTTTATGTTTTTTATTTGTTGGCTCTGTCGTGTATGACGCTTTGAGGAGCCGCAATTCTTAGTATGTAAAATATTTAAAACCAACAGATTAATCCACTAGCGGTGATGGTGCCTTTCGTCGTTCAAAAGGTTTGAAAATCTCAAATAACACCAATAGGATTGGTCTTATTTTCATATTTGTTTATATGCATAAAAAGATTCTGCACAAACGCAATTTGTTGCAAACAAAATCGGATGAGCATAAGAGCAACAAATGGCATTTTATTTAGTAGTTTTAAATTAGTATTTTCGTCATAATCTTTGACCAATTGTCGATCGGCCAAGTTTCTAGGAAACAATGGACAAGATTCTCGTCGAATGCAATCTGTTTGAAGGGACCTGAGAAGCAATACATATTATATTCAATTCAATCACAGTAACTTATATATGACCTGGATTCAGTCAATATGGTTACTGCAAACCAGATTTGTTGAAATTAAAGTGTTTGGGGGAATACAGAAGATAAGTCAGAAAGTGGCTAGATTTTTGAACTCTATTTCACAAATAAACAGTAATTGACCATAACATCTAGCCCATAGTCCGATCTGCTAATTTTCAATAAGAAAATATGAGACATTCTACGTCGAATGCAACTTGTTGTGAGCAAATCGATTGAGGATAAGTGCCCGAAAATGAGTGACATTTTTACGCGATTTTTGTATGAATTTGTATTTTGGCCATAACTTCGATCCCATAGTTCGATCTGACCAATTTCAAATAGGAATCAATGCGACAGGATTATGCGTCGAATATAACTTGTTGCGAGCAAATCGTTGAGAATGAGTTCCGAAAATGAGTGACATTTTTACGCGATTTTTCGTATGATATTTTGCTATAACTCTGATCCCATTGTTCGATCTGACCAATTTCAAATAGGAAACAATGGGACAGAATTCTGCGTCGAATGCAACTTGTTGCGAGCAAATCAGTTGAGGATAAGAGCCGAAAATGAGTGACATTTTTACCGATTTTTTTGTATGGATTTTTATTTTGGCCACAACTTTCATCCCATAGTTCGATCTGGCCAATTTGAAATAGAAAAATATGGAACAGGATTCTGCGTCGAATGCAACTTGCTGGAGCAAATGTTGAGGATAAGTGCCCAAAATATGATATTTTTACGCGATTTTTTCGTATGAATTTGTATTTTGGCCATAACTTCTTAATCCCATAGTTCGATCAGACAATTTAAATAGGAAACAATGCGACAGGATTCTGCGTCGAATGCAACTTGTTGCGAGCAATCGGTTGAGAATGAGTTCCCGAAAATGAGTGACATTTTTACGCGATTTTTTCAGGTGAATTTGTATTTTGGCCATAACTCTGATCCCATAGTCCGATCTGACCAATTTCAAATAGGAAACAATGGGACAGGATTCTGCGTCGAATGCAACTTGTTTCAAGCAAATCGGTTGAGGGTAAGTGCCCGAAAAAATGAGGTGACATTTTTACGCGATTTTTTCGTATGAATTTGTATTTTGGCCATAACTTCGATCCCATAGTCTCGATCTGGCATCAAATAGGAAACAATGGGACAGGATTCTGCGTTGAATGCAACTTGTTGGAGCAAATCGGTTGAGGATAAGTGCCAAAAATGAGTGACATTTTGAGTAGTTTCTATGCACACACACACACACACACACACACACACACATACACACACACACAACACACACACACACACAAACACAGACATCACCTCGATTCGTCGAACTGAGCGATTGGGTATATACACTATGGGTCTCCGCCTTCTATCAAAAAGTTTGTTTTTGAGGATCATATAGCCTTTACTGATACTTAGTATACGAGAAAGGCAAAATGCATTTTCGGTCTGAACATACTTTTAAGAAACAAAAAGTTCTATAAAGTTGTCTGGATACTTGGGCCCTTATTATAGAGTTACTGAAAATAGGGTGGGCTGTTTTATAAAATGTAAAATTTTCATTTTTTTTTATTTTATGGAATATTGACGTAAAATGTTCTAAAGTTGTAGCGCAGCTTTTTCCAATTAACTTGTATATAAACTTTTATGTAGCTCTAAGCTCACTTGTTTAGAGTAATTTTACTTACCAGGATTAGGTGTCCTCAAAAAAAAGATTTATGATCTGCTCTATTTCATTTTTTATTTTCACGGATGTCATCTTCTGAAGACTTTTGGGGCTTTTCAAAACGCGTGTTTTGCTATAAGAATATCGCCTGTATCTTCTTCCGTTGTCGAGTTATATTAATTCTATTTGAAAACTCCAGATTAATCCACCTAGCGGTGATGGTGCCTTCTGACTGACTCTGACTGGATCTGACTGGATCTGGGATCTGGATTTGGATCGACCTGGACTGGACCGACTGATCTGGACTGACCTGGACCGATCGATCTGGACTGACCTGGACTGACCTGGACCTGATCTGGACCTGACTGGATTCGATCGGACCTGACTGGATCTGACTCGACCGATCTGGATCGACTGACTGGACTGGACTGACTCCACTGATCTGGACCTGGATCTGGATTGACCTGGACCGATCTTGGACTGGATCTGGACTGATTGTGACCGATCTGATCGACCTGGACTGACTTGAACTGACTTGACCGATCTGGACTGACCTGGACTGACTTGGATCGACTCCGATCTGGATCTGGACTGACTGGATTGACTGACTGACCTGACTGGATCTGGACTGGATCCCTGGATTGACTCTGGATCGACCTGACTGGATCGACCTGACTGGACTGACTGACCGACCTGGACTGGATCGACTGGACTTGGACCTGAACCTGGACTGAACTTGGACTGGATCTTTGGACTGACCTGACTGGATCGGACTGGATCTTGGATTGATCTGACTGATCTGGACCGACTGGACTCTGACCGGACTTGACTGGATCTGGACGGACCTGGACTGACTTAGGACCTGACCGGATCTGGACTGACCTGACCTGGACTGACCTGACTGGACTGACTGGACCGATCTGGACTGATCTTGACTGACTGGGACTGACTTGACCGATCTGGACTGGACTGGACTGACTCTGACTGGATCTGGACTGACTGACTGATCTGACCGACCTGGACTGACCTGGACTGATCGACTGAATCTGACTGACTGGACTGGACCTGACCGACCTGGACTGACCTGGACTGGACCGATCTGGACTCGATCTGGACCGACTCTGACCTTGACTGACCTGGACTGGATCTGGACTGATCTGACCGATCTGGACTGACCTGGACTGGATCTGACTGGACTCGACCTGGACTGACCTGAATTGACCGACTGGATTCTGACTGACCTGGACTGACCTGGACTGACCTGGACTGGACCTGACCGATCTGGACTGGACCTGGACTGACCTTGACTGACCTGGACTGGATCTGGACCGACTCGATCTGACTGGACTGACCTGACTGATCTGGACCTGATCGACTGGACTGACCTGACTGGATCTGGACTGGACCTTGACCGACTGGATCTGACTGACTTGACTGGATCGACCGGACTGACCTGGACTGGATCTGGACCTGACTGGATCTGGACTGGATCTGGACTGACCTGGGACTGATCTGGACTGGATCTTGACTGACTCTGAATCTGACTGACCTGGACTGGATCTTGGACTGGATCTGGACTGGATCTTGGACTGATCTGGACTGGATCTGGACTGGATCGACCTGGACTGGATCTGGACTGGATTTGGACTGGATCTGGACCTGGATCTTGGACTGGATCTGGACTGATCTGACTGGATCTGACTGACTTGGACTGGATCGACTGGACTGACCTGACCGACTGGATCGGATCTGGACTGATCTGACTCTGACTGATCTGACTGGATCTGGACTGACCTGGACCGACCTGGACTGACCTGACCTGGACTGACCTGGATCTGACTGACCTGGACTGACCTGACTGGATTTGGACTGGATCGGACTGGACGGACTTGACTGGATCTGACTGATCGGACTGGATCGACTTGACTGACCTGGACTGACCTGACTGGACTCGACCGACTGGATCTGGACTGGATCGACCTTGGACTGGACTGACCTGGACTGACCTGGACCTGACTGACCTGGATCTGACTGACTGACCGATCTGGACTGACCTGGATCTGGACCTGACCGACCTGGACTCGATCTGGACTGGATCTGACTCTGGACTGGATCTGACTCAACCGGATCTGGACTGGACCTGGACTGGATCTGGACTGACCTCTGGAATTGACCTGGATCTGGATCGATTGGACTGGATCTGGACTGATCTGGACTTGACCTTGACTGGATCTGGACTGGATCTGGACTGACCTGGACTGGACTTTGGACCGATCTTGGATCGACCTGGACTGGATCTGGACCTGGACTGAATCTGGACCGATCTGACTGGATCTGGACTGGACCTGGACTGGATCTGGACTGGACCGACCTGACTGACCTGGACTGATCTGACCGGGATCTGGACTGGACCGACTGGATCTGGACCGACTTGGACTGACCTGGACTGGATCTGGACTGACTGGACCGATCTGGACTGACTCTGATTTGACTGACTCAATCGATCTGACTGGACCTGACTGGAATCTGGACTGGATCTGGACTGGACCTTGGACCTGACCGATTGGACAGATCTTGATCGATCTGGATCTTGGGGACTGACCTGACTGGACTTGACTGGATCTGGACCGACTGACTGACCTGACTGACTGATCTGGACTGAATCTGGACTGGATCTGACCTGACTGATCTGATCCTGATCTGGACTGACCTGACCTTGACTGGATCTGGACTGACTCTGGACTGACTGACCTGGACTTGGACCTGGATCTGGACTGGACTGACTTTCTGGACTTGACTGGATCTGGACTGAATCTGACTGACCTGAATCTGGACTGACCTGGACTGATCTGACTGGATCTGGACCTGGACCTGGATCTGGACTGACTCAGACTGACCTGACTGGATCTGACTCTTGGACTGACCTGGACCTGACCTGGACTGGATCTGACTGACCTGGACTGAATCTGGACTTGGACCGACTGACTGGATCTGACCGACTGGATCTGGACTGAATTGACTGATCTGGACCTGGATCTGACCTGACTGGACCTGACTTGACTCTGACTGGATCTGGACCGACCTGACTGGACTGGATCTGGACCGACTTGGGATCGGATCTTGACTGATCTGACTGGATCTGACTGACTCGGACCTGGATTCTGACTGGACTTGACCGATCTGACTGACCTGGATCTGACCGACTTGGACTGACCTGATTGGATTTGAATTGACTGGATCTGACTGGATCGGATTCTGACTGGACTGATTTGACTGGATCGACTGGACTGATTTGGACTGATCTGACTGGATCGACTCTGACTGGATCTGGACTGGACCTGGACTGACTTGGACTGATCTGGACTGATCTTTGACTTGACTCTGGATCTGGACTGACCTGACTGGATTTGACTTGACCTGACTGGATTTGGATTGATTTGATCTGGACTGGATCGACTGACTGGACTGGATCTGGACTGATTTGACTGGATTCCTGGACTGACCTGATCGATCTGACTGGACCTGGACTGGATTTGGATTGACTTTGGACTCGACTTGGACTGACCTGGACTGATCTGGACTGACCTGACTGACCTGGACTGACCTGGACTGGATCTGGACTGACCTGGACTGGATCTGGATCGGACTGGATCTGGACTTGATCTGACCGATTGGACTGGATCGGAATTCTGACTGACTGGATCTGACTGACCTGATCGACCTTGACTGGACTGACTGACTTGATCGGACCGACTGGATCTGGATCGACTTTGACTGACCTGGACTGACTGATTCGACTGATTTGACTGATCTGGACTGGACTTGGATTGACTTGACTCTTGGATTGATCTGGACTGGATCTTGACTGGATCTGGACTGACCTGACTGATCTGACTCGGACCTGGATTTGACCGATCTGGACTGGGATCTTGACTGGATTTGATTGGATCTGACTGGATCTGACTGACCTGGACTGACTACTGACTGGATCTGGACTGACTTGGACTGGATCTGACTGATTTGGATTGGTTTGACTGATTTTGACTTGGATTGGATTTGATTGGTTGGATTGGTTTGGTTGGTTTGGATTGGTTTGGATTGGTTTGGTTGGTTTGGATTGGTTTGGATTGGTTTGGATTGGTTGATTGGTTTGATTGGTTTGGATTGGTTTGGATTGGTTGGATTGGTTTGGATTGGTTTGGATTGGTTTGGATTGGTTTGGATTGGTTTGGTTTGGATTGGATTTAGATTGGTTTGGATTGGTTTGGATTGGTTTGGATTGGATTGATTTGGATTGGATTTGGATTGGATTTGGATTGGATTTGGATTGGATTTGGATTGGATTTGGACTGAATTTGGATTGGATTTGGATTGGATTTTGATTGGATTTGGATTGGATTCGGATTGTATTTGGATTGGATTTGGATTGGATTGGATTAGGATTGGATATAGAACGATAGATGACGATAAAATATCCTTGAAATCCGAAATAGACAGTAGAGCTGCACGAAGAATGAATTTCTTTACCCTATATGAAAAGGCCATATTTAATAGGGGTAAAATCTAAATTCTTTCGAAGATGATCACGAAGTGTATCAAGTGTATAACGCAGAAAAAAATGTGAATAGTATAAAATAAGATATTATTTAATTGGTAACGTGCGAATTTAAAAGAACGAATTGCTAAAATAATTACAGTGTTGTTGGTTTTCACGTAGAAAATACAATCCGAAATACGTAAAAAAACGCTTAAATCCCAAAATCCACGTAAAAACCGACCACACTGAAAATTGATTTTGTGCTGTGTTCACAAGCTTCCTGGCTTTACTAAAAAATCGCGTGGAAGAACTTTTTTCAAAATCCACGTAAAAAAATATCGAATGAATCCCAATATTTGCGTAAAAAATGCAAAAAGCAACACTTTGTTTTAGTGATGAAAGCGATTATCTCTATTTTTAATTTAACCGACGTCGGTTGTCGTTTTTGGCTCGATCTGAGGCTTCATTTCAAGGTAATTAGATGCCTCGCTTTTAATCCTCTGCCAATAAGCACGAGCAAAGTTTTCACCAAAGACCATACTCCCGGGAGGCTTCAACTTGGACCAAAGGAAAAACTAAAAGGCAAACCAAAAGCTTAACTTTACAGCTCATAAATCCACCATAAATATCTCAAAGCTTTTAGCGGAATATAATGACGCAGTAGGTCGCAAAAAAGTGGAACAAATCTCCAACAAGTGGACTGAGGCGAACGAAATGCCGAGGAAATAAGGAGCCATTGAGTGAGTGATTCAGAACGTTTCCAACGGTTATGATGCAGTGGTAGTCCACTTAATTTTACTTATAGAGCCTGATAATCTCCAAAATTCAAAATGTATATTGAACTAAAGCTTGCGGTCTAAAGCCCATATTCTGTATACTGGTTAAGACTGTACTTGAAAAAATAAGTCGCGCGTAATAAGAATGTAATAATTAGGCAGGAAGAATTCCATCCCAATCTGTCTAGTGATTATGAAGATGAAATTGTATCAAACTCAGAACCGCCAAAAAATCAACATGAGTCCCTCCACTTTATCATATTTACAGATAGGTATTACAGTCGGATCAAGTACGATACACCTCACCTTGGGAAAAAATGCATCGCCCTAACGCAATCTATACGTCCCATTGTAACATAGCACCAATTTACATTAATATCATCGAACTATGTAGAAGAAATTGAAAACCCCTGAAGTGCACGAATGCGACACTGCCGATAAAGAAAATCTGTAGAAACATAAACGCCATGCGGCATTCTTCCGCAAGACTTTCGGTGCGAAGTGTTCTCGTCGCGTTCTTGTCGCCCCGGTGGCATATAACTGGTCCAACCATGCGACGTGTTTGGGTGTTCGCTCCTCACTGGCCGAAGCAAACGATACGTAGAAGTAAGCGAGCTGTAAAGCGGAAGTGAAGTGATAACACTTATATTCTTTTTAAATACTACTGCATTGTGCGGAATAAGATGGTGAGTTTTTTTCCACAATCTTCCAAGACTTTGAATGAGCACTAAGCAGCAAGGTGGTGGTTTACTTTGGAACACCATTCTTTAGAAGTAATTTTGCTCAGTTGGTTTCTGTAGCGGAATTAATGATCTATCCTGAACGGAAGTAATTCAACGAAAGTAAGTGCCTGGAAATAATCGGATTTATGCTTGGTGAAGATTTTGATCTCTCTTGATGCAATTGTGTGAAGCATCCAGACGCAAAGCATAGTAGGGAGTTCCAACTATAGTGGAGCGAACTCTTTCGTTGAGTTCATAATTCTGCGTAGGTTGCACGAACCTTTTAAAAAATGTTTAATTGAATGAAAAGTTTTATATGAAAAAATACAGAAGTGGTATTCTGATATAATGATTGACTAATGAATGATTAACATAGGATCAACATGTGATAGAAAATGCATAAGGTATCCACTTCCTACGAAGGACCTCCGTCGCTAAGCTGCGGTAGACGATGAAGGTCATTCGTGGCTTATTAGGGAAAGTACCTGTTCAGCGTACTGGAGTCGTAGGATTAAACCCCCACCGAAGGCAATGGTTACCTTCAATACATTTTTCGAACTAAATCTTACTAATCTTACTCGAACTAAAATTACTTACATCACTACTGCTAACTGATTGTTGTCGATTGCTGGAGACATCGTTCTCTAAAGGTGCTACAGTCGCTGTCGTCGTTGTGCTGGTGGTTGTGGTTGTTGACGTGCTTGCCGTACTACTGCTACTGCTACTACTGCTAGATCCTAGTGTTGTGGTAGTTCGATCAGTCGATTTCGTGCCGGTTCCCATAGATCGGACATCGTTGAAGGTGAGACTCCTCGAGCGGACTTTATCCCCGATGGATGGCTGCTCTTGGCCATCGCCCAAATCTAATCCGTCTCCACCGATCAAGGGTTGCGACTCTGGTGGAGGCCCATTAATGCCGTTCAACGCAGCGGTCGATGTGCTAACGATATTCGCTATTGATATCTGGTTCTGACACAGGATTATGAAAACCGAACTGATCAGCAGTGTCAGGTACAGCTTGTAGGATTTGATCATCCTTCCGATGGACTCACCGAACGAAGCCGTGGCGGTGCCTTGTCTGCAGAAGCGTTGATGGGCCAGTGTTTAAGGCGCGACGGCCCAAATAATTGAGGCTGTCTTGTTAGATGCACGATTCAATTACTGGGGCTGGAGGTAGCCGCCTGGCAAGGCCGATTGCTTCGTGGCTGGATAGACACATTGATACCTGAAAACAGATTAGACAAACAACATTGTTTTAAATGATGTGAACTAGTCTATGCGAACGACTGAAAGCCTATACATATAACGAAGAATATGAGCTAGGATTCAGAAGCAGAGATGAAAATCCGGAATAGATTCCCTTCAATGACTTCCAAGATACACATTTTTTAAGTCTCCTCTTCTATAAAAAAAAAGTATTTGAAATATATGAACCGCATTTTAAACCTTCTAGGACTTGCCTGCTCCTGTATCATTTACGCTGCATTACCCCTTTTGTAAAATATAATCGCACTTTTTTCGAAAGGTTATACTTTTCACAACGCTGCGAGACCTTGGAGATTAAGGGTCGATGTCCACGTAGCGGTTTTTCAAGGTGCGAGCAAGAGATGAACCGGTCAAAGTCCGAGAATATTTTAAATAAGGTACGCTGAGGGAAGTGGAAAAGGAAAAATCGATAGTGCATGTTTGAATTAGTGTAAAACCAGTTTAAATGATATAAATGCATTCAATCAAAATGGGCTATCAATAACAGTCAATTTTGCACTGTTATGGAAAAAGATAAAAAAATTAGGAGTTGTTTTCCATTTAACCTAGTGGGATGGGATAAGTGGAAAACCCACACACTTAAACTATTTTGTAGACATCGGCAATTATTTTGCCGAGATTCCAACAGACAAGATCTTGGCAATGTTTTTTACTGAAATTCGGTAATTTCTTTACCGAAATTTCGTCAACATTTTGCCGAAATTTGTCAAAGATGATTTTTTGCCGAGATCTCTCGGTACCGAAATCTCGGTAAAAGTTTTACCGAAGTTCGTCGAAATTATTACCAATATCTCGGCTGTTGGATTCTCGGCAATCGGTAAATTTAGAATTTTAACCTTCCGGGACTCGCACCGTTGTAAAAAGTACAACAGCTTCGGAAAAAGCTCGCTTGTCGTTCACAAGAGAAGCGGAAAGAAGAAATTGAGCTTATAGTGTTATAAACTAATCTACTTAGTTTACCGAATTGAGGTGATGTATGTGTGTGCGTTTTTGTATGTATGTGTGTGCGAAAATCACGTACAAAATTATCTCCAATTTGTATGCACTTGTCCTTAACCAATTTGTTCGCACAAAAAATTGCATTCAACGGCAAAACTTGCTATAAATATACATGAATGTGAATTATGGAATATATTCACCTACCTACCTTTTTCTTTCTCATACATTTTTTTTCATATGTAAAACATGTGAAAGGCTCAACCAACACGTACGTCCCAAACCCCCATTTTACGACAAAATTAAAAATTAAAAACCATGCAGCTCAACCAATTTCTAACGGATTTTCAAGCAATCTTCTGGAATCGTTCACAAAATTCCTATAGTTTTAGGAACCGAAGTCAATTTTTGTCCAATGGCCATGGTTCCGGATATATTTCGGGGAGTATTGGGGTTACCTCCCTCCCGGGAAAAATGGTCACTGGCATATCGGCCTCGAAATCCATCGTGCGACATGTCAAAATTCATGATTTCGCAAAACAAGTACACATTTCGGCGATTTTCGATAGAATTGGCCACCCTCCGGGTACTTCCAGGGCCTGGTTCCCTTGGGGAAGTGGCCGATTTTCGTTCAATCTTGGAACCCATCTTGCGACATGTCAAACTTCATGATTTTGCAAATTCAGTACACTGGAGTACATTTCGGCGATTTTCGATCGAATTGGTCACCCTCCGGGTACTTCCAGGACCTGGTTCCCTTGGGGAAGTGGCCAATTTTCATTCGCTCTTGGAACCCATCTTGCGACATATCAAACTTCATGATTTTGCAAAACAAGTACACTGGAGTACATTTCGGCGATTTTCGATCGAATTGGCCACCCTCCGGGTACTTCCAGGGCCTGGTTCCCTTGGGGAAGTGGCCAATTTTCATTCGCTCTTGGAACCCATCTTGCGACATATCAAACTTCATGATTTTGCAAAACAAGTACACTGGAGTCCATTCGGCGATTTTCGATCGAATTGGCCACCCTCCGTGTACTTCCAGAGCCTGGTTCCCTTGGGGAAGTAACCAATTTTCATTCGCTCTTGGAACCCATCTTGCGACATATCAAACTTCATGATTTTGCAAAACAAGTACACTGGAGTACATTTCGGCGATTTTCGATCGAATTGGCCACCCTCCCGGTACTTCCAGGGCCTGGTTCCCTTGGGGAAGTGGCCAATTTTCGTTCGCTCTTGGAACCCATCTTGCGACATGTCAAACTTCATGATTTTGCAAATTTAGTACACTGGAGTACATTTCGGCGATTTTCGATCGAATTGGCCACCCTCCGGGTAGTACCCAATTCGATCGAAAATCACCGAAATGAACTCCAGTGTACTTGTTTTGCAAAATCATGAAGTTGGACATGTCGCAAGATGGGTTCCAAGGGCGAATGAAAATTGGCCACTTCCCCAAGGGAACCAGGCTTTGGAAGTACCCGGAGGGTGACCAATTCGATCGAAAATCGCCGAAATGTACTCCAGTGTACTAAATTTGCAAAATCATGAAGTTTGACATGTCGCAAGATGGGTTCCAAGATTGAACGAATATTGGCCACTTCCCCAAGGGAACCAGGCCCTGGAAGTACCCGGAGGGTGGCCAATTCGATCGAAAATCGCCGAAAAGTACTCCAGTGTACTTGTTTTGCAAAATCATGAAGTTTGATATGTCGCAAGATGGGTTCCAAGAGCGAATGAAAATTGGCCACTTCCCCAAGGGAACCAGGCCCTGGAAGAACCCGGAGGTGGCCAATCTGATCGAAAATCGCCGAAAAGTACTCCAGTGTACTTGTTTTGGGAAATCATGAAGTTTGACGTGTCGGAAGATGGGCTCCAAGACTGAACGAAAAGTGGCCACTTCCACAAGGAAATCAGGCCCTGGAAGTACCCGCAGGGTGGCCAATTCAATCGAAAATTGTCTGATACATGTTTTGCAAATTCATGAAGTTTGACATGTCGCAAGATGGATTTCGGAGCCGATATGCCAGTGACCATTTTTTCCGGGAGGGAGGTAACCCCAATACTCCCCGAAATATATCCGGAACCATGGCCATTGGACAAAAATTGACTTCGGTTCCTAAAACTATAGGAATTTTGTGATCGATTCCAGAAGATTGCTTGAAAATCCGTTAGAAATTGGCTGAGCTGCATGGTTTTGAATTTTGAGTTTTGTCGTAAAATGGGGGTTGGGGACGTACGTGTTAATACCGTTAGGTGGATTAATCAGGCTTTTTCTTATGTACATTAATTCAATCACCACTGAAATCACAATGATAACAAATAAGGAACATATTAAGATTCACAGCCATCAAAAATAACCCTGGAGGGAAGGAAAAAAATGCGTTTGATACCAGGGGTAAGTGTAAAATCTTCAAATTATTTGCTTTCATGGTACAAACCACAACAAATTGAATGTGATTAGTTCAATTGTATTGTAATGGTTACCTGTGTCAATAATAATAATCAAATTCACAGGAAAAAGGGACAATGTGTGCAAGTAAAAATTGATTTTATGAATGCTAAAATTAACTTCTCGCGAAACCTAAAATGGTAGTTCAAGCGTTAACCGTGTTAGTGTATGTATTACAAATTTTAATATAGTATTAGTGTGGGCATCAAAGTATATTCTTGCACAATGTTGTGGTGTCAAGTGTGGTGTGGTAAAAACTGTAAAGTATGTACAATTTCAATATTTCGAGACGATTTTTACACTTGCCCCCTTTTTCCATTTCCCCCAGTGTACCTTAAAGATATTTAAAAAAAAGCTGCGTGCACACCGTGTCCACGCAAAGTACCCAGCATCAAATAGAGTAAAGCACACTGTAGAATATACTCCAATAAACTGTATGAATAAATGAATCAAAAGCTAATCCATTGCATTAAATTAATGATTTGATAAATCACATCCCTTCACTGATGCAATCTCTTTTGTTGTGTCAGCGCAAAGCAGCCTGCAGCCTGTTTTGATTGGTTAAAAAAAAGCCAGTCAGCGATAAGCAGCCTGCAATGAACAAAAATGATCAAGGCCAAAATGGTGGACCTCATAAATAACGATTTCTCGAATAAGATCCGCACTCTCCCAAACTACGCTAAGCCATTCTGGAATATGACCAAAATACTAAAATACAAGCCTCGGCCCATTCCACCTCTGCTCCCAGTAGACAATAATGGCTCTAAGGATTGCTTGATAACTCCTGCAGAGAAGGACGCTCAAATAGATCGTCACTTCGTCAGCCGTTAACGAGTATGCACACAACATTGATCTGACTCCCAACAACTTCTCGGTGGAGTAAGAGATCTCAGCTGGAGAATTGACAGGCTATATCAAATCATCGAAGAGCAGGAAGACCCCAGGTATCGATAACATTCTGAATCTCGAGCTCAAACACATGAGTGCTCCGTTCTTTGAGCACCTTGAGATCAGCGAATCTTTAATCAGAGTCTCCGGCTCAGCTACTTTCCATTGTCCTGGATGTCATCCCCATCCGTAAGCCTGGGAAGGATCCTTCCTCCCCCAAAAGTTATCGTACTATCAGCCTTCTCTTGGGGTTATTCAAACTATTGGAAAAATGTATTCATCACCGGTCACTTAAGTCTGCCGAAAATCTCAACATCTTGCTCTATGAACAGTTTGGTTTCTGACGCGGTTGGTCAACCATACACCAACTGACTCGAGTTACTAACGTCCTCAGACGGAACAAGTTTGTCTCAAAAACATCTGCCATGGCCTTACTCGATGTTGAGAAGGCATTTGACGATAAATGGTAAGATGACCTGGTCTACAAACTACAACGCTACAATCTTCCCAGCTACCTGGTGAAAATCATCAACAATTACCTGTCGCCAAGGACATTCCGGGTCGTAATCAGCGGAGCGAGCTCCAATACGCACAACATCGTCGCAGGCGTCCCCCAGGGAAGTATCCTCGGGCCCCTGCTTTCAATCTGTTCACCTCCGACATGCCAGAACCTCGTATACAACGGTAAGAGTGATCGGAGCGCTACCCGAGTAGCACACTTGTCACATATCAGTCACTGTGACTTACATGCGACCAAATCCAGTCACATTAGAGTTGCTGCAACAAAATCGACCTGAACGGTGCTACTAGGGTAGTGGCAAAACTCCAACGAAGCCCGGATGCCCTGATAGAGCACCTTACCAGCCGAAAGATCTATATCAACGCGGTGAAGACCCAGGTCGTAATTTTTCCCCACCCTAAATCCCCTAAAACTGTTCCGCCTGGGGACTGTAAAATCATATTCAATAGGACGACTGTGGAATAGGCCAATGTGGCCGACTTAATACCTAAATGGCTTGACTCTCGACAGCAAGCTTATTTTTCGGCAGCAGGTTGACAAAACGGTAACTGTACTGTACCCTTTGATCAACCGCCGGTCGTCATTGTCCCTGAAGCATGAGCTTGCTGTCTACAAGCAAATAAAACCTCCCTGTGATCGATTACAGCATGCCAGTCTGGGAGAGTTGCATCTAACATCTGAATTCCACCGTCTGGCCGGGGTGAACAACTGCTAGAGCGCTTTGGTGAGTGTAAAGAAGAGTTTAAGATCCATTGCACCCTTTCAAACCAGCCAGCGATAAGGGCGCTCGTTCCGATCTATGCTATCAAATTTGTATGTAAATATTAGTGTCAATAGGTAGATAGGTTATCAAATTCTAAAATCAAACAATTCCTCATAAAGGATAAAACAGATATAATTCACATGTCATAAGACGAGTTTATACAATCCCATTGAATTCCACCACTTAATTGTATCTTGACAGATACGTATTTCGACCTCAACAGTAAGGCCGTCTTTAGTGTCTCGTACTTGACTCGACTTGTATATAATTGTAAAAATACTATTCAGTTCTATAAAAAGAGAAATGTTTAAAATCAAAGTTAAAGGATCCTTCGGCCAATCACTTGCCATGTATGATTATTGTTAAAAATTGATTGCAAACCAACTCATTTGTAATTTGGAAGCCGACCAGTGAAGACCAGAACTATCGTAAACTGGCAAAGTGACGTAGGGTAAGACGGTATAATATGCCCCCCCTAAGGCAAAACCTTGATAACTTTTTACTTTTCATCGCAATTTATGCAAACTTTGTGTTATTTGGTAGTGCAAGAAGTCGCAAATGCATTGCCCGTGAGTAGTCATATAAAAATATTACAGATAACACGTAATAATGCTTTTTTGAAAAGTCGTGAAAAAATGGATTTCAAAAGGTGCCTGGGCAATACGCCCCACCTTAGCCAGAGACGTTCCATAGCCCTTTGTTTGCACTCCAGGCAAAGTTTGTGGATCAGCTCATGCAACGGCAAGGCGAGTAAAGTATCGGGGCAGCACAATTTTATGTTCTTTCCCGTTCAGTTTTCAGTTGGCGCGAAATCACTTTTCCTCATTAAAGTTCAGTAAAACACTCATATCACATTACTTGAACAAACTTTTCTATTTTGCATACTATCCACAATTAAACTATTTATTTCACTCATAGACTAACGTATACTTAATTTATTTTGAACTTAAATTTAACAATCAAACGAATAATACAAAATAACAAACAATAAAAAGTGTTCTCCGCACGATATTGCGGGCCGGTGGTGCCCATTGGCCGATCGATGTTCCACTGACTCGGTCCAAACAATCCGAACAGTGTTGATGGGCTCTCTATCGGCTGACTCTAGTGTTAGAAAGGCACGATTCCCTTCTTGTTGTGTGGTCAGCTCGTTGTCCAGTCGAGTAGGTGTACACGATGAAGCAGCCATAGTGACTGTATACTCTCCCTAGTATGGTGCAATCATATTCGGTGCAGATGTGTTGAGTTGCATGCAGAAATAACGTTCATTTCGATCGTTGTATGCGAATATCATTTGTGGCTTGACCGCAGCATAAACGACGACGACGCAGGCCGCAGAATTGAGGACAGATGAAGAACTTGTAGCAAACATCCTGCCCTCCGCAGAAATAACTATTTCTGGATGTCGATGAAAAGTTGTTGGTCGCATACATGAAAAGAGATAAAGATCCGGTAGGCCTTTCCTACAGATTTTAAAATATTGAACAGGTCCTCACCTGGACCCTCCGAATCGAGAGCCTTGTAATGCCTGATGCTGATGATTGTGGCTACGGTTATAGCGTCGCAGATCTCGAACCCCAAAGTAACATGCAATAATAATAAGACCCGGTAGCCGGCTTCTAACTGGTAAATAATATTGGAAAGGTCCTTACCTGGGCCCTTCAGACAAAGGGCCTTGAATTATAGTTTCCAGCTTGACGAATCTGCTGCACAGCTACAGAAACGTGACCACAGTGATCCTTAAGAAAACCTCTAGCTCGATTGCGATGCTGCCGATGCAGCTGATTGATCGTCGACCGTTGCCGAAATTGGCAAAATACAAATTTTCGCCGTGGGTCGAGTTAGCAAACCAGACGTGGTTTGCAGAGTAACCACTCGAACTACTCCATCCTTCCCTGGATGCAGCTCCTTGACACGTGCAATAGGCCAACGCATTGGCGGCTGGTTCTCATCAACGATGATGACAAGCTGATTCTCTTTCAGCTGAACGGATTGTTTCAGCCACTTACTTCGAGGCTGCAGAGATTGTAGGTACTCCACATGCCAACGTTTCCAAACATCTTGGAGTAATTTCTGGATTTGCTGCCACGAGTGTAGCCGATTGGTTGGTATTGATGTATAGTCGCCATCTGGGACGGATTGAAGCGATGAACCAACGAGGAAATGACCCGGAGTGAGAGCCTGGAGGTCCGACGGGTCGTCGGAGAGTTTCGTTAGAGGGCGTGAGTTGAGACAAGCTTCTATCTGGACGAGAAGTGTCTCCATGTCGTCGAATGGTAACTTGCGATCTCCCAAAACTCTTACAAAATGTTTCTGGGCCGAGTTGATTGCCGCTTCCCATAAACCTCCGAAGTGGGATGCACGCGGCGGGTTGAAATGCCAGTGAATTCCGTTATTGGAGCATTCACTCGCGAACGATTGTCGGAACGATTCGGCACGCAACAACCTGCGAAGCTCGTTGGCTGCTCCCACGAAGTTTTTCCCGTTGTCTGAAAAGACTTCTGCGCACAGACCTCTGCGAGCAACGAAACGGCGGAAAGCTTGCAAAAACTTAGCCGTACTTAGGTCCACGACTAGCTCCAAATGCACGGCTTTCGTGCTGAAGCAAATAAATACAGCGACGTAAGCTTTTGGTGGCGAATCTCTACGGTGACGAGGTTTAAGGTAGATTGGTCCCCAGAAATCAATACCGACGATGGAAAACGGGCGAGAGGCGGTAACTCGTTGTACTGGAAGTTCAGCCATGAACTGCTCTACGACCTTTGGTTTAGCTCTGAAGCATGTGACGCAACGATGGACGACGCGCCGAATAACGTTTCTGCCTCCCAGAATCCAGTATCGCAGACGAATAGTGTTCATAAGAAGTTGTGTCGCTGCGTGAAGCAAACGCTCGTGTTGGCATCGAACGAGAAGTGATGAAAACGGATGTGAACCTGGGAGCAGAATCTGGTGACAGGAATCGTAGGATTGTGCAGAGCGACCAATTCGCCCACCGATACGAAGAACGCCATCGGAATCGATCAACGGGTTGAACCAACGAAGACGTGAGCGTGATGATACCAACTGCTGTGCTTCAACTGCCTTCAGCTCTGTTGGAAATGAATCCATCTGTACTAGCCGTATCAATGCTAGCTCCGCACCCTGTAGTTCAACTGTAGTTAATGGCGAAGAAACAACTCGTTCGGTCCTCGGTAGCCGTAAATTAGCAAAATAGCGTCGCCAGTATGCGGTTATGCGAAGCATGTGCTGGAAATTGGAGAACTGGTTCACGTAATCTTCGGCGAAAGTTGGCGATGGAGAAGCGGTTATGTGTGATGATTTTCTTGCTTCTTTGAAAGCTTCCTGATCGATACCGCCATCTACTGGAATTGGCCACGCATCCTTATCGCAGCGAAGCCATGAAGGACCTCGCCACCACCTTTCACATTCCATTAAGTCCGCTGCTGGAAGTCCTCTGGAAATAACGTCAGCTGGGTTCTCACGACCCGCCACATGATTCCACTCACAGTTCTGTGACTTGTGTTGGATTTTCGACACGCGATTCCCAACGAACGTTGACCACGTTGACGGAGTAGCCTTCAGCCAGCTCAAAACCGTAGTGGAGTCCACCCAGAAGTATGCGTTGGATGTTATTCGCAGCGCCGCTGCAACCTTCACGTAGAGTTCAGCAGACAGAAGAGCACCACAGAGTTCCAGTCGCGGGATACTTTGTTGCTTCAGTGGAGCGACTTTTGAACGAGACGTAAGAAGCGCTACTTTCACTTCACCGGACGAATTTGATGATCGGATGTAAGCACACGCGCCGTACGCAGCAATTGACGCATCGGAGAAGAAATGGAGTTCTAATGAAGTTGCTTCCGGGAGTACGACGAATCGATCAATGCGAAGCGTGTTGAGCTGAGGGAGTTCGGTGTAATATCTGACCCACTGATCCTTCATATCTTCTGGCAATTCCTTGTCCCAGTCGTACTGGTTATCGTTGTCGTCTTTCAAACCCCATAATTCCTGCATAAACATTTTGGCACGAACTACCACTGGCCCAACCAAACCAAGTGGGTCAAACAACCTTGCAATACAAGAAAGTGCAGAGCGTTTGGTGACGACTGCGCTTGGATCAACAATTGCTTTTGGAACGAGGTATTTGAGCTGATCTGAGTGGGGTTCCCAGTGTAAACCCAGAGTTTTGATGGACTGGTCTTTGTCGAATTCCACCGAAGACTGCAGAGCACGATTATCGTTCGGAACTCCTTGAAGTGCACTTGGAATGTTGCTTGCCCATTTCCGTAACTGCATTCCAGCAGAGTTGAACATTTCCTCCATCTGTTTCCGAAGTTTGACTGCTTCAGCGACTGATCTAGCACCGGAAAAGAAATCATCCACGTAAAAATCGTCCCGGGTTGCCGTAGATGCCAGTGGATAGTTTTCTCCTCGTCATCTGCAAGCTTCTTCAACACTCGTGTGGCCAGATACGGAACGGAAGCAGTTCCGTAAGTCATTGTGAGCAGCTTGTATATTTGTATGTTATTCGAAGGTGAAGCACGCCAGAAAATCAAGTGGAGTCGATTATCGTCGGGAGAAAGTGTGATTTGCCGATACATCTTATCGACATCGGCGATAAGCATGACCGAATGCAGGCGAGATCGCATTATAATGGACCGCAAATCTTCTTGAACGACCGGTCCCACTAGCATGACTTCATTCAAGGACACTCCTGTTGTGCTTCTGCAGGAAGCATCGAAGACCACCCTTACTTTAGTGGTACTGCTTTCTTCACGGATGACAGGATGATGAGGAAGGAAGTATGCTGGTCCTAGCGTTGTTTCCGATTCATTAACGCGCTTCATATGTCCAAGTTTCTCATATTCGTCCATGAACTTCCGATATTCTGCTGCCAAATTCGGATCTCGACCTAGACGAGCCTCAATTAGTCGGAAACGATGAAACGCTGTCCTTCTGTTGGTACCCAGGTTGTCTAAAGCGCCATCTTTGAACGGGATTCTCACGATGTACCTTCCACCATCTCCACGAACTGTCGTCTCACGAAAGAACTTCTCGCAATAGGCTTCCTCGGGTGAATATGCGATTGCTGCATCGTCTTCTATTTTCCAAAATTTCTCCATGCTGCGCTGGATGTCTGCGGTAGTAGCAACGTTGCATGTAATGGGCGACCTCGATTGCCTCTGGGGAGTTTTGCCACTGATCACCCACCCAAATACCGAGTTAATTAACGGAGGAAGTGTGTCGCCCAGAGGAATACGACCTGCGACGTTGAAAAGGTCGAAGAATACTTCAGCGCCTAACACCAAATCAACCGCTCCTGACTGATAAAAGGATGGATCCGCCAGTTGGATTCCTGTTGGTAGAGTCCAACTCGATGCGTCGACAGATATCGATGGTAAATCGATAGTAACCTTGGGCAGAACGAATGCTTCAATGGTGGTTGAATAGCTTGATACTCTGGACTTGACCGTTGCTAGAAATTTGCAGCGAACTTCAGTGGAGGCTTGACCGATCCCTGCAATCGGTAGATTTACTCTTGATCGACGAACTCTCATCCGCTGGGCAACTCGCTCCGTTGCGAAACAACATTCACTCCCCGAATCTAACAACGCCCGAACTGGATGTTCTGAACCTTCATCGTCTACCATCATAACTATTGCTGTCGCCAACAACACCTTTGTTCTCGACCCATCGGAGGAAATGCAGCTCGTTATTCCCGTGTGCACGGTTGGAGTTGAGGTTTGCGACCCACTGGGCATGCTGGGTTGGCTGGGAGCACTGGAAGAAACTAATTGGTTGACCGAAGCTGGTTGACTGCTGGCCGCGTTGCTGGTGGAATCAGATTTAGACACGTAGCACAGCTGAGTATGGTGACGACCTCTGCACTTGCGGCAGTAGCTTTCGGAAGAGCAATCCTTCGCCATGTGACCGCGGCGTAAGCAATTCCGACATAGTTTGTTTCGTCGTACGAATCCTTCTTTCTCATTGACCGTCATTTTCGCAAACGACTCGCACTGGTACAGAAAATGCTGACTGGAACACACTGGACATGAGCGAAATCCTTGCTGTACAGCTCCATGACTTCCAGTGCGTGGAGGATTGGGCTTCTTGCTGATCGCTGCTGACTCGTAGGATTTATTCTTCACCGTTTCCAGCACGTTGACTCGCCGTTGCAGAAACTCGATCAGCTGATGAAACTTCGTACACTCGTTTGTCTCCGCAAAATCCTCCCAGTCGCGCCTTGTTGAGGAATCCAACCGTGTGCTGAGCAGATGAATCAGTAACACATCCCAGTGATCTGTTTCCTCGCCCAGTTGTTTTAGAATTTTTACATTAGTTTGAAACTTGTCCACTAACGAGTGTAATTCCGCAGCAGTTTCTGCTTTCATACAAGGGAACGAGAAAAGCGACTGAACATACGTTCTTTTTAACCTTCGTGGATTATGATAATGACTTATCAACAAATTCCACGCAACCGAATACTGTTCGTTGCTGATCGGAATTGTTTGTATCAGCTTCAGTGCTTCACCAGCCAACGAGGATCGCAAATAATAAAATTTTTGAATTGTGGACAAATTCGTCGATGAATGGACGAGAGAAATGAACAAATCGTGAAAATTCAACCAGCTTTCAAAATCCCCACTAAATACTGGAAGCTTTATGTCTGGCAGCTTTATATGGGCTTCACCAGCATGGTCATTTACTCGCTCCGAGATATTTTGGACCACAGTGGGTTGGTTTAATTGAAGAAGCGTACCTTTTGCACGATAATATGCGTTCTCGAATTCCGTGCGTTCCTTCAAGTATGCTTCCAATACCCCGTCGTCGTCATCCAAAGTCTCCAACTCCGTTTGCACAGTGTTGAACTCCTTCCACATATCGATGAGATTCTCCAAACGCACTGGAACCTCGCACTTGTCCTTCTAGGCCTTGTAGCCGGATACGAAAGTCCGAATCGCCGCGAAGGATGTGATGATGCTGCGTTTTCGGTTCTTCAATCCGCGAAGTTTCCGATTAGCAATGCAATGTCTAAAACAACATACCGCATAGGCCACACAAGGTTGAGTAATTTGATCGGAGCCGCAATCACCTGACAACAAGCAGTTAATGCCTTGTACATTTAATTCAAAGCTCCTTCCTTCTTGGATTCGGTGCACAGCAACTTGGGATGCATGCAATTTCCCTCTCAGTAAGCAGGTCCAAGCTAGTAGCAGATCAAACACCGAAAATCTCACTCTCCGATCGATTAGTGGGCCATCCAATTCAGATATCACAGCAGAACGATGACCGCCATTCGCAAACGTCCAGATACCATGTGCAGAAAAGGTATAAAGTAGCACCATTCAAAGGTTGTAAGAGATTAGAACCGCACTCACCTTAGTGAGGCATTGTAAATGCCTTATATGAATAACAATGAGCAGCAACCAAGATCGATGGCGCATCGGCCATGAAATCCCTCAGCAATGGCACGTTGGTTTTGTCTTCTAATAGCATACACTGGATTGGGCGGACATCTTCGACGCCCATCAGGTTCGAAGGACCATGTTTGCACTCCAGGCAAAGTTTGTGGATCAGCTCATGCAACGGCAAGGCGAGTAAAGTATCGGGGCAGCACAATTTTATGTTCTTTCCCGTTCAGTTTTCAGTTGGCGCGAAATCACTTTTCCTCATTAAAGTTCAGTAAAACACTCATATCACATTACTTGAACAAACTTTTCTATTTTGCATACTATCCACAATTAAACTATTTATTTCACTCATAGACTAACGTATACTTAATTTATTTTGAACTTAAATTTAACAATCAAACGAATAATACAAAATAACAAACAATAAAAGTGTTCTCCGCACGATATTGCGGGCCGGTGGTGCCCATTGGCCGATCGATGTTCCACTGACTCGGTCCAAACAATCCGAACAGTGTTGATGGGCTCTCTATCGGCTGACTCTAGTGTTAGAAAGGCACGATTCCCTTCTTGTTGTGTGGTCAGCTCGTTGTCCAGTCGAGTAGGTGTACACGATGAAGCAGCCATAGTGACTGTATACTCTCCCTAGTATGGTGCAATCATATTCGGTGCAGATGTGTTGAGTTGCATGCAGAAATAACGTTCATTTCGATCGTTGTATGCGAATATCATTTGTGGCTTGACCGCAGCATAAACGACGACGACGCAGGCCGCAGAATTGAGGACAGATGAAGAACTTGTAGCAAACACCCTTCATTAGTATTTCATCAATCCCATAATAAAAAGGTTACAAATCCGGATGTGCCCGACATTAAAAAACCAACATAAGTCCATTCAATCAGGTTTTAATTACATTTCAATAATTTCTATACAATTTGGAAGCAACTGTTGCAAGCTCGCCGCGCTTATGTCCAGTTGGTAAGGGCATATCGTCCTGCCTACACTGGGGCGTTTTGGCCAGTGAAACAAATTTTCGTTACGTTTTTGAAGATGGAAGCAATTTTATATCATATTAACCACTGAGAAAAGTTATTTTGTTGCCCAACTGAGTGTTCCCGTGCAAGTTTTGCGGACAGTATGCTAGCGTCGCTCCAGAATGTTGAGCAAACAAACATAAAAAGTTACATCAAAACTGTCACTTTTTGTATTTTGCTATTATTTTCATTATGTAATACAAAAATACTTCCAAATTCACATAGTACGATGGTTTTACAAATATTTATAGGTACCAACTGATTTTGGCCCTCAGTTAGTTATAGTTTTCTAAAAATCAAAGAGGGGCGCCAGGCCAGGTGGGGCGCATTATACCGTCTTACCCTATACTTTTTCTTTCAAAAATGTTGTTAACGAGTTTTAACAGACGTACACTTTTATGTAGATTCCCGGTGTGGGAATCGTCCTCCAAGCATCGGTAGTGATTGTCACTCGTCAGCAATTGCAATTGCAATTGCAATAAATGCAAATAACAAAAATGTGACTTGGCCATTTTAAACCGACGATACGATAAAATGAGTCAACGCGTTTTTAAGATACAAGAGGGCCTAATTATCGTTGTAAAATTGAAAACAATAGACGGCAAAAAGTAACCCCAATTATGCTAATGTTTCGGTTTGAAATTGTTTGATTGAAGGTGACTCCGCAATAGCTTCAATGTTCGAAGAGCGATGTAAAACTGTTCGACATAGATAGAAAACGGTTGACCAGCCAATTAAAGAACGCTCACGTGTTTCTTTTAACCCAATGTGAAATCGAAAAAAATGATACAGAGTTAGAAGACTTCACTATTCCATTTACGTCCACTATAATAAGATTTTTAACTCTGTAACATTTATAATTATTATCACGAATTAATAATTATCACGAAAAAATGATATAAATGGATTGGAATTATACTTTATATTGATGAACAATACTAAGTCGTGCTCACTACTGGTGAAACAGGCCTGTGTGCTGTTCTCTGTCTTTGGTAGAATGGGAGCCAGATAAAGAACCGGCACAGAAACCCTATAATTTAGAGCTTAAATTGATTTTTCTCAGTAGAACGTATAAAGCACATGTGATGGTCACGGTCACGAACCGTTCATTAGTGGGTACATGTAGACTAAGTGTAAACCACTTGGAGTGTTACATTTTTGAAAGTAGAATGAAAACTTGTAATTCTAGGAAGAAAATTATTAGTTCTAATATTGGCATCTGTACACTGTAGCATCTGTACAAGATAAACAATTTTATATAAGTTAATTCAATTATACCGACCCCCACACAATACCATTCCTCTCAAGTGGTGGTTATCCGGTTATTCCATCAGCGGGAGTGCGAAGCAAATGAATTAGTTTGCCGAATCTCAATTTCTTTTCATCAGCCATCTGAGCGTGAAGAAGATTCACAATTCGCAGTCGCCTTCTTGGGTATGAGCCAGCATAATAATTTAGCTTTTGCAAATCGTGTGCGGAGATCAGACAGATTGGTGTCGCATATGTAATGAGTTAACATCAGCTTTTCTTAGCGATAACAGATTGCTTTCGTATGCCATTGTGTATTAAAATGCAATTCATTTCCGGTTGAACTTTGGTCGAATATGTTTGTCGGAGAGACATCGTCTGTACAAAAGTAATAAATGTACCACTCTTATCTGCCTGTATATTACATAAATCACGCTCAGATGTGGAGGGGGTTTGTCTGCATAAAGTGTGACGATTCATACAAAATTTTCAGATGTTCCATACAAAAAGTGTGACATAGGGGGAGGGGTGTTGAAGTTTGACATTTTTTGCGCTACGTAATAAATGGGTGTTCCCGTTTGTAAACATTTGAAATTTATTAGTAAGCAAGCATACACTGCTAAAATTTTGCTGAAATATTTACTCGAAATTAATTGAATGATTACCATTTTTTTAATCATTTTTTTCCAATTTCGTTTATTTGGTAGGTTAAGGCGTGTATAACACTTTACGGAGCCTTGGTTCTTTGTGATATATACAATCAATATCATTTTATTGTACAGTTAGTAAGAGAGGGATAGAAGCCAGTGTACTCTTGGTGACTAGAGGTTAGTTTACAATGTTTAAGCATGGACGGGGCTTAGGATTTAGGATCAGGAAGATTTAGCTTCTCATCCGGGCATTTGACGTACGTCAGGGACGATGTGGTGTGCCGTCGTGCTGGAGGAATAGTTCGACTGGGAGCATCTGCCAGATGGCAAGAGCTATGAAGCTCTACGGAACATAAAGATAGAGACTAAACAAAAAAAAACTTTGAAGAAAGAAAAAAACAAAATATTAGATTTTGATGTCAGAAGTACCTACAAAGAAAACTATAAATATCCTGCATATAGACAACATCACGATTTCCCAAAACACCGTGAACTTCCCTGAAGGGTTGTTTACCTCGGGCCACAGGAGTATCCAATATTTGGTCTCTGGAGGCGTCATTTTCCGAACAGAACCAAACTACGTGATCGATGTCATCATATCCGGCTCCGCACCTACATAAGTTGCTATCGACAAGGTTTATCCTGTACAAATGTGCGTTTAGTGAATAGTGATTGGACATAAGTCTCGACATCACGCGAATGAAGCCTAGACTTAAGTCCTCACCTCTGAACCACGCTCGCCCAGAAACTTTTGAAACTATGGAAAATTGCCACCGTCCAAGTTCGTTGTGTGCCAACTTTGAAGAGTACTCTGACGGACTAATAGGAAAAACGCGTTGCTCGAGAATTGTCGATCATAAACCTCACAAATTTTATCATTAGTAATTATGAATATGTGAAGTTTTTAATGTTTATTTTTGTATAATCTTACTTCGTGTCAGAGTGATTAAATTAAATGGTGCGAGATCGAACATGTTTCAGGGAGGAAGCAGAACATTAAATTTTGAGAAATCTGAGTTTGTGATTGTGCTTTGTGCGGTCAATAAATAAAAGCTTGTTGGTGCGTTTTTTTGAGAAGTGTGTAGAACGATCGCACGATCATTCAAAAGTTGTTCTGCTTTATGCGGCTGCTAAGTAAATTAAGTTGTGCGCGTTTTGATGTATTTAAGGTGAGCACATCAGTTGGATGGAAAGGATTTTTTTCCTTTATTCATGTGTCGACGGAAAGGAAAGTCAGTATAATATTTTAAATGCGCCTCATTATATCCCTCCCTTAGATCGCATCGGTTACCGAAGTGAATCAAAAGTTCCATTAACGAGTATTCGGGAAAAAATCGAATAAACGAGTATTCCGGTATGAACATTTTCATATGTACGCTATTGCAAAATCAAGAAGCTGTAACAGTTCAAATATTGCGTACTTACTGTATTATTTGTTGATAAAGAGAACTTTTCTAATTGAGAGACAAGAACTTAGTATACCAGTTTACTAAATCGAATTCACCTAGAAACCAGTATGTCACTTGAACAGTGAGCACTGCACGATGTAAAGGTTTAATTAATATTCATACCAGTAGATGTGAGAGTTTGCAAAAAGTCTTACAACTACGGTCAAAGCCAAAATCTGGGAGTCCGAATGAATAAATCGCGAACGAAATGTTATAAAAAAACTATCTACAGAATGAGATAGAAGGATAGGTCGGGTCAGTTGGACATGAGGTTGAAAGAGACAACACTTTAGACATTTGCTAAAATTCACTAACCAGGAATTCCGCGGGAGTGTTCGTAAGTTAGGTCAAGAAATAGACCTTTGTCCATTTCGAAGTTAGATCACGCGATCACTTGATAGTTTGGCTCGATCGTGATTGGTAGTTATTAAAACCTGCGACCTAAAAGTTACTTTTACGTTTCGGTAGTGACAAGAAATGTATTGTAAACTATAGTTAATACCTACCCAACAAGCATTGTAGGTTGATAGAGCGCTTCTTCAATTAAAAACAGACTTCTACAGCTAAAAAACTAGCTTATTCGGCTTAAATTGTTTGTTGGGTAGTAACACAAATTATATATTTAATTGTTTAAATTCCTAAACTAGGTCCATTGAAAAATCTCGTTATCATCTCAATTCTAAAATTATAAAAGTGTGTGATACGGTTGAAATTCTGAAAAGGTAGGAAAAGTTTTCTTATGATAAAAGTTGGGTGTGTTTTAACATGTGGCTTCTATTAGTCACGAAATTGTGGCTTTTCCGCTATTTTTGTTCCCAGGAAAACGGTGGAAAATCTCTAACCAACATGCGAGTGAGAAGAAGTCGGACATCTCGACACACAGGCCACCCTAATCCCTGACATTGAGAACTGGTCTTTGAAGTGAAACCAAACGTACGGTGATCGACTAATCCGCAGTGGTGAACGTACGGTTGATCCCTGATTTGGTAGCCGTACCCTTCGTTCCCACTATCCGTGCTAGGATTGAACAAACCCCCGGCCACCGCGTGGTCGCGCTTTGACAGCGACCCGATTTCGCACGTGTACACCATCTCGTCCTGCCCAGTTGGCACGTGGGCGTTCAGTTCGATTGCCGACAGCGATTCTCCGCACCAAGAACCCAGTATCAGCAAGGAGGAGAACGGCCGCAACGAAAACCCCAGCAATGGTACCTATAGGTTAAGCCACACACACACACCCAAGCAGGTTAGGTTTAGGGCTCATCCGTAGACATCGGAGCATCAAATAGATCCTAATAAGAGGGCGGCTCCTTAAAAAAAAAATTGAAAAAGTGTTTTTGAGCCACCTTAGTGCACATATTTTGTTTCAGTTATTATTTTGTTTTTAATACAGCGCAGCAATATTAGTTTATATCTGTTTTAACTTGCCTCGATTTATAAAAAAGTTTGGTAAGGTTGCTTATTTTTCATGTGTAGTCATTGGACCGAACTAGCAAACATCGCAAACGGAAGCAAAATTTATCAATGTGTGATTTTTTTACAGCACTTCAAAGTTCAACTGCGAAAAAAACCGTTTCAATTGAGTTCAATTGCCCCGGGGACCCTAACTCGGAGTTGGGAAGGAGTTTTGCTTTTGCCCGCTGAATTTTTTTTTGAAATATGTCACGGAATGTGTATTGAAAGTTCCTTGGACTCACTATTTCCCATATTTGAATGAATGTCAAAATACTCGACTATTGTACAACTGAATTGTTTGCTTATCAGAACCTCTCTCTAATGATTTGAGGCCAAATTTTGCAAAACCCAACTGACAAAAGTTTTTAAATTTATCGACCATCAATTTGGTGTAATAATACCAAAAAGCTAAGGTATTTTCTAGATTACTTATGTGATTCTGAGAAGTTTGAGGTGTCGGAAGACTATTTTTTTGTGTAGTTTTATGATGGCCTTTTGCACCGGAAATTCAGGGTTTATGGCACCTTTTCCGTGGCCACCGAATCGACAGTTTTATTCTACCAGGAAACTATAGCATTTTATAAATAATTCATGAGATTCTGCGGTGTTGGAAGCCTATTTTGTTTTGTAGTTTTATGTTGACCTTTTGTACCGGAAATTCCGGGTTTCCGGAAACTGTTCCGTAGCCATCGCATAGTCAGTTTCACCCTACCCAAAAACTAAGGCGTTTTCTTAGTTGCTCATGAGATTTTGAGAAGTTTGAGGTGTCGGAAGACCGATTTATTCCGTGGTTCCATGTTGGCCTTTTAAACCGGATATTCCGGAACCTTATCGGTAGTCATCCGGAGGTCAATTTATATCTATTTGGCTATTGTTGTCAACCATTCACATTGACCATCAATTACGTATACTAAAAGCCGGTTTCGGTATGTCGGACAGTAATCCGGTGAAAATGGTTCTCGACAACGATCCGACGGGAACAAGAAGGCGAAGTGCACAGCGGACAAGGTGGATCGATCAGGTGGAGGACTATTTGCGGACCCTCCGCAGACTGCGTGGCTGGCGAAGTGCAGCCATGGACCGAGCTGAATGGAGAAGACTTTTATGTGCAGCACAGCCCACTCCGGCCTTAGTCTGGTAATAAATAAATAAATACGTATACTAAAAAACCTGTTATGACGTTAAAAATTTCAAAATACAGAACATTTGCTCAACAAATGACTTATGTCACGCTTCAAGACTCCCCCTCTAGAAAAGGGAGGGTCATCCTGAGAATTTTATCCGTCTTTTTGGAACTAATATTCCCCTTAGTCACAGTTGTAACAGCTTGCTTTTTAGTTAAAAATTGGCCGAGAACGAGCTGTTTTAAGTTGTCAAAATTCTTCCCGGCAGTCTAAGGGTTAAAAAAAATGTCGCAAATTATTTGCTGATTTTCAGCAATTTTGACAGAAATCTCGGCTAAAAACATTTTTTTTTTATATTTCTTTATTATAGAGGTTTGCAGCCCTAGAGCGGCTAAAAACATGTTTGTTGGGGTACGGCTGTGCGAATCTCGGTAAAAGTTTAACATTTGGCTGAGATCCTGGTAAAAAAATAAATGTGTAGGCAAAATCTCAACTATAGTATACCAGAGACAATTGAAACGTATTAATTAATATATTTTTATCCATGTTTGTATAATAATTAGGTTTTCGGAACATTTTTACCCTTATAGTCATTGAGACATTAGATGTCAGATGACGATTATCATTAACCGATCCAACACGGATTTTTTTTCGTCTTGTTTCAACATAAATTTTGGACAAACTGCTTCAAAAACGGATGCAATCTATGAAAAAGTTGAAATATGGGGTAAAATATTTTTTTGAGATCTTCTAGGGCTTCCAAACCTTCCTTGAGTGCAGATCTGGATGATCTACATAAACAACAAAGCGTTTTACGGGGCCTCAATCCTAATATGAAGTTGCCAATGGTACTTGAGATATAATTAAACTATTTTCATCAAATCTCAGTGTTACCAGAACATCAACGGTACTCCAAACTATTCTTGAGTTTAGATCTTGAAGGTCTACAAGATCAACAGAGTAATACATAGGTTTCCGCCCGAGCTTGTGCTTTAGTTGGAGAAGCCTCATGGGACATTGTTACACCAGTATATACAAAATACAACATTCCCAGAATATCTACTTTACTCCAAACAATTCTCGAGTTCAGATCTTGGAGGTCTACAAGCTACAAGACCAACAGAGTGATTGATAGGTTCCTGAGCTTGTGTGTTAGTTGTAGAAGCCCCGTGGGACATCATTACATCAGTATTCAAAAAATTCAACACTCCCAGAATAGCTATGATGCTCCAAACCATGAGTTCAGATATTGAAGGTCTACAACACCGATAGAGTGATTCATACGGTCCTGAGCTTGTGTGTTAGTTGGAGCAACCCCTTGGGACATCATTACACCAGTATATACAAATCACAATATTCCCAGAGTTCCTGCGGTACTCCAAATCATTCTTGAGTTCAAATATTGGAGATCTTAAAGACCAACAGAGTGATTCATAGGTTTCCGAGCTTGTGTGTTAGTTGGTGAAGCCCCATGGTAGACTATTACATCAGTATATAAAAAAATCAACATTCTCAGAATATCTAAGTTACTCCAAACGATTCTCGAGTTCAGATCTTGGAGGTGTACAAGATCAACAAAGTAATTCAAAGTGCTCTCGAGCTTGTGTGTCAGCCCCACAGGCCATCATTACATCAGTATATAAGAAATTCAACATTCCCAGAATAGCTACGGTACTCCAAACCATTCTTAAGTTCAGATATTGGAGGTCTACAACACAAACAGTGTGATTCATAGGGTCCTGAGCTTGTGTGATAGTTGGAGCAACCCCACGGGACATCGTTACACCGGTATGCACAAATCACAACATTCTCAGAGTTTCTGGGGTACTCCAAATCATTCTTGAGTTCATATATTGAAGATCTACAGTACCAACAGAGTGATCAATAGGTTTCCGAGCTTGTGTGTTAGTTGATGAAATCCATTTGATATCATTACACCAGTATATACATAATACAACATTCCCAGAATATCCACGATACTCCAAAGCATTGTGTAGCTCAGATATTGGAGGTCTTCAAGACCAACAGAGTGATTCATAGGTTTTCGAGCTTGTGTTTTAGTTGGTGAAGCTCCATGGGACATCATTACACCAGTATACTGCCGCTAACCGCTGGACGCCATATACAGATGTGCTCGACTTGCGGTTAGCGGCAGTATATACAAAATACATTTTTCTCAGAATATTTACGGTACTCGAAAGTCGAAACCATTCTTGAATTCAGATCTTGGGAGTCTATAAGACCAACAGATTGATTCACCCTTACTTACTTGCTTCAAACTTATCATACATATTATATATTTTATACATATTACAGTATCCTCAGTCAGAACTCCAATTGAGTCTTGAGCTTGAGGTTCTATATAATCACGTACGTTGTACGCAGGGCTGACAATAGTCATTCTCGTCGTATGAAGAAACCGAAAAAAATCTAGTCTTCGTCATAACATTGCACGACGCAACACCTATTCGTTTTCTTCGCGCCGCATGCGTACCACGACGATAGTCGCGCAACCAAAAGTTATGACGATTTTCGTCGTCACTTCTTCACACAATTGATTGCACGTCATTATAGACGGACTGGTTAAAAACATAATGGCGTCTCAAATAAACAAATAGTAGGAACTTTGGTAACATAAATGTATCGATATCATTCATAACGCTTTCATACTATACTTCAAACTCATTATTACAAAGGATTAATAAAAATCTTCGCATGGCAGCTGCCGTTTGAAGAATAACGGTATGAAGTCTTCGTGCTTCGATGTCGTCATGACGATTTGGTTACACGACGAAAGCCAACGTAGTGCTCGTCATTGACGATGTGTAGAGTAGCAATGAAGACACAGCAACTCGTCGCTACTGTGGCATTTCGTGCTATGACGATGACTATTGTCAGCCCTGGTTGTACGATATGTTTAACATTTCTATAAGCATTGAAACCACCAAGGGGTATCATGAGATGATAGTCTAACCAATAAATGAGGATTGCGTACCTAGAACCGAATTCAGCTCGCAACACATTCAATCGACAATATAATTGGTTTCAGTATCGCACGAAAGTGGTTGTTTTTAAGACTAACATTTATAAGTAAGAGTAAAGTAATTTAGGTGTGAATAATTTCACTTCAAACGCTTTTCACCATACTTATCCCAAAATGAATTTAATATCTAAAACATGTTGTTGAAAAATCTATTTCTCAGCTCTTCTGTAACCATTTGATGTGATTCTGTGAGATTGTCAAAAGAAGGCGCTGCAGTAAAACTTTCATTTTAGTTCTGAAATGATCAAAAACAATTAGATTCGAATCGACACGTTAAGTTTTAGTACACTGCTGAAAACATGCAGCACACTAGGGGTAAACTTTTTGGAAGCAGTGTATCAATGATTACGTTTCTCAATAATAATCTTCTTCATCGAAAAAAATACTTAGTAGACTGGTAGCCATTCACAAAGTGCGTCCTTACTGGGACGGGGGAGTCTGAGCAGTGTGATAAATAAAAAAAAGCTAGAAGTTAATTACAAGAAGTGAGACGAAGGGGAGAGGGATGTTGAAAATGGTAATTGTTTTGCTTGACGTACTTTATGGATCTTACCTAGATATCCTTCGCCATACACGTTTTTTTAGCATTAGCATTAGCATTTAGCAGTTCGCACGAATTCGTAGGTGGTACAAGCCAAGATTATTGTATGAGAGTAGTATGACTTTCATCCGTTACCACAGATATTGATTTGGGACTAATCACTAACTCTTAGATGGAAGCATTGCACTCTCCAATAGTCGAGATCTGTCCTGGCCACGTCCTTGCGAATGCTGAGAAAGGGGAAGGATGGTTTGTTGGACACCTGCTTAAGAAAGATGCAGAGAACTCTACGACCTCTCATAGGTGCCACGGGAGGTTTTGGGATTGTGTGGAAGGTTATAACAGTAGGAATCGTTTTGGTATAACGTGAAACACTGAAAGAACTAAGATAGAAATACAAAGTAGGAAAGGGACGAGCCTGTTCCAACTCATAAAACTAGTGGGGACATCGAAGATCTTCATGTTGATTGATTTGAATATTAAGATCTGAGCTCAAGGACAGTTTGGAGTGTCGTAGATGTTCAACGAATTCTGTATTGTGTTTGTAATGTTGTAATGACGTACCGTGGAGCTATTCCAACTCATAAAACTAGTGGGGACATCGAAGATCTTCATGTTGATTGATTTGAATATTGAGATCTGAGCTCAAGGACAGTTTGGAGTGTCGTAGATGTTCAACGAATTCTGTATTGTGTTTGTAATGTTGTAATGACGTACCGTGGAGCTATTCCAACTCATAAAACTAGTGGGGACATCGAAGATCTTCATGTTGATTGATTTGAATATTAAGATCTGAGCTCAAGGACAGTTTGGAGTGTCGTAGATGTTCAACGAATTCTATCATATGTCTATAATGGTGCAACGAAATCCCGTGGAGCTATTCCAGCTCATGAACATAGTTGAGACATCGAATATCTTCATGTTGATTGATTTAAATATTTAGATCTGAGCTCAAGGACAATTTGCAGTGTCGTAGATGTTCAACGAATTCTGTATTGTGTTTGTAATGTTGTAATGACGTACCGTGGAGCTATTCCAACTCATAAAACAAGTGGGGACATCAAAGATCTTCTTGTTGATCGATTTGATTATAAGGATTTGAGCTCAAGGACAGTTTGGAATGTCGTAGATGTTCAACGAATTCTGTATTGTGTTTGTAATGTTGTAATGACGTACCGTGGAGCTATTCCAACTCATAAAACTAGTGGGGACATCGAAGATCTTCATGTTGATTGATTTGAATATTAAGATCTGAGTTCAAGGACAGTTTGGAGTATCGTAAATATTGAAAAAGATCTGTTATACCACTGGACAGGCGCAGAAGTTTATCATAAAGCATTTCAATTTTAATTATTCAACCAGAATATGTTAAAGTATGGTGGTCCTTAGAACATCAAAATAACAACTCAAGGATAGTTTGGATGCTCTAGATCATCGTATAGCCCGTAACTTGACATGTGCTATATTTTTCCTGGATGGACCAGTTCATTTTGAACATTTTTGCTGAAGAAAGCAAGGCTCTATCTCTTAAAACTGATTTTTGACAGCTGATTTTCATCTTGGGTCATATATGACCCATCCGTATTGAATCGGTTAAATAAATGAATAAATAAATAACTATTAAATATATTATAGCAAAAAAAGATCGGTTGTCTTCTTCTTATTTTTACATGAATTCGTCAATACAATATGCCTGGGAGCATAATTACGCCGCGGGTCATATTCGAATGTTCTTGATTTTCGACCCCAAACTATCTCAACGCCAATGACAGTATTGCACCACCAACACCAAAGCACCAAAACGGTATTCCGTTCGAATAATAAAATAAATAATAAAATGTCTAGCAGAAAAGAAGAGTGTGCCATTCCATTCTAACACCACTATATTTGTATTTTAATGCGTATTAGAGGGTCAGCTTGAAAGTTTTGTAAGTGAATCATTTAGAAGACACCGACTTGTGTTTATTTGTCTGTCTAAATGCTCCTTATTGAGGATTTATGTTAATTAAGAGGCCCTTCCCTGCTTGGCACCATTATGCATTCAAAAGCTATCTACTCAGATAACGTTATCCTCAGCTTAGATTGAACCTAGTCAAGCTAGCTAACAAGCCTGATGGGCCTGTCCAAGGGTTGTTTTCCAACGACACTCGTATATTATCAATTCAGCCAATCTATTATACAAGACCGTATGGCGTCGCGTCCAAATTATCACATCTGCCCGAGCCGTGGGCCAGAGTTGGGGTTTGCTCGACTCCATCGAATGCGGTGCCTGGAGAAATGAACTACATCAATCTGCATGCGTAATGATATGCGACCCGTCCGCAAATGACGAGATTGAGTTGCGGTATGGTTTACGAAGTGCGGCAACTGTGCAAGCGTGTAGGCGGACGTGCGTTGTTCCGTTCTGGGTCGGGAAGTCGTCGCTGTCGTCCAAGTTGTCAACGAGCCCCGACCAGGGTTGTTAACGTTAATTAACGATTAACGCCGTTTCGTTAATTCGTTAACGTTAATTTCAACGATCAACGATATTTCCGTTAACCTTTATAAAACGTTTATTAACGGTAACGGTAACGCTCTCCGTTAATTAAACGTTAACGGCTTCGTTATTTTACACGTTAATGGGTTGTTGGAGTCAAAATTTTTAAGGATTCTTGTTCTTTTATTGGCAAGAGTTTTTGTTTGTCAACATATGTAAAATTTATTGAGACATAAGGCGATTTGACACACACAAAAAATTAATAAAAAAATTAAGATCATGTAAAATTTGTTTTCAATGATAGAACTTCATTACTAATCTACTTTCATTAGTCAGATGACTTTCATTAGTCAGATGACGTAATATGTAGATAACAATGTATTTTATTGGCAATTAAAAGTGAGGTTAGGTTTCGAAAAATTATTTCAAAACAGGAATCAAAATTTACGCTCTCCTATAACTTTAATTGTGAGAATCAAAGCAGGGTTTTCATTACCAAACATAATCTACCATTTCAAACACAAGAAACAGTCCATATAATGCATTAATCATCAATTTATCGAATGATGATCCTTCATTTTTAAACTCACTTTTATCTGCCAATAAGAGACTAGCAGACTCGTCGAACTTCGTTTCATCTAAAATTGATTTATTCTCTGATTAGTTCTCGAGTTATGCAGAAATTAGTATTTCGTTGGTATGGGAGCCACCCTTTCCAAAGGGGAAGAGGTCTCGAACCATCTTAAGAACCTTCCCCGGCCCCAAAAACCTCTACATACTAATTAAAGGTTAGACAGACAGAAATTCATTTTTATGAATACAGTTTTTATCAAATTATTAATTATTAACTCATAAACCCGAATTTTGTATTTAATGAAAGATGTCACCATGCAACTGTATTCATGACATAACGATATGCCCAATGAAAGATCTTTTTCGCTTAGTATTTTCAATGAATGCAATAAACAAATAGATACACTTTTATCATATTCTTGTATTGCGCAGAACTGTATTTTCATTTCTCGAAGTTGTCAAGTTTGGTATCATGGATGCATCTAACACCAGCAGCCCACACATATGTTTTAACTGCTCGCTTATTGAATGACCTCCTGAAGATGTACAAGTTGTCATTTTATTAGCTCCAATCGCATATTATTTTTCCATGATAAATCTTGATCTGGCTTGAATGGAAATATTAATAAAACTGTCATTGGCTTTTCGGTGGTGAACTACGATTGATAATGAAAAAATCTATGACCCTTGGATACCGCATTGGCTTAGAAACGACCTGATTGTTTATTGGGCAGGAGCTAAAGAGAAAAAACTAACGAGCAGATTACCGATGTCCGTTGACGTTGAATCAACGCATGCCGTTAACGTTAACGTTACAATCCAAGTAGTTCAACGCAACGACGTTGACGTTGAACCAAGAGAAAATTAACGTCAACGGCGTTAATCGTTGATTAACGTTAACAACCCTGCCCCGACCCGTCGGCATGTTAACTAGGTGTAGGTCGTCATTTGAATGGTAACCTAACAAGACCGCGAAGCTACAGCAGAGTATACGGCCCCGGGGCTGGTGTGCGATAATGTGAATCAGAACAATTAGCTTCATGTCGATGTTGTACGCTACTTGATATGTGCACCCGGTGATGACTGCGGCGGGATGGGTTTACAGCAACAATGCTATGTTACGTACTTGACGAGAGTATGTTATGCGAAACGGATGCATTGCCGAGGCTTAATGCTAACGAGTGAAGGTCGCTGCTGGAGTAACATTTATGTGCACAATTAATTGGGCTGCAGTTATGACTGCATGAAAACTTGAAAGTACAATCTGTTACAATAAATATCTGAAATGATAAATTATACACAATAAATATATTAATTATAATGAAGGCGTTCTAGTGGTAAAATATGAGCTTATAAATTAATATTAAATAGAAAGGATTGATTCCCGTTTCGGTCTAGGATTTTTTTTCGACTTCACTGAGCATAACAGTATGATGCAAATGCAAGAATGTTATCCTGACATAGACATCTCGCAATTAACAACTGTTGAAATACTAAATGAACAATAATGTGCGAGGCAACAATGTCCCAGTGGGTGATGTAATGCCAACAAAGAAGTGATCCGTAGCCCAGATCGTACCATATGTTTAAACTTCATTTGTCATTATTTGAATTAATTAATGAACAAATTAAATAATAACAAATTGTTAGAAAAACATTCAAATTGAAGTCGGGAATGAACGGATGGTGTTATAAGGTTGTTGGATGTAATCATACAATATTCTTAAAATAAAATAAAATTATTCTCAATGTTATTTGATGTGCTACATTTCTAATGTGTTAACACTAGAGAACTTTAAAATGACGCTTTATAACTTATCTATATGCACTACATGAGGAGCTATTACAGATAATCATTTCTTTGCATAAATCATTTCTTTGCAGTACATTTGACCCACCATTCAAATAAATTTTATTAAATGGGCCAGCACACTTGCGTCTTTCCTCAACCGTGCACGTAAATTGTTTTACATTCATGAATTTCCTTCTGCATCTATTAATTAATAGGCCAACAACCATGCATCATCCGTTGCAGTGCGTGACGTAAAATAGTATTTTTGCGGTCCAATCTGAAATGGCACAAATCATCAAGATGCATATTCTTTAAACCAGCTGTTCCCTCCAACCGTGCGTCGCTGTGCTGCGTATATTTCTCAATGGATCACGTTTTCGTTTCGTTCCCGGTTCTCATGCGCTAATAACACACCTCTTAACTTTAACACCCTTCGGACTATGTTTCATAACGGCGAAATGCAAGATCACGAACTTGCACACTTCCGAATTCTCGGGAAATTTTGCCATGTGACATCTCGTGCTTGTGGTGGAATATAGTTGAGCACATGCAAGTGGGGTTTATGACCTCTGATATGCTTGGCAGATTGTTGTTGCATTCGGTTTCATATCTTGAGACGCTCCAAACTGCGAACGGACATTCCACCATACCATCATCGCATTTGAGTACATACTCATCTCGGGGCTCGGTCGAGGAATGGGAATGGCATTCTATATGAAGGCGACGACGTCCACAAAGAACGAGCGGTAACAACTGCTTCAGGGTAAAACGTGGTAGTCCCGTTTGCGGTAGTAAGCTCTCGGCACGTTCACGGACCATCGTCGACGGTTGTCGCTCACAGCGGCCAAAACAGCACCATTCCTGAGTCTCGAGTATGTCCCTACTTGGCGGGTTCGTAGTTGGTGAGGATATTTATTCTCACTACTCAAGGATACTAAGAGTGGGAAAGTGACATTCCTCACAATGCGGTTTTCGCTCAAGATGTGAAATATTTTCCGGAACAACATGTGTGTATCTTACGTGACCCCGTGTTGGTGATTCTGATTCAGGAATTGAAAGACCAAAATGCTCGAAGAAGCGCCCGTGAGTTCGTGTTTTATGTTTCAAGTGAGAGACTTAAAAACAATCTTACAGTACTGTCGAAATTCGCATTAAAGAAGAGCTTCCCTATCAAACACATGTTTTATTTTATTTATTTTTTTATTATTGTGTTTTTTAATGGTACATTAAGTTCAATACAGAAATTTAAAAAAATCCAAAAGAAAACTGAAAATGGGCCTAATTTCCATTTATAATACGCTCATACAACAAGAAGTTACCTCTGGAAACGTGTGAGTACATCAAAACCATATGAAGACAGCAAAAAAGTTGAAATAATGTTTACTGAGAACAAACCATTTAAAAGTATGTTATTATCCATGATAAAGAGAGTTAAAGGCAAAAGAAAAATACAACTTACCTTTTGTATTTCCAAGTTCGGTCAACGAAATGTATATTTTTGCATCTGAAACAAAAAAGCAGAACATTCATGAACTATGTAGTTTTAGTTCGAGGGAATCAAATACAAATTGTAAGTAGAGTATATGGCTCAAGTCTTGGCCTAATATGCTGTGGTTAAACACATTTATTGTTGAACATCTTAAGCGTAGCATCTCAACCATAAGCGTAGCTAGAGTCTCGGTCAAGGAGGCGAGGCATGGCCCCAGCTGGTGAGGGATAACATTTTTAACAAGATATAGAACACTGCATGTCAAGGTTTTTTTTATGCATTTGCTGCTTATTTGTCTTGTTTGCGAAAAATTAAACTGATTTCTAGTAATGATGTGATTTAGTCAATACGTGTCTAATTTTCATATTTATTGTACTAATTATAGATAAATGCGGGGTGTACACTAAGGATTCTTGATCGCGATGTCCTTTAATCGTATCTGGTTTGAATGTTTTTCATTGTAAACAGCCTTATAGCCTATTCAGATTACGCCATTAATGACATAATAATTGGCGTTTCAGGGTAAATACGCTTTATGATGTCATTATTTACGTAATATTCCATACATTTTACGCTGTCAAAAGATATCCGCTAAAAAGAGTCATAAAGAATTTATTACGAACAATTATTACGAGAGAGCGTTCGTTCTAACTGGGATGCAGGGAGAAATTCAACAAAACAAAACTGACAAGCGTCACGCTCTCTTTGCCAGAGAGAAAATTCTCTCTGTTTTCATTTCGTTTCGTAGTTGACAGTCATGCTCTTTCTGTCGCAGCAGGGTCGAATGCATGTTAAATGGAAATCTTCTGAGCGCTGAAGAATAACTCGGATTGTGATGGTTTTGTGGAAAGCATTTTATATGATGAAAAATAATGATGATAATTATTTATTCTCCACTTATTCAACATGAATTGTTTAAAAACAGATGCTCTCTAGAATTAACATGAAGTATTTAACTTAAACCTAGATTTAATAGAACAAATCGAATAAATTTTTAAAGTTCAAGGGCCAATGTGGAAGACAATTTAAAACGTAGGAATGGTTGTAAAACGAATATATTTGAATATATTCATAAATTGTTTCAATTCTGCTCCCTGAATGGCTTAATATACTTTGGATTTCAACATTTTTCACGTGGGACAACTGTACGATTTGAATGGGATATATATATAGTAGAATAACCTTAGTTCAGTTTCCATTTTTGAAAAAAAAAATTAAATTGCTGAGTTGCCCTTCATACATGGAGATACTGGTGGAAATACATTTTAGTTCGATAATATTTCTTGAAAATTGGTCCAATCGTCCTTTTTTTATTTATTTGTGAGAATTCCCAAAAGTATCTAAATTTTTCTATCAAATCTCCGTTCCATCGTAGTACAGAATCAAAATACTTTTTAAACTTAAAAATAAATTGAGGAATAGTCTGATTCCCTGAAGAACGGCGCACCCAACTAATGAATGTAGCTTCGCTCATTATCCTCAATGAGAGCTTCAAATATTCTTCGAAAATCCCTTTTCATATTTTTTTTTATATTTTTTTTTTCGTAGAAACTTTGTTCAGAAAAAAATGTTAAATTGTCGCCACACAAATGCTTGATTTCGCAAATTAAATCCTCAAAGCGTCATACCCGACAGAGCCTAGCAAATAAAAAAACTAGGTAAACAAATCCTAATATTTGCATATTTTTGAGATTGTGGTAGATTTTCGACATTTTTTTTTTGAAAAACCATTGAGATCCGGAGATATTATTGAAGTATTGAATGAAATACACCTGAAAACCGGATTTTAATGAGATTTCGTGAATATAAAATGGCGACAATAGAATTTTCTCCCATTTTCGGATGTCGAACGCATCGCAAGTAGTGTACATCTATGCCCATTAGAGTGGGCCGTCATGGCCATTTTTTTTTCAAATCAATGGTTTTTCGAAACAAGATGGAAGATGGGTTTTGCCCTCTGACAACCATAGGTTGTTTGGTAGTGCTGGCAGAAACATTGATTTCTTGCATATGGTTTGAACAATCAATTTTCGAAGCGTAATAACATTTTTTGTAGACCTTCCAGCTATGTACCTTCTTCGGCAAAGTTTTTCGGCATCTTGCAGACTATATGCTAACGTATTGAGTCACATGATTGACGAAGCCGCTAACCGAAAAAAAATATACAAGGCGAGACGAGCCAGCCTTGGGCTGAAAGTCTCAATAATAAAGACATAAAAAAAGAGCAAAAATGTTAAAAAGTGCGTTTTTGCATACTAATCTTCATATAAATTTAAAACGCTATGCGGCAGGCTTTTCCGCAAACGGGACCTTTAAGTGGACTTGTTGTGTAGGAGTTATCACGCATCTCGAGTCCCTCTAAGACACGTAGATTCTTTTTCACAAATTTCATATCATCGAAACATGTGATGTGCATATGCACAACCAAGATATTTAACACCAATTTATCATTTTTTTGGGAAATTTTAGTAAGGCGTTATGCGTTACAGATGGGGGTGTTGGTATAAAGGAAATGTCGCAAACAAGTAACAGAGGATTTTTTTTAAAGTTGCTGATGTAAGACTGTAATTTTAGTCTGCCCATCCCCTTGTCTGTCGCATCACATAACGAATGTCTTCCTCTTGTAGTCGTCTTTTCCTATTATATTACTGTATTCCCTAACCTCGACCAAACCGCGAGCTTTTGGGTTCCACAATACGAACACTTTGTATAAGAGTCAAAAAATGTATTACTAAACTTGATTCCGGCTCCGTAACGCTTCACGGCAATACTGAGCATACTGAGTTTCGGAACACTGAGCATTATAGGGGAACGGATCGGCACTTCATCCCATAGCTCCTATTTCCATCCCATCAAAAACAAAGCAATGAAAAGGAATTTTGATTGTTTCATATTTTTGTGATTTTTTCACCAGTGGCTTGTTTGTTAGCAAAAAGAAGCGACAAGATTGGTGCTGTATTTCTTTGTTTTGCGAACGGAACAGTTCCCCTATATAATGGAAAGACAGACGAGCTTTCTTAACAAGGCTCAAACGCCTAATTATTGGCCCTGAACCATTATGTTGTATATCATACTGTGCCAAAAAATGGAGTTGTAATCTTGGGAAGTACAAAGGCTGATGATCAACTGTTTGGTCACCAAAAAAGTCTAAGCGACTTATAATTCCCAAAGTCTCAATTACAAAAAGACTCTTGAAAAGACTCAATGAGATAGCTCTACCTTCAATAGGCTAAATAACCGGATACTGCCGGAGAAGAAATGATTTTAAAAATATTGACCGGATTCGGAATGAATATCTTACATTTCTGTAACAGAATTATGATGATTTTTACAAGTGCAGATCTATGTAAGTTTTTGAGCAGTAACTTCAAGTAACTTCATGCAATCAAGAGAAGCGGGCTTGGTAGTCATATGGCTACTGCTTCTGCCTCATACGCAGGAGGTTGTGGGTTCAATCCCAGATCCGTTCCATTCTCCTACTTTGTATCTTTCTCTATATTTCACATGTTTTAGCAATCGCTAGAACTGGAAATGGACTTCCATACCGTTTCCATCTCAATTCCTATACCTTCAACTTGAATATTCTAACAGTAATCTGCTAGAATTTTTTTCATATCTTTATTTATTTATCATCAGACTAAGGCCGGAGTGGCCTGTGCTGCACATAAAAGACTTCTATATTCAGCTCGGTTCATGGCTGCACTTCGCCAACCACGCAGTCTGCGGAGGGTGCGCAAGTCGTCCTCCACCTGATAGATCCACCTTGCCCGCTGTGCACCTCGCCTTCTTGTTCCCGTCGGATCGTTGTCGAGAATCATTTTCACCGGATAACTGTCCGACATTCTGGCTACGTGCCCGGCCCACCGCAGTCTTCCGATTTTCGCGGTGTGAACGATGGATGGTTCTCCCAACAGCTGATGCAACTCGTGGTTCATTCGCCTCCTCCACGTACCGTCCGCCATCTGCAACCCACCATAGATGGTACGCAACACTTTCCTTTCGAAAACTCCCAGTGCGCGTTGGTCCTCCACGAGCATCGTCCAGGTCTCGTGTCCGTAGAGAACTACCGGTCTTATAAGCGTTTTGTAGATAGTCAGTTTGGTACGGCGGCGAACTCTATTCGATCGGAGCGTCTTGCGGAGTCCAAAGTACGTACGATTTCCAGCCACTATTTATTTATTTATCATCAGACTAAGGCCGGAGTGGCCTGTGCTGCACATAAAAGACTTCTCCATTCAGCTCGGTTCAAGGCTGCACTTCGCCAACCACGCAGTCTGCGGAGGGTCCGCAAGTCGTCCTCCACCTGATCGATCCACCTTGCCCGCTGTGCACCTCGCCTTCTTGTTCCCGTCGGATCGTTGTCGAGAACCATTTTCACCGGATTACTGTCCGACATTCTGGCTACGTGCCCGGCCCACCGTAGTCTTCCGATTTTTGCGGTGTGAAAGGAAAGGCTCACATTGACCTCTCTTGAGCCTCTTCCTATCATGTACTTCGTCTTCGACGTGTTGATGACTAGTCCAATCCGTTTAGCTTCGCTTTTCAGTCTGATGTAGGCTTCCTCCATCCTCTCAAAGTTACGTGCCATGATATCAATGTCGTCGGCGAAGCCAAATAACTGGATGGACTTCGTGAAAATCGTACCACTCGTGTCAATCCCTGCCCTTCGTATTACTCCCTCCAAAGCGATGTTGAATAGCAGACACGAAAGACCATCACCTTGCCGTAACCCTCTACGGGTTTCGAAGGGACTCGAGAATGGCCCTGAAACTCGAACTACGCACATCACCCGATCCATCGTCGCTTTGATCAACCGTATCAGTTTATCCGGAAATCCGTTTTCGTGCACTAGCTGCCATAGCTGGTCCCGATCGATTGTATCATATGCGGCTTTGAAGTCGATAAATAGATGATGTGTGGGCACGTTGTATTCGCGGCATTTCTGCAATACCTGACGTATGGCGAACACCTGGTCTGTGGTAGAGCGTTCACCCATAAATCCCGCCTGGTACTGCCCCACGAACTCTCTTGCAATTGGAGTTAGTCGACGGCATAAAATTTGGGAGAGTACCTTGTAGGCGGCGTTCAGCAATGTGATTGCGCGGTAGTTGCTAAAATCCAGCTTATCGCCCTTTTTGTAGATGGGACACACGACTCCTTCCATCCACTCCTGCGGCAGAACCTCATCCTCCCAAACCTTGGTAATCACTCAGTGCAGCGCTCTAGCCAGTGCTTCACCACCGTGTTTAAACAGCTCTCCTGGTAGTTGGTCAACTCCAGGGGCTTTGTTGTTTTTCAGCCGGCCGATCTCCTCCTGGATTTCCTGGAGATTCAGAGCCGGAAGTCGCATGTCCTGCGCGCGTGCTCCTAGGTTCATAACCATAACACCACCGTTGTCTGCCATATCGCCATTCAGGTGCTCTTCGTAGTGCTGCCGCCACCTTTGGATCACCTCACGCTCGTTCGTAAGAAGGTTCCCGTTTATGTCCTTACACATATCGGGCTGTGGCACGTGGCCCTTACGTGAACGGTTCAACTTCTCATAGAACTTTCGTGTGTTATTAGCGCGGTACAGTTCCTCCGTCTCTTCACGGTCTCGATCTTCCTGCTGGCGCTTTTTCCTCTGGAAAATCGAGTTTTGTCTGTTCCGCGCCCGTTTGTATCGTGCCTCGTTCGCCCTCGTGCGGTGTTGTAGAAATCTCGCCCATGCTGCATTCTTCTCCTCAACTAACTGCTCACATTCGCCGTCATACCAGTCGTTTCTCTGATCCGGAGCCACCGTGCCTAGTGCAGCGGTTGCGGTGCTTCCAATGGCGGATCGAATATCTCTCCAGCCATCTTCAAGAGATGCTGCGCCTAGCTGCTCTTCCGTTGGGAGTGCCACTTCCAGCTGCTGTGCGTAGTCTTGGGCTAGTCTACCGTCTTGAAGCCGCCCAATGTTAAGCCGCGGCGGACGACTCCGACGCGTGTTGATCACCGTCGAGAGTTTTGAGCGCAGACATACTGCGACGAGGTAGTGGTCGGATTCAATATTCGCACTGCGGTAAGTGCGTACGTTCGTGATATCGGAGAAGAATTTACCGTCGATTAGAACGTGGTCGATTTGGTTTTCCGTTACTTGATTACGCGTTGGCGCATCTTTCCCAGCACTATGAAGCCGGTTCCCAGCTCGTTGGTGGTGCCACAGCTTTGGTAGAAGGTAGCCGCTCGATGCCCGCTTTTCCACACTTTCTGTCCTGTCCAGCAGATTTCCTGCAGCGCTACGACATCGAAGTTGCGGGGATGTAATTCATCGTAGATTATCCTATCGCAACTTGCAGTTCCATGTTCCAAGCTTCCAATCGTGATCCTTTATTCGTCGCCTAGGTCGTTGCCGATTATATCGAGTCGTATTATCTTCTATGTCGTTCGTAATAGTTGATTTTAAAGGCGGCTTATTGGGCCTGCGCAAACCTCCTGTCTCGTCGGAGGGCCGTCGTGTCAGGGCTGTTTAGCGTCCCACCTAACACCAGGACTTGGGCTTGTGCGCTTTGAGCGGCACACGGTCGCTTTGGCGGAGCCTACTTGCGGATACATGCAGCTTTTTATAGAGGTTTAACAGGGCCCACTGTCAAACCCCACCACATCCTAGGCAGCCGCCACAACTCGCAGATGGCCTGGGGAGGGATCGTCAAGCCCTTGGACATGTCCCTGCTGCCCCCATTTTTATATCTTTATTAACGTGATTTTTTCGTATAATGAAGTTCATCATTTAAATCTGCTAGAATTGGAAATGAACTATAAAGCGCGTTTCCAAACATCCAATTAGAAATTCCATCAGTTGCTTTCATCAGTTGCTTTCTCCTATCTATAACATTGGCAGCTCGTTAACCAAGATGGACCTCTGCCTTTCGAACCTAACCCAAAAATTCCAACAAATTCCGCAAGAACTCGTGGCTGCAGAGGTATATTCGGCTTGCAGTGGGGAAGTGATTGCATCATCATTTCCTCCCCTTCCCTACATTGACTTGCATTCTGACGTGGCAGGCGCCAGTATGACCTAACAAATGAGATCACCAGTACTTGTACATTGAAGATGTGAACTATTCCCAAGCAAACATCTGTTGGTTCCCTGTGCAAGAACCGCTGATCTGGTCATAATGGAGTAGCAACTACGAGCAGTCAATCAAGCTCAACCTCAAGCTCAAGTAACTTCATGCAACCAAGAGAAATTTGAGCTGCAAATCCTGGAAAGGTAGCTAGTTTTAGCAGCGATTCTTCGCCCTAAAAAAACACAAACCTTTTTTGAAAATATTTCTCGATTAAATATTTTGATGATAAATTTGGCTGCAAAGTTTTAGGTTTGCAAAAGTGTCTCCTAATATCGGACCCTGTTGCAGCATGCCCCCATCTGTTAATTCAATACACAATATTCATTACCCCACTGGATGCCAACCAACATCCATAGTAAAACCACAAAACATTATTCGATTACAAGGGAATGACGATGATTTCTCAAAGTTAGAGAGCAGTGATTATTTTCCGTGCACAAAACCTCAAACTCGAGCGGTTTTTATTTCCTCGTAAACTTATCATAATAACATACACAACAAAGATATACACAGAAAAAATAATAAACTTCGCGGATTGTATAGCAGTGGTCAGCAGCACGATGCTCCTCACAACAAGTTTATTCAACAAAAAAATAACGCTATGGAGTAGTGCCGAAATGCTGTAAAAATTATATACCTTAATAGGCATTACCGCATGCATGTCTTTTAATTTATTATGCTTACATCTAAACCGATAATACTGAATTAAAAATCTGACGCCAGAATACACGGTTCGAGTCCACATCTCTCCATCCTCGTTTGCACCACACGCTCGCCAAGTCGTTTTGCACCTGGTCTGCCCATCTCGCTCGCTGCGCTCCACGCTCCGTCTCGTACCTGCTGGATCGGAAGCGAACACCAACTTTCCAGGGTTGCTGACCGGAGTTATTGCAACATGCCCTGCCCATCGTGCCCTTCTGGCTTTAGCTACCTTTTGGATTCTGGGTTCGCCGTAGAGCTGGGCGAGCTCGTGATTCATTCTTCGCCGCGACACACCGTCTTCTTGCACACCACCAAAGATGGTCCTAAGTAGGGACGTTCCGATATTTCCAATATATCGGAATATCGATATGTTTGTTTCGATATCCGATATTTTTGTATCGATATTTTGCTTTCAATATATCGGTCATATCGATATTTTTGCTTTCGATATCAATATATCGAATACGAAAAAGACGGACTGAAACAACATTAGTATTTTATTTTATTAAAGGAGTACTGAGTGAAATAGTTTTTTTAATATCTTTATTAATGAGGTTTTCGGCCCTGGACTGGTTCGCCTCGTATAGTGAAAAAGTTAAATATTTTAAAATTCACGTTATTGAACAGATAAAAAAGAAAGTACTAATAAAATAATATGCTTCCCTTACCGTTACAAATATTATTTTTTCCTACTGACTCCTTAGCCCTCAACATTTTGAGATCAAATTTTATATATGGACTACCAAATTTTATGAGCGTTTTGTACATGACACATTTGGTGCGGGTGTGAATCGTTTTTGATCTTTACTACTAACATTATTATCGGCCGTTAGTAAAGTTTCAAGTAGACGAATTCATCAACCACTCCGCAAGTATCTACGACGATCGTAGCACTGATTCCCTGGCACGCTGGATTCCGCAGCATGTTCTTTGTCATTGACACATATTCACCACCAGTCCAACTTTTGTTGCTTCACGTTTCAGTTCTGCCCACCGCAATGTCGAACAACGGGCACGAAAGTCCATCTCCTTGTCTCAGTCCCCGGCGTTAACGAACTGGAGTGTTCGCCCAAAATCTTCAACAGTTTTACACATCATCTACCGTTGATTTGCTCAGTCTGATAAGCTTCCCAGGGAAGCTGTTTTCGTTCATAATTTTCCAAAGCTCTACGCGGTATATACTGTCGTCATCTCTTCCAGCTAGGTGCTCTTCACAGTGCTGCTTCCACCTTTCGATCACCACACGTTCATCTGCACATCTCGACTCGCGGCACGCAGCTTCTGATAAAACTTTCGCGTTTCCTGAGAACGTTACAGATGGTCCATCTCCTCGCACTCCGCTTCTTCCAGTTTCTTCTGCTGAAAAAGGAGGGTCTCCTGTTTCCGTATAAAGCGTTCCACGTTCTTCCGGGTCCCTTGCTGCAGCGCGACCGTCCGCGCTGTGTAGTTCTCCTCCAGAATCTGTCTGCACTCTTCGTCGAACCAATAGTTCCGTCGACTTCGTCCCATATACCCGACGTTGTTCTCTGCTGCTTCGTTGATGGCTACTTTAACTGTATTCTAGCAGTCCTCAATGCGGGCCCCTCTTCTGGAAACGATGCCTCAGGATACTGCGCGTATGTAGTGGCGATATCAGGTTGTCCCAGTTGCTCTAAGTCGTACCACGGCGGCCGTCGGTACCGAACATTGTTGATGACGGATGGTTTAGCGCCACGATATGTTCTGACGTCGATAATGTCGGAGAAGTGCCGTCCGTCAATCAGAACGTAGTCGATTTGTGTTTTTGTCTTCAGTGATGATCTCCAGCTGTACCGATGCGGAAGTCTGTGCTGGAAGTAGGTGCTGCGAATGGCCATATTCTTGGAGGCGGCGAAATCGATTAGTCGTAGACCGTTCGCGTTCGTCAGCTGGTGGGCGTAGAACTTTCCAATAGTCGGTCAAAACTCCTCCTCTTGGCCAACCTGAGCGTTTAAATCTTCCTATAATTATTTTGACGTCATGGCCGGGGTTGGTAACCCAATTTTCCCTAAGGTTGCTCGTATCCCGGTCAGCATCACGAGTAGATATAGGAGTTGCTGGGCTAAGAACCGCGAGATGAAGTTTATTTTATTCCACCAATGGTACGCTTTACTCGGCATTTTCCGTGCCATTTCTCTCAGTTTTCTTTTATTGAAGTGCGCCGGGTAATAGCCAATTGTAGACTCAACGCAAAACGTTGACGAATTAAAGCCTGTAAGGCGTACGTCAAACAAATCATAAGTGTCCTTATTTCTGGAATTCATTATATTGTGGTTAACTTCATCTTGGTCACAGAATATTGTTATCGTCATGGATGTTACTGAATGAATGCCAAGCTCGCGTTGAAATGTGATAAATTCTAGAGTCTGAATCACAACATTTATAAATAATAATACTGACTGAGCGTAATGATATCAAATCAACTCAAACTACAGACCCGTTTCCCTACAACGATCCATCGTTATCAGCTCAACACTAGTGAAAATACTTCCAACATAGTTTTCAGCATTCGTAGTGCATATCATAACTGCAAAATGTCGCGCAATGATGAGTGAGACTTGCTTATGCATTTAATAAGTACCGCAGTAAGTTTTGTGGAATTCAATTATTTCAGTTGAAGGATCCGAGGTCGATTCGTGTTAAGCGTGCCTAAAGGCCCGATCGAAGATGAAGGATAACATGACGACACAGTTGATGGAATTCTTTCCTAAAATAACATGAAGTTTATTGTTCGACCATAGTCAGCGTAAAGTATATAGTCCATTGTCAGTTATTTCACTTCTAGCCATGAAATGCACTCCGAGTTGACCTTTTATCGGCGGAGAAAGATTGGAATGCTGCTGCCAGTTAGCTGTACAATGAAAAGTCTATGTAACCCATTTCATCTGCCTTCTACTATATTTTGTGCGAAATTTGCCTTTCAACCAACCAGAAGGGTGAGACCCAACTTGTGCTGCCTCTTCCGAGGAGATGATGGTTCAATATGTACCAGATAGATCTTCCCCAATAAAACGTAAAATGCAACCCAATCAGCGAATAACAGATTTTGTTACACTTTGTTAAATGTTTGTGTTTACAATTATTTTTTCTGCCAATATTCTCAACTCTATGCCAAAATTCTGCCAAAATGCTTAGAATGTAGATATTTTATTTGCTCAATACTACTACTTTTATGAACTTCTAGCGTTGATTTTCCATCCACTATAGTCTTGGACTACTTTCCCCTGTTCCTAGGCTGAAGATGCTATTGTAAAGGGAAAAAGTATTACGGCGCAGCAATAAATTTACTATGGCGAAGGCTCAGCCACAGAGCAAGAAGCAAAGCCTTGAACAGTCGTTGGTTTTTGGTTGGGTGAATACTCGAGACCAACTGAATAATCGAAAAACGAGCGCACGTGAATTGAATACGAAAAGTAGTATTCCTGTATATTAAATGCCTTTTTCCCACACATAGTTCCGCCGCTGCCAGTTGTGTCGGACGGTGTAGATAAGAAGCAGAAATTGAAATTTTCCTGCCACATTCAAGCTATGGCCAGAGTGTAGTAGAGGGATATCACAAACTGTGAAGATTTTTTTTTCGTTTTATTCTGGATGCTTTGAATTCGCTTTAAATCTACTATAAAGCTAATCACATCATTTTTGTTTATTATTAATAAGCATTCCATTGAAGTTTTTAGCAATGTTCGAAAAGTGTTTTTTTCTAGAGAATTTGGCATTTAAAATTATAAGTCGGGAAGTTTATTGTAAATTCACATTCACCAATCAATGGCAAACATTCTTAGCGTATTCGTGGAAAGCTTCCACTGTTCACGCATCAATCAATCGAATAGCGGCAATAGCGACCGAATATGATTCTTGGCTCCAAAATTATATGTTCGGCACCATTTTATCTGTCTGTCGTCTTGCCAACCTTGGTTGATTGAATCTGGAACCATGATGTTGCCCATTCACCAGAAACGCCGCATTGAACGTCCTTGCTGGCTGAATACACAAAAGTGTTTCAATCCTTAACGACTGTTTGTCCAACAACGATGACGACGGAAAGAAACGCCGAATCCCAAGAGTCACAATATTGTATTCCATAACAAATTGTCCGAAACGGTTCCCATCTGCTAATGCTTTGTTCAAAACGATGCTGCTGGCTGGTAGCATCAGTTGGCCCGAGTGATGATTTTAAGATTTTGGTTCTTGTTAGTCACCATAATGAACTATTAGACAGAAAAGAAAAGGATTGTTTAATTTAGTTCTGTGGCAAATTAATTATGATTTTGTTTCACCACATATGCTCGTATCATCAGACGCGTATAATTTATTTTCGAGAATTTTGTTCAGTCCATCATTTAGCGCATGCTTTTATTCCTGGAATGGAAGCATCGTTTTATCTATCCTGTGTTTCTTGTCTCAATTTAGTGCAGAACAGAAAAATATTTTTTTATAGTTTGATTTCCTGCTGCATTTTGGAACATTATTTTCCCTTTTTCCGTCTGTGTATCAATGAAAAATCTCGTTTCCGAAATGCTTAACAATTCAAACGCATTGGGACATTTTTTCATTCAACATTACTACTCTAATCTGTAAAGCAATTGTCCCAAATGTGTGCCACTTAGTTACCTATGACTTTTCCGAAAAGCGAATTGAACTTTCCTCATTTGCCAACTATGTAGTAGGTATGTAGCATTTCTACAAGCTTTCCGAGAAAACGGCAAGAAAATACTTTCGCCTTGCCATCCAGTTTATGCGTCGTTCGCATCCTGCGCCAGCATACCGCCAGGAAAACCCCGTCGAGCGTTAATTATTTCCTTCGTCTTAAAAGGCATCAAATTCGGTTCGTTTAACACTCAAATTACCGTGAGAGAAGTGGCTGGGATCAAGCAAACGCTGGGCTACCCGACGACGTGGCGTTTGATTCGCCATTGAAGACCCTCCATCGTCAGCGTCAATCATCAGTAGCACCATAAAGGCAACCGCAGCCCTATCCACAAAGTTCAGTACATACTTTCATCTAATACCGATGATCGCTTTAGGTGGATGGAACACTTTCACGAAACGGAAGTTTAATTAAATTCGTTAGGTATTAATTCAACGATGAGAACAATTTTGGATTTAGGGCAATTGAGTTATAGCGAGAAGGGATAAGCAAGTTCAATTTGCATCAAAGCTGTCTGATAATAAATAGGTCCTTATTGGTTCAGACGCTTGTTATTAAAATGTAAAGTATCGCTGACTCAATGTACCGTAAAGCCTAAAGGAGGAGAAGTAATGCTCCTTTAGATTGGGCCTATTCATAAATTTAACTTAATAAATTTGACTAGACAAAAGTTGAACATGTTTAACTTCAATACCGCTGAATGAAAAGATGTTGCTTGCACATCTTAACCCTGATGCAGTCAGGACCATATATCCCTACAGTGGACTGAAAACAATTGTATGCTTCACATCATTTCGAAAAACTTGACTTGAAGTCGTTTATAGAACAACACTTTATCACCTTAATGGTATCAAATGAATGGCTTAGCACCGCAATCTTTTCACCTATGGGCAAAACCAGCTTCAACTATAACCTTCCAATTGAAATTTCTCACTCCACCCAAAATCTTCATCGACAATGAGCTGAAACTTTCCCCCGGTATTCCACTGCAGCAGTACATTTTCGCAAATATATTGCTACCGCTACCAGCATCTACACAAGAAGACACCACAATCCAGACGTAAAAGGGCACAAATTTAATGCCAATTTTCCTACTTTCCGGTACGAATTTACAATCAAGCTTGCAGCACACGACTCCTATGCGGCGGAAATATCTCTAACGTTATAGAACTACTTGTATCTCGCTGGGAGCGGGAATGGGGCTGCGCCAAAAACTTTTCCAACTCGTAAAACCTGAGCGCCCCGTTACCATTATCTGCGCTATTTCTCGGCAACGGCTCCTTTGGCAAGTTCATCGTCATTACAAGTTGCGTCCTCCACGACCCCCAGACTCGCATGTGGCTATCGTCAGAACGTAAAGAGCAGGCTGGATTATTCAGAAATTTCATAAATGGCTCACTACCTTCTTTTATCTCCCAACTTACAATCTACGTCACTGGATCCGAGGTAATGGATGAAACAACTAAGAAATGAAATTTATTTTCCATTTAATACCGTTCGGACTCAAATCCCGAACACTAGTGATATGGAGATTTATCTGAAATATTTCGTTATTATTGCATGAATAAACGAATTTTCTCGACAGGCGTACAGATCAAGGACATTAGAATTGTCCACCAATGAGATAACGTTGAAATTTTGCATTTTAGTGCATTTAAGGTGGTGTTCGGAATTTGAATCAAAGTGTTCGGAATTTGTGACAATTTTTACTATGCGTGTTCGTCGGCATTTGAGACAAAATTTGGCAGAATAAAATCATTCAGTATTGATAATTGCAATAAAAAAATGTGACTATCAAGCGCATACATGAAAGTTCTATTCTTTCGCTACCCGATGGAAACAATTGATATATTAAAATAGTTTCGTTCATTTGTTATAAAGACCTCCAAAGTGAAAACTGTGCTTAAATATTTAATGTTTGAGCTTGTCGTACTTTAGAAGATCCGGTAATCTATAGTTGATAATTAGAAGAAGTTAAATTTCAAACTGCAGCGTAAGATATTTCTGAGTAGACTACTTTATTATGTTCATAATCTCGAACACTTCGGTTCGACCGTTCGTGCATTCGAAGCAATAATTGATTAACGACTATTCTGAATGCGCTTGGGTTGCACATGTAGGATACTACAAAGTGTTCGGTGCTGAGGTTAGATACTTTGGAGCGTAAAAGATCGATAGCTCAAGCTGTTGTTGTCGCTAAAATTCTTGTTGGAGAAATCGATTCTCCTGAAATGCTTGCTGTTTTTCAAATGTATGCACCAGAACGACCCCTACGAACAAAAAACTTCCTGTACCTACCTTCACCACGTGTAGCAAACTACGGCGGCTGCACAATCCTGTTCGGTACATATCATAACGCTTCAATGAGTACTATAGCGACTTCAACACCACACCCAACGCCTCCCGACAACGGCTGGAGCGTATGTTACGGAAAGGAATAAAGTAAGATGTCGTTCAATTTAATTTTTTTCTAGAACTGTTTTTTTTTATTTATTTTTCTCGGTCTAGGACATGGACATGGATACGACACCTGATTGAGCACTGGACAATGATTCTAAAGATGTACAAGTAAAACACGTTGTTTCAAAATTATTTTCTATATTTTTTTGACTTACTGTGGTGTCTGTGGGTGGTTGCGGCCGGCCGATAGTTATAAATAGCGCTGGGGACGATCTTGCGGGTTGCTGGGGGCAATGGGTTCCACTTGGATGGTGGGATACTCGGCGACTTCGCATCTACCGCGTTCACGTAGTGGCTTGGCGTACTCACTCAGGTAGTCGATTGGCTAGACTACTCCGAAACAATTATCCAGATGTCCGACGAAAGAATACGGTCTACAAGGGTTCGGCAGGAATGACTGGTCCACTGAACATAAATCCGAAGTTCTTAGAGAACTCCATCGGTAGCTTTTGCGGTTTATTGGACTCCTTAGACCGTCACTTGCTGGGTTCTGATAGTAAAGGACGTCGGGTATTCTGTTAACAGGACTACTGAGCAAATTGGCTGAATTAATGAATAATTCTTCATACCTAATTCAATTATCGGTATTATTATTCTTATTTCGATGATCGGTATCACTAATCTTTGCAAAACCACACAAAATTCTACTAACGATTGTTTTGAATCTGTTAGGAAGAACTACGCCCAAGACCGACGATTATGGAGCTCTACAATACGCCAGGCATATGTGTATCGACGCTGTAGCCAACCAGGTATCCAGGTAGAATAGGAAACTGGATGCCTCGAGGGTTCAAATTGGAAAGGCTTTGCTGTATTTCGGAAATGAAAAATCGGAGAGCTTTAAGGTTTCCCCAAACACACGCGACGGGACAGTCGCGACGCGATTCTATCGCTTGGCGACAGCGATTCTATCGACGTAGATATGGAAGCGTAAATAGATCATTTCCAGCAGCGACCAAGCGATAGAATCGCGGCGACTAGTTGTCGCCGTCGCTGCGATGCAATCGCCTTGGTCTGGGGGAGCCTTTATACTTTTATTAAAGCTTGAAGAGAGATCAATTCGCCGCGAATGTTCTTAAATTAGATTTTATCAATATTTCAAAACAGCCGACTGTGTTTCAACAACAATTCACATACCGCATATCAGTGAGTCTGTGTTAAAATCACGTAAATTTGTTTGGTTTTGATTGTGATATGACGTTGAAGAGACAAGCGGACCAAGTTTCCTTAGTATCCCCTACAGTAAGTCTAGAAACCTTAGCATTGATATGAGATTCCCTTTGATAAAGCAAAGTAACTAACAGTGTTATCAAACCACACCGAGATGTAAAAGCACCATACACGAATAGAGCATACTTTAACTGGAAGCAAATTTTAGAGAATGAAGGTAATATTGAATCTTCCGTTGATGTCTTTTGTAACATTATTTTTGATATTATTATTGACGAGGTCCCAAAAAGAAGAAAACGACGGAGCGGAAATTCAAAATATCCAATTTGGTACAATAGACAAATAAAAAATTTAAAGAATCGCAAACAAAAATTACATAAAACTTACAAGCTAGACAAGACGAATGAAAATTTGGAAAAATATTTGAACATCTGCGATCAATTAAAATTAGCAATTGATGTAGCATTTGAAGAACACAACACGAAAACAGAAAACGAAATAAAGTCATGTCCAAAGAACTTCTTCAATTACGTAAAATCAAAATTAAAATCAGACAATTTTCCGTCAACCATGTATTTAGACGAACGCGTCGGTAATTGCTCGGAAGATATCTGCAATCTTTTTGGAGATTTCTTCCAAGAAATATACACCACCTTTTCGGAACAAGATCGCGACCTAGATTTTTTTGCGCCTATCCCAGAATTCGCTAGGGATATCGGTGTTAATCAGATCATGGTGAACGATATTCTAAACGCTTTAAAAAACTTAGATGCATCTAAAGGCCCTGGTCCTGATGGTATTCCACCGATATTTATGAAGAATCTGGCTAAAGAGCTGACTGCACCTTTGTTTTGGCTCTTCAGATTGTCATTGGAATCCGGAAATTTTCCCAGGGTATGGAAAAGCTCCTATCTTGTGCCTATCTTCAAATCAGGCAAAAAATCTGACATTCGTAATTACCGTGGAATAGCCATTATTTTTGAATCCATTATCAATGAAAAATTATTTTCACAACTTAAAAACAGAATTACGAATAAGCAGCATGGATTTTTCAAAGGTCGCTCTACCGCTACAAATTTAATAGAATTCATTGACTATTCTCTTAATGCAATGGATAATGGTAACTACGTGGAAGCTCTATACACTGACTTTAGCAAGGCGTTTGATCGTATTGACATTCCAATGTTACTCTTCAAATTGCAAAAATTGGAATTGAGCCAGGACTCCTTAGATGGCTTGAATCTTATCTCACAGACCGGCAACAAATAATAAAATTTAACGGAAAGAAATCCAATCCCATTCAAGTCACTTCAGGAGTTCCACAAGGCTCTCATCTTGGCCCTCTTTTATTTATATTATATGTAAATGACATTACCTTCATTCTCAAAAATATAAAGATTTTAATTTATGCCGATGACATAAAGCTATTTATGGAAATAAAAATGAAGACGACATAATCATATTCCAGAATGAAATACACATGTTCTATACATGGTGCAGAAAAGCCTATTGCAACTGAATGTTAAGAAATGCAACATAATATCATTCAGCAGAAAAGAATAACACCAAATACACAAATTAAATTAGGGAACAATACTGTAGAAAGACACGAAAGAGTTAGGGATTTAGGAGTGATTTTAGATTCGAAACTAACTCTTGTTGATCACTATAACACAATCATCCACAAAGCTAATAATATGCTAGGCTTTATCAAGCGTTTTTGCTTCAACTTTCAGGATCCCTACACAATCAAAACACTATATATTTCATATGTACGATCTATACTGGAATATTGTAGCATTGTATGGCCTTATACAATTACACATGAAGAAAGAATAGAGTCAGTACAAAAACAATTTCTATTATACGCTCTTCGTAAATTAGGTTGGACGTCATTTCCTCTTCCATCTTATGAAGCACGTTGCATGCTTATAAATATACAAACTTTGAAAGAGCGTCGAGAATGTGCAACGGTTTCATTTGTTAACGATATAGTTTCTCAACGTGTTGATTCAACTGAAATTTTATCGAAATTTAACTTTTACATACCTTCTCGGCTACTTCGACATAGAACATTATTTTTAACCAACCACTGCCGAACAAATTACGCCAAATTTGGGCCTCTCAACCGAATGATGGCCGTTTACAATCAACACTGCGAAACTATTGACTTAACAATGTCTCGGCATAACATTAGACAGTATTTCCAAAGAACAAACATTACAAATTCAGCAATATAAATTCAAAATCAAAATTATACATCACTTTACTAAAAAACCTATTATTTAATTATACTATAGCATTACAAAAACAAACATGTATATGTATATGTACTAGTCTACGTTGGTTGACGAAATAAAATAAATAAATAAATAAATAAACAATACATTCTAAAGATTTTGTGACAAGCTTTCTGCCCTTTCTGGTGAGTCCGCATCTGATCGTGTTTCCTTCAATACGCAGAACGATCGCGCGATCCTTGAAATAATTTGTTCTACTTTGTGCGGATGAGTAAATTAATCAGTAAGTTTTTCTTATATCACGCAGATCAATCGCGCGATCATCCAAATCAATTGTTCTGCGCTACGCGGTCAGTAATTCAATTAATCAGTGCACGTGTACGATTATGAGTTTATTTAATTTCGATCAAAATACACGCTACACCCGGCATACCGTTTACCAAAACGAACCCTGCTACACTCCCTACCCCATATATCCAACATCCCTGTGATTTCTCGTGGAAGTGCAGATGACTCGTCGGCTTCCATTAAAGCGAGTATCACGTCAACATTTTCCTACCTATTCCCTAATTGACCAGCATTCGGACACGGCCGGCGTCGGTATTGCCTTAATTTTTGGTTACCAGTTTTAACACATTGAGGATGATGTTAGTCCCAAAAATCATCTGTTGGTTCTCTGTGTAATTACAGCTGACCTGGCAATAACGGAGAAGCAACCGTGAGCGGTCAATCATGCTCATGCGATAATAAATCCATTTTAGGCAAAACAAAGTTCGTCGGGTCTGCTAGCAAAACATAAAAACATGACTTTGTAGCGCTATTATGTAATTCATTTGAAAGGTATGGATGATCTCCAAGAAGGTTGTTTGAAGTAACGTTATATATAATTATATATAATTAAAAGTTGCCTTATGATGAATTACGTTATATCGAAGATGCTTTATAACGAGGTTGCCATATCACACGAACCTGTCATGTAACACGAATTTTACGCGCAGCTGGAACGTGAGTACGACAGCTACCCAATCCACGACGTCAAAATCATCATAGCAGATTTAAATGCTCAGGTAGGCCAAGATGAGTAGATTATTCCGATCATTGGAAGATTCAACGCTCACCGGCTGACGAACAAAAACCGCCTACAACTAGGGGAAAAGACGGCTTTGGCAGGTGTTGTTCTATTATTGTCAGGGGGTTTTTGTCGACCAAATTTTATGAAATTTGGCCACAATATTCTTTGATATGCAAAGAATGTTTAGGCCAAATTTGAGCATAATCAGTCATAAAAAACCCCCCTGACAATAATAGAACAAAACCTGCCAAAGCCGTCATTCCCCCTAATTGATTTCGCCGCCTTCGAGAATATAGTTAGTCATTTGCAGCACTTGGAGATCTCCAGACAGAATCACAAATCGATCACGTTCTGATTGATGGACGACACTCCTCCGCCATAAAAGGCGTCAGGCCTCCTGTGGCGCTAACATTGACTATCTGGTGATGATTGAGTGCAAAGGTGGAATTGTTCGTGAAATACTTAAAAAGTGTAATGCTTGAACTTTTGAACTTGTTGCCACTTCTTCGAAGATTGTCTGCGACTTCAGTTATTGTGCTGTTCCTTTCTTCCCAATAGGGTTTGTGAGTTCACTTCTAGAAAGTAAAAGTTAACCCTGGGAAGGCGGAGCTAGCCGATATTAACAAGTTATGGAGGAAACCAGCTTCCTCGGGTAACTTCCAAGACTGATAAGAGCAACGGTAGATTGTGCAAAATTGTGTAAAATTTTCTGACAATCACTCTAGTTTGTTCGAATCCCGCCGGGGACTACAACAAGGACTTTCTAGCCGTGATAAGATTTTCAACAGTTTCAGTCATTCCATTGTTTCGCAGATAATACGGACATTGCCGGTAAAACGTTTGAAAATGCGACAGAATTGAAACGTAAGGCAAATGGTGATGAATACTTTGGAGACAAAGTACATGCTAGTGTCGCATCAGCTGTGAAAATTGGGCATACTAAGGGCCTACGTGCTCCAGAAGAAACTGCGATAAAAAGTTTTCACACCCACACCAAATGTATGAACATTCATAGATACATTTCTTGCCTACAAAATCCTCCACATGCCAAAATTGGTTCCATTGGTATGATTAATTCTTGAGTTATTCAGAAATGGATATTTCATTTGTATGGAAGCCCTCCTTTCCAGAAGGGAAAGGGGTCTCAAATCATCTTTAGAACCTTCCCCGACCCCGAAAACCTCTGCATACGAATTTAACGACGGTCGGTTCAGTTGTTTCCGAGTCTATAATGGTCAGACAGACAGAAATTCATTTTTATGATTATGTATATAGATATGTATACAGATTAGATAACATTTTGTTCTTAGTAGCCATTATCTTTCAAATGTTGTAATAAGATTTTATCATATGTGTAATACGATTTAAAAAATGCTATCATCGCATTTCCTGAAAGTAGGCAATAAAAATGAAAGTAACAAAAACTCCAGACATAGTTATCACGAATTGGCCATCCTTTCAGTCTTGCCTAATTTGTGGTTGCCTAATTTGTAATGGGCTTTCCGACGAGAAGAGCATAACAAAACTGAACACAGTTTTAACACATTGTGATACTTATAAATTAGATTGATAAAATTTTGTCCTTAGTAGCTATATCGCTCAAATGTTGTAACAAGATAATGATTTAAAAATTGCTTTACATCGAATTTCCCAAAAGTTTGCAATTGCCGCTTTGATGTTGTATGAAGAAGAAGAAGCAGAAAGATGATAATCGAAAAAATCTCCACGGGAAACCATACGAAAAAGTTTTTAAAACCAGTCGTCACGAAAACATGAACCGCGTTTAAACAAGTGCAGTTTTCCCGTGTGCAAGTTCGCACTCAAACATGCATACTAGATCCAAACCGAGTTCATCATAAACCGAACCAAAATCGCACCCGGTTTGAACACGAGTGTGCGCCCAAGTTCAAACACACGGGTTTGAACATGGAAGTTTAAACATCAATTTACACACAGCATGCTGTTCTTCTGTTCATGTTGGTCAAGTGGTTTCTCTTCTTAAGTAGTAGTGATGGGCTAGTTGTAACGCGCTTGGCGCTCACTCAGGACACTAGTGTTTGAATCCCTTTTTTTCTATTTTTTTTAGAAATGGCACATGAATAGTTTTAGTTTTATAAATGCCACTTTTCAGTCCTTGTCAGGTGGTTTGCACTTAGTCCGATATCTCAATATTACAACAATTTGTTTACTCAACATTTTGCATACAATTTTCAGATATTATTCTTAATGTTATTCTTAATGTTGAATATGATGTGCATTTTTTCGGTAAGAATGTAATGATTATTTAAAGTGTCCTTGCGTTTATGTTCTAAACGAGGTAAAATACATAAGTCTCTGTTCGTCTGTCTAAAATGTAGCCCCTAATTATTTTATATCCGTTACATATGCAAGTATGCATTTTGTTTTGTTAGATACGATGGGATTTGCATATCGTGAAAATATAGATGTTGATTCCAAAAAGCTCTAAGACACACTTTTAGTGGGGGAGGGAGGTTGTTAACCAAAAATTCAAATTGATAGAAATTTAAAAAGATAGTAAGGGTCTGTTCATGATGTATTCTATATTGCTATGTATAAATAATACGCCGATGACATTATGCAATACAAAGAAAATTCACAAACGATGGAGCTCCAGGTCAGAAATGAGCCCACAAATCCTTAAACATAAAAGTCTTATAAACTACATGGCTCTCATAAAAGATAAAATCTCCAATTATGACAATCTAAAAGATTAAGATACTGGAATTAAAGCCCCGTTGATCATAAGGCTCTTCAAAAAGGTCGAAAACCCTCTCCCTGGAATAAAGAAATCTCTATGCAACCCAGAACTACGCTTCAGATTCTCGGTATATTTATCAAGTACTACCGCAAAGTAAGTAGAATGAATATAAACGTGTCAAAAAAACCTTATCCCAAAATTTTAGAAATATGAACTAATCAGTTTTTTGGTGATTGCAAAATCCCGAAATCCTAAGAAGAATTGCTTTCAGAACCTCGAAAATGGAACAAAAAGCTCCGCTCAGAGCAGATTCGAACCTAAGACGTCCTGAATGAAAGGCCTGAATCAAGACCTCACTACTATAAACGCTTCGTTAGGCAAGTGCGAAAAATGTGCACAACATGCTTCAATTTTTCAATCATATCTTCATTGAAGTTTGGTTAAATTCTCTTATTCGAGATATGAATAACAAGGCTGGGAAACGTGAAGAATCAACAATAGTTTCCTTAGCAACCCGTTCATTTACCCAAGCGTAGCATTCTCGTGTGCAAGCGCACATGTTTGAACCCAAGTTTAAACTCAATATTTGAACATTGTACATTGCGCCTGGGTGTATCGGAGTTCAGGCTCGTGTTCAGATTGCTATGTGCAAGTTCGAACATAGCAAGCATTGTTTGATTGGGTGCACAAACTTAGGTGAACATCTCAAACATGTTGCACCTTGAAGACTGTTTAAAACTCTTCTCAAAAATTCTAGACGCAATTTAATTAAAAACGGTAAGCAGTACAGGGTTGGACTTTTCTTCTACTGTATAATAAACACAATATTTTTTTTAGAAATTTTATTTTGTGATATTAAACGTAATACACAGTATATGAAAAGTCCAACCCCGTACTGCTTACCGTTTTTAATTAAATTGCGTCTAGAATTTTTGAGAAGAGTTTTAAAAACTTATTCGTATGGTTTCCCTTGGAGATTTTTCCGATTATCATCTTTCTGCTTCTTCTTCTTCATGCAACATCAAAGCGCCAAAAAAATGCGAAGTCTCGCAGCTATGGACATCTCGAAACTGATGTAATTTGAAAAGGTTGCTTTATTTGTAATGGGCTTAGTTTCATTGAAGTAAGTAAAAATTTTCAACTGTATAGTAAACCATATATTTTGAATCTGATTTCGTTATAAATTTCTAACATAATATATTATATTTGTGATAAAATTGCAACAAAATTTGAAAACTTCCTACATAATCTAAGTGGCAAATCATTTCAGCCATACCTACACTTCTGTTTAAAAAACAACGTTGTAAATATTTAGATTCCTCGTTACGTCGATCCACTATGTCGTAAAGAAAACTATTTCAGAATCCATGTAAGGCCGTCACAATATAATGGATAGCTGGCTTTGTATCCATATGTTATGTATGCTTTCTTGTTGGAATATTTTCATAAATATTTTCATAAATATCATCGATCAACAGTGAGGTGCGCATCGATTTCGCACCCAATAGTCTTCGATATGTTTGAACAATTCAGTTTCTTACTGCCCGTAACTTAACCACAAGGGCTATCACGTAATCATTAGGGTAGCAAATAGCGTCCTTCGTTACATGGTGCAAGTACCATATATTTATGTAATACCAACAAACAATTGCCACTCAGTACCCCATCGTTAATATTTATTGGAAAAGTATCGCCAACCAGCAAATAGCTACCGCAAACAATTCACACATTTCATTTGAAGTTTTCCTCGGAAGAGTCACCGAGTTGGGTTGCATTCAATGCGAATGATTTACTGGGCTGTGTGGTCGTCTATTGAAATGGGTATTTGGCACATGCTTCCAGAAAATTGAATGAACGCGTGCTCAAAACGGACTTTATTTCAGAGCAGACAAAAAATGGCTCTGCAATCGTTCCGAATTTTCATCGTTCGAAATGCGAAAATTTCCCATTTTCGTCTACATAAGCCACCAAATCATATCCAAGCAGCGCGGCGCTAGAATAATTTGGTGCTTTATGGATCGTGAAGGCTAACACTACTGGATCGGACTAGTCCGATGCGTTTAGCTTGATTGTCAAAAAACAAGCCACATCGAGGGAAAATCTGAAACCTAAACAGCTAGAGTGTGTGACGGAACGAACAATTAATGCTAAACGGAACTCATTAAGATTGAATAATGGTAGGGCTGAAGCTGATTATAAAAAAAACTTATTGTGGTTGAGTGAGAGGAGCCGAGCATTCAACAACATTTGCGCACGTGATTGTTTTTATGACTTGATTATACATCGACAGGTACTAATTGGGTCAAACGGAAGGTGTAAGCGAGTGGCCTGGAAACATGTTTATTTGATAGCGATATGGTGCAAGCGCCTTGATAGGATTGTAGATTTGGCTACACATTTTCATCAAGCAAATATGACAACGATCAAAACGTAGATATACGTTACAAGACAAGTTTTAATTCAATGGGAGATCCGCACCGTCGATCAGCAAGTCATTCTTTTTACTTCATAAGTTCACTATTAAAAAAATTGATATTGAGAAAAAGGACGAGATAAGTACTAATTGTCGAAAACGTTCATTATTCTTAGGCGAAAGAAATTATGAGCAAATGAAATAGCTTGAGGACTTCTTCTTCTTCTTTGGCATTACATCCCCCACTGGGACATTGCCGCATCGCTGCTTCGTGTTCATTAAGCACTTCCACAGTTGTGTACTGCAAAGTTTGTATGCCAAGTTACCATTTCTGGATTTGTATATCATGAAGCTAACACGATGATAATTTTATGCCCAGGGAAGTCGAGACAATTTCCAAACCGGAAATTGCCTAGACTGGCACCGGGAATCGAACCCAGCCACTCTCAGTATGGTCTTGCTATGTAGCCGCACATCTTACCGCACGGCTAAGGAGGGCCCCAGCTTTAGGACATACAGAGCGAATAAAAATGATTTTTACTCGAGAGCTCTCAAAATAAGTAAACTGAGTATGTACGTCTATGTGTTATAAATCTAATTTGTGCATTCTTAGGGCCATGTTTAACATATTTGTGTACCACAACGACCAAGCAAAATATATGGATGGAACAGGAAGCTTGATAAGCTCAATCAAGCGTTCGTCTAACAAGTGCGCAAGCTCGAGCGGTTAGTTCTCGGGAAAACAGTCATCACAATTTGAAAAATAAAACACTTGAACAGTTCTGATGTGACTTGCTAACTCCAAGTCCAAAATCCGACTCTCTTCTTTATTTACAAAAACGTTATTTATAATTACTGGCTATTGTTTACAATTTTTCTCTCATTTTCAATAATGTTGCAGAATGTTGCATGCTACCTACATTTACTCTCATGTGACATTCTGCTCCGAGAGCATTCGTACTCTCTAAATAAACAATTATTTAACAATTGAGTCAGCTACTATTTCTAGGCCAGTTTATTCGCCAAGTTTTGCTTATACTTAAATATCCGTTGTTTATTTTCAACAGCGGTTGCTATTTGATAAACATAAATGGACAGGTTCCAACCTGTCCAATCTTTCCTTTTGTTCGTTTATATGACATACTTTAAATATAGAAGAAAAATGATGATTATTGCATGGCGTTTAGGGTCGCTACACAAGATTATCAGCGAAAATGTACTCCGCCACGCAACAGAAATGCCAAATTGAACCGATTGAAAAACGTACACACAACAAGTTACACGTTGATCCTTTTATATGGCTCACCATCGTTCAGAAACCAAACAGAACAGCAAAAAGCATGCCCCGTCCCGTCCATGTATGCTGTGGAGCACCGTATTTTTCCCACAAGCAAAGAAAACCGGAACCCGAAGATTGGAATCTTTGTTGCATATCCATGTTATGGAATTGGACGGCAGGCATGCAAGACGGCCAGGCAGCTTTGTAGCCAATATGGATTCATCCTTTTCCGTAGCACTATCTACTGCGCAACAAATCGTAGTCGTTGATACCGGCAAAAAAATCCTGTTCTAAGCTTTATTCTGTACAACATAAAATTCAATTTGCAATGCTGAATACATTTATGTTTTCTGATGTCCATGTAATATGTAAGCTTGCATTAACTTCCATTTTCCACACGTTCAAAGCTTTTCCATTTTTTCTGGAGGGATTTATTTTTCACAATTTACACTTCAAAGAGCACTATGAGGTACTCCCAAGCGTGGCATCCTCTACAGTTATTGATATTTGTTGGATGAAGAAGATTTGAGAAAGCTGAACACTGTCATAAAATAGCAAAGTAGTGAAGTAGTGTCGATTGCAAAAAAAATCTGGGCTTGCATATTCGCAGACAAATTGTTGCCATATAGGAAAAAAATAGTTTTGCAGTCAGAGAAACCAAAAATGACACTATCATGGATGAGAATGCAAGAAAAACAGGTTGATCCCCCAAGCGGTGGTGGTACATTTGCATTCTCTTAAATGTATATTACCGTTTTGTCCTAAATTGGAAAATAGTAACTGTTAAATGTGTTGATCCATCATTTTCAATAACAAAACACTAAGGAAGCTTTTGAGTAGAAAACGATATACGTATCTGTCGATACACAAATTCAACGTTGTAGAACTAAATGGAAGAAAAGGATCTTACAGAAGCTATGACCAAAATACATTTTTTACGCCAAAAATGCATAAATAAGTCTCGCCTATTTTAAAGGACCCTTAAGGACATAGTTGGAAGAGTACCACGATGGCAGTCAATATGGCACCGGACCTTCCACGGGTCAACCCCACACCTCCCGCACTCCTCTCCCACCAACATTCGAGTGCATCTAACAATATCGAACAAAAGTTTAATATTCAAATTATACACCTGTTCACAGCATATTTATTCACTTCCAGAGCACTTAACTTCTTCTGAAAAGGCATTGAAAAATCAAGTTTTTACTTACTTCTCCGCACATGAGAAGCCCGAAATGTTGATCGAATGCAAATTAAACATCACTTTTTGAAATCAGTCACTTGTTTGAACCGAAATCTTAATATGAACTGCTATTTTTGCACGAAAAAACTCAAAAGTGCAGCCCAATCGGGTTGTACGCAAAGATGACGTAGGACTACGTAGCTATTCGAAATTGATGGTATTTGCCATAATAATTTGTGTCGTTTTATTAACATTGAGCAAACTGCTCGGAGGCCAACTGAAGCCACTCGACTGGCTTTCAGGCTGGGACATCACAATCCTTACTTTGCCACCTGGGTGGTGCGGATAGAATCGATTTGGTTGTCAAACTGAAGCCAAAATTTTCTATTGTGCCGGAGCCAAACATTGAAGATTGTGGTTATGTTCGTTTCTGATCTAATATTAAGAAGTATTGTTATTATTTGGGGGTAAAATAAAAATAAACTTTGTTTGAGTTTTGTATTCTTTGTAACTAATATTCTCACATTATATTTCGAGTGGAAAATTAGTAGGAATGCAACTAGAAAGCACTCGTTACGAATTTTCACGAGATTCAGCAGCTGATTGGAGCATGAATGTATGTAAACAATTGTAAAGTCATGAAGAGTCTAGCGCATTTGTGCGCCCTCATGCAGCGTGGAAAGAGAAATTCGAAGAGCGGGAAATGTTTGACAGCCAAGTAACTGCAAAATAATTTAGTTTATGGGAGTGATTTCAAAATATCCCTCTACTCGCTTGAGCGCACAAAAGCGGCTCTATCCGCAGCACCCAGTTTGCCACGAACGCTTACATCGTGGGCGAAGATCAAACGTTGCATATAAATATATTTGTGTTTGGTTTCACGCCACTTCTGATTCTGCTTATTTCTCCTTTATTTCGGCCATTTTTGAGGATGGTGTCCTCCAAAAAGGTCTTTATGCATACAAAAGAAGGTTGATCCGACAATCCGATATGAAGTTTCTTTAAAGTGCAAAACTCAATCGTAACTAGCAACACGGATACAAATTTCATCCATTTGCTTCAAAAATATACATGTTTATTTCCAAAATGGTTATATGTTTGAATCAAACATATTTATTTTTAAAACCAAATTAAATCCCTGTTTGTTTTATACATTCACTAGTGGGCAGCCCCTCGCTCGCTCTTGCAAAAGTAAACAAACACTCGAGTTCGGATCGTATCCGATCGGCAGCAGCAGAGCAGTAGAAGCAAGAGTAGAAGCAGATGTTTTCTTGCTTCCAAATTAATGATAAGGATGTTTTTCAGGTACAGAAAGGTAAGTAAATGAAATATGAACGTTTGGAATTGTGAAATCTGGTAGTCAAATGCTACCAGAATATGAAAATTGGTAGAATTGATATCAAAATATTATGAGTGGTCGAACCAAAACAATAATATCCATGTTTGCTTCAAACATTTAGCTGGTTGAAACAAATTGAAACGCACATTTGATTCAAAAAAAGTTTTCGTTCGCTTCAAATGCAACAATATGTTTGATCCAAACATATTTATTTTTGATGCCAGAACAAACTGAATTTATGTTTGGATTTACCTAGAATATGTTTGTTCTTAACGTAGTTTTTTCTGCGTGAAATTTGATAGCGCGGCGGAGGGAGATGATGCACTTAATTTGAACGGGTGGAATCACTAACAGCAACCAAGCTACCACGCTAAACCCGATGCCGCCGAAACAATCCATTTTCGCAATTAACTCTTTCTTTCCATAAAATACTGGTCCAGAGAAGAACCAATTTTCTTTTCCCAATGCATCTTTCCAATAACTAACTGCATCCAAACGCTTGACAGTACCTTGCGTTGAAATCTTCCGTCCGCCTTCGTGCTGCTGTGACCGCTCCGCTGCATCGAATGTCGAACCGAATCCCGATCAAAACGGCTCGCGCGCGCCTTATAGCAGCTTTCTTGTATTTAATAAATTAAGCCCGTTAGCCCCGCCCCTTTGTGATCTAATATGGGTGTAAATGAAATGTGCACTCATAACGATTACTGAAGGGGCGGGGCTAATGGAATTACTTCATTAGATATAAGAAATCTGGGGCTGATCAGAAGATCGCTCCAACGGCAGGTTCACCTGAGAGTGACCCCGAGGCTGAGAGGCGTGAGGCTGCGTCGCTACTTTTAACTAGGCGTGCACGAACGTGACGGATCGCTAGCCAATAAGTCGTGAGGCGTGAGCAAAGCCATTGAAAGCTCATCACTCCACTGCCAAGGGACGCATATACCCTTGTACGACGCCGACGCGCGCGTCACGTGGTGACGCCAGCCCACAGGAGATCGTCAGGGCAGCGACGCTCAAATAGCCCGCCAGCAAGTCAGCAACGCAAGGCACGATTGGCCATTCGGATCGCTCCGCGCATCCGTCGAGGGATTGTCGCCGCCAAGAAGGTTAGACCGGTCCAGAAAATTTGTTGATCACTGTGGATCCGAAAAGTGTATCAGAACGTAATAAATCAAAACGTGACGTCACCTAGGGAATTTAGGTCTGCCTTAATTTGTATTTTTTTCAACCCTTTTTTTTTTTAAGGCAATCGATTTGAACTCGATAAATTTGAGCTATTTCTAGATTTAACTTCGAATGAAAATTGAATTAAAATAAAACTTACTTCTATTTTAGTTAGGCTACTCCATTATTTTTCTTTCGTCACGAAATATATATATTAATTTTAAGATTGGTTTGGGTTCTATTTAGTAACTAAGCATTTCCCCATTGGTTAATTTTTCGAGCATTATTTTTCTTTATTTCATTATTTTTTTTGTATTTGAATTTAGTTCGGTTTAATTGTCTGAGACGTTTGGGTAACTGAGTGCGACATCGGTTCTAATTAAATTATAATAACCTGCCCTGAGAGGGTGTTTCATGTCGGGTAATTCGGACACGAGTTAACGGTCCTTTCTATTTGGAAGGTGGCGCTTAAGCCGTTTGCTTAGCGGAACGGAACGGAACGTTACATTTGGCTTCATTAGATCTAATATGGGTGTAAATGAAATGTGCACTCATAACGATTACTGAAGGGGCGGGGCTAATGGAATTACTTCATTAGATATAAGAAAGCTGCTTTTTGACGCGCGCTAGCCATTTTGATCGGGATTCCGCAGCAGACAACGGACCTTTCGGAGAATGGCAAATTCTAAGAATCTTATGAAATTTTCTCGCAAGATTCTAAATTTGGTTATGAGCTGTTGGTTATCTAAGATGCGTATTGTTGTGAAGAGTAACAACATAAATTTGACTCAAGACAAAGTTTCATCATATTACCAAACATTATCTCTTGGCATCTGTCTGTCCGAGCGACGTTCACCGATGGGTGGTTGCTGTAGATAGTTTCCACAGAGGTGGCGTCTTCATTGATTTTATACAAAAGAAGGTTGATCCGACTATCCGAAATAAACTTTCTTTCAAGTGCAAAACTCAATCGTAAATAGCGAATTTGATAGCGCGTCGAGGGAGATAATGCAGTAAATTTGAATGGATGGAATCACTAACAGCAACCAAGGTACTACGCCAAACCCGATGCCACCGAAACAGTCCATTTTCGCAATTAACTCTTTCTTTCCATAAAATGTTGGTCCTGAGAAGAACCAATTTTCTTTTCCCAATGCGCCTTCTGTCTAATAATTAACTGCATCCAATCGCTTGTCGACACCTTGCGTTGCAACTGTCCGACCGCCACTCGATGATTTTTCGCTAAGCCTCCAAAAGTCGAAATATTTTTTCAGCATTGCCACCCACTCAGTGCTGCTGTGTCCGCTCCGCTGCATTGAATGTCGAACCGCTCTCTGTGGAATCCTGATCAAAATGGCTCGCGCGCGCCGGAAAGCAGCTTTTTTGTATTTAATAAATTAAGCTCGTTAGCCCCGCTCCTTTGTGATCTGATATGGGTGTAAATATAGTGTGCACTCAACGTTTAATGAAGGGGCGGGGCTAATGGAATTACTTCATTAGATATAAGAAAGCTGCATTTCGGCGCGCGCCAGCTATTTCGATCGGGTTTCCACAGACAACGGACCGTTCGGAGAATTATGAATTCTAAGAATCCTATGAAATTTTCCCGATTCTGAATTTGGTTATGAGATGTAGTTTATCTTAGATGTGTATTGTTGCGAGGAACGACAACAGTTTCTTCAGAATTTCTTCATATTGCAAAACATTAGCTTTCGGCATCTGGCTGTCCGAGCGACGTTCACCGATGGATGGTTGCTGTGTAAAGTTTCCACTGAGGTGGCGTCTTCATTGATTTTATACAAAAGCCACCATTTTATACAAAAGAAGGCTGATCCGACTATCCGAAATAAACTTTCTTCAAAGTGCAAAACTCAATCGTAAATAGCGAATTTGATAGCGCGTCGGAAGGAGATGATGCAATTAATTTGAATGGATGGGATCACTAACAGCAACCAAGCTACCACGCCAAACCCGATGCCACCGAAACAGTCCATTTTCGCAATTAACTCTTTCCATAAAATGTTGGTCCTGAGAAGAACCAATTTTCTTTTCCCAATGCGCCTTCTGTCCAATAACTAACTGCATCCAATCACTTGCCAACACCTTGCGTTGCAACTGGCCGACCGCCACTTGATGATTTTTCTCCGACCGCCACTCCAAAAGTTGAAATAAATTTTCAGCATTGCCACCCACTCCGTGCTGCTGTGTCCGCTCCGCTGCATTGAATGTCTAACCACTCTCTGTGGAATCCCGATCAAAATGGCTCACGCGCGCTGAACAGCAGCTTTCTTGTATTTAATGAATTAAACCCGTAAGCCCCGCCCCTTTGTGAGCTGATATAGTGTAAATATAATGTGCACTCATAACGATTAATGAAGGGGCGGGGCTAATGGGATTACTTCATTAGATATAAGAAAGCTGCTTTTCGGCGCGCGCGAGCCATTTCGATCGGGTTTCCACAGACAACGGACAGTTCGGAGAATTATGAATTCTAAGAATCCAATGAAACTTTCTCGAAATATTCTAAATTTGGTTATGAGATGTTGTTTATCTAAGATGCGTATCGTTGCGAGGAATGACAACAGAAATTTGACTCAAGACGAAGTTTCTTCATATTACCAAACATTATCTCTTGACATCTGTCTGTCCAAGCGACGTTCACTAATGGGTAGTTGCTGTAGGTAGATAGTTTTAACAAAGATGGCGTCTTCATGGATTTTATACAAAAGAAAGTTGATCCGAAATAAACTTTCTTCAAAGTTCAAAACTCAATCGTAAATAGTGAATTTGATAGCGCGTCGAGGGAGATGATGTAGAAAATTTTAATGGATGGGATCACTAACAGCAACCAAGCTACCACGCCAAACCCGATGCCACCAAAACGGTCCATTTTCGCAATTAACTCTTTCTTTTTATAAAATGTTGGTCCTGAGAAGAACCAATTTTCTGACACTGACACTGACACCACAATTTGTAATAAATTTTCAGCATCAGCACTGGCGGTGCGGGATCGCCACAGTGCTATTTTTATGGTCAACCTTTTCTTCATATGAAATTCTGGTTCGTTGAGGTTGAATGATCTGCAGGAACACATCGAGCACCACCACCAATGCGATGGATTTTCTTTGAAAATGTTATTAGCACCTCCGTGATGCTGTGTTCGCTCCGCTACGATCGCTTTGATGCGTCTGCTATGCGTAAAATCTTGTTCAAATTGAGGGTTAGATCCAAACCCGCAAGTGATTGATTTTTGATGTCTGTGCTAGTGATGCATGTACGTGATTGGTTAGTTTACCTATTTCTAAACTTTTTATCAATTATCGATAATAAATAGTTGAAAATCAGTATTTTCAAATAGATGCAAAGAAGCGTTGACTCATCCTTGATCTAATGGTCCAAAAAAATTGAAAATCCATCGAGAAACGGCTTAGATATTAAAGTTTAAAGTCTATCATATTTTCGTGACGGTCCCCGATTTTTGCAATCGTAAAGTGTACCCCAATATAGAAAATACAGACGTAGTCCTACGTCAAAAAACGAATAAAAACTTATCGCGGAGCGAATGTAAACAAAAACTAATAATTCGGGTGGTTCAAAAATGATTTTGCTCCGCCAGACTCAGTCGATTATGTTTCATATTTTGGGTGTCGTTCGATGGTTTGCGCTGGTTTAAAGGTTCCCCCAAACACACGCGATGCGACAGACGCGACGCGATTCTATCACTTGGCGACAGAGATTCTGTCGCCGTTGATATGGAAGCATAAATATAACATTGCCGGCAGCGACCCAACGATAGAATCGCGGCGACTATTTGTCGCCGTCGCGGCGATGAAATCACTTAGGTCTGGGGTAGTCTTAAATAGCGGCTTATCGTGCACAGGTCGTTTCAGGTTTGTTTGACAGTTGTTATGGCGAGGTTGCATTTAACATTATTCTGATTGTGGCACTCCGTCATTGGGAGCTGGGGAGACCATATGAATGGATAAAATATTCAAGAGCTTAAACTCCATAGACAATGCATATTGAATGGTCGTTCCAATAGTTGGGAGTCGATTTTAAACGAGGTTGCGAATCTCTAGCATATCAATCTCTAGTATGGCAAATTTCGGTGTCCGCTCTGCATTTTCGGAAGAAGCCTATTTTGCTCGAAAGTAAAACTCTTAGTGAGACCTTGAAAAAGGCAATAAAGAATATGGAGAAAAGACAACCATAATATTTCCCTGCTATTATGCTATTCTGCGTGTGAGCAAGATTTTTTTATGTACAGGTTATCCGACTTGTCAATATCCCCAACTCAGCCATCTTGGATTTTTGTATGGAATTTATGCTCGTTTGTTTACGTTTTGCACTGAAAATGTATCCCCCCCCCCGCGCTGGTTATTCCCATCTACTGACGAAGTCGGATAACCTGTACTTAAAAAAATCTTGCGTGTGAGAACAGTTCTAGCTTTCATCCTGGATATGGGATAGGATTATATTTCACCGGGCTAGGGAACGTTCGCCGTACACTGCCGTTCAAGGACTAACTGTGTCCTGGACGCTCTCCCAGCTTCACAAAATGAACAACAGGGCCCTGCTACTCCTGGCAATCCTCTAAAGCCATGATCTCCTCCGTCTTTCCTCCGTTCAAAGCTATTTTGACAGTTTCGCCTTTTTTTGGCCCAGTTGCTCAGACTACATGGCCAAAGCCATCATCAACGATGCCATTTTGAAGTGTTTCAGTAGAGGACAATATAGGGGACACAGAAGTACTCCGTAAAACCGTAACAGAACTTCTGCACACTCAATTCGCCTAGTATTAACACAGTACCCCGGCTGGAAGTGAGTATTGGAGTTATCGAGACCAATTTTACCGGTTTCCATAGCCATTCATAGCTTTTCATGAACTGCTTCGCATTATTTTCTCTCCACTGGTTAAGAAAAAGAACGAGATACATTTCAGCTGACAAATATTCGAATTTCTAAGCCAAACCGGGGCTTTGCTACTGGATTATGAAGCTTCATGATTTAACATTCTGAACAACTGTTTTTTATTTATCGCCAACACGGTCAGTATAAAAAATAGAAAAAGATATATAGATCGAAATTGAGAACAAACACATGCAGGAGAACCATTTATACATAGAGGTTTCTTATTCATTTTTCTAATCAAGCTTCTTATCGACCGACCAAGAAATTTTTCATTGGGCCAACTGACGCAACAGCCTTTAGATGCTAACTTCCAGCTCTGATAACATGGTAACCACCAAGTGCTTTCATCATTTGTGCTTCTGTTTCCCACTGCGACCAGCACATTTTATTTTGTTTGAGTATCATGAAAAGTATTTTCAAGTGTAGTTCAATTCAAGTATGCTCTATGTTCAGTGTCTAGACTTAAAATTTCATGATATCTTGGGGTGCTTGGGGTGGTCTAAATTCATTTCCTCTATATTGCTTAAGAGCTCGCCTGGTTCGTGAATGATTCATATGATCAGTGAAGACTGGGTTCATGCCAAAACGCACTTTAATGAAGAATACAGGAGAAAACAAAATTTAATTTCAATATAGAGGAACTGTTCCGTTTTCGATCTCACTGCACATATATTCATCTCATCGCAAAGCAGAGAAATACAGCACCAATCTTGTCACTTCTTTTTACTAACATGCGTGCTCACTGTTGAAAAAAATCACAAAAATAAATAACAAATAATAAAAACCTTTTCATTGCTTTGTTTTTGATGGGATGGAAATGGGAGCTATGAGATGAAGTGCCGAACCGTTCTCCTACATAATTTGCAAACAGGATTTATCAACAAAAGTAGAACAGAAATAATAAATGAAACACATGGTAGGAAGGGTTCACTATCTTCAATTACTATTGGTGTCTTTCAATTCACATCTGTTCTAGAGCGTAAACTGCTTCCTAGCCCCAGTACGGAAACGCTTATCGCAGTATCACGAATGAAAAATTGATACCCATCTCAACATCCTTCCACCCAAAGTGCAAAGTTATGTCCTAAGGAGCTTTCGTGGGAATTAGCCCAGCCCTCAACTGGTGCTGGTTAGCCAAATACGAACGGGCGGTGGCAAAATAAACTTCCCCAAGTACTACTTTCCGTCCTCATGGGAGTGCCATTGCTTCTCCGTAATCCGGTCCCAGTTGGATGACCTTTTCTATCATTTACCTCGCGTAAGTATTCCCAGCCCTGCCTGTTGAAATCTGACCTAACAATCGAAGTTGGACACGGTCATTCTGTACGTCAACTCGAACAATGTAATTGGAGCGCTAAATATCCTCTTCAAATTAAAACAGAGCATCAACATCGTATTCGCTTTTAATGCGCAAAATGTGAGAGAAATGCGACTTTACTAATGCGACTAAACTTATGCATTTACAGATAATCTGCACCTTCAATGTGGAAAGAGAGAAAAAGATAAGTTCAATACCAAATCTTCAAAACGACTTATCTGCTTTTGTAAACAAAGATTCAAACGTCGATTCGCCGAATCTGAGAGCACTCCCACGCAAACTAACACCATCAACAGGTAGTCCAAGTCTTTAACTATGTGTTGATGGTGGTAGTTTGCGTGAGAGTGCTCTCAGATTCGACAAATCGACGTTTGAATCTTTGTTTACAAAAGCAGATAAGACGTTTTGAAAATTTGGTATTGAGTTGATCTTTACTTTGTCGATAGGTGTCTGATATTTCTAAGTTTAATAAATTAAATTTATGTATTTCATATACAAATCTATATCTTATCTTCTAGACTTGACAAAAAAAAGAAACTGGATTGGATATTTATTTATTGGTCTGTTTCAATATCCGTGTGGTAGTGACTTAGGGATCCTATAATGAGAGATATGCAAATACTTTTCCAGACGATTTAGCAACACTGTTACTTTTGTTAGCAAACGCTTCCAGCACTTGCCGTAGTGCAAAATGCTGAAGCTTGTATATGACTTTGCATTTGATAACAATTTGGAATATGTCTGTCTGTAATACAAATAGGCGAAACACGATACATAAACTAGATTACTTCTACTCGCGAAAGTAAAACAAATTGTTTATTCGATGAAACTTTTCCTAAAATCGATATTAATACCTCTCAACCTCAACTCAATCTGCAATAATAACAACGGCTCACATTTTGACAGTTCTCAATGCTCGATTGGCTTATACAATGGCCGCTTTCGCATATCTCTCATTATAGGATGGATCTCTAGTAGTGACAGAATATGTGTCAACAAGTAGTGAATATTTTGTGATGAATCAAATAAGCTGTCCCCTATTTCGAAACCATGTTGAAGCTTAAAAACATTTTCTCTTAGGGCTTTATAAAAAATCGGAACCATTCCCAGATGACTAAACAAGTCAATCGTCCTCGAGAATTGGTAGCAGTCGATAGCATCAGTTGGTATAAATTGGAAATTATTTTTTGGCATCAATTTACCAGCTGAATGCACTCACACACGGTGACACTCAGTCATCCGGAAGTCGATCCATTTCGCTGCGGCAATTTACTTCCGCTGGTACCGGCATGGTCTATCAGTGTTTCCAATGCAGAAACAGAAACTCTCTCCGAGTAATCGAAGAAGAAACATCGCATTGACTGAATTAAACGAAATGCCGTCAACTTTGCTGCCGATGGTGTGAAAGGTCATTGAAAAGGATTGGCAGGATAAGGCAAATCCGATCGGAATCCGTTTTGCCTTTCTCGTACAACAAAGTTGTACCGAAAGGCTATCATTTCACTCCGAAAACGAACTTTTTATAGAAGCTTCGGAGACCCATAGTGTTATAACCAATCTACTCAGTTTAACGAGCTGAGCCAATGCAATGTCTGTCTGTCCGTGTGTATGTGTGTGCACAAAGACTAGGTAAAACATTAGTCAACTTTTCATATAGTAGGGGAGAACGGTCCAAAATGCACCCCTTAAGCTTTTTCGATGTTTTCGCCTATATAAACAAAAATACCCAGCCATTTCAACGTATAGGTGCAAAATTTACAAACCCAGCTACATTTCACAATGATCTCCTATTCAAATCAATAAGGTTTTCATGACTTTCTAACGCATTTAAAAAATGTTTTAAAAATAGGCCTGGGGCAAAACGCCCGAATGGTGGTTTAAAATGACTCAATTGCATGTAAAATGATGGTGAACGCATGGTTGTTTGTTTTTTCTTAATGGATTAAACTACAATCTTGCCGATGTGGTGGAAAAATAGCAAATCGTTAAATTAGAGTGAATATGAAGGGATTTTGCTAAATTTTTCCAATGGAGCTCAATGATGGATAACTAATTATGAATTGTAATCGTAATATTCGTTCATAAATGTACTACAACAGATTATATGAGTGATTTTATGAGTGAGGCCATTTTGCCCCAGGGGTGCATTTTGTACCGTTTTCCCCTAACCGATTTTCTCGCAACAAGTTTCATTCGACAGGGGAGAAAGCCTAGTTGTTCACTATTGAATTTAAAAACGATCGAACGTTGCGTTTGAGTTCTGAAGGAAATGAGACATTAAGCGCAATATTAGGTTGATGTCTTGGCTAAATGCGAGGGATCATCAGTAAATAGGAGTGAAATACCATTTAATGGTGGTGCAGTTGTTGCTATTGCTGCAGTTACGACGACTAACGCATTAAAGAGAAGAGTGCATAAAATTGAAGTAAATTTAATGACTGATTTTTTCACATCATTCGGACGGAAATCACAAGAGTAACAACCTTGAGGGGATGTGTATTTTATGATTATTTGGAAACACATCTAATGCTCATTAGTTTTATTCCTAGTTCATTACCAGCATTACGCTTCATTCATTTGCAATTTATTGACAACATATGATGAGTTATTACTATCGCATTTAATTCCACCACTTGATTGTAACTTTACACCCAACCAGTGATTATTAGATTTTCTAACTGATTTTAAAGAAAAGAACCAAACAAACAAACGCCTTATTCCGAGCAAACGCCAATTTTAAAAGAAGGATAAAGCCCACCATTACCTTATTCCGTAAAAATGCCTATTCTTAACAAAGGGATCAATCCCATCGGGCAATGGCCCACTCCCCTCAGGGATATGTCATTTTCAAGGCAATTTCATTTTCGGAAAAGTGTCATTTTCGAGGAAATATCATTTTCGTTTGTCATTTTTGGGCAAATGTTATTGTCGAGGATTTGCTGTTTTTAAGTTATTCGGGCAATGGGTTTGCGTGGATTGTACAATCTCAAAGAACCTCGATTGAACTAAAGAATGGGGAATTCAAATTATGTCTTACGTTATTATCCTTGACATACTCATGCAGAACCTCGCACTCAACACCACCCACACACCTTCCCTTTTACCCAATGACCGTCCCACCCCATCTATAATCGTCTGCTATAGTTAAAAAATATATGTTCCAATATTTGTTGAAATCCCGTTCAACCCCAATAACCTCCCGTATGCCAAATGGCCCTCCTAACCTCTCTGTAATTGAAACGTTAGTTTGAGAAACTGCATATGTAATATTTTTGGCCAAAATGAGATTTTTATATATCTTTTGTGACACTCCCACTCAATCTAATATCGTCTTCCTTAAATAAAGAATATATGTTCCATATTTGGTTGAATTCGGTCAAGGGGTTCAGGAGTTACACTGAGTTTATTTATTCATTTGTTTACTGCATTGTTAACTCCAACAGCGTCTGTTCTGGCATCCAGCGGCTGAGTATGAAATGCTATTCCCCGGAAGCTATACCTAAGATGGCAGCAACATCCCGGTGGATAGGGAACCGTGGGCCAACAACCTACTGTTCCCGAAACATCAATTTGTTCGAGAATCCGATAATGAAAGAATACGGACTGATTTTACGGCGACGACTCTTAGCGTGAAACAACGGATACAACTTGCCGATGAGGCACGCCGCATGAAGCTTGAGATCCTGGGACTGGGTGAAGTCCGTTGGCCAAACTTTGGAGAACACAGAACTCCGTCGGGACGTTCTGCTATACTCTGGTTTACGAAGTGAACAAGCTCCCCGGCATCGCGGAGTTGGCTTCCTACTAAGCGCTCAGACACACTCTGCGCTTATGAAGTGGGAATCTATAAGTGAAAGGATAATCGTTGCCTGATTTAGAACACGGGTCCGAAACCTTACCATAATCCAACGTTATGCGCCAACCGATGTTGCCGATCTGCAAGACAAAAAAACTTCTACAGTCAACTCAATGCCGTCGTAGATAGAATTCCGAAGAGTGATATCAAGATCTGTTTGGGCGACTACAATGCGAAGATCAGATCCGACAACTCGAACCATGAGCGCTTTATGGGACGCCATGGTCTCGGAGAAATGAGCGAAAACGGAGAGCTGTTCGCAGAATTTTGTGGTAATAACGACATGGTGATCGGGGGATCGCTCTTCCCTCATCGACCGGTTCACAACGTCACGTGGGTCTCCCGTGACGGCTTTATAGAAAATCAAATCGACCACATCTGCATCAGCCGAAAATGGAAACGGATCCTTCTTGATGTACGGAATAAACGTAGTGCCGAATACGCCTGCGCATTGCGCTGATTCGTCGGCAGGAAGAAAGAGTTGGACGACGATTCAGCACACACCGACTGGAAGATGCCACGTTGAAACAGTCCTTCGTTGAAGAACTGGAGACGCGTGCTGCAGATATTCCGGAATCACCACCAGCGAGAATAATCTGGGCGAACTACGCACCCAGAGAAAACAATGGATCGCCGATGAGACCTGGAGAAAGATAGAGGAGCGAAGAGAAGCCAAAGCCGCGATAGAGCGATCGAAAACCAGAGGAGTCAAAGTTTTAGCCCGTCAACGATACGCAGCTCTTGAGAAGGAAGTAAAACGCTCATGTCGACGGGACAAGCGAGTGTGGGCAGATTCTCTGGCCGACGAAGGAGAGAGGGCCGCCGCAACCGGGGACATTCGCCTCCTCTACGATATCTCACGACGCTTAAGCGGGGCGAAGATGAATGCAACGATGCATGTGAAAGACGCGAATGATCAGTTATTGACCGACCCATCTGACCAGCTGAAACGCTGGTTCGAGCACTTGGAACAACTTTTTCAAGTGCCAGCCAGATCGGCATGATCTGCCTAGGATCCGACGTATAACACGCGTCAATACCGAAGCTCCATCACTGCTAGAGATTCAAACAGCCATCCAAAGCATGAAATCGAATAAAGCCCCAGGGGTCGACCGCATATCAGCCGAGATGCTCAAAGCTGACCCCATGACATCCCCTCAACTACTGCATCGTTTATTTCGTAATATCTGGGACACCGCAACTTTCCCGGTCAACTGGATGCAAGGTATCTTAGTGAAGGTGCCCAAAAAGGGTGACCTGACTGTATGCGATAACTGGCGAGGCATTATGTTGCTGTGTACCGTTCTCAAAGTTCTATGCAAAATTATCCTAGCCCGGATTCAGGAGAAGATCGATGCGACTCTCCGGTGGCAGCAGGCCGGATTCCGTGCCGGAAGATCCTGTGTGGACCATATTGTCACGCTCCGCATAATTCTGGAGCAGGATATGGCAGCCTATAACCATGAAGCACCTAAATGACTTCGAATTGGCGGATGATGTTGCACTCCTCGCGCAACGGCGCTCTGATATGCAGAGTAAGCTCAACGACCTTGCCGAGCGCTCCTCTTTGGCAGGTTTAGTCATCAACGTCAACAAAACCAAATCGTTGGATGTAAACACGGTGACTCCTTCCAGTTTCACAGTAGCTGGGCAACCAGTGGAGATTGTTGAAAGCTTCCAATATCTTGGTAGCCAAATGGCGTCAGACGGCGCTACCAAGATCGACATAGACGCACGGATCAAGAAAGCAAGGGCTGCCTTTGCGAGTTTAAGAAATATCTGAAAAAAACAGGCAGATAAGTGAACGCACCAAAATACGAATTTTCAACTCTAACGTGAAATCTGTGCTGTTATACGCTAGCGAAACATGGTGTGTATCATTGGAGAACACTCAACGGCTGCAGGTGTTCATTAACAAATGCCTGCGGTATATAATTCTGGCCTGGTGGCCTCCCAACTGGATCTCAAACAACGAGCTCCATCGTCGTTGTCACCAGAGGCCGATAGCAACAGAAATTCGGGATCGGAAGTGGGGCTGGGTCGGCCACACTCTACGTAGGGGCGGAAACGAAATCTGTAAACAAGCATTAGACTGGAACCCAGCGGGACATCGCAGCAGAGGCAGACCCAGAGGCTCATGGCGGCGAAGCCTCAATAAAGAAATAAAAGAAGTCGACCGAAATCTAACCTGGCAACAGGTTAAATAAGCGATAGCCGGGCAACGCTCAGGATGGAGATCTCGGCCCTTTGCACCACCGGAGGTGTACAGGATCCATAAGTAAAGTAAGTATTGTTAACTCCACCTGACTTGTAATCCTAATGAAGTTTGATGGGGGAAAGGCCAGTTTGAGGTAGTCATAAAACGCCTCCCTCAAACTTAGCTTAGCTTGATTGACTGTGCCCATCGTAGTTGCTAGTCGTGATTGGCCGAGAAACAACAAATAATGCACAGCTCACCAATTGAATAGTGTTCTCGGGACTAGGAAGCTATTCTCACTGTACATGCTTTGGAGTTTCTTTAATTCAAGACCAATAACGATGCCGGCCACCTCCTTACAGTCAATTAGGACAAGGGGAGGAAAATAAGTTCGACACTCATTGCTACAAGAGACCGAGGAATCGTTTGCATCTTCATGAGCGCACTGGAAAGGAATAGTATGTTAGTTGGGAAGGAAATCTATTGGAAATCGCCTTGGAAAGCGACTAATTATTTCATTTGAACGACGCCATATTCATGATGATACAAAAACGGAAAAGCAACGCGTGTCTTACGTATTTTCCCGAAGACTGATTCGATATCTTAACTACCTCGCGACGACTAAAACACGCACTGCACAGCGCTTGCTCGATAGCTACTCCGAAAAAAAAAACACGCACTGAACTGATTAACTTTATTACCGGTCACGCAATACAGAACACAATATTTTGGCTGATCGTGCGTTCGTTCTGCTATCCGAAACAAGAGAAAGCACGCACTGAACTCCGTGAAATGCCTCCCTCAAACTGGCATAAAATAGACCTGTGCGCCGCCGCGCCACGCCGCCGCCGCCGACACTTATTGACGTACGCCGACGCCGGTCAAGGTGTCGGCGGCGCGCCATACGCCGATTGGTTCCACGCCGCCGAATTTCGTATTTCATGCCGATGCGCGATGATTGGCCAACACAAAAATTACAGTATGTAGTGCGTTTACATCAACCGGACCAAGGCAACCTATCAGGCATTGATTAAATAGCTGTTATACCTTTAGCAGATTTGTTTTTATCTCTGTCACTTTTACCGGCATTGGCGTGTTAAATGCTAGGTCATCCAAGAACTTCTTGGCAACAGACCTACAAATCAACAAGCCTAGCGATGAACTTCTAATCTCATATGTAACTTCATGTGGAATAACCTCATTCTGGTCGCATTGGGTGGTTCATCATCTTTTTAAAGATTTGAATGTTACATATCTTAATTGGTCTAGTGCTTATATTTGCAGCTACAAGTCAACACTATGAAAGTTGAATTTGGATTCCCAGTCTGGTAGGATTGTTTTAAACTTCCCTGAGCATGGAGTATCATTGTGATAGCTTCGTGATATGCGAATTCAAAAATGGTAACTTGGCTTCTGGAGCTGGAGCACGATGGGACATGTGATCCATCAAATTGAACATTTCCTTCACTCCTCCTTGTACTTAAATTGTCAGAACTGTTCTAAAAAACGAAAAAAAAAAGAATTTTTATAAGAATTTCCAGAAGATTTTTTTTTAGATATTTCCTAAGGTCCTAAGAAGTTCAGAAGCAATTCCTAAGGGAAATTTCAAAGAAAAAGCTGGTTTCATTTGTGGACGTTTTTTGAAGGAATTTCTGAAGAAATTCCCGATGGAATTCCTGACAGAATTTTTGAGGGTATATTAGAATGAGTTTCTTGATGTCTTACCGAAATAATTCCTGAATATATTTTCTAGGGAATTATTTAAGGTATTATCGAGAAAATCTTAGAAATTTTCGATGGAACTCCTGCAGTAAATTCCCAAGAAATTCTTAAGAATATCCGAATATCCGCCATCTCGATTGGGAGTTTTGCTTGGCATGTAGTCTTGATTCTACAGTCAAAACAGAGTTTGTTTCACTACTGTCCAGATTTTCGAAGAAATTCTTAGAGAAAATATTTAAATTTCAATAGCTATTTGTTTGGAACATCCACTAAAAAATCCTTAATTTAAAATTCTGTTCGAAAATCTCTTTAAGTTCTATTTTGGTTATTCCTTCAAGAATAGAGTCGGAAGTTCCTCCAGCAATTTCTTCGAAAATCTCTTTAGAAAAGCCACAGGAATTTATATGGATTCAGGATTTATGGATTTATATTCATGCAGGGATTCCGTCAGAAAACCTTCCGATCTTTTATTTATTTTTCAGAAACACATTTGGAACTTCCTCCAGGAAGTCCTTAGAAAATTCCTGCAGGAATATCTCCGGAACGAATCATAAGGAGGAATTTTTAAAGGAATTTTCGAAGAAACTCCTGAGGGAATTTGAGTTTAACACTTATTGTCAATTTAAAAAAAATAACACGTAAACAAATATTTAAAAAATACGAGGAAGGCAAAAATGAATGAATTTACAAACAAAATTTCCGAAGATTTCCCAAAGGAATTTCAGAAGAGATTCCCGAAAGAGTTCTTAGAGGAATTTCAAAAGAAATTTGCGGGGATCTACAGGAATTTCTGGAAAAGTTGCTAAAAGAATTCCAGGGAGGAATGTTCGAAGGAATTCCTAAAGGAAATTTGGAAAAAAAAATCCTGGAGAAAGTTCTAAATAAATTCCAGAGAGAAATTTCGAGAGAATACCAAAAATATCTTCCTAGAGTTTCGAAAGAAATTGTTGAGAAATTACTGGAAGACTTTTTATTAGAAATTCCAAAAACAAATTCCTGAAAGGAATTTTTAAGAAAAAAATCCTAAGTCTAATTCCAAAGGTTTTTTTTCAAAAGGGATTTCCGATTGTATTCCTAAATCAGTGTCCGTAGTACTACCGCTAACCGCAAGTCGAGCACATCTGTATATGGCGTCCATATACAGATGTGCTCGACTTGCGGTTAGCGGCAGTATAGTTCTTGAAAGATTTTCCATGGGAATTTCCTAAGGAATTCTTTAAGGAATTTTCAAAGAAACTCCTAAAAAGTTTTCCAATGAATTTCTAAAGAAATTCCCAAAAGACTCCGTAAAAGAATTTCCGAACCAATCCCTAAAGTAATTTCTAAGGAAATTCCTGAAGGAACCTTTAAAGCAATTTTGGAACGAATTTGCGAAGAAATACCCAAATAAATTTTCAAGGGAATTTTTAAAAGAAGTTCCCAAGGAATTCATTAGGGAACATCTTAATTAATGCTTAGAATTCCTTTTTCAAATTTTCTGAGGAATATCTTGAGGAATTTCCGAACTAAACTTATGTGCTGTGAATCGGTAACTAGTGGATGTGATGTAAACTTTTGCTCTGGACATACAAGCTACACCTATTAGGATTTTCACCCCATCAGTCTGACTGTAGTTAGTAATTGTACAAAAATAATAATAAAAAGCATCATCTGGCTTGCTGCGTGAAACTTTTTTTCTCAGCTCAAAATTCTTCACGTCGATTCACGCCGCCGCCGCCGCCGCCGAACGTTGCTTACGGCGTGACGCCGCCGACGCCGCCGTCGCCGGTGTAAAAATGGCCTTACGCCGCCGCCGTTCACAAATACTTCGGCGCACAGGTTTAATAAAACCCCATATTTTTCCAAGTTGATTTGCGGTGATAATAATCTAAACCATACCCCTCCCCACACATCCTCCCCCTCTTTCTTAGGACTCCTTAGAACAGTTAATATGTGTCCCATCATCCTCCTCCCCCTTTTCCAAAAATCATCCCTTATCCTTTCGTCGTCACCTTAAGATAAAGAATATTTGTTCCAAAGTTTGTTGAAATCGGACAAGGGGTTCAGAAGTTACACTAAGTTGATAGATAACTTGAGCTTGAGCTTGAGCTTGATTGACTGCTCGTAGTTGCTACTCCATTATGACCAGATCAGCTGTTCTTGCACAGGGAACCAACAGATGTTTGCTTGGGACTAGCACACATCTTCAATGTACAAGTACTGGTGATCTCATTTGTTAGGTCATACTGGCGCCTGCCACGTCAGAATGCAAGTCAATGTTGGGAAGGGGGAGGAAATGATGATGCAATCACTCGCCCACTGCAAGCCGAATATACCTCTGCACTTGCCACGAGTTCATGCGGAATTTGTTTGGAATTTTTGGGTTAGGTTGGAGAGGCAGAGGTCCGTCTTGGTTAACGAGCTGCCAATGTGATAGATAGGAGAAGGTAACTGATGGAATTTCTAATTGGATGTAGGAATCGAGCTCTATAGTTCATTTCCAATTCTAGCAGATTACTGATAGAATACTCAAGTTGAAGGTATAGGAATAGTAATGGAAACGGTATGGAAGTCCATTTCCAGTTCTAGCGATTGCTAGAACATGAGAGATAAAGAGAAAGATACAAAGTAGGAGAATGGAACGGACCTGGGATTGAACCCACGACCTCCTGCGTATGAGGCAGAAGCAGTAGCCATATGACTACCAAGCCCGCTTGTTACACTAAGTTGATAAATAACTAAACAAAAACTAAACTAAACAAAACTAAACAATTCCTCTCCCTTCATACACTATCCCTTTTACAAAGATCATTCCCTTCCCCCATCTCACCCCAACGACGTATCCTTAGAATTGAGAATGTGTATTCCAAATGTGGTTGAAATCGGTCAATGGGTTCAGGAGTTATGCTGGAACATGCATACAAATAAACATACAAAAATACAAACATTGAGTTTTATATAAAGATAGATTGTTAGAATCTAACAATCACCGGTTGGGTGTAGATATAGTCGTATCTTATACTTTCCAAGATTCTGTCACTAGACTAGTCTAGCTCCGAAATTCAACGTGCAACGTATTAAATTTCATGATTTAGAAAAACAAGCCAAACAGATGCAACATAGCATAAAATTACGACTTTGAAAGAACCCAAAAGCCCAACAATTGGCAAATTGCAACCACGTGTCCCTGGAATCGCCGCCGCCGCCGCCGAGCAATATTACGACAAACGCCGGCTATACCTTTACTTACAGTATTTCAATCAATTTGAATTTTTACCAGTTTAGTAGAGAGTAGAACCTTATCAAAAATATTTATTATAAGTATTTAGACATTTTTCGTAAAGCAAGTTAGAAGATAAATTTACTGGAAATTACATTATTGTTGAAAAATGTCTACATCTATGAATAACCTTCTCCTACTTCGATGTCACGAAATATCATTACGTATCAACATTCTGCACATAATCAACATTGGTAATTGACTGTTTAATTGTTTGGTCACTAATGCAACGTACACACCAGTCAAGCAGTTTGACGAACATTGACTCCGCCTCCAAGAAAACGCTTCGGTTGCTGCTTTGTTTGAACGTGTGTGAAGTTGTTCGAACGACCATTTGACAGTTGGCGGCTCGGTTGGAAAAAATTAAAACGGTTTGATTTTGGTTTGAGTTGTCGTGGGTGTTGTCAAGGTTCGCCGAACATGTTTGAGCATTTGTAGTGAAGTTGGACAAACCCCCATATATTTTTCGATGGTTGGTGCTCAAGTTCGCGCTTCGGTCGTTCGTGTGTGATATTGTTGGTCGAATATATTGATTGTTCGTGCCGCTGTTGGTAAAACAAGATGGATGTTTGAATAAACGAGAGGTGGAGTCAATGTTGGTCAAACTGCTTGACCGTGTGTACGTTCCATAAGACTGTTTAATCGTGCGTATATGAAGAAGCCTCCATTTAGTAGCCAACCGTTGTTTTTCTAACGTGAACATAGAAGTCCCTATCGAAAATAGCGTCATCAATCTTCATTAGAATTGGTTCACGAGAGCAATCCACTTCCGATACCATTCTTCCACTCTAGCAGAAAAGCTACAAATTTCAATGATGGGTTGACGTTATCGGTGTCATCTGTCTAACCACCTGCCGTGTTGTCGAATTTTTGGTCTATCTTATCCTGTGTTTTACCATTGCCATATGTCTCGTTCGTTACGAGAATGCTTCTATAAAGTGACGGTAGGAATTTGTACCGGGAATCTAATTCCCATCACAATGGAGAAGTAACAAATGAATTTTGTGTTTTTTGTTGCTTGCCGCAGCTCTACTTGACTTAATTAAAAGTCAACCTAAAAGCTTTCGGTGTCGATAACTAGCTTTGCTGCTGTAGATACTGTAGAAGATGATAGTGTTAACAAGATGGCAATGAAGGATAATCGAAAATGATAAATCGTTGAAGGTCCTCGCCAACAAAGAAATTAAAATGTTAACTTCAATTTTACTAATCCAACAGTTCTTGAAATCCAGGATACATACATATATAATGTGACCAGACGTTTCGCGGGGCGCTGCATTTTTCAAATTCATTTTTCAATTTGTACGATTTCACAAATATTTTCAATTATTTTTTGGGTCAAAATCTATGCGGAGTGCACTTTTTTTGTGAAAATTTTCAAGTCAGTGAGGTAATACTGATAGGCGTCCCGCGTTTCGCAGGACGCTTGCTGGTCACATTATACATACATAAGATCGTTTCTTTTGATACATTTTTCCAGGCCCTCCTGATTTTCACTGTATCGATTTTACCGAAGCACAAATCTTCTCCGGGGATGTACATACATTGAGCCTCAGTACGGTAGTACAACGCAAAACAGCACAGATAACGTGCCCCACGAACTGCTTTACATAATTTTCCTCTTCCGGCGGCTGGTATTATTACTTCTCAGTAAACAACGGTTGCGTCGCTTAGATTCAATTGAGAGACGCTCCTTACAACGCAATTTATGCTGAGATTGTTTTTGTACCGCGCGAGGCAACCTTGTTGTGACTTATTCAATTTGTCACTGAAGAGCTCCTCGCCCCTGACGAAGATCTATTTATAAAATCATTTTAAATGGGTCCCCATCCATTCAATTCAGAATTTCAATCTGGGCTTTGCCCTTAGGATTGTGCAGTGCATCCCTCCGCGGAACTACATGATTGTTGAAGATTTAATCCTTTGAGCATAGAACATGCAGATTTGACATATCACGTTACACTTTTGTTAGATCCAGGCACGCCAGACGCACATTGTATTGCGCTGGGTCCCGACATTGGAATAAACATTTTAAATTTGTACAAAGTTGTTTGTATAAAACGCATTCGATCTTATTTATTTTCAGACAAAAGTTCAGAGATGGAAGAATGCCGCTCAAACTTTGTACATTCAAGGAGAATAGCAAATTGAGAATGTAATCAATTTTTTTCATTGAACTGATCGCTGCTGCCTGAATGGTAGTTTCAGATACGGTTCATTTAAATCTAAAACGTCATACCAGTTATTGACCATTTCAAATCAAAAACGAAATCGATCACAACAATCGATCGAACATTGTTCTAGTATAACAGTTAAAAATGTATGCCTTACATCATACCCTAAAACACGACGCAGCAGATTTAGAATGCTACATGCTCTCAAGCTCGACTATGTTGCCGAGCTGCTTGCACATTGAACAATAGATGATGCACCCCTCCAATGAGCTGTACAATGTAACCCGGATGAAGCGGGTGGAAGACGGGGTGGCAGATTCAATTTGTGCATACACCTGCTGCCAAACCTTGCTAACTACTTATCACCCTACCACTGTATTGCCGGCTATTCAAGCGATCCGGTAGGTGGGTATGTACTGCGACATGCTGCTCTCCCTGGGAGTTTATTCTGTATGATGGAATCAATTAATTTCAAAAGCACCCACCAGCAAACATTCTGCCCATTCGGTGCTTGTGTATGCAATATATGGTAAGCAGTAAGTAGTCATACAAGCGGGGTGGTTGGGGAGGAAATCGTTTTAATAATAATCGAATCGTGATACAGCAGCAGCCACTACCCAGAGGGTAGTAGCTATGATAGACAGTCTGAATTATGTATTGCCCGATGATGAATTTTAGTGAGTTTGCTTATGGTGCACCCAAGCTAAATATGGGCTTCTGAATAAATCAATGCCGAGCTGTACAACGTGCAAACCAATTGTACCGTCCGGGGTCCACACGGAATTTATTAGATGAATTTATCACAGATAACAGACAATTAAATCTTTATAAGGAATTTCAAACGGGAACTTGGATGTAGCTGGTAGATAGCGACAACGTCAGTAATGAATTATATGTTTGGTGATTTTTTTTTGCGCATGGCTCCCCGATAAAATTCTTCGGAATTCCTATGGGAAATTATGCATTTCCTCGCAAAAATCTTTAAATTTCCACGAGATTTTTTTGGAAAAAATCTAAGGAAAATAATGCGGAACTACATGTGATTTTTTTTTAATTTCCACGGAACTATCTCCAGAATTTCCACAGAACATTTTTCGGACAATTCTTCAAAACTTCTACGGAAAGTTCTTTAGTATTTTCACGGTAATTTTTCATTTGGAGTTGTGCGTTGCTTCCGTATTGAATGGTGTTCCCTTGGAAACGCGAGTAGATTTAAATTTGGATTGTGGGAGGCTTGTCCTCAATCATTAAAACCGATTTTCTGTCATAATCGTACCGGTTGCAGATAGGGAAAACTTTCAAAAGTTCAATTTGTTCTCAAATAAGTTTTCAAGTGTGTTCAAAAGTTTGGTTCGTGGACCTATATCAATGAACGGATTGAATTTGTGGCGGACATTTGGAGCATGAGACCGTGCGTGAATATTCTTTACATTCATCTATAATTTCGTGATATTGAAGACATTGGAATGAAGTCCTGGCCGAAGTTCAAAGAAGAGAGCAACAGTCGCGCTGAAACCAGGGCATGTTTAATGGCTTCGTCCCATCCCAGGAAAATCATCATATCATGTTTAATGGCTTCGTCCCATCCCAGGAAAATCATCAATATCTATGGCACTACATTCCAACTGGAAATTGGCTTGCCTTTCAACTTTTCAAGTGTCCTACTAGCTTTTCCACAGTTATTAATTGAAAGCTTTCTATGCCCGCCAATACATGAGTATGTATCTTGTGTAGCAAGTACAATGGATACATTATGCCCAGGAAAGTCGAGAATCATCTTAGCCGGACCGAAAATCGAACTCGCCGTCTCCGGGTTGGCAATCCTATACCTTTGCACGCAAGGCTAGCTGGAGACCAAATCAACGTCGTGTTAAATCAGACCGTATCGTGCTTTGGTGCTGTGCGGTTATTTTCTTTCTTTGCTGAAGGAAGTTTTTAATACTACCCGAAGCTATTTTAATTTCAACAGTGCTTCTCAGCGCTATTTGTACCTACTAATCCCGTTTTGGGGGCAGCAGGGACTATGTCCAAGGGCTTGACGATCCTTCCCCAGGTCATCTGCGAGTTGTGGCGCCTGCCTAGGATGTGGTGGGGTTGTTAAACCTCTATAAAAAGCTGCATGTATCCGCAAGTAGGCTCCGCCAAAGCGACCGTGTGCCGCTCAAAGCGCACAAGCCCAAGTCCTGGTGTTAGGTGGGACGCTAAACAGCCCTGACACGACGGCCCTCCGGCGAGACAGGAGGTTTGCGCAGGACCAATAAGCCGCCTGGAAAACCAATAAATCACGAACAATATAAGAGATAATACGACTCGATATAATCGGCAAAGACCTAGGCGACGAATAAAGGATCACGATTGGAAGCTTGGAACATGGAACTGCAAGTCGCTAGGTTTCGCAGTTTGCGACAAGATGATCTACGATGAATTACATCCTCGCAACTTTGACGTCGTGGCGCTGCAGGATATTTGCTGGACAGGACAGAAAGTGTGGAAAAGCAGACATCGAGCTACTACCTTCTACCAAAGCTGTGGCACCACCAACGAGCTGGGAACCGGTTTCATAGATGCGCCAACGTGTGATTGGGTGGCAGCCAAACAACGCAAGGATGTGCATGGTGAGGGTAAAAAAGCATTTCTTCAACTATAGCTTCATCAACGTACACTGCCCACACGAAGGGAGACAGCAGGAATAGTTTTCGATTTGATGTCACAGTAAGATTTGTCTGCTATGATTTTGATCTTTTAACTGTTTAAACGACCAAAGGATATCAACGTGAGTTATAAAAATTAGGCGATTTCACAACAACAAGATTAGTTATCGATTTGCTTTCAAGATTTGCTCGGGATATGATGGATGCCCACTGCGGACGTCAAAATCGTCATCGGTGACATGAACGCGCAGGTAGGAAGGGAGGAAATGTATAGACCGGTCATCGGACCGGACACCGTATCGAATGACAACGGCCAACGGCCAACGACAACGGCCAACGACCTTCGCAGCCTCCCGCGGAATGGTAGTCCAAAGCACCTTCTTTCCCCGCAAAAATATCCACAAGGCCACATGAAGACCACCTAACCAAGAAACGGAAAACCAAATCGACCACGTTCTAATCGACGGTAAATTCTTCTCCGACATCACGAACGTCCGCACTAACCGCAGTGCGAATATTGAATCCGACCACTACCTAGTTGCAGTATGCCTGCGCTCAAAACTCTCGACGGTGAACAACATGCGTCGAAGTCGGACGCCGCGGCTTAACATTGGGCGGCTACAAGACGGTAGACTAGCCCAAGAATACGCGCAGCAGCTGGAAGTGGCACTCCCAACGGAAGAGCAGCTAGGCGCAGCGTCTCTATTCGATCCGCCATTGGTAGCACCGCAACCGCTGCACTTGGCACGGTGCCCCCGGATCAGAGACCAACTACCAGAAGAGCTATTTAAACACGGTGGTGAGGCACTGGCTAGAGCACTGCACTGGGTCATTACCAAGATTTGGGAGGAGGAAGTTTTGCCGCATGAGTGGATGGAAGGTGTCGTGTGTCCCATCTACAAAAAGGGCGATAAACTGGATTGTAGCAACTACCGCGCAATCACATTGCTGAACGCCGCCTACAAGGTACTCTCCCAAATTTTATGCCGTCGATTAGCACCAATTGCAAGGGAGTTCGTGGGGCAGTACCAGGCGCGTTTTATTGGCGAACGTTCCACCATGGACCAGGTGTTCACCATGCGCCAAGTACTGCAGGAATGCCACGAATACAACGTGCCCACACATCATCTTTTCATCGACTTCAAAGCCGCATATGATACAATCGATCGGGACCAGCTATGGCAGCTAATGCACGAAAACGGATTTCCGGATAAACTGACACGGTTGATCAAAGCGACGATGGATCGGGTAATGTGCGTAGTTCGAGTTTCAGGGGCATTCTCGAGTCTCTTCGAAACGCGCAGAGGGTTACGGTAAGGTGATGGTCTTTCATGTCAGCTATTCAACATCGCTTTGGAAGGGGTAACACGAAGAGCAGGGATTAACACGAGTGGTGCAATTTTCAATAAGACCGTCCAGCTATTTGGATTCGCCGACGACACAGATATTATGGCACGTAACTTTGAGAAGATGGAGGAAGCCTACATCAGACTGAAGAGGGAAGCCAAGCGGATCGGACTAGTCATCAACACGTCGAAGACGAAGTACATGATAGGACGAGGTTCAAGAGAAGACAATGTGAGCCACCCACCGCGAGTTGAGGTAGTAGAATAATTTGTGTACTTGGGCTCACTGGTGACTGCCGAAAATGATACCAGCAAATAAGTTCGGAGACGCATAGTGGCTGGAAATCGTACATACTTTGGACTCCGCAAGACGCTCCGATCGAATAGAGTTTTCCGCCGTACCAAACTGACGATTTACAAAACGATCATTTGAGACGATGCTCGTGGAGGACCAACGCGCACTCGGAGTTTTCGAAAGGAAAGTGCTGCGTACCATCTATGGTGGGGTGCAGATGGCGGACGGTACGTGGAGGAGGCGAATGAACCACGCGTTGCATCAGCTGTTGGGAGAGCCATACATCGTTCACACCGCGAAAATCAGACGACTGCGGTGGGCCGGGCACGTAGCCAGAATGTCGGACAATAACCCGGTGAAAATGGTTCTCGATAACGATCCGACGGTCACAAGAAGGCGAGGTGCGCAGCTGGCAAGGTGGATCGATCAGGTGGAAGATGACTTGCGGAACCTCCGTAGACTGCGTGGTTAGCGACGCGTAGCCATGGACCGAGCCGAATGGAGAAGACTCTTATATACCGCACAGGCCACTTCGGCCTTAGTCTGAATAAATAATAATAAATCCCGTTACGATCTTTGCTTGGACTCGTGCCATCGTTTTACGTTGGACCCGTATGCGGAAGTAAATTTCCGATAAGCGGTGGTAATCCTGCAAAACCTCTTAGAAGGTCACGTCTCCACGCTCAGCAATGGGCATTAATAAAAACAAGAGGAAGGGGAGTCTTTGAATTCTCCACTTCCTTCTAAGGTTTCAAGCCAAGCACGCCAAAGCACGGAAAAAATAGAAGGAGACTTCAGATATTTCTTCTAACTCTAACATTCAAAATAATTCTTCTCCTATCGAACTGAACAATTTGTTCGATTTGATTCATGACGAAATTGAGCAAATCGAATCTACCTCTAACCCAGGTGATTCGATCCATGCGAAAAAGCAAAGGATTCCGCCAATTGTGGTATCTGTTGCCGAGTTTTCTGGCTTTAGGAATAAGATTTTGAGTAACCTTCAGGGGATCATGGTTTCATTCAAGATAGCCAGGAAGGGTGACTGCCGCGTTTTGCCGGGATCCTTGAATTGAAAATTTATGTTAATGACAAGCAAAGTATGTGTAAGCCCTGTACCATTCAAATCATTATTTTCCTGGTGTTTAAATTTGCATGTTTGTTGTGCAGGTTCAAGTACTAGATGCTCGAACCGTAGCACATGTGTTCATAGATGTTAAGTGTACGAAAAACGGCATACAGCGTATGTTGAATCGTTAATTTTTATTATGTTACGTGCTACTAATTGTTCACTATGTTTTAGTTTTTCCTTGAAAAAGACCCAATAAACGGGCCGAAACGTCGGGCAATGCAAATGTGAACCCGTTTGAATAATTTACAGACTGAAAAAAGCCAGGAGATAGAAATGTAATATGAACTTGACTGAAAATAAGTACAGACCCCATTTGGTTTTAGCAACATTCGATTTTGGCAACAATCATTCGATTTTGGCAACACAATTGTTTTTAAAGTTTTTATTTTTGATATTGCTCATAATCCCGTAAGAAACATGTGAAAAATCGAGAATTTTTTTTTTAAGATAAACGCCTAAATATCGAAATTTTCGTAAAAGAAATTGGTTAGACCCCAAAACAGACGAAATAAAAAAATGAAAAAAAAACAGCGTAGAAATTTTTTAGTGTGAACGTTTAGGTTTCAAAATTCGCGTAAAAATGGGTCACAATGTGGCTAGCGTCACAAAAAGTGAAAAAATGTTGAAGTATCATAAGAAAACAAAAACCATTCGATTTTGTCAACATTCGATTTTGGCTACAAAAATGTGCCGAACGTGTTGCCAAAATCAAATGGGGTCTGTATTTCTGATAGGATGAACTTAACAGTAAAAACGTTCTTTTAACAAATTGTACGAAATTATTAAATCTGCTGGTTTAATAGTCATTTAATAACCATCGGCGGCGGGAGAAATTTCATTTTCGACGGCGGTGAGAAAATAAACGGCGGCATGGTGCGGCTCGCACCCCTTCACCCTTTTTTTTTTACTTTTTCAGAACGACTTTAATTTTACGTAGATCCAACGCACAGGTTTGGGGTATCACTGGATGCTGTCAAAATTAGAACATAAAGAACAAAAAAAGGCATTCCATGTACGAAGTAGTAGACACCTCACTTTAATTAAGTATACGGATGACATTATATTAAGTACGGTCGAGAAGAAGTTATAGTATTCGAATGGCATCGTTAGTGAACGCAGTCATAAACAATTTTGAATAACTGTCGTATGAATGAAATCTTCCCATAGTTTTACGTTGCTTTGGAAGGTTACACTCCATTAACATAGCGGGCAGAAACATTTTTAATGGAAAATAAAGCGAGAATCCTTGATGCAGCTTTAGCTTTAGGTTAGCACATGCATCGCACTCACCGCACCAAATATTAGAAGTGATGAATGGGATACTGGTTGGCATTTTAATATCAACAGCACGCCAAGCCGGGTCATTGAGCACAGCTGTTGGACCACGTACGGCTTACGCTTAACCCGCACCTATGTGTGCTTTCTGTACAGTGGGAGCACGGTATTGGACCCCTAAATCAAAAGATTAGCACTTGGCGGGATAAATTTTTACTGCAGACGCGCCGGGCGGTAGACTGTAGGTATACCAATAGAATGTATCTGAACAGTTGAAATAGTGGTTTCCATTATTCGTCCAGTGAAGCATGTTTCACAAGTCGACCAGTAAATGATTGAAATATTGAAATGGCTTTTAAAATTTTCTTTTGCCTTTCGGACAACATAAAATTAAAAGGCAAGCGAACGACCCTTATCAGTAGAGATAACTCCTAAATTATAGACTTTGTTTACTGGATCGTTTTTTCGTGAAAACTCTCCAAAAGTGCTATATAAACATCCAAGTATCGGAAAACAGAATGCGAACACCGTTCCGTAGAGCTCAACGACATATCATCCCAATACCAGCAAAAAGAGGAAAAGTTTCGTTTAGGAATTTATTACTGCCGGTAATTTAGAACACCGGCTGGGTAACTGCTGGCGAAAAACGGTTTAAATAGAACCAAGCTCTGCCAGGGGAAAATCCATGGAGGATAGTAACGATCAATTATACTTTTTTTTTCTTCTGTGTGAAAAACTTTGGTCTTACCTCGCAATTTGCTGGCGGCGGATCACACTCAGTGAGTCCAGTATGTATGTGCAAGCATATTGGCAAAAAGTGAAATAAATTTCCATAAATATATTATTTATGGCAAACACGCTTTCCATAATGGAGGAAAAACAGAGAAGATGCTATCGAATCGTTAGTTAATGGTGCTGAAAATTACGTTAGAAGCTGGCCTGCATCAGGAAGCGGGAAAATTTCCTGAACGATGAAGTTTATCGATGAATTCTTAAATAGTAGTTCATTACTCTTGTTTTGCAAACGAAGAAATCACCAGCCCAAATCAGTTTCCCTTAAATGCAAATTATTCGTCCCAACTCAAACATTATACCTCATAAATTGTTCAATGTGTTACCTACTTTCATTTACCCTCAACCCATCATCATCTTCCTTTAGCATATTCAGGATCGGTTGTTTAGCATTCTGTAACATGTGGTTTTAGCGTTATATGCAAATTGCAGATTTTCTATCGCCATGTGGAGCAACGACGTACTGTAACATGAGTAACTCAGGCAAGTTGTTTATTTATAAAGAGACAGGCGAAGGCTGAAGCCGAAAGTCTAAAGCTATCCGCCAAATGCTTAGAACCAAGCCAAATAAACAAAAAAAATGTACTCGCTACTGGGGTAAATTATGATAAAGTAAACGATTCAGGCTCCTTTGAAGATTCACCTGACGAGTTTTGATCTTGTCGGTAATGTTATTTAATTTCAGCTGAAATTCGAATGAAAAGTGGCATAACATTTTCACAAACTTTTGAGATTTATTTCCTTCAACTAGCAATGAACCAGAGCGTTAATGAATAAAGCTTCTAGTGAATGATTAAATTTGTTAAGATTAAATCATTCAACTCTATGATTAATGATTATGAATAATGATTTATTCGTTTTTGACAATGATTAATGATTATGATTAACGATTAAATTAATTTTTGACAATGATTAACGATTATGATTAATGAATAAAACGTTTGGAGTGTGATTAACGATTACCAATCATGATTAAATGTTGACACAATATGCGTATGATTAATGATTAATGATTATGAATAATCAAATTACATGATTTGTATAGTGATCTAAAAGCAAGTAACCTTTATTTCAAATTGGGTTATTAAAAGGTATTAAAATTATATGATTATGATTAAATATTAATGAATAAAAGCGATGTATGCAATGATTAAAATTGATGATTAATGAATAAACTCAAAAAATTATGAATATTATTAGTGATTAATGATTAAATGTAAAATTCTATGATTAACGATTAATGATTAATGATTGAATCGTATTTTTTGTATGATTATGATTAATGAATAATGATTAAAACACCCATTATTCATTAATCATGATTAAATCTATGATTAATCACTAATGCTCTGCAATGAACCTATATTTAGTTTCATTTTCTCCGCGTGTCTATCATATTATCGGTCCCTGAAGGAGCTTCGTGAGTCCCGTCCAGCTCATATTACATCGAACACGCACTTCCGTAATACTGCTACAGTGGAGAAACTTCCAACAAATGTATCAATGCCCGCAATCTAACCTTATGCTGACGCTTTTAACGACAATCAAGCTATATGACGACGATGATGGTGATGTTTATTCGGGCGAAACTGACCGGCGGTGCCGCCGTCGTGTCGTTATTCTTGTCGTCACTTTTGGCGCCACGATGGAACACGTATTAACACATTTTATGCAATAGCGCACGCACTATTTTTACTATAGTCTGATAGAAAGAATGGCCCTAACAAATCTTGCTAATCTTATTTTTATAACCATATTATGGTCCATGTAGCATGCAACGGTCATGAAGCCAACTGACCAAATGCTTGGAAAATGCGGAAAATGGGGCAATAAATCAATAGACCAACATCACACGATATAGCTATTATTAAATTCCTTTTTTTTTCTAGCAGACTGTACGTGTGGGTTAAATGCATTCAAGCTAATAGTTGTGCTCTTTGTAGCAGAATTTTGCACTTGCTGATTTTAAAACTTTAAAACTAAAACTTTAACCCAATTAGTCATATATAATTATGTTTACTACATTTCGCATATTAGATATTTACTTATATGCTTTCAATACCTCATAATATGTTATCGATTTGCAAACCTATTGAAACATGGCATCAGATTGATCCATTTTGAACCGTTAATCAATGAGTCTTTTAAAATTAGTAAAACTTATTATTCAATTCCTTTTCTATTTCTTTATATGTACTCATAATCGCTTCCAACAATCTGCATAAAATCTGACCTACATAACCCTAACAGGGCTATCATTCTGAAGAAAAATCACGAGCATGGCACCTCCTTAACGACGGCTAGCGAATTTCGAAGTTGTACGCCGTGCCCCACATTCGGGATCCATAGCGACACAAAAAGCCATTAGCCAAATTGCGTGAGTTATGCCACTTAAGTTCCTTCCTCGATTCACAACCGCTTACTATGCTGTGCTGAATCGTCCGTTGTTGTTGGTCCGGGCCGGGTGCGTTCGTTCCTATTAACGGAATCTTCTGTGTACTTCTGTACGGACTTCCTGCGGCTGCAGATACACAAGCACGGGGTTCTGTGATACCTTAATAAGTAGGGATTGTGCTGTCGGGTGTAGGTACAGGTACCGAAAACGACACGACTTTTGTTTTCCTTAGCTGTCGTGGGATGCACTCGCTTCGAATGGTTTACACACTAATCCCAGGAACATTACCCCGGAGATTTCCGTAACAGGTGTTCCCCAACGCTCCGTTACGGGACATTACAAATAAAAAGTAAGGTTTGATTTATACTTTAGACCTGAGGCCTTTATGAAACCAGTATAAAACCCGAATGTATTTGAGGAAAGCATTAAAATATAAGGTGTTTTAAAAGGTAGAATTTAGAATGAAGAAAACGCCATATTTCAAATAAGTATGAATGTCTTCAAAGTCATAGTCCTAATCAACAATTGATTCAAGGTGTTTGTACAACTAAGCCACAAATCGGTCATCTTGGACACCACTTTGTTTTTCCAGTAATTTTCTAAGAGCACTAGTTGAGAGAAACATGACACACATAATCATTGAAAAATCGACATAAATTTCCGCACATGATTATGTCAGATTTGGGTGTTCGGAAAAGGAAGTAGAACAATATGAGATACATTTGTTTACAATACAAGTAAAAGTAAAGCATAGTGCATAATTTATATGGAAAATGGGATAAAAATGAGAAACCTCTGCACTATAGAAATTCTGACAATGAACGGTAAACATACGCAACATTGTCGCTACACGCTACTCGATACATGTACACTTCATTATAAAGGAACGAACAAGTAGGTATTCTTCTCCGGAATTAACAATAGACTGCATGAGTGGCAAGGAAAACGTAGAAAACTTTGCCCGCCTCCCATCGTCCTCGGATCCCGACCAAAACGAAACAACTGTTTAATAACTTTCCACTAACAAAACTATATGTATTGATATGCATTTTAAAACAATTTGATGCTTTATAATGATTTACTATTTTCTGAAAATATGATTTCGAAATAATTGGTAATATTGAAATTTTTCTATATACACCGAACCAATTTTCTATATACACCGAACCTGCGAAAGTAAGATTTTCTTACTATTATTTAATTTCTACTTCTTTTAGGTTTTTAACTTTTAGAATATTCATTCGAAATCGATAGATTCTTATATAAATATTGTACAAGACTTTAAAAATTTGTAAGCTTCTCGTACAACACTTGTATAAGAAGCTTACTTGCATCTAGCAATTTAGTAGATGCCAAGTTTTTATACAGATTTTGATAAGTTTTCATACCGAATTGTAAAAAAAATCTAACATCCGTTGCGGTTGAGTGTACAGGTTTAAAATTGGTATCAATTTTCGAAATATCATCTTGTTTTGTTGATCTGATCGGGAACAGGTTCTTACCGTCTTTTTACATGTTTACTGCTGATTAAAATTTTATCATCGCTAGGCACCGTATTTCAAGAAGCGGCCTTTAAAGTTGGCGTTTCCTGAAAGAAGCGCGTCCTGTCGCTCATCATTTGTATTACATATTATAGAACTTGGGGAATTAGTACCGCAAGGCAAATATTGAACGCAGTGAGGATAATGCATGGGAATTATTTTTTAGCAGCGTTTCAGTCGTGTTCTGGTGTTCCATAATCGATGAAAGCCTACAAATATGCAGGGGAATTGTTCCCATTTCACTTCCGCAGTCATTTTATATCGGAACTATAGAAAATTGCGCCAATTTCATTCCTTCCAGTTATTATCGGCGCACTAAATTATAATTCGGAATTAGGGACTTCTGAACCGAACTTTCCTCCGAAGTTTTATCTGTCAAATTAAATGATGCCCACCGCATTTCTTCCGAAGTTGGGTAATTTGCTTGTATCTCGCGAAAAAATCATTTTCGGTAGAAAAAGTCTACTAACCTTGCACCGGATAGACAATAGCATGCGTACTTATTGCTGAATGATGCTTATAAGAAAATAACAATCTCGCTTAACTTTTCAAAAGGTCCTAAGTAACATTTTTTTCATGAATCAATTTGAATAGCGCAATCAACAGAAAAACATGAAAGCTTTTGCTTGCGCAATTCAAATTAATTCATGAAAAAAATGTTACTTAGGACCATTTGAAAAGTTCAGCGAGCAATCATTTTTTCTCTCATTTTGCATAAATATTTAAGCTATGAGTCAAAGGATTAGTACAGTCACCCTATTATATGCGCAATGGGGTTTTTGGTGAATATTTGTTCGTTGTAATCGTACTTCGTGAGTACGTAAAAAAATTACATATTTTTGCGAGAAAACAGGATTTGACTGAAATATTTATTAATACCGTTATACAACGTAGCCCAAAGAAATTATTTGCCATTAAAATAATAAATATTTGAATACCAAAAACTATGTTTATGTTTGTACATTTAAATTGATTAGGGTGAAATGCCCAATAGTGGACCCCCTAGTAGCGGTATTTTGCTCTTCCTGTCATAGGGAGTGGAAATTTTCAACATAATAATTCTGCTTGATATCTAATAATAATTTCTGCATCTCCTCTTCGCGATACATACATAAAACACTCAAATACACGACGTTATTCATTGAAATTAACATTTTATGGGGGTCCATAATAGGAAATTGCTTCCCTACACACTTAGTTTTTATTTCTGCAGTTCGGCAAAAATCCGCTCAGCCGTGCTCCAGCAAAATAAAAAAACTGATATTTCAGTAAAAATGGCGTAGCTGATTTTCGGCAAAGTATTTGCTGATTTTCAGCAATTTTGACAGTAATCTCACCAAAAACCATATTTGCTGGGGCACGGCTGTGCGAATCTTGGTAAAAGTTCACCATTTTACTGAGATCTCGGTAAAAAAAATAAGTATGTATAGTCAACACTTCATTTGATTTTCATGTTTCGTTTCAGGACGTTCTTCTTCCTTATTGTGGACCCCCCAAAATATTCCTATAATAGACACTTGTGTTTATTTTTTATAGAATTGTAAAAATCATCTAATTTTACTTTCCATAGCATTTCCACTGTAAGGAAGGTTCTCCCGATGGAATTTCATAGCAAAATATTTACATTGTGCTGTAATAATGCAAACACGGCTGGAGGGTCCACTATTGGTTGGGGGTCCACTATCGGGCACATTACCCCAATTTGATTTTAAATTGAAATTCCCTGAAATTTGGCCAAAGCTAAAAAGTAGCTAACAAGGCATACATATGAGAGTTGGAATTTTTTTACCATTTTCGAAATTTGAACTACTCATGTGGGGCACTAATTTCAAGATAATTGTACCACGTGGTTCATCCCGAACATAAAAACGATACACCACTATGTGTTTTGTGCATTACGTTGGATTCATGTAAATTTAATAAGAAAATTGCTCAAATAAATGTCCAATAGAAAAAAGGTGACGTGAAAGTTATATGAATTAATAGTTCCCAATTGATATTCATGTTGTCATTTACTGTTTTTTTCTGTATCGTAATCTCGAGTGAAACAACAATTTGAATTCAAAATCTCCATCAGTACTAACAAAACATCAATGTGTTCATTTTATCACCGTTTCCCTCAATACATTTATTGATTCCATTGCGTTTGTTTGCCTACCTTTTTCAGACGGTGCTCTTGAAAAAGAGGGAAAATTTGTTTATAAAACAGCTTGATCACAAAGATAAACACAACAAACAGCCGCAGTCATACCAGTTGCCACCGTTTTGGTTTTCACATCCAAAATGGGCGATGAGTGGCACTTTACTTGCACTAAGAACTCCCACTGGCACATTTTTCAATCTTCTTCTGATGACACCAAGCGACAGCGACAGCGCAGCGGCGTGTTGGGAAAAGCGAACAGTGGAAAACGAAAACGGAAAATTGCTTATAACGTTTTTGTTTCCTCATAAAATAGACGCGTAAGTAAAACACCTGCCGAAAAAAGAACAAGCATTTTCTTTTTGTTTATTTACAGCAAAAACATTGAAATGTTTTTTCTTCTTTATTAGCATTTTTTTTTTGCATAACATAACGATCTAGATTTTTTTTGATAAACAAGACTTTGGGATTAACGTTGTTCAAATGATCAGAAGTTATGACTGTCATTGTGAATTTTGAGATAATGCAGGAAAATTATAGCACTGATCGAGGCTTATAAAATACTGATTACTCCACCTACCGGTGCTGATGTTTTTCTCGTGCTTTTGAAAAGCTATGGGAATCCGTATCATTATTTTTATTTATGTATGCAACTTGTTGCGTACAGCGTCAAAATTATAGATAGAAAGGCAAGAAAAACCAAAATTTTCCACATTTTGATGAAACATCTAACATTTTGACGAGGTAAAATGCCCTAGTGGGACTAACCTACAATGTACCATGCGCCTCCAAGCACTTTCAATACCCGAATGCTTTTTTAAACTTATTTTATTTGCTTATTATCTAATACATGCATTTCAACACCGAGGCAACGCACCCTACCTGATAATCCAACAATCCTCCTTAGGGCACACGCCTTGGAGCTCACTTGGCTCCTTCTAACGCCTCTTATCCAGAGCTGCTCCTCGCCGGAACATTTCCTCTTGGTCCAAATCCGTTGTCCGTACAAATGGCCTCCACCCGATGTTTGTACGACAACCTCTCTTGCACATGCGCCTGCACAAGTGGCCCGATTCCGAAGCTTGCACAGCGCCTCTCGATGCTCTGTCGACCAGCTCCTGAATGTTCCGGTCGATCCATGATCCCACTGCGATAACGTCGACGATGCCCGTCCCATCCCACTAAGATAGAGAACGGGATACGTTTCTAGGCCCATAACCTGTTGGGCAGTCAAGGGAACCCCCTCACGAAGAATAACAAATACTAGAGTTCCCTCTTACTCCATTCCACGGCAGGCTACTGACTGATACTTCTGCCAGTAGCTGCAGCTCTCTACAACTACAACTAACTAGCGCCAATTCCCAAAAATTTGTCGAGGGTTTTCCGATAAAATTTCAAAAGAAATAACTAAAAATTTACTGAGGAAATTGCAAATAGTTTGCTGAGGAACTTCCCAAGAATTCTCCGTGGAACTTTCAAAGGATATCCCGAAGAATTTTGCGGAGAAAAAAATAAAAAAAATGCTGAGGAAACCCCGAAGAACTTGCTGAGAAACTTGTTCAATATTTGTTGAGGAACTTCCGAAGAATTTCTCGACGAAATTGAGAACAATTTTCCGGGAAGATTCCTATGAGTTTCTCGAGGAAATTCCGAAGAGTTTGCCGATGAACTTCCTAAGAATTTGCCGAGTAATTCCCGAAAAAGTTCACAAAAATTGGCAAATGATTACCAGAAGAAATTCCAAAGAGCTTGAAGAGGAAATCTCAAACAGGAAATTCCGAAAAACTTGCTAATAAAAATTCCGAAAAAAAATGCCGAGTAACTTCTAAAAAAGTTGTAGAAGAACTTAAGAAGAATTTGCCGAGGAGATTCCAAAAAAATTGCCGACGAAATTCCAAAGAGTTTGCCGAGGATCTTTCCAAGAATTTATTCAGAGGATATTTCCCGAGGAAATTCCGAATAATTTACAGAGGCACTTCTGAAGAGTTTCCCGAGGAAATTCCGGAGCATTTGTCAAAAAAATTATTAATTTTTTTCCGAGGAAATCTTGATTTTATCAAAGCAGTCCTGAAGATTTTCCCGGGGAATTAACAAAGTACTTTCTAAACAAACACTTTTTTCTAATTTCAGTAAATTTTCGAAAATTTAATTTGGATCCTAGAAATTCACGGCAATCAAATACTATAAAAGATTGTTACTCTGATTCGCGCCACCGGCGGCGAAAATGACTCTCGGCGTGACGTCGAAAACGTCGCTGCCGCTGACGATTTCTGGACCGGTACACATCCCTACGAATATTTTTACAGGAAATTCTCCGAAATTGTCTGCAGGAATTCTTCCCGAAGTTCCTCCTTGGATTATTCCGAAAGTAGCTCCAGGGATTTCTACGAACGTTCCTCCAGGAAAACTTCTTCAGGAATTCCTTCGGAAGTTACTTTGGGATTGTTTTCTGATCTTCGTCCAGTAATACCTACATAAAATCCTCCAAGAATTACCCCAAAAAATCCTCCTGAAATTCCTACAGAAGTTTATTCAGGGATGCCTCTGGAAGCTCTTCCAGGAATTGCTCCGAGAGATCCTTCAAAGATTCCTTGGTAAATAGCTTCAGGATACCACCGGATATTCCTCCGAATTTTTTTCCGAAACATCATCCAGAATTTCCGCTGGAAGCTTCTCTAGGACTTCCAATGGATGTTTTTGCAGGAATTCCTCCGAAAAGGGGTATTCGTGAAGGAAAACTGAAAGACAATTTCCAAAGGAACTTATGGAGAAATATCATAAAAATAGAACAATTAAATTCCTGGATGAGTTTTTTCAGAATTTCCTTGTGGTAGTATTAAAGGATATTTCTGAAGAAGCTTTCAAAGCTTTTTTGGAGGACATTTCTCAGGAATATCTGGAAAAAAATTCTAAGGAATATTTGGTGGAATTCGCTAAACTATTGGAAGATTTCCTAAAGTATCCCTAAAAGAGCTTCCTTGAGAAATTTCTCTATGAATTTTCCGAGAAATTCCTATGGATGTTTCCGAACTGAGTTTTCTGGAAAAGTTCCTAGGAAAATCCTGGTAGAAATTACTCAGAATTTCCTGAAAGGTCTTTTGGTAGTGTTTCTGAAAGTATTTCTGCAGGAACTTCTGAAGGTATTCACATGAAAAACTGCAGGGGAATTTTACTAGGAAATTATTTGAGAAATTCCTAAAACAGTTTTCAAAAGAATTCTCGAAGGACTTTTTGCAGAAATTTCTAAATGAATTTCTTGAGGAGTTACTGAACGGGTTTTCTATAAATTTCCAAAGAAGCTGCCTAAGAAATTTCTTGATAAATGTCTGAAGGTATTCTTTTAACATTACCAAGAAATACCTGCAGGGAATTAGCGAAGCAATTCCAGGAGAACTTTAAGAATGAATTCTGCAAGACATTTTCAAACATTGTTTTAAACATCCGCTACAATTCCTGAATAAATTGTCTAAAAAATATTTTTAAAAAAATCCCTGAACGAATTTGATTGGGAAATCTTGTTTCCTGAACGATTTATTTATTACACAAATTCCTCGATGAATCATCATACATAGTTGATCTTATCAGTACATCTTGAAGAATGCTCAGAAGTTCTTCTGGAGAAATTTATGAAGGAATTCCTCCGTTGCAAATTCTCCATAAATTTCTAAGTTTTTTTTTTCAGAAACACCTTTAATAGTTTTCCCGAAAAGTGAGCATGAGCATGATGACCGTACATTTCGTGTTTGCTACTCCGTGATTCACCAGAACAATCGCAATGGCACTGGGAACCAATGGATGGAATCATGGGGTATGCTCTTCAACCTCAATGTGTCCAGTTCGAGAACTCTAGTTTGTCAATGGTCGATAACGGCACTGGCCACGTTATCTCGGTCGATCGGGGATGGGAAGGGATTGATAATTCAATTACTCGCCCACTACAAGCCGAGAACACCGCCACGTGTTCATGTGGAATTTAACATCTAAGGGTTAGGTTCTATGGCAGAGGTTCGTCTTGGTTAAGGTCACTCCTGACGGAATCCAAGATTAAAAGTGCTCGCGTTTTCGGGGGCACACCACTCGATACTGAAGCAACGCACAACTGTCATTTTTATTATTTCACGCATGCTGCGACGCAGTAAAGCTAAATCAACAAAAATGACAGTTGTGCGCCGCCTCTGAAGCGTGTGATGTGCCCCCGAAAACGCGAGCACTTTGGAACTTGGATTCCGTCAGGAGTGACCTTAACGGGTTGCCAATGTGATAGTAATGAAAGGGATCACTTTAATAAAGATCATAAAAAAAGTAATGAAAGCGTGGTGATTGTAATTAGAAGCCAAAACAACCTTCTTTCGCTCATATCGAATTCTAACAGTTTACCTGCTAGAACTAGTCAAGTTGAGACAGAAGTATTAGCCGTATGACAACCTTTCGGCTTCTTCAATACTTCCTCCCGAAAAGATATTTCCTAAAGTAATTGTCCAACAACGCTGTGGTGAAATTTCTAGGATGATTATGTTAGGAATTCCTGAAAGAATTCTTGAGAATTTCCGAAGGAATTACTGAAAAAATATCCCATAAATAACCTAATGCTGAGAAATTTTTGGAAAAGCTTTTTCAAAATTTTCAGCGAGAAATTCCTGAAGGTATTTTCTGTGGAGTTTCTAAATGAGTTTGCTAATAAATTACTGAAGGAATTTTTAAAGATTTTCTTTTGAAATTTCTGAAGAAATTCCTGGAAGATTAAAAATTACCCGGAGGATCATCAAAGAAGTTTCTAATGAAATTCCCTAAAGAAATTTCTCCAGTGATTATTTGAGGGAGATAAGGATTTTTGGAGAAACTTCCTGACGAATTCCTGAAGAAACTTCCAAAAGAATTCCTAAAGAAATTTTCGAAGACATTCCTAAAGATTTTTTTAAATTGCTTGAAAGTGTTCAAAGGAATTATTGGGGTAATATCTTATGAACAACCCCGAAAAATATTTGAAAGTTTTTCTGGAGGTATTTCTAAAGTAATGTTGGGCGAAAATTCAAAAAGTATTCTTGGGGACATTTCCTCCCAGCATCCTAAATAAGAAGCAAATAACTTACAACACTCTTCTCGAGATTCCAGGAATAGTCCAAAAACCCATACAATAAAAATGAATTTCTAAGGGAATTCCTGAATATATGTTTGACGAATATGCTAAGAGTTACTAGAACTAATTAAAAAATATTAGAATTTCAATAGCTGCAAATAATTGAGTATTCGACTTCTATTTGAATATATAGACACTTTTTCATCTAGTAATTCTTAACCGATTTTCTCACAAGAAGATTCTCTTGCATTCGACGGGGGACAGCCCCTAGTTGATCACTATTGAATATAATCATGAACGGATAGCGTTCAAAGGTTTTGAAGGAAATGGTGTGTTGATCCATATAAGCATGGTTGGTTGACTCGCAATACAGCGTTTGTAAGAGCCGTCATGTAGGCAATTATTTATTATGTGTATCACACCAAGACGAAACCAAACGATTGAATCGAGAAAGGTTTCGTCACCGCTAGGTGGATTAATCTGGGTTTTTCAATTTCATTTTGCAAATCTCGCCAAATAACTTTCAAAGCGGGATCGTGAGTTTTTTGGTTTTGCCTTCACCTCGCATTTTTAAGACGAATCAGTAGCTGAAGATCAATAATAATGGAGTTGAATTTAATTTCACATTTAGGAATTGCGATGCCTCTGGCTTCGACAATTGAATTTGTCAAAGATACGAGAGAGTTATCAATATCACTTTTAGTATCGAGAGGAATATCAACACCAAAGTTCCTATCGATGTACGTTTTATATAAATCCCAATCAGCTCTATGATAATTAAAAGTAGAACTGATTGGATTATTAATGGCTTCTTGTGAGATTTCAAACGTCACAGGAAGGTGATCAGAGTCAAAGTCAGCATGAGTTACCAATTGGCCACACAGCTGACTTGAATCCGTTTAAACTAAATCAATTGTTGGAGGAAATCAACTGAAAGAGGATATTGAATAGTATAATATCCCGCAAAACAATCTTCAAGTAAACTGTTACCGTTGGACTTGCTTTAAGCATTATTTCATGAACGCTGTTTGGCATTGAAGTCCCCAATTATGAAAAAGTAGTAGAATTGTATATGCCAAGATTTTATTCAATAAGTGTAAGCTTTGATTTGTTGGTGTACGCCTTTCCTGGCAAGGCCAACTGAAGACCCCTTACTGTGCGACATATAAAATGACAGAAACACCGTCTTCGACCAGAGGTCGTACAGACTGAACACAACGGACAGGACCCATAACACCCAGAGGACCGGTGTAAGAATTTTCCGTGTCACGAAATGATTCCTCCTTTCCGGGGCGGGAATCGAACCCACACTCCGTAGCACATGCATTTAGACGATTGACGTTGCTAACCGCACGGCCACGAAGCCCACGAGATTGGTTCTAAATGAAAACGACTGTGTTAGTTCGTACTAACTCATCGTTATGGCGAAGCAAAATTTAAATTCAGATATTTTATAAAAATCAAAAGGTCTATCACATAACAGAGTTATACCGATTTAGCAGGCATTGCAAACCATCGCATCATTTGATCCTCTGAACAAAGACATCAGATCGCTCCTTGATTAGGGATGATATCTTACCATAAGCAAAGATATTATCTTGTGCTAAGATAATATTGCAATGTCTGTATCTAAACCTTGATGCAATGTATTCAGAGTTTACTCACAGATGTCAGGTGCCCGATTCCACTGAATATAATCAGTCATTACGTGTGACGGATTATGGAATTAAATACCGAGCTGCCTGTTAGTGATTACCACTCGAATGCTAAAATTAGCACCTCTGTCGTTGTTGTCATTCATTTTTATCGATCACTGGAGTACACAATCGTTGCATATTTAAGTTCGCATATTATTTTGCAACGAATATTATTCATGATAAATCCAAATACGGTTATAATTTAAAATTTACATATATTTGATGTAATGCACCAGTTACTATAAAAAGGCGTTTTGTGCGGTTTGGAAAATCCAAGACCTTTGTTACCTACAATATCTTAGTCAAATGTTGTGAAACATTCAGTTTAGATAGACAAATGAATTGATTAACACCGTTGAGTTGACTTAAAAAAAAGATAAGCATGAGTGCAGTACTATGCAATTAGTATCCAAGTTCGACGATGTATTCGAAAATTATCCGTTGGCAAGTAAGATTCAAAAAACCTTGTGACAATGGCGGGCTGGTGCAAACGAGAACTACTCAGATATATCCGGTATTGTTTTCAGCAATGCCGAAATGCTAGCGAGAGGCAACTAATATTAACAGCACCCACCCTACTTAATGTATCTACCATCATCAAACCAAACCACGAGTGTGGTACATAAATATCTCACAACAAAAATGCCAAAACAATTTAATGATGTGATCTGTGTACTTTGCACTCTTGTATCACACCACAACTAAAGCAAACGAATATGTAGGCACAATCCGTTGGCACTATTCGAATATTTTTTTTACCAACAAGGTTGTCCTTTCCATGCATTTCTGCTTAGCTGACGCACTACGCCAGGTCGCTAGGACGTCATCAACAACATTGAAAAGGTTGAGTGTTTTATGATTTACAAAGCGAGAGGCCAACTAACTGACTAACGAATGCAGAACATCGCCACTACCCGTGTCGTCTACGGATGCACTATGGGCTAAAACTCGGAATTTGGGAAACCATACGATTTTTGGCAAACTGATCAATATTCAGATAACGAATTACAATAATTTAAGGCAAGATTAGTAAAATATTTATTTTTAAAAACATGGATTCATAACTCATAGTTTAACTTCCGTTGTTCGCGCACTGTGCGATACGGGGTAATGACGGCGCTCTGAATGGCCCATGCTAGGCATATTTTAGTCTGTCGCGCGCCTGCAGCAGGAGGCTTATGATTCCCATGCATTTTTAAACTTTTGTTTTCAGTTTGTCTATTTTGCTGCCAACCATCCCACACCTTGGCTTCGCCGTCGTCGTCGCGTCGTTGCTGACGAACTGGTGTCAGCGATGCACGCTGAAGTGCCTGCGCTGCTCTTCTATTCTAATGCAACGAACGAGTGGTGAAGAACACTCACATGGGGTCGACCCACACAACACACGATCAGCCGAATGACGGTTGGTTGATTGGTTGGTTGGTAGGCAGTCGCGATGTTTGGTGGCGTGACGACGATGACGACGACAACACCGCCACGGAACCGGCATGCTCTATTGGAAAGGCATCGGATTGCTGTTCAAAGGACTGCTTGTGCTGAGGAGTAAGAAACACATCTATAAAATTTTGTTATCCAGCTGGATAGTCGATTCTATCTATGTGCTATCTTTAGTTGTATGTATGTGGCTGTATTTGTAACTCGGGAATAGCACCACGGCTCAGTGGTACACTTCAAAGGATTTATATAACTAAACGGTGAAGGAAGGAAAGCAGCATAGGGCTGGCTACGGTAATAGACACGACAGCTACAGAACTGGAAAAGGTTGAATGCATCAATTATTCTTTTTATGTCACTGAATACCGGTAATATTGTTTGATTTAATGCTTCTCGTGCGATAATTGAGAAAGATGCCGTAAATTACCTCCCTTCTTATTCTTCTTTATGAGCGACTGATTTTCGAACTTATTATGTATATTTGCATTCGGTATATTAGCATTTCCAAGTTTTAGATTTGAAGCTTTTCTATGACTGTCATCGCATGAATATGTATCTAGTGGGGCAACTCCGGCGATTCGAGAATGTTTCTCACCCGAAAACATCCTGGACCGGTCCCAGAATCGAACTTGTAATCTTAGGACTGGCCCAATCTCCTTTGTTCGCATAGCTAACTGAGAACCCTTTCGATTATAAACACAAGCTTATGTAGAACTTCACTAACATAAAAACATGTTTTCTAACAAAAATCCCAAATGAAATATTTCGCGGTCTTGCAGTTTGATTATTATTTTATTTATTCAGACTAAGGCCGAAGTGGCCTGTGCGGTATATAAGAGTATCTCTTATATTGTTCGTAATTATTGGTTTTCCAGGCGGCTTATTGGGCCTGCGCAAACCTCCTGTCTCGTCGGAGGGCCGTCGTGTCAGGGCTGATTAGCGTCCCACCTAACACCAGGACTTGGGCTTATGCGCTTTGAGCGGCACACGGTCGCTTTGGTGGGGCCTACTTGCGGATACATGCAGGTTTTTATAGGAATTTAACAGGGCCCACTGTCAAACCCCACCACATTCTAGGCAAGCCCCACAACTAGCAGATGGCCTGGGGAGGGATCGTCAAGCCCTTTGACATAGTCCCTGCTGCTTTGACATAGTCTTGCAGCTTGAATAAAGGTTTATTCGGCTTGCAGCGGGCGAGTGACTGCATCATCTATTTCTCCCATACCCGATAGACCGTTAGGACGTGGCCAGCGCCGTTATTGTCAATTTAAAACGTCTAAAGCTTTCGGGCTGTTCATATTACGGTTGAGTTAAGAGGTTAGCCAGCCAAGGGCTGAAAACCTCTAAAATAAAGACAAAAAAATACGATTGAAAGTAAATTCCATGCCTCACTCACCCATTGGTTCCCTGTGTCATTACGATTGTTCTGGTCAATCAAGGTCGGTGGATGTGAAGGTACCTCAGTGGACAGAATAAACAATTACGATAATGGACAAGCTGTGAGGCCGCCTACTACACTAGATTAGGTTAGAAAAGTCACGAAAGAGCTAAAAAAACAACAAGGCTGCGGGAAAGCACTAGTTCCCAGCTCTCGAACACACTCGTGAACAGCTTGACGGAGATCAGCATCATATTATTCGTGTCTAATGAAAGCTCCAAGTAGATTACAATCGCATCCGAGCTCATTTTTGGCGTCCATTCAGTCACTTAAACTTTCAAGTTGGGTGCGTTGGCGTCCATTCAGCCGACTCCAACCTACTTCGAGTCGCTTGAAACAGATTGGAAGCTGTAGTCCGAGCAAGTTCGAGCAACTCGAAATAGCTCGAGATTTTGACATTTTGACTGTTGTCACATGAATTAAAATTCTCAAAACAAAAGCCGCGACTCCGCAACGTGTCTCTTTGTTGTTAAAACGTATTGAGTAATTCTCGAGTAAGTCCTACTAGAGCTACTTCAAGTAAGTTGGAGCTGCGTCATAAGACAAACAGCAAGAAATATATGACTTTTACTGGTAATGTAATCAACAAAACTGATGTAAAAAGAGATCTTGTAATTGTTTTCTCAATGCAATTATTTGTTAAAAATCTTGCACATCAGGAACACAGCATGAAATAAGCTATAGGGCAGGGCTGCCTAACGTAAATGCGGCCCTCAGCTCCAGTTTTTGTGGCCCGGGCTCCGTGGCAGTAAATACACTATAACCGGCCCAAAAGCTATTTGGCTCGAGAAACTTCTATTTGAAAATTCTTAATTAAATACTGTAGACTTAAAAAAAAATGAGGAAATAAGTATATTAATCGAGCTCTTCACTTTATGTGCTCAAATAATTCTTTTTATTTGAGTTTGAACATAGTAGTCGGAGGCATTGGATGTGTTTTTTTGCTGTGCTGTCGTTTTTTTCATTAAATTTTAAAAGAACAAAAGTTTTGACATCCGATGTCAAGTATCGTAGATTTCAGGTGAAATGCAATGAAGCAATGGATTAATGTGACGTTTATCAAGAGACCCGACGACGATGTGGATCAAGAATGGGAGATTCATGCTACATCTTAGATAACGAAAACCTACAAAAACGAAGAATATCATAAAGGAAAGGATGGGGCAAGACAGAGTACGACGGTGGATTTCCATTATAATCAACAACGGATCCACAAGTTCTACCCACTGCTCTCCGAGAACTGGCATTTACCAGCTAAGTGATTTCTTTTATTTGATTTGTTTTTTAGTTGATTTTCTTATAGAATACTGGAAATGGGCCATTTTTAAACCCTCTCCATTTCCTCATTTCAACACAATTATTATGGACGGAAGACTGAAAGTGTGCTCTTTCAGGGGACATATAAAAGCAAAATGTTTACACATTTTTCCGTTTGCTATTCATATAAATTAATCATTTGAAGAACATAGTTTCACATAATATTTGTACCTCTTTGTGCGTGAAACCGTTATCCCACAAAAGGCCGGATTTTGGAGTAATAATTGAGTAGTTTATAGTCAAAAGAGAATACTTTAGTGTCTTCTGTGTGAAACCTTTTTATTGCAGTGTAGGGCATCGGAATGAATCACCCTACTTATCTATGTGTAACGATTATGGCTATATAGGAATTTTAGAAAGATCTTGGCTCAAAGAAAAATTCGTTCTATTTTTCGCTGATGAATTTTAATGTTGAAGATATTTAAAACATTTTTACTCGACTGTGAAGACATTCGAAAATATCACCTGGCATCCTTAATATTGTACGGTGTTGTAACTGTTTCCGATTGTCTAACGAGGAACGAATACGAAAATGTTGAGGTCTATATAATTCATACATATATTTTTTGACGACTTTGATATTTATATGACTGCCGATTCTGTTTTTTTTCTTCTGCAGAGTCATAAGCCATGATTACACGTTTTTTTCTTTGTTTGGTATTATACATTTAATATCTTACCAGAATTCTCAGTGTAAGTCAATAAATGGATGATAGCCACATTTGCCTTTCATTCTTCGAGATGATCTTGTATATTGGATACGTGTAATTTTTTTATTTTTTTTGTAGGATTGTACAAATTATCTAAGTTCCTATAAGTGTTCCCCGCGTTTCGTTCGTACTCCGAGATCGAAATATTCAAGTACCGTCATCTGGGGGGAAAATGATCACTTTTAAGACAAAACATGCAATAACAATGTGTGTTTAAATTTTAATTTTAATAGGGGGAATGACGGCTTTGGCAGGTTTTGTTCTGTTGTTGGCAGGGGGTTTTTTTTATGACTGACTAGGCTCAAATTTGGCCTAAACATTCTTTGCATATCAAAGAGTATTGTGGCCAAATTTCATAAAATTTGGTCGACAAAAGCCCCCCTGCCAATGATGGAGCAGGGCCTGCCGGGGCCGTCTTTCCCCCTAAATTAAATTATCATAAATTTTTTGAGTTATCTGGTTTGGAGTGAAGTTGATCAAGACAACTCTACTAAAATCATTATGACCTAGCCGTCAAGATACACTAGATTATTTGAATAAATGTAGAATTTTCCACGTAAAGAAGTCAATATTTGAAACGAAAATAGCGTCATTTATGACTATCTTTGTCTTTCTTTCACGAACTACACTTTCAGAATTATAATCGAAAAACTAGGATTTTCTACCTAGCGGTAACATATTTAAACAGATTAAAATTTTTGATCTACTAGACCACCATTTCATGAAAAAATTAGGCACTTTTGACTGACACATCAAATAATCATCTTCGCCCCAATGATCATCTTCCCCCCATATGACGGTACTGAAATGCAAATGGTTCGTGTTAATATGCAAAAACCGTCCGAGGTCCGAAAGGCAAATTTTCTGACGTTCGAAATCAAATTTTTTTCGAGCATCGTGAAATAATTGTTCTAGTATAGATTTAATTATCGCTAAGATATTGATAATTTTTCCTCGCGTTAGATGAATATAATTATATTTATTTGTTTTAAAACAATCACGATAACTGATTATCGCGGACACTTAAGATTAATTAGCAATAGCGCTACAGGAGCGATTGATTGTCTGCCCTTACGTTGGGTGAACAAGAACCAACAAAATACGTTGTAACCGATCTATACTTTGTTCTCGCGTCAACATTAACATGCTAGTTACTTGGATTACATCACTTACCAAGGTGAATCCTGATCTAAGTAGTGACACTTCCTTTCCCTACTTACAATACTCCTTCCCGTAACAACCGTAGAGATGCAGACGATTCGTCGGTCTCTAAAACAACGGTTGGTACACTAACATTCCTTCCCTTCCCTAGATGATCGTAAGGACGTGGCCGGCGCCGTTATTGACCCATTAAAAGTTGAGCTTTCGGAACGTGCACATTGAGGATGGAGTTCTAATCCCAAGTCCCATCCGTTGGTTCCCTATGCAATTTCGCTAGTTCAGGTCAATCACGGAGTAGCAACTACGAATTGTACGATCATCTCATGCTCATGCTCATGCTCAAATAATTCTTTTTATTTGCATTTGAAACAAAAAACAACGTTGAACAAAGGAAAGCCGGTTTGCTTGATTTGTCCGGAAAGTGTTGCTATATGGAAGGAATATGATCGAAAACGGCTTTACGAAACCAAGCATCCTATGAAATACGATATTTACACTGAACTAGGAAGAAAGCAAATGTTAAAGAAGGCTCAAAGATAAGGTGCTCATTTAATTTAAATTTCCATAATTGATTAAAATTATTGATGGTATAGCGAATTAACGAAGCTACAAACTCTCTTTAATCTGACAATAACGAAGCATGAACATGTACGGGACAGTTTTGCTGTTAGCGAAATTTAAAAAAAAAAACGAATGAAACTATTCTAAAACGGAGATGCAGGAGGGATGCACATCGGTTATTTTCGGCATCGTGTGCCCTAACCCTAAGGAAAAACTTTTCTTCAGTAGCATTAGTTTGCCTCGGAACACGTTGAGTAAGTGAAAAAGCCGCCTATTTCAAAGTATACTTTCTTGCAATCGATGACAATACTGATGTGCTGATGGTGCAGGTAGCTGTCTTCATAAGGGGAGTTGATGATCATCTTTAAATCACAGAGGAACAGGCAGCTTTGATCCCAATTAGTGGAACGACTACCGGAAAAGACCTGAGGGTAGCTGTAAGGACCTGTATGAAGGGGCTTGGACACTCCTCTGAAAATGTAAGTGGCCTTACAACTGATACAGCCGGCACTAGCAATGACGGGAAAGAACACTTGCATAGTGACACTGTTAAGAAAGCAAAAGCAATCACAGTGCCATGGTTATACTTCCCCGCACATTGCATTATTCACCACGAAAATCTATGTGCGAAAACGGTCAATATTCTTGAAGTATTGACGCTTGCATCGAGTTAATAAACTTTATCAACGCGAGAGATTCACAACCACCAATTCTAAATAATGTTAACGGAAATGGAAGCAGAATACAAAGATTTGCTGTATTATTGCGAAGTACGTTGACTAAGTCGTGGAACCAGGATTAAGAGATTTTATTTTCTTCGAATCAAAATTGCACAGAAAACCCAATGCCTGAACTGAATGATCCTGAATGAACAAGTGACATAGCTTTTCCGGTAGATATTCTCAAACATCTCAATGACTTGAACATAAAGCTGCAACGCACGGATTATCCAAAATTAAAGCTTTTGAAAGAATTTGGCGCGAAACATTTTGGTACAGTTTGTTGCTGAAAACTGGTACATTTTCGTTTTCTTGTTGATTCTATTGAACACAGTAACGTAATATTCATTTCCTTAACACCATTTCATGATGTGAATTATAAAATGTATCTGAAATGTTTCAAATGGAGACTATCGACCTTGAATACAACGACGAGCTCAAATCTAAATTTCAGTAATTTCAGTAATCTCGCATCTCAGTACTTTTCAACAATAAAAGCAGTAAAATACTTCGAATCCTGTTTGCGAATTTTACTCACCGATTCCGAAAACAATATGCGTTGATTATTGGAGAGTAGGCAACAATTCCATGTTTCTCATAGAATTTTCTACCAAAAAACCTGTACGTAAAAATTAATTTTTTGAACGCAATTCCATCGTGTTTAGCTTTTTTTTTAATATTTTTTATGCCATTTTTTGCTGGCCCACCAGCAGATGTTAATCCTGGAAATTGGCCCGTGGCTTGAAAAGGTTGGACAGGCCTGCTATAGGGTGTCCCACCCTAGCAACACACATATTCCAAATGGGTTACTACAACTAATATGTGACTAGATTTAGTCACGATGAAGTTGCTTCAACCATTTTTGTCTGACTTGTGCTGCTCGGGCAGAAAGTATAAGTGTGCATCATTTCAATCTATTGCTCTGTGATTCAAGTGCCATTTGGTTAAGTTTATGAAAATGCGAAGCCTTCTTCATGAAAATCACAAACAGACATTGCACAAATGGTGTACTATTCCCAACATTCACTGAGTCAAATGGCGAAAATGGAAAATATGAGCATCGGAGCAGTTTGTTATGCAATTTGCAAATATGGTGAGTGTCGTGACCTGGAAGAGATATCTAGTCTCACCCGTTGGTCTTAACAATACTCAGCAAACTGAATCTCACTCTGTTTTGACACTATAATTCCGAACTGTTTCCATGGAGGCTTTAACCTTCAGAGACTCGCGCCGTTGTAAAAAGTACAACACCTTCAAAAAAGCACGCTTCTCGTCCACAACAGAAGCGGGGCTGCGTGAGCGGTCCAGGACCAAGCGAGTTCCGGAAGGTTAAGACTTAACTTAAGGTTAAGACTTAGTCTAAGGTAGCGCGCTACACGCTTGAAAGAAATAACACAATGATTATTTTATTTCCGATATATCGTATACTTGATCTTATCTGCTATATTCTTCTCCTCCTCTACTCTGGAGGCATATAAGAAACGAAAATTGAAATCCAAAATCCAAACCATATTCAAAACAAATCCAAATTCAATACAATTCTAATCCAAATCCTTCCAAGTCCAATCTAAACTCATTCCAAATCCAATGAAAATTCCAAACAAATCCAGTCTAAAACAAATCCAAATTCAATCCAAATCTAATCCAAATCAATTTATATCCAATCTAAACCCAATCCAAATCGAATCTAAATCTAATCCAAATCCAATCAAAATCCAATTCAAATCCAATCCAAACCCAATCCAATCCAGATCAAATCTAAATCCAATCCAAATTCAATACAAATCCAATCTAAATCCAATCCACATCCAAAACGAATCCGATCCAAATCCAATACAAATCCAATCTAAATCCAATTCAAATCCAATACAAATTCAATCCAAATCCAATCCATATCCAATTCAAAACCAATCCAAATCCAATTCAAATCCAATCCAATACAAATCTAAATCCAATATAAACCAAATTCTTTCCAAATTCAAATGCCGTCCAAAACCAATTCAGGTTCAATGAAAATCCAATCCAAATCCAATGGAAATCGAATCCAATCTAATCCATATCCAATCCAAAACCAATCCAAATCCAATCCATATCCAATCCAAAACCAATCCAAATCCAATTCAAATCCAATCCAATACAAATTCAAATCCAATCTAAACCAAATTCTATCTAAATTCAAATGCCGTCCAAAACCAATCCAGGTTCAATGAAAATCCAATCGATCCAAATCCAATGGAAATCGAATCCAATCTAATCCACATCCAATCCAAATCCAATCCAACTCAAATCCAAATCCAATCCATATACAATTCAATCCTGTTCCAATTCTAATCCAATCCAATCCAAATCCTTCTTCTTCCTATTGGCATTACATCCCCACACTGGACCACAGCCGCCCCGCAGCTTAGTGTGCATTAAGCACTTCCACAGTTATTAGCTGAGAGGTTTCTAAGCCAGGTTACCATTTTTGCATTCGTATATCATGAGTAAGGCTACGATGATACTTTTATGCCTAGGGAAGTCGAGACAATTTCCAATCCGAAAATTGCCTAGACCGGCACCGGGAATCGAACCCAGCCACCCTCAGCATGGTCTTGCTTTGTAGCCAAATCCTACACTCATATAAATTTCCATCTAAAATTTATTTGCACTGCACATATATTTTTGCAATCAAGCTTTGCACATGAACTTTGTTAATCTTACAAATAAAATAAAAGAGTAGTCAAATTTCTGTGCAAAGAATCATTTTTGAAAATAAATAAATATATTTCGATCAGAAACATTTTCCTTTTATTTTCGTTATCAAAGAAGGAAACGAATAATAAATTACATTTTTCTTGGTAATGTACCTATTCTCTATACAAATTCTTCAGTAAATTTTTACCGATCGGTCAGCAGTTTTTACAGATCATATCAGTAATGTTGGACATATCATCATCGGAAGTGCAAACCGAGGACTCAGTCAAATGATGAACTTTTTTACTGAGCGGACTACCAGGAGCTCAGCTGTTGAGAAACTGGTAATTGGATTACCGAGCCCGTTAAATTAAATTAAGTGTGTGACGATGTTGATAAGCCAGTTAATTTAGAAACATTCTGTAAAAAAGCAATCACTGGCCAAGCAATTTGTAAGTGTGGAATGCTCTCAAATCCATTTACAACCATCGATACAATAACAGTTGATGTGTACGTTCGTGAATTTTTGTAGTGGCCGCTACTCTCCATTATCCGAAAGCATCATAACCCAGTACTATTTGGCTAGTTTTGGCATTAGTATAGGGGAACTGTTCCGATCTCCATCTCACTGTACATATATCAATCTCATTGCTAAACAAAGAAATACGGGACCAAATTCGTCGCTTCTTTTTGACAACATGCGTGATCACTGCTGAAAAAAATCAAAAAAATAATAAACAAACCAAATTCCTTTCCATTGCTTTGTTTTTTATGGGACGGAAATAGGAGCTATGAGATAGGCTGACCATACGTACCGTATTTAACGGGACAGTCCCGTTTTTTAGACCTTTTTGTGCTGTCCCGTCGTAATCTAAAAAATCCTCAATTTGTCCCGTTTTTTCATTGATTCTTCTAAAATATTATTTAAAAAAATCATTATTTCAGGCAGGAAACTAAAATCAAATACATATAAAGTGATTTTTTGTGTGTGTCTTGATTAGAGAGATTTGCAGCCCTCGACTGGCTCATCTCTCAACAAAGAAAGTGGACGGAACCCATCAAAAAAGTGTGGGATGTTATATTATTTAGTGTTACTTTTAAAAGAATGCTATCTATGCCGTTTTGCATTTTCCATTGATCGACTTTTCTTAAGGTTTTTAATGCTTAATGACAACATTTCTCCGGAACACTTTTCATACAGTTTCATTTCCATGATTTTTTTTATTCTGCTTATCCCAGAGGCATTAAAATTTAGCCAATTTCATCAGTGGATTGAAAGAAATTAGTAACTTGGTAAGCAAGTATTTCCTGAAATTCAGGTCACGCCTAAACGTAAATTAAATGAAACGCAGGGACAGACATTCCAATTTTCAGATAAAGTTCATTTCCGATTATTCTTTTTGAATCTTCTGAAGTAGGAAATCCATTTTTTTAAATCTGCTTTACCGTGGGGCATCGAAATCCGTACACTTAAGCAGCTTATTATGTGAAAAAGGGACTAGAAAATAGAAATACTAAAAACATGATAAAATAATAAAAAATTTCAACTACTCCTGAATCTCACCGTGGACGCGTTTCGAATCAAAGAATCAAAATCCGTACAGATATTTTTTAACAAAATAATTAATTTGAAACAGACTGATTGACTAAACTACCTCTGTAAATAGTTCAATACGCACCTTGAGAAGGGATCCCTTCGATTTGTATTCCGCTTATCTTATGTAATGATTCGCAATTAGCAGTTAAACACAGTTACTTTTGGTGCAATTACACTCTACCCGCAAAAAATGGTGGGTGGAAATATGCGTTTGGAAAGAAATATGCGTTCCGCGTTTGGTGGGTGGAAATATGTTTTTGATTTTTGTTGTTTTAGTTTCAAAGCCTACTTTCCATTTCAATGCCCTAAAAGCTTACTGTCAAGTATCTGAACAGGTTAAGATAAATAATTTCTAAATTAATTAATTTAACCCCCTTTATTTTATTGATATCTCATGAGGTGGACGGATTTCGGTGCTGTAGAAATTCGGTCCCACACGGTACCACATATTTTTCAATCATTTGATTCTTTTAGAAACATTAAGTCATTCTGAATAATTCTGAAATGCATGAAACAAATATTTAAAAATCAACTGAACAAAATCAAGTTTAAGGTAGATTCAAACCGAGGGAAAATTCGGTCCGAATAAAGGCTAGATTTAAGATCCTCGCATACTTTAAGGCTACACATCAGAAACTTGTCTGCAATTTTTGCTCCCATGTCCGACATGTAAACCAGACTATAAATTGGCCAGATTTTTTTACTTTTTGAGACGAAATTGCATGAGTCTCACTTTAGTTTTGAACACATGGGAACAAGAAATTCTACATTTTTTTAAATATTGAGAGATTTGTAATTTTTGTTTTGAAAAGTGAAATATTTGTAGTTTATTATTTTTCCACAACCGCAATAGAATGTTATAGTGGTGAATGATACACTCTGCAATATTTCTATCTTCTTATACGGAAAATGCAAAAAAGTTCATAAATTTTAAAATTTTAATTGCTTTTCAATTTTATCACAAGGTTTTTTAACATGTCCCGTTTTTTCACCGAAATGATCTGGTCAGCCTAATGAGATGAAGTGGCAAACCGTTTCCCTATTACGATTTAGGCCGGTTTTTGTGAAGACCGATAAACGAAGGGTTTTTTTTGTTTTTATTTGAGAGACTTTCAGTCCAGGAATAGGATCCTCCGGGATTAAAACTCGCATCACATCATCTGGTTGTTTATTTCAAAGCATTGTGTGATTCAATGAAACCAAATGAGCTATTGCAAATTATGCTGAAACATGGTTTCCCGGCAAATCTAGTACGATCTTCTCGCGGTTTTCAGCATAACATTTTGTATTTAATTCTACAAGAACTGAATGAGTATCATTGTTCTTGATCGTAAATTGTGCCATCTAACTGCAAATCACTGTTTTTGGATGTTTCTGCATACACTTTTCCATATAAACTTCCAACGAGTTTAGCACCGCCCAAACGTTGACCGAATTGGCTGAAATTTTGTCCAGAGCATCAGGGCATCAAATAGAACCGAATAAGAGAGCGGCCCATCAAAAATTTTGAAAAAGTGCTTTTTGAGCCACCCTACCCTGTAACTATGGTAAGGCGACAGTTCAGTGTTGGGAAAAACTCAAAACTCATGAACGATTAAAATCGATCATTTTTTGGTGGGCGGTCGGCATTCCTCAAATGGCATTGCTGTGAGGATCTCCAGAGGCTCCAACATTGACTCTGAACACAATCTGGTCGGCCCATGATTTCATAGTTGACGTAACAACCATTGCACTTTCGTTTGTATTTCGAATAATTTTGGGATAAACATCGCAAATTTAAATCGTTCCAACCTGCAAGCACTTATAAATAAAGTTTGGAACAACGATCGTATCAATGTTGTAGCGGTTGAATCATTCTAATAAGCGTGTAATAAGTCAAATTCGCTGAAATATCGAATGGTTGATACGTCAACTATGAAATCATGGACAGTGGTGGTATGTCAGATTCGCGCAAGACTGTTAAGTAGAGTGATTTAAATTTTGACTTTTTTGCTGCCCTACCCAACAAATAATTTAGGCTGTATAGGCTAGTTTTTGAGCTGAAGAATCCTATTTTTAACGAAATAAGTCCTTCATAAATTTCCTTGTTTGTTGGGTATGCTTAAACAATGCCATTTGCTCTTTTTATACTAAATCTCAAAATATTATTAGCATTTATTGAATAGCATTTATTAAATAGGGAAATAAAGCGAAACGATTTGATGCTGGCAAGACAAGTTATTAGGAAAATACTGAATCGTGGGAAATTCAATTTAAGGCATAAAAAAATAACATCAACAATGAGCATTCTTGTTTTCATTATAACTTCTGAATGTCAAATCACTTCGCAACAGCAACTGGCTTTCATCTTATGAAATATTTTATGTAGTCGCATTGATTACATTCAAATAGTTCATGGGCCTCCTCTCGGAACGGGTTTTCACATAAGTGTCGATTTGCGTAGTAATTTTCATATTAACTTCAAATGACGTGTGCACAATCAAATTAGATTAAAAAAATTGGAGGATTATTAAAATGGCAAATGCAATCGTTTAAGCATCGGGAAGCAAAAAAGTCAAAATTTGAATTGATCTACTGTTCAGCATTACCAGTTCTAGGCATGAACGCAAGTCCACGAGGCAGTCAATACAACAGCCACAAAGGTGCTTGGTACCACACAAGGGAATCAGCGAAAAGGTTGGTATGATGTGGAGTGCGAAAGCGTGATAGATAAGAAAACCTGGCTAGGAGCCACATGCTCGTAGCGGCTACACGCTAAAACAGAACGATATAAAGAACTAAGAGCAGCTGAGAAAAAGTCCACCAGTCGAGAGACTGAGGGAAGCTTGGCCAGAAATGACGCGCGAAAGTTCTACAACGCAAGTCATGATCATTGACAGCTCCGGAAATCTATTGACCGACCGAGCAGGGGTGGCTGTTAGGTGGAAGGAACACTGTCCGAGAACTACAGAACGATAAAGCTGCTGAATCCCCGCCAAGCTACTAAAAGTTGGGTGTGATCAGCTGCACGAAAAAATCCACCAAGTGATTGAAATGATCAGTGAGGGAGAAGAAATGCCCACAAGTTGGCTTGATGACCTCATATGTCCGTCCTATCTACAAGATTAGGCACAGATAGAGATGTCGCAAATTAATCGATTACTTCGATTAATCGATTCATCGTTGTGATAATCGATTAATTTTGAATCGAATATTACCCAACGATTAATCGATTCAATAATCGAGATGAATCGTGAGTAATCGATTAGTTACTAATCGATTAATCAGAATTCTACGACATCATAAGGATGTCGAAAATTAATTGATTATTTCGATTAATCGATTCATCGTTGTGATAATCGATTAATTTTGAATCGATTACTATACAATGATTAATCGATTCAATAATCGACAAGAATCAAGAGTAATCGATTAGTAACTAATCGATTAATCGGGATTTTACGGCATCTCTAGGCACAGACTCGATTGTGATAACTATCGAGGTATAACACTCCTTAGTACCACATACAAGGTACTCTCTCCAATTCTGCTTAAATTTCCGGCAAAGCAAAGCTACCTGAAAATCGTCACAGTGCTCGATACAACCATTGCTTGAAGCTATTAATCACCACACAATAATTCTAAACACACACACACTTCAATTCTTCCTATTTGTTCATTTCACTAGAACTTATTTAAACATATTAGAATACATTTTAAAATGTATCCTCAAACCAAACAAAAAATCACCTCGGCCCAAGAGCTTCTAGCCGCACAGTGCTGCCAAAAGACCAGGAACCTTTTTCAAGATGGGAATAATCTTTCATCGTTAATAGGAATACTATCTGATACGTTGACGCTGTCATATGATTTATAATTGTCTCGATTTCAAAAAGTGAAATAAATATTTTTTCTAAGTGTTTGGAAGGAATTTTGATGAGTGGCGAGTATCTTCTCAAACAAATAAAAATTATTATGAATAATACCATCTGGCATCACGTTGTCGTGGAAAGTGCATATTTTTGTTTACATCGCATTTCCTACCGTCCCGAGAGAGAGAATGAGAATAAGATGTTGAGAGAATGAGTAAAATATTGCGTATGCCGAAGAGACTTGGGGTATGTCGGAAAAGCCATCGCTGTGACTGAAATGAGTGCAGCACCTTGTTAATTTAAATCAAATAAAAGCTTTTTCAATCGATATTTAGCAAGAATAGCTATTTTTTCAACAAAGGTGAACCCCATTGCAGTATTACAAGACCAACAAAATTCAGGAAAGTTGCTCCTTGTCATAAATAAATATCAATTAAATAATGCAGTCGGATAAGTTCATCACTTTTATTTACAGTTGACCCCTAAACAGCCTCATCAATGCAGTATCCCCACTTCTTACATGCCACTTTATACAAACTTATCACTCACAACTTACCTCTCCTCGCTTTTTTGTTCATTCTGCATTGCCTATTTCTGACTTACCACTTCTAGTACGTCAATTTTCACCCCTTACTTCGATTTTGTTACTGACTGCTTTTCCCCATCTCTTACTCTTCGCTTCTCGTATCTTATTTCCCATATCTTACTTCTTACAAATCTTGTTTTTGCTTCTATTTGCTCAATGCCGATTTTTTATTTCTCATATGAAACTTCCCATTCTTTACTTGCTACTCACTTCATATTTTTCGCTGTTTAGTTTTTCACCTCTTATTATCTATTCCTCACTTTTTATCTTTCACTACTTAAGTACTCATTATAAAATTGTTTAGGGCATTCCAAACAGTCAGGCATTCTTAAAAGGCGAGTTTTAGCTTGCATCAAGAAGGTTTTTAAAAGTGTAGTTGGTACAAACAACTTAGTTCGTGATTGAACGTGCTTCATACCGGGCCAGGATTCGGGTTTTTAGATCTGTTTTGTGCGGTCTTAAAATAAATTAATTTACTTACTGATTGCTCAAAATAGAACAAGAATACTCGGACTTCGCATATGCTCCACATCCTATGCATAATACGTTCAATCGCGGACTCGTGTCCCACTAAGTTGTAGTCCCACTAAGCACAATCCCACTAAGGTATTCTTCCCTTTATATCTAAGTAATGTTGAAAACATGTTTTTATCTTAGTAAAAAAAAGTTTTATGAAAGCTCAAATTAAATGAACGACACTTCAATTTAAATCTTAATTTGGTAGTTTGGAACCAGTTTCGGACGTCAACTAAATTCAGTTGATTAACCGAGATAATCCAAAGAACTCGTTTTGGCTCGACATTTGAAACTGATTTCCCCTACCTGCTCCTTTGTGTTTCACTTTAGCTTGTTTTTTTCCACAAAAACGAGTTTCGAGAAATTTTAAACCACCAACCTCTTAGTAAAACGTATCACAATCAGTTCATCTTTTGTCAATAATGCACAATAGCCGGCAAGACATATCAAACCATATTGCCTAGATATGAAAAGCTCAGGGTGGAAACACATCAACCGGACGGATCTCATTTGGATGCGGAAACCCATCCGAGGCGGATATCGTAAATTTCCTCCTACCATTTAGGTGCAGGATGAAAGCGTTGTATAGTACAAAAGTAGAGCTCATAGAAGAGTGCCGCCAACATCGCCGCCCAGAATCCATAAATGGGCCGAACGCCTTTTTACGGCTGGTTTGATTCCTTCTTCGGAGTGGTACCCAATGTATGGTGACGCTGGTTCTCCATAGAAAGATTAAGGTTCACTTTCCCACAAAATATGCTTGCTTTTGACCACTATCAGCTTCTTCTTCTATGGCCTTAAAAAGGTTTATTGCTTATGACTTGTGGCTTACAGCTTGTAGTCGACTCTCAACCCCTGGGTGCACTTCCACACAATAAATATTGAGAACTTTCGAATAAATATGTGGCAAGCACAGTTATATTCTACCGCGCCCTAGAATCGAACCTGCCACATCAGGCTAAATAATGTTATGTCTTGCCGATTAGGCCACCTGAGGTCCCATTGTGAGCTATCAGCTGCTGTGACCAAATTGAGAGAGGAAATGAAGAGAACTACGATGGAAAACATATCCATCATTTATTGAATAACATCATTCACAAATTGATTATTTGGCAGTAGGTCCATCCGACCCATCGTCGGCCAAGAGTCGCTTCAGACCGTAAATCAAACAAACAATCGATCGCATTTGTTGGCCAAGCTAGTTAATAAATATGTAATAAGAAAGTATAAATTGAACAAGAAATCAGCGCAAATAACATCGACGGAACATTTATCGTTTTATAAAACTGCAGCTAATCAATTTAAAATAGATAATTAATTTCGAGCACGATTAAGTTCACGCAGCAAGCTTTCAATTTTGAATAGAAATTTGCTCATGTGGAAGTACCGAAAACAAAAATCCGTATTTATTCATTAGAAATAATTAAAGAACAAAAGCTCAATGTACCGTTTACGAATATTCTGCAGACGGGAAAGGCCTTCACTTGTGCTGTGTGATGATGATCCAGGTGAACCGACGAGTCTAGGCTCTAGTCCTCACAGACACACCTTCTCGAGCAGACAGGACCTTCCGCAGCACCGTTATTGTACACACCGAGTACTGGATCCTTGCTCCGCGTCAGCAAACTCACACAGAAGCCGCACACTTTCACGGTAAATAAAACAAGCCCCACACGTTTTCCGCACTCAAACCAACATAAACCGATTGTGTTAATACAATTTTTCACGAGAACGATTTTTCCTCGACGCTACATCTGCACTCACTCTATTTCCTCGTCTGGCTGGTCGGATTTTTTTTATCAAATCCCAGCACAATCACTTCGTCGGTGTTGGCTGAATTCCATCCGTTCTAGATTTTCTTCCAGGATCTCTCAACAATGCATTGGCAGAAAATTCTCCGTTCACTTCGGTGGCGGAATCGATAAACTTAATTTTAGCCCGTTTATTTTCACACAACGCTCTTCTCCTTGCAGTTCCGCCGCACGGCACACAATAGTGCTCACAATTAGCGCTCTGTTTTGAAAACACTTAACCCCGTTCGTCAAACGATGTATGCTCCCCACACGAGACCCTACTCGAAGGACGTTGATAGTCAAATTACGGGTAACCCGAACTCCTTATGTACACGGTATCTCTAATTAACAAATTGGCGGAAATCAGCCCAAATTCCCACAACTGACTCGCACAATGTTATCACACAGCCACCGGAAATAAACTATCCCAAGTATCGCAGCACTTACTATAATATCTAATAAACCACTCCTTTCACATCGACGGCGGAGATATCTACACGTCCGTATACGATAAAAGCTGCGAACCAACTGATATGTGGCCGCGGCGGCGTGCTCTCCGTAGTCTGTGCTCCGTTCGCAATCTGCTCTAGTTGCGGAGCTCTGCCGAGACGACAGACAGTCTGGCTGTTGTTCGCGGGTACCTACCTACTGCTATGTTGCTGGTGATATCGACTAACATTCATCGGTTGGGGGCCGGATATCAAATGGCGCGGGTAACTCCTCGCGTAGGCGTAGGTGGTGGTGAGTGCTACTGTTAGTATAGTTGCGTTCGTGAGCTACGCCAATCAATTACTATCCCACATAATCACTGTTAGGCGACCAGCATGCGGCTGTTGGCAACTCAACATGCGTTCAACTTTCAGCTGCGTTTTCGAGACAGTGTAGGCAGATATGTCGCTTCGTTTTTAGCTATTTTCAACAGGGGCAATGTGCATGCATGAAAATAATTGTGCATAATAATAATCTATCCCTCTAATACTGGTTATCCTAATTTTGTATGGTTTTATGCCGCGGGAAAAGCATTACACTGTCAAATAAATGGATATGTTTTTTTTTTCGAAACGAGCCGCCTTGATTATTGTATCCGATTTCGAACCCACATTTCCTCATGTGGTTATTGTGGTTTTTGTAGAATGCTCCCGTTACGAATTCATTTATTTATAAGTCTAAATTATCGATATAAATGAAAATCTTTTTTAAATTTTTTGATGGGCCTTCCTTTTATTCGGTTCAATTTGATGCCCTGATGCTCTGGACAAAATTTCAAACATCTAAAAACAGTGGTTTACACACAATTGTGACGTCAATTTAAGATGAAGAACTACGATACTCATTCTGATCTAATTTTTTTTGACTAAAATTGGAAATTATTCTGTTGGACATTTGTTGCAATGTCTCAATATTAGAAATTCTAGGAAGTTCATTGGTACTATACCACGGAGGCAACAGAATCATTTTCAAAATTTTATTTTGAATCCTTTGAAATGCCTTCTTTTTGATATTGCAGCAACTAGTCCATATGCAGCGATTAACTCCTTGTACCCTTAGTATAAAGTAGGTTAAGTTTAGTTTAAGTTGAAAACATTGTAATTCCTACATGGTTCAATTCAACCAGAGGATAAATTCTAACTGCCAGAGGCAATTGAAATGTATTAATAATAACTAAAAATATGACATAGCAAATAAGGATGATAGTGTTAAGAAAACACGGAACACCTAGTCTAAGAGATGAATGCATGTACTATATAATTAGCAAATAAAATTAATTAAAAAAATAAAGACTTTGTCTTAAGAACAAATTTTTGATTTACATACAATTTTTTAGACCAGCAATGTATCAATGTTGTAGGCATAGCATACAACATTGCTTGTCTAAAAATTTGTATGTAAATCAAAAATTTGTTCTTAAGACAAAGTCTTTTTTTTAATTGATTTTATTTGCTAATTATATAATACATGCATTCATCTCATAGACTAGGTGTTCCGTGTTTTCTTAACACTATCATCAATAGAAGCAATAGAAGATTGCAACGATTTTTGTCTAAAATTGGAAATTATTTTGTTGGACATTTGTTACAATGTCTCAATATTAGAAATTCTATGAAGTTCATTGGTATACTATACCACGGAGGCAACATCAGAATCATTTTCAAAATTTTATTTTGAATCCTCTAAAGTGCCTTCTTTCTGGTATTGCAGCAACTAGTCCATATTGGCACAGCATACAACATGGCAGGTCTAAAAATTTGTTTGTAAATCAAAAGTTTGTTCTTAAGACAAAGTTTTGATTTTCTGTTTATAAGTGGATATTAGACTGGCCCAGGAAACAAAAAGTTGTCTAATTCCACGGGGCACCCCCCAGGATTGTGTCTTTGGGTGAGAAAATCAATTTCTGAAAATTTCAGCTCAATCGCTTGTTGCATAAGCTGGCGCATTTGATTTGAAGTTTGTATGGGGATTTCAGCCAAAATGTATAGGAAAATACACCCCCGCCACTCATTCGATCTGGAAATTGGTTCTGATTGCTCGATTGACCTCAGAATTGCAAAAACGGCAGTTGGTATGCTACAGAACAATTTCACAGAACATTGTATGATGATTAAATAAACTTTTATATAGGTTTTGGCTGATGCGATTCGATCAAAAAACCCAAAAATACACAAATCAGTTCCTTATAATTCAGCCGAAAATTATATAAAAGTTCATTTAATCATCATGCAATGTTCTGTGGAATTGTTCTGTAGCATACCAACTGCCGTTTTTGCAATTCTGAGGTCAATCGAGCAATCAGAACCAATTTCCAGATCGAATGAGTGACGGAGGTGTATTTTCCTATACATTTTGGCTGAAATCCCCATACAAACTTCAAATCAAATGCGCCAGCTTATGCAACAAGCGATTGGGCTGAAATTTTCAGAGATTGATTTTCTCACCCAAAGACACAATTCTGGGGGGTGCCCCGTGGAATTCGACAACATTTTTTTCTCCCCATAGTAATCTGGGCCAGTCTAGTGGATATAGACACTTAATATATTTGTTACATTTGGCTTGAAGGCCTTCAATGTGATTTTTAAAAGTTAATTTTTGATCTAGCAGAAGTCCTAAATATTTAGCTTCGCTAGACCAATTATTTGGAGCCCCATTCATAGTGACAATATGTCTGCTAGAAGGTTTCAAATAAGAAGCTCTCGGCTTATGTGGGAAAATTATAAGCTAAGTTTTGGAAGCATTCGGGGAAATTTTCCATTTTTGCAAGTAAGTGGAGAAAATATCCAAACTTTTTTGCAATCTACTCCAAATGACACGAAGGCTTCGCCCTTTGGCTGAGAGACCTGTGTCATCTGCAAACAAAGATTTTTGACACCCTGGTGGTAAATCAGGTAAGTCAGAAGTAAAAATGTTATACAACATGGGCCCCAGTATGCTGCCTTGGGGAGCACCAGCTCTTACAGGTAATCTATCAGATTTAGAATTCTGATAGTTTACCTGCAGTGAGCGAACTGATAAATAATTTTGGATCAGTTTAATGATGTACAGAGGAAAATTAAAATTCATCAATTTTACAATCAAACCTTCATGCCAAACACTGTCAAATGCTTTCTCTATATCAAGAAGAGCAACTCCAGTCGAATATCCTTCAGATTTGTTGAGCCGAATTAAGTTCGTAACTCTTAATAACTGATGAGTGGTTGAAAACCAAAACCAAAACCATGGCGAAAACCAAATTGCTCATCAGCAAAAATAGAATTGTCAATAATATGAACCATCATTCTATTTAAAATAATCTTTTCAAACAGTTTGCTTATTGAAGAAAGCAAACTGATTGGGCGATAACTAGAAGCCTCAGCTGGATTTTTGTCCGGCTTCAAAATTTGAACAACTTTGGCGTTTTTCCATTTATCTGGAAAGTATGCCAATTGAAAACATTTGTTAAATAAATTAACCAAAAAGGATAAAGAGCTCTCAGGAAGTTTTTTGATAAGTATGTAGAAAATACCATCATCACCCGGGGCTTTCATATTTTTAAATTTTCTAGTAATAGATCTCACTTCATCCAAATTAGTTCCCAACGAAGGGTCAAAAACATTATCTTGATTGAGAATGTCTTCGAAGCTCCGTGTAACCTGATCCTCAATTGGACTAGTGAGACCTAGACTAAAATTATGGGCACTCTCGAACTGCTGAGCAAGTTTTTGAGCCTTTTCGCCATTTGTTAATAAAATTTTATTTCCCTTTTTAAGCGCTGGAATTGGCTTTTGAGTTTTTTTTAAAGAATTTTCGTAAATTTCCAAAAGGGTTTCGAACTGGGATCCAACTTCGATATATTCTCAAAGTTGATATTTCTCGGAGGAGCGAAACATTTCTTAATTTCATTTTGCAAATCTCGCCAAATATCTTTCAACGCGAGATCTTTGGCATTGCCTTCGCCTCACATTTTTAAGTCGGATCAGTAGCTGAAGGTCGTTTTCAATAATAATGGAGTTGAATTTGATTTCTCATTTAGGAATTGTAATGCCTCTGGCTTCGACAATTAAATTTGCCAAAGATACGAGAGCATTATCAATATCACTTTTGGTATCGAGAGGGAAATCAACATTAAAATTCCTATCGATATACGATTTAGGCTAGGTGTACCAGTTGTGGCTATAGCACCAGTTGTCGCACTAGTGCTTTATATGCCAAATGACCAATCAAATCACCGCAAACCAAGTTCATATCGAGAAAGCATATTCATATGACACGATAACATATTTGATTTCCTCAAAAACAAACAAAGCATAATTGTAAAAATTGATTTTGCTTAATTTTTAACGTCCTTTGCCAGTTGTCGCAATAGTGGTCCCAATTTGGCCAGTCCCATAAAAAACAATGGGATTTGCCAAATAAGGAACCAAAATTAAGAATAGTACCACAACTGGTGCATGCGTTTCTATTATGGATTTATCAATTTTGAGGATAATAACAAATTTTATTGTGGTTTTCACAGCTGTTCTAAGGAGCAGGAAGTAAAATCTTTTGCTTGATATATAAAGTCCACCCACATGCCTTCTACTTATTTAAAAAAATCAGAAGGGTTATATACAAGATACGACCACCCGACGTAAACTACGTAAAGCAGATCATAAGATAATAATGACTTTTTTGCTCCCCTATGCTTGAACGATAACATTTGCTGTTTTGATGAACCTCCTAAATTTTCAACTGAATTGGTTGTAATTTAACTGAGTACGAACAGTTTGAAGTTTTTAAGGAAATCGTCCCGTATGTGAAAGATCGTTTCGTGAGGCGGCTCATTAAATATTTAGGGGGAGATCCCCCAGCGCAGGACACCTCCCAATAGCGGACACTTCTTAAAAAGAGCTCCCTCCTTCAGCTTATTAAGTAAAAGGATTTTAACGGCATAGGATATCAGATCTTCATGTGGTAAGCTTTGTACAAAATATGAAATTGAATAAAAATGTTTAAAATTTTGATGTTTCGCGTTATTTTAGAAGGTTTGAACCAACAATGTTAAAATCAATCTAATGCAATCTGATTATGTGAAGATGGTCCATATTAGCCATATTTTAAATAATGATGATGATATGTTAGATGTGCCTGTAATTGTGGTGTTCGGACATTGAGATTTTTCATAGCCATTTTTTACACCTGTTTTGTTACACTTACTTCAATATAATTGTTTCTTCTTGCTGAGAAAGCCACAGAAATTAGCAGAAACAAAAATTGAAGAGGACATTCAAAAAGGTGAGAATTTGGATTAGGATGTAAAAAAAATAGCTGAAGAGTCAAATAAGCTCACTAACAATTTTTAATATTTACAGCTTGAAGCACGTGAAAAATATGATTATTCTAAATGATGTCTTTACTCGTGTAACAGGAACTTAATCACATTTGAACAGTATTTGAACATTTGATGCAATAGTGTCCGGTACTAGGAGACATTTTTCTGAATCGTGAATTCTTCTCCAAAATTCACCGTCATAAAACATGTTCAAATGATCAAATATAGCTTGTATGAATCATCAATGGCCATATTTTATGTATAAGGTATAAAAGGAAACATAATCCGGATAGTTAGAGTTTTTTTTTCAAATGGCTTATGTGTCCGGCACTGGAGGATCTAACCCTAAATATAATCAACCCGAAGACTTCGAAGAATATTTCTTAATATGTGAGACGGTTATTGTTGCGAACCGATCGAACTTTCGTAAGCAAAGTTATAAAGAAAACAAAAATGCTCATTATTGATATGTTATTCTTTTACGTGCTCAATTGAATTTCCAACGATTTAGTATTTCCTTAATAATTTTTCTTGCAAGCAGCAAATTGTTTCGCAACAAAAACGATTTATTCACTCGCTAAATTTCCTATGTTGCCAACGTACTAATATATTTTTATATATTAATGAGCAACATTGCAAAACGGTCTTCCAAAAACGTTACTGTTTTCATAGTAATTCTCAAACTTCAAATCGTGCGTGCTAAGTCAAATTACAACAAAATCTGCTAAAAATTAGGGAAGTTCTATAAAGACAACTGATACCATCGTTTAAGCATAGGGGAGCGAAAAAGTCAAAATTTGAACCACTCTTATGAGCATGATTGACGCCACGGTTGTTACTCTGTTTCTGCCAGGCCAGATGTAATTACAAAGAGAACCAACAGATGATATTTAAGAATAATATAACCTTCAATGTGTACAAACGGGTGACCCAAATTTAAGTAATACCGGCGCCGGCCGTGTCCGAATGCGGGCCAATTAATGAATGGGTAGGAATATGTTGACGTGATTATTATTATTATTTATTCAGACTAAGGCCGAAGTGGCCTGTGCGGTATATAAGAGTCTTCTCCATTCGGCTCGGTCCATGGCTACACGTCGCCAACCACGCAGTCTACGGAGGGTCCGCAAGTCATCTTCCACCTGATCGATCCACCTTGCCCGCTGCGCACCTCGCCTTCTTGTGCCCGTCGGATCGTTGTCGAGAACCATTTTCACCGGGTTACTGTCCGACATTCTGGCTACGTGCCCGGCCCATCGCAGTCGTCCTATTTTCGCGGTGTGAACGATGGATGGTTCTCCCAACAGCTGATGCAATTCGTGGTTCATTCGCCTCCTCCACGTACCGTCCGCCATCTGCAACCCACCATAGATGGTACGCAACACTTTTCTTTCGAAAACTCCGATTGCGCGTTGGTCCTCCACGAGCATCGTCCAGGTCTCATGTCCGTAGAGGACTACCGGTCTAATGAGCGTTTTGTAGATTGTCAGTTTGGTACGGCGGCGAACTCTATTCGATCGGAGCGTCTTGCGGAGTCCAAAGTACGTACGATTTCCAGCCACTATGCGTCTCCGAATTTCTCTGCTGGTGTCATTTTCGGCAGTCACCAGTGAGCCCAAGTACACAAATTCTTCTACCACCTCGATTTCGTCACCACCGATGCAAACTCGCGGTGGGTGGCTCACATTGTCTTCTCTTGAACCTCTTCCTATCATATACTTCGTCTTCGACGTGTTGATGACTAGTCCGATCCGCTTAGCTTCCCTCTTCAGTCTGATGTAGGCTTCCTCCATCTTCTCAAAGTTACGTGCCATAATATCTATGTCGTCGGCGAAACCAAATAGCTGGACGGACTTATTGAAAATTGTACCACTCGTGTTAATCCCTGCTCTTCGTATTACCCCTTCCAAAGCGATGTTGAATAGCAAACACGAAAGACCATCACCTTGCCGTAACCCTCTGCGCGTTTCGAAGGGACTCGAGAATGCCCCTGAAACTCGAACTACGCACATCACCCGATCCATCGTCGCTTTGATCAACCGTGTCAGTTTATCCGGAAAACCGTGTTCGTGCATTAGCTGCCATAGCTGGTCCCGATCGATTGTATCATATGCGGCTTTGAAGTCGATGAATAGATGATGTGTGGGCACGTTGTATTCGCGGCTTTTCTGCAGTATATGGCGAATGGCGAACACCTGGTCTGTGGTGGAGCGTTCGCCCATAAAACCCTCCTGGTACTGCCCCACGAACTCCCTTGCAATTGGTGCTAGTCGACGGCATAAAATTTGGGAGAGTACCTTGTAGGCGGCGTTCAGCAATGTGATTGCGCGGTAGTTGCTACAATCCAGCTTATCGCCCTTTTTGTAGATGGGACACACGACACCTTCCATCCACTCCTGCGGCAAAACTTCCTCCTCCCAAATCTTGGTAATGACCCAGTGCAGCGCTCTAGCCAGTGCGTCACCACCGTGTTTAAATAGCTCTCCTGGTAGTTGGTCAACCCCAGGGGCTTTGTTGTTCTTCAGCCGGCCAATCTCCTCCTGGATTTCCTGGAGATCCGGAGCCGGTAGAATTATGTCCTGCGCGCGTTCTCCCAGGTCCATCACCATACCGCCATCTTCGTCTGCCACATCGCCATTCAGGTGTTCTTCGTAGTGCTGCCGCCACCTTTGGATCACCTCACGCTCGTTCGTAAGAAGGTTCCCGTTTATGTCCTTACACATGTTGACGTGATACTCGTATTAATAGAGGCAGACGATTCATCTGCACTTCCACGAGTAACCATTGGGATGTTGGATATATGGGGTCGGGAGGTAGCGAGGTACGTTTTGGTAAACGTTTTGCCGCGTGTAATGTGTTTTTCGCAAATCATGTTCGATCGCACAACAATTCATTTGTGTTTCGAATAAAATTAGCGTAACTCAATATATGAAAATGGTTGGATATGACAATTTAAAATGTTCATTTAAAAACCCCAAATTTATTATTTCGCAGTGGTGATGATGCCTTTCCTTTCTCCGACTGTTGTTTGACTATTAAAGTGTTATTTTAAAGGGGAGCCTAAATAGTAAGATAACCTTGTTTATAGTTGATAATCAATTTTAATGATCACCTCTTGCTTACATCAACATGTCCAGCATCTGTAGCACTGTTTTCATAAACACTACATTTTTGCTCCGACCGCGGTCATTGCTTTGGTTCTATTGTTGTACTTTTTGTGCGAATCACCGCACAAAAGTAGAGCGCAAGAACCAACGGCACGTAATGAAAATCTGAAATTTTACTGGGTTGGTAAAGAATTGGAATTTTCAATGTTTTTACGTTGATAATCAATAATTCCAATTGCTGGAGAGTTTCCGATTCGATTGATAATAAAATCTCGAAAATCCATTGAAAGATAACGGAGCTATTAACGTTTGAAATCTTACATGATTTCGTGACGGTCTCGAATTTGGAAATTTTCATTTGTCACCCTGTATCCGAGTCTTCCCCTTAGACGTAGTTTACGTCAAAAAAATAGTTGTTCTTATGTATGGCGACAATTGGTACACCGACCCTATCTCTCTCTTATTGGCATTACATCCCCACACTGGGACAGAGCCGCCTCGCAGCTTAGTGTTCATTAAGCACTTCCACACACGGAGAAAAATATTTGGTAAACACAAACAAATTTCAGGTTGCTTCAACCAAAAGTTTAGGTTGAATTCGGCCCAAACAATGATTCACTTTGAATCAACTGTGAACGTTGGTTGAAACAAACTAAAATTGTAGGTTGCTATTTCTCAGCTTATTTAGTTAGGTTTAACAAATATTTGTTTGAAATAACCATGATTATGGTTGTTTTATTTTGACAGCTACGAAAACAAAGCAAAATTTTGTTTGATTCAACCAAATAGTTTAGTTTGAAACAACCAAAATCTGCCTTGAAACAACAACGCATTCATGTTTGAATCTATCAATGTTTTGGTTGTAATTACTATGCTGGTTTTTCAGTTTTTTATTATTCATTAAAACAAAAAATGAAATTCTATATTTATGATAATTATTTTATTTATATTCCTAATAATGTCGCCATTAAATATATAATTACGCATGCAAAATAAAAAGAGGACGTTCATTACGAGGAACCGAGTTCTTCAATGCCGCCTGCTCGTCGTTGTGATGGATCATGATCGACCTGAAAATGTATGGAATGCCTGGAATAAATATAAAATTGAAAGTAAATTCATCTATTGTGGTTCACAGAATTAAGTCTTACTCACATCTAGAATAGTTCTAGGTATCGCCCAGCCTTCATTTAAATTTCAGAACTGCGGAACACTAAAAACCGCAAATTCACAAATAACGCGTTATAACTTGGTTGATGGTTTATTGTGCTTCGTCATCCCGGTAAAACGAAGCAAACTAAACTTTTAGTTTATCTCAAACCCATGTTTAGGTTACTTTCAAACCAAACAAAATCTCTGGTTGGGTCAACATGATAAATTAGTTGAAACAACCTAATATTAGAGTTTAAAATATCAAACATAACACAATCATCAACAACCTCAATTATGGTAGAAACCAACTAAAATTTTAGTTTGCAACAAACATAAACAATGTTGTAGTAAGCATACGTTTTGGGGTAGAAACAAATAAAAAAAGATGTTTGTGACAACCTATTCTTTGAACTTTAAATCAAACAACTCGGACTTAAAAACAACAAAAATTTTAGTTTGAAATTCAACCAACGTATTGGTTGTTTCAAACTAGGTTGTTTTTGCTCCGTGCAGTTATTAACTGCAAGGTTTCTAATGCTACGTACACACCAGTCAAGCAGTTTGACGAACATTGACTCCGCCCCCAAAAAAACGCTTCGGTTGCTGCTTTGTTTGAACGTGTGTGAAGTTGTTCGAACAACCATTTGACAGTTGACGGCTCGGTTGGAAAAAATTAAAACGGTTTGATTTTGGTTTAAGTTGTCGGGGGTGGAGTCAAGGTTCGCCGAACATGTTTGAGCATTTGTAGTGAAATTGCACAAACCCCCATATATTTTTTGATGGTTGGTGCTCAAGTTGGCGCTTCGGTCGTTCGTGTGTGATATTGTTGGTCGAATAAATTGAATGTTCGTGCCGCTGTTGGTAAAACTGGATGGATGTCTGAATAAACGAGAGGTGGAGTCAATGTTGGTCAAACTGCTTGACCGTGTGTACGTTTCATAAGCCAGGTTACCATTTTAGCATTCGTTTATCATGAGGCTAACACGATGATACTTTTATGACCAGGGAAGTCGAGACAATTTCCAATCCGAAAAATGCCTAGACCGGCACCGGGAATCGAACCCAGCCACCCTCAGCATGGTCTTGCTTTGTAGCCGCGCGTCTTACCGTACGGCTAAGGAGGGCCCCTAATTTTTACCGACCCTATATAAATCCCAATTAGCTCTATGATAATTAAAAGTAGAGCTGATTGGATTGTTAATGGCTGCTTGTGAAATTTCAAACGTCAGAGTCAAAGTCAGCATGAGTTACCAATTGGCCACACAGCGGACTTGGATCCGTTAAAACTAAATCAATTGTAGAAGGATTTTAACTGGAAGAAAAACAAGTTGGTCCATTGGGATATTGAATAGTATAATATCCCGCAAAACAATCTTCAAATAAAATTTTACCATTGTAATTGCTTTGAAAAAATGGATTTGTTGCGAGTTAGAGTTTGAAGATCAGCTCTCAACAAATTCCTTTACTGCTCATTGCACTGGAAAGGCAAGAGGGAGCAATAAAAAAGAATTGCCCAAATTTGTTTCAACAGAAACTTCCAAGGTTTCAAAAACTTTGATTTCAAACGAAGAATATAATTTATGTTTGATACTGCTATTAATGACAATGGTGCTGGTAAATAAAATAATTTGCACATTATGTACTGATAAGAAGTTGAATAATTCATCTTCCTTACCATTTACAGAGCGGGCATTCCAATTCAAAATTTTCAAAGAATTATTTGGATCCGTTAAAACGAAATTCCTCCAGGCTGCGGAAATGTTCCCATGTAACACATATTATATTATTTAGTTCACTTTTGTTATAGTGAACTAAATAAAATTCTTGAGAAATACCCCTCTGGGAAGTACCAGAGCGAGATTTCTTTTTCATCTCATTCCTAAAGCCAGAAAACTCGGCAACAGATACCACAATTGGCGGAATCCTTTGCTTCTTCGCATGGATCGAATCACCTGGCCTAGAGGTAGATTCGATTTGCTCAATTTCGTCATGAATCAAATTGAACTGATTGCTCAGTTTTAAGGGAGAAGAATTATTTACAATGTTAGAGTTAGAAGGAACATCTGAAGACACCAGCTTCCTTCTAATTTATCCGCGCTTTGGTAGGACGGTCTTGAAACCTTGTTTCTTATGCAACGTATACACCAGTCAAGCAGTTTGACGAACATTGACTCCTCCCCCACGAAAACCCTTCGGTTGCTGCTTTGTTTGGACGTGTGTGAAGTTGTTCGAACAACCATTTGACAGTTGGCGGCTCGGTTGGAAAAAATTAAAACGGTTTGATTTTGGTGTGAGTTGTCGGGGCGGAATCAAGGTTCGCTGAACATGTTTGAGCATTTGTAGTGAAGTTGCACAAACCCCCATATATTTTTTGATGGTTGATGCTCGAGTTGGCGCTTCGGTCGTTCGTGTGTGATATTGTTGGTCGAATAAATTGATTGTTCGTGCCGCTGTTAGGGTAACCGTACCCTTAGTGGAGGTAGCACCAATAGTGGAGGTAGTGGGGTTTTAATGAGATTTATCATATTTATACACTTTACGATGGTTTCAGTTGATGCGTCGTGCTTCAAATATCCTGTTAAATGCAACTTATCTTAAGATTTCACTTGAAAAACTATTGAAAACAATGATTTTCCTTAACAAAATTGACTCCCTTGCACCTATAGTGGTGCAACTGTACCAATAGTGGCGAGTCTCATAAGAAACCAATAGATAGCACCACTAAGGGAACCAAAATTACTTTTTACCGCCACTAAAGGAACAGTGTACCCATAGTGGTGCAAGCAATATTTGGTAATTATTGATGTCAAATGACATCTATCTCATTTTTGTTAGCAAATTTATTAGTTTATCTATTGACTAAGATATTAAAGCTGTAAATTTTCCATGATTATCAATTTTTAAAAAATATTTTCTTTTGTGGATCTACTAATACCTCCACTATTGGTACCGTTACCCTAGTAAAACTTGATGGATGTTTGAACAAACGAGAGGTGGAGTCAATGTTAGTCAAACTGCTTGACCGTGTGTACGTTCCATTAGAACGAAGTGGAGAATTCAGAGACTCACCCTTCCTCTTCTTTTTATTAATGCTCATTGCTGAGTTTTTTTTACCAGAACGGTGACCCTGCAGAATTACCACCGCTTGTCGGAATTTTACTTCCGCAAACGGGTCCAACGTAAAACGAAGGCACGGATCGTAACGCGATCAGTAGGTACAAATAGCGCTGAGAAGCACTGTTGAAATTAAAATAACTTCGGGTAGTATTAAAAACTTCCTTCAGCAAAAAGAGAAAAGAACCGCACAACACGAAAGCACGATGCGGTCTCGTCGCAGATCATATTATTTTGTAATTCATCCGCTTGGCGGCGCAAGTAATGTAAAAAATCGTTGAGTTAGATATTGTACGTGGATTTCCCTATCCAGCTTTCCACGTTAGCCATAATGGCGGCTGCCATAAAGAATTCTGACAGTAACTGCTTCCGACGCTGAACTGCATGCGACGCTTGTAGTAGTAGCTTAGCAACCATTCCACAATGTTTATTTATTCTTACGAAAATGGTAACGAAAAGAAAAAAATCTGGAAGAACAATTTCGTAACAAGCATTTCTGAATAAGAGGCTGTTTATTATATCAATAATAATTTGATCTTTCTTTATTATAGGTCGACGTAATTTTCCCAGATTACTTTGCGCTGTCTGGCTGAAACAAGCAATGTTAAGCTTCAATATAAGATGAATGAAACACAATTTTCAAATCTATCTGCTCTGCATAAGAAAATCGCAACGATACTAAAGAAAAAACACAGTGATTTAAATTCCCAACTAACAATTTTGTTGCTAAAAGCTCAACTTCTAGCCTTTAGCTGTATAATATGCGAATAAAAGCAGCCAATGCTGAATAAAAGAAAACCCTCCGCAAATAATCCCTTAAACTTCAACTCGACTATTACCCAAATATCTATCAGCTAGTCAGTTTGGACCGAATTTATTTAATCTTGTATCGTTTATGCAGCTTTCACATAGTCATAAAACAGCTCTGTCTGAATTAGCAACAAAGCTTATCGGTTAATGTAATTGAGTTGCTTGTTAGCAACTTCCCATATTACAGTGAGTAACATTCACAATGAAAACGTTTTCTCTGTTGTTATAGCACTAACAATATAGCGTAATGGCGCTATAAATGAACTAACGAAACTTTTAGGCAACTTCTGTATCTTTGAAGATTACACAACGTTTAAGTAAACCTTATACTGCTTCTTTTAATAGCTTATTAGTATGAAACGCCAAAACCGCAATGTTTACATTTGATTTTTGTTGCCGGAGCTGTGTATGAGCTATTGATTTCTGTAATGCAGCTACAAAGGTAGTCACATGCTCTTATAGCAACTGATAAAGCGCTGTCATTAATGCTAGCAGATAGTGTAAGAAAACAAGCCATTTAGAAGCGACATTTCTCTTGACGGCTACTGTTAAACCAAATATACTATATTAACAATATGATTCACTCTCACGAAATCTTGGCGACACCACATGTGGCGCCAACTCGCGTCCAAAAGGATCGATACACACGTAAATCGAACTACCCAAAATATGACGATCGTTTTACACACACTTCAAAATGTCATCATGAAAAAAAAAATAGGGATGCTTGATGTTTTTGACGTAAACTACGTCTAAGGGGAAGACTCTGATACAGGATGTAAAACGGAAATTTCCAAATTCGAGACCGTCACGAAATTAGGATAGATTTCAAACGCTAATAGCTCCTTTATCTTTCAATGGATTTTCGAGATTTTATTATCAATCGAATCGGAAACTCTCCAGCAATTTTTAAGCCTTTTGGAATTATTGATTGTCAACGAAAAAACATTAAAAATTTCAAATCTTCACCAACCCAGTAAAATTTCACAGTTTCGTTACGACCGCCGTCTGCGGTTGGTTTTTGCGCTCTACTTTTGTGCGATGATTCGCACAAAAAGTACAAAATAGAACCAGAGCTATGACCGCAGTCGGAGCAAAAAGTAGTGTTTATGAAAAAGTGCTACAGATGCTGGACATGTTCATGTAAGCAAGAAGTGAATATTAAAATTGATCAATTTTAAACAAACACTCTAACTTTTTGAAGGAAATTGAGTAAAATTTCTGTGGGATAGAAAGAGAGAGCAATGCAATTTTACTCAGTCACTGAGTAGGTGAAAGTTAGCGTGTATCCTACTATTTAGGCAGCATCCCTTAAAAAAACACTTCAAAAGCATTTAATCGACATTTAATAGGCAATTAGCTATGAAATGCATTAACCACTTTAAGTCGAACAACAATTGGAGAAAGGCATCATCACCACTGCGGAATAATAAATTTGGGGTTTTTAAATGTAAATTTTAAATTGTCATATCCAACCATTTTCATATATAGTGAGTTACGCCAATTTTGTTCGAAACATAAATGGATTGGTGTGCGATCGAACATGATTTGCGGAAAAACTACACATTACACGCGGCAAAACGTTTACATATACAAACCTCGCTACCTCCCGACCCCATATATCCAACATCCCAATGGTTGTAATTTGACTAAGCACGCACGCGCAGTTTGAAGCTTGTATGAGAATTACTATGAAAACAGTAAATTTTTCGGAAAACCGTTTTGCAACGTTGGTCATTAATATCTAAAAACATGTGAGTACGTTGGCAACATAGGAAACTTAGCAAGTGAATAAATCGTCTTTATTGCGAAACAATTCGCTGCTTGCAAGAAAAATTATTAAGGAAATACTAAATCGTGGGAAATTCAATTGAGCACGTGAAAGAATAACATCAATAATGAGCAGTTTTATTTTCTTTATAACTTTGCTTACGAAAATCCGATCGGTTCGCAACAACAATCGTCTTACAGATTTAGAAATATTCTACGAAGTCTTCGGGTTGATTATGTTTAGGGGGTCCAGTGCCGGACACATAAGCCATTAAACAAAAAAAACTTTAACTATCCGGATTATATTTCCTTTTATACCATACTAGCAGAACGTACCCTGCGTTGCTCGGGTATTTTCGTTTAACGTTCGAAATGTCATTTTCTGCGTTGATTGCGACGACGCCGCACTCTAGATCATTTTTCGAGCGATCGCATTAGGTTTTCTCCAAACTCGCCTTAATATTGTATTTTGACAATTTTCCCAACTTTTCCTTTAAAATTTACTAACCTTATGCATATAGAAACACAGCTGATCCCAATACGAATCGATTAGTGAGGAAATCTCGCAAATCGGTCATCCTCTTCGTGAGTTATATTGCCTCAAAGGAAGAATAGATAGAAGAAAGAAACACAAAATATGACTATTGACCATTGATGATTCATACAAACTATATTTGATCATTTGAACACGTTTTTCAACGATGAATTTTGGTGAAAAATTTTACGATTTAGAAAAATGTCTCCTAGTACCGGACACTATTGCATCACGTTCAAATGTTACTAAGTTCCTGTTACATGAGTAAATATTTTAGTTGTGAATATTAAAAATTGTTAATGGAGCTTATTTGACTCTTCAGCTAAATTTTTTACATCCTAATTCAAATTCCCACCTTTTTCAATGTCCTCTTCAATTTTTGTTTCTGTTAATTTCTGTGGCTTTCTCAGCAAGAAGAAACAATTGAATTAAAGTAAGTGTAGTTTTGCACAAAGTTTATCACATGAAGATCTGATATTCCTTGCCGTTAGAAGCCTGTTCAATAGCTTCCTTTTGTACTTAATAAGATAAAGGAGGGACTTCTGCAAGTAGTGTCGTTTTAAGAAGTGTCCGGTATTGGGAGGTGTCCGGCGCTGGGAGATCTTCCCCTAAATAGTTGGTGATCCGCCTCACGTAACGATCTCTCACATACGGGGCGTTTTCTATAGTAATTTCCATACAAACTTCAAACTGCTCGTACTCAGTTATATTATAACCAATTCAGTTGAAAATTTAGGAGGTTAATCAAAACAGCAAATGTTATCGTTCAAGCATAAGGGAGCGCAAAAGTCAAAATTTCAATCACTCTAGGCTCTAACCAAAATAATTATCATATGATCTGTTTTACGTAGTTTACGTTGGGCGGTCGTATCTTGTATATAACCCTTCTGATTTTTTTGCAAACTTAATCGATTATGTTTAATCGAAAGCAAACGGAAAATCAAATGTTGTAGCAGAAGTGTGGTAGGCATATTTTTGTGGAAATGTATAATAAATTTGATATAGCTCGTTGAACTGTATCCGGCGGGACCGTGCCGGTGCACCATATCGAAATTGACGCACGCTGAAGCAGTTGGAGAGCTATACGAGGTTGCTGTGGAAGTTTACATTCTTCTCGCATTGTACCTACTCGCTCTTTGTTTCGCACACCATGTTGCTGTTTGCTCATTTGACTGCAACACTTTTATCAAATATACTATTTATATTAACAATATGATTCACTCTCACGAAATTCTGGCGACCCCACATGTGGCGCCAACTCGCGTCCAAAAAGTTCGATACACGTTATAATTAAACTACCCAACATATGACGATCGTTATACACACACACACTTAGGGGAAGGGGGGGGCAATATGCCCTAGCTAAGCAAAAACTGCTCTATTGTCTTATTTGTAACGCTATTCATGGGTATTTTTACATTATGCATCAGTTAAATAAGATAGCTAGTTGATGCCATTCAAAAATTGTCAAAAATCTCAATCATATTGATAATATTCATATTTCAAGAAAGTGGTGATATTCTGTTGCCGGAAAACTCATGAGGCAAAACGCCTTTTAGCTGGCAGCTCCTAGGGAACAAAGTACCACGCGTCGGCGAATCAGCATTCTAGTATGGATAGTCCGTGGAGACGCAAGTACTTTGTAGGTTATTGCCACTAGGGCGTTTTGCCTCGCCAAAATGTTAGATGTTTCTTCAAAATGTGGAAATTTTCGGTTTTTCCGACCTTCCCATGCACTATTTTGAAACTTTCTTCGCCTATCCTACATAATTTTAGATCTAGTTTTGTTACGGACATCTTAATGATGGTAAATATGAGGGAAACCACAAAAGGCGTTTTGCATCGGGGGGGCGTTTTGGGGCCTCTTCCCCTACGGAGCCGAATTTATTGAATTCAACATTTGGCTAGCAAACATTACTGCTAGGCAATGGTTAAACTCACTGGTATATTTTAACAGCAAGGAAGGCACCCTGATCAATTTACTTAAGTTTTGTTACACTTTTTGAATTTAAATGTAAATTAACAAAATTCGTAGAGATTTATAGATTTATGATTTATAGATATATAGATGCATAAGAGTTTACAAAATGATTGTTTGAGCTCGAAAAACGATGGAATTCCGACATTCAAGACTTAAGGATTTTTGAAAACCTGACAATTTTTATCACATTTTCAAGGATGATATGATCAAAATATTTTACCTACTTGTGAGATGAGCATGTCAAGACCATACTGGAGGTGGCTGAGCTGTATCCCCGGGTTGGTGTAGGAATTTTTTAGGTTATATATTTTCTTGGAATGATTTTTTTTGGTTTTGAAAGTAAGGAACACATTTGTTTTATTGAGTTTTACCAATATTAGCGGAGCTCAGTGGCGTAGCCACGGGGATGGTTGTGGACATAACCCCCCCCCCCCCCCCCAGAGACAACATTTTTAGAAGAAATTTGTTTTTCGAATAAAAAAATGTTCAGAAAACCCCCATCAGATCAATTTTCTGGCTAAGCCACTGCGGAGCTTAATCATTGGTAAAGCTTTTTGAAATTACGGTTCAGATCATTGTTGATCTAGATTTTTTTCCTTCAGATAGATGAATGAAAGTGAAGCTTCACTTCAAAGTCTGTTGGTTGGACCGAGAATCATGCAAATAAGAGTCGTTTAGAAGAGAAAGCATTTGGAGTATAATTTTCGTTTATTGGTTCACTATTCTGAAGTGTGGGACAATTTTGTTTCCATAACATTCATCCCTTTTCTGACTTAACATCAAAACTTTTGAAATTCTTTTACAAAACTACCCTGGTTCCAATCATCCAGATTTTGTAATTGCGTTTTCTGTTGGTGGTATTTGGCTTGGCCTCAGGCGTGACCTAATAATTAAATGTTATTGAAAGTGATTGCAATAATGCGACTATAAAATGAAAAGCGAACTAAATTTTGAATGTATCAATCAAGGTAACTCATTTAGCACTCACCGCATCAAAACAACGGCGGCACTGTATATGCATATTTCTATTTGTGTGCTTTTGACAGAACATGTCTACGGTGGCGCGATCTGTTTATTTCAAAGCGGCGGTTTTTGCTCATTGATTGCTCCATCGGTAATGAATTCTGGCGAAAATAAGAGTTTCTAATGGTTATTTCTACAAATTTCTCACTTTCTATCATAGAAAACGGCGTTCTAATATTGGTTTTAAAAATATGGTGAAAACTAAGCTGCTGTTTGAAAGAGCATGATTTGTAGTGTAGTGCTTTTTGATTGAATCTACGAAACAATTGATCTAATCTTTAACTACGCATCGGAGCGATATGATTTCTAAGACAAAACATAGCAAACATTTTTCTAGATTTTCATACGCTAGCTGGAAGTAAATCCATTTCTAGCCACCTTCAACATGATGTTGCTTTGTAGACGCATATCCCAAGTAACAATTTCCATACTTCTTGGATTTATGTAATTAAGGTACCCCAGGGCAAGTGAAAATACGGGGTAAGTGGGTACTATGGCTGCCGATTAATCGGTGAACTTTTTTAATGGTAACAATGTTCTAGAAAGATGAAGCAGAACTATCAACGAATTCACCTGACACAAAAATATTTGGAATCAAAACCATTCGCGGCACCATACTAATGATATTGCTTAATCATGACTTTAAACTACCGGCAAAAGCTATTACTTTTATTTTATTTCAATGGATTTCCAACAAAATAGTCGTTTCTAAATTCATCATTGATGTGGAAAGTGAATATTTTGAGCAATTAAATAATTGTGTGACATCAAAAACAATTTAAAAGTTTTGATTAAAGCCAAAATCTGCAATTTTCACTTGCCCTTGAGTTTTAACATACATGGGGCAAGTGGGACATATTTGAACAACATTTTCGATAAAGCCATTTTACCTGTTTTTATATTGTTGTCTAGTGAAAAATTACTTCGACACTCATATATCATATTGATCCGAATCAAATGCAGTTGATTTCCTTAGTTTCGTTGTTTAGAAGTAGTGTACAGTTGATTTACCAAATGTGTATTTTACTTTCTGAAAATTATCCCCCTCATGGAAAAGAGCAATGGTTATAACTATGTGAAATTTTCCGTTTACAGTGCAAATAATCGATTTATTTTACAATAGATCAACAGGTTTTGTCTTGTGTTTTGTTATTTTTAAACTTCGCATCAGATTTACAGATTTTCAGATAAATAAAGTGCTTAAGACATAAATTGGCCATTTCGTTCTATTACAAATTTGCAACACTGCGCATCGCCTGAATAAAAACGTTCATTTTGAAGTTCTAATTTATGTAATAATTTGTGTTCTAAACAGAGAAACATTCATTCGAAAGGTGAACAAATATTTGCTTATCCTTTCCATCTAACACATTTGGTAAGAAAGTAAGCTAATAGCTAATGGAAAGCCAGTCAACAGCCAATTAAACAGTAAACCGACTTTTGTCTTGTTTTTATATCTGCTAACATTGTAATCAATTTCTTTTTGCAAAAACAATAATCTGACAAGTAATAAACCTCCATCCATGATCTGAAATACTATGACTCAGAAATTACACGAACATTATATCTACATTCTTCAAATTAGTTTCGTTCGACAGTATAAAGCAGAATAGGTCCCACTTGCCCCGTTTGAAGGGGTAAGTGGGTCCTACAGGTAAATTTATTTCTGTCACTATCAATATTTTTTGTAACTGAACAAATGGCTTACAGCACGTCTACACTTCAACAACGGAAGCATATAATGATGTATCCGTGATTAATGTCCTGAAATACCCTGTTTTCTTAGTATGCGTTAACAATTTTGTTGAACTAGCGTTTTTTTAGGTCCCACTTGCCCCGGGGTACCTTATTATAGCGGATTTATAATAGCAACCACCATAGCTAGTTGCTCAGTTTTATTGTCGATCTTATTGCCATCATTAAGTCTCTCATAAATATGCTGAAAAAGCTTCAAACGTCAACCGCATATTGACCTTATAAGCGGTTCTACAGCTGTTGTGGAGAGCGTGATAAATCCAACTTTCAGAGCTCGATCAAAACCAAAATGTTTGGTCGTAATGTGGTCAAGTGAGCTACCCCAATAAGAATATTTGCATTGCAAAGAGTTCATAAAGGTGTTTAATAAGAGCAAAATTTTTCTTAGGGGTCATTCAATAATGATGTCACAGGTTTAAGGGGGGAGGGGGTCTAAGATTGTGTGACAGTGCCTATACTAGGTATTCAAAAAACCGTGACGGAGGGGGGAGGGGGGGTCTAGAAATCTAAAAAAGTAGTGGACGTCATAGTTGAATCACCCCTTATCGAAATTTATGATGGCCATATTGAAAATGGAGAAGCATTTTCAAGTCGGTAAAAGTTATCACTGACATTCATGATTAGACAATGTTTTCACCACGTAAAACACTTTTTTGGTAGTTGATTTGCATTATAAATATATTAGGGAGAAATATCAATATATTCAAGGGAGATCAGGGATATTGCTGTTACAATTATTTTAAATTGAATGCTCAAAACTCCATTATTTTGAGAGTGCGTGGTATTGATTTTTTTTTTCAAAGCTTTTTTTTTGACAGCTGCCGCAGCCAAATTCCCTTTTTTTTCCTAAACACTCTTATAATAGGTTTATAGTGGTTATCTAGAGAGGGCCACTTGGCCATATTTTACACTTATAGTGGTCATCAGAAAGTTGTCGTGTAATATTGGGTTTCATTATTAGATCTTATAAATTAATCTTGAAAACCATACCTAGAGCGGAATAAAACTTGTAATGTTACTTGGGATATCACCGCATGGCTAAGGAAGGCTTTTATATTACTATGGTAGATTATTGTTTAGCATGATCAATCGTTTTGAATAATTTTATGACACCAGTGAAACTTATTCATTCGCATAATAAGTTTCAGTTTTTGCAGGTATTGAGAAAGATATGGGTATATATGTAAAAAAGATATCGAACCAGTGCATAATCTCGATCCAAGCGCTTCTCAGCTATTTTCAGAGGATTACATACATTTATCGAGTTTGGCTTCGTTATGCTCTTTGACGCTTGAGCTTCAATAAACAAGTTATTTAGACTATAACTTGGTAATAATCGATTCTTCCTTAATTTTTTATATGATGATTGGAAGGAAAAAATCGATTATATCGAGGAGGTTAATAATTGACTATTTTACAACTAAGAACTAACAACTAACAACTAACAACTTAAGAACTATATTTTCACGTAGTGAAAGTATTAGCGATGCTCATTTAATATGAGAGTCTGATACAAATACAATTCAAACATAATTACGTTTGTTAATTACAATCTTTCTATATAAAAATGAGTTTGCATCTCCTTTGAGGCAATATAACTCACGAACGGGTTGACCGATTTGTACGGGTTTCTCATTAATCGATTCGTCTTGAGGACAGCTGTGTTATAAAATATCACTAAATTTTAAGGAGAAAGTTGAGAAATTGTGAAAATACAATTTTGATGCAAGTTGTAAGGAAACCCAATATGATCGCGCTAAAAATGATCTAGAGTGCGGCGCTGAATGAACTCAACAATTGACAGTAAGAATGCAAAATATAGTGGACTCTGTAAATCTCGAAGTTCTATTTCTCGATATCTCTCCCTATGTCGATGGTTTCCTCGGTCCCTCTAATCTACATACATTTTGGATGTCTACATCTCGATAACTTCCCTATTTCTAAATCTTTCAATCCCGATGTGTTGTAATCGTATCTTGTTCTGGATTCACTCTCCTTACATCGATATGTTCAAATTTTTAGGCTACTAGACCATATTTGGACGATAACAATACAGATCAACAGTAAGTAATGATATTTGGTTTGTTGTCGTTTTTCATAGCAACAAGCTGTTTTGGATCTAGTACCAATTTAAATTTTCCTTCCATTCCTCAATCTCTCCCTATATCGATGGTCCCTTCAATATCGAGATGTGGAGAGCGACTGTAGTATAATCCCGAGCAAGGTCGGGTACGTTCAACTAGTTTTTCTTGCGAAATCGTCGAAAAATAATCTATTAAATCCCAAAAAATATCTGATATTGGATACGACATCGAGAAAGCACAAAAAATGGGCGTAATTAAGTTTAGCCGAAATATCTCATCGTAATGCTACGTTTTGAGAGGGCAAGTGAATTGAACAACTTAGTTGAATGCAATTTACTTGCCAAGAGTTGAACTTGTTCAACTTACTGTCCGTTCAAGTGAGTTGAGCGAAGGTGTTTGGATGCGTTTATTCCAAGCGACTTGTTCAATTCACTTTCCATGTCTAAATGTAACAAAATCATCATACTCATTATGATCATAAGCGCAACATAACAAAACGCAATCGGATGAGTGTCATCTTCATGGCTTTCCACTCAGGATACATATTCATTCAATTAATGGTGGGCAGCGAAAAGTTTTCAATTCATAATAAGTTGAAACGCTGGTGTTAAGTTCCAATAGGAATGTAGGACACCGAAGATCAATAAGAATGATGCATTGGAATAATATCGATAATATTCAGAAAGAATTAATCAAATTTCTTGCTGAAGAAAATGATAGAAATGTTTACAGTGGAACAATCATTTTAATGTTTGCGGAACGGCTTTCACAGTTTGAACGGCTTTCACTGCGTCCATTTCACAGTTTGAACGTTTGAAGCAAAGGTGTAGTTTGTCTGCTTAGCACTGCTTCATCGAAATATTTACAGTAGTGTTTGCATTTAACAAAGTCGATATTCCGTTAATCGATTTATTGAAAAATGTATGGACATCCCCACACTGTAAAATGTCATCGAACAACTGTAGGACTACTCACCGGAAGATGGCAGGAGGGTTTTCTAGCACGAGCTAGAAAAAAACATGTTTAGATTCCTCTTTGCAAGCTAGATGATGTTGTTATCACCGGCAAATTGTTCGCCATTTCGTTGTATGGGAAAACTCGAAGTGAACCATATTGTTAATATAATATATTTGGTTAAACGATTAGCAGCAGAGTAGCATGTATACAGATCGAGAAAATGTTGCCTAAAAACAATTTCAGCGATTGATGTTGCATAAAAGTTAGCCAACAGAACATGCTAATAGATGTTTGAATAATGGTTGAAATAATGCTGAAGGCATATTTTTTAAGCTTATGTGCTAAAAGATAGATGTATACCTCTTTCTAACGTTTATACAGCATGAATCTGAAAATAGCGTTAGTAAAACAACCTATAGGGTATGCGAAGAAGCACATCCATAATTTTCTTTGTTATTTACATATGTCAAAGTGACGGTGATGACAGAGCAGCGGCCATTGAATCAGGAGATCAGGAGTTCGAATCTAGGTAGCAACAAAATTGATATTTGAGTTCTCACAAAAAAAATAAAATAAACTCCGAAATTTACTCTCCTCTTAAATTATATTTAATCAAATTGAATTCAGTGGCTGTATAAAACTTATTTAACCAGATTCAAAACATCTGAATAAGCGCCATTGAAGCGAATTATATTACTAAATGGTTTAGTAAAGATTGAGAAAAAATTGTGTAACATGCTTGTAGAGTAGTTGTGCAGACACGTCAAAAACAGCTGAATAGATTCGCCAGATTTGCTGGTAAAAGCATTGACTAGAAGTTCTTGATCATATGTATAGCACACATATTCAGCTTGAAGCCGTATAGACGAGTTGAAATAACATTTACATTGACATTAAATGTTAGTTGGGTTAGTTTCAGTAGTATAAGTGTTTCGGTTTGAATAACACGGAGATATGCACCCCGCTGTACATTGTGCTTGTAACCCATACGATATGATTCTTGGTTAAAAGACTCCCAAGAGGTTTTTCAAGTATACCAAATTAAACAATGTTTTACAGATTAGTGATACATTCTAGCGCACATCGTATAAGCACAGAGAAACAGACGTCTCACTTAGAACAAAATGCAATCAAAATCATCGTCACGGAAGCATTATCGCCCAGTGCTAAATGCAGTGTGTGTGGTCAAACGGCAACCAGATGGCGATAGTGTGCAAACGTCAAACACAAGCAAATCCGATGGAAGCGCCATCGGTGGCCGATTGACCACCTACAAAAATTTGAATCCACCGTTAAAAAGGTGAACGATGGAACATGTGTTGAGTGAGACGTCTGTTTCTCTGTGGTATAAGCATGAAAAGTATTCGTGTAAGAGAAATATATTTGCAATCGATTTAACAATTCGTAGGGTTTCTCACCCCATTCCCGGCCTAACATGCGCACGACTGCATTATTTAATTGATATTTATGACTAGGGGCAACTTTTCTGAATTTTGTGGGCCGTGTAATATTGCGATGGGGTTCACCTCTGCTTCAAAAATAGTTATTCTTGCTAAACACCGCTTTAAAAAGCTTTTATTTGATTTAAATTAACATGGCGCAGCACTCATTTCAGTCATAGGCGATTGCTTATCCGGCATACCCCAAATCTCCTCGGCATACGCAATATTTTACTCAATCTCTCAACATCTTACTCTCATTCTCTCTCTCTCGGGACGGTAGAAAATGCGACGTAAACAAAAATATGCACGTTCCACGACAACAAGATGCCAGATGGTATTATTCATAATCATTTTTATTTGGTTGAGAAAATATATTTACTCATCCAAATTTCTTCCAAACACTTAAAAACAATATCTTTTCCACCTTTTGAAATCGAGAGAATTATAAATAACATGATAGCGTCAACGTATAAGCACAGACAAACAGACGTCACAGTTTGAACATTTTTCAAAAAAATCCATCGTCCAACTTCTCTACCACCATCTTGCGAGCATGTTGCACGAAACAATGTTTCGTATGGCATTGTCACCAGAAGGCGCTGGTGTCAAACTCGAAGGATTACGACGCTAGCGCCTCTAGTTGTGAAACGCGCAATCGATCAAATTCAAATTGATCGTTGAAGTCATGGTCGATGGAAATTTCTCTAGTGTTACGTCTGTTTGTCTGTGGTATTAGACAGTTTTCCTATTAACGATGAAGGATTATCTTCATACTAAAATAAGACTTATGGTCTTTTGGCAGCACTGTACAGCTAGAAGTTCTTGGGCCGAGGTGATTTTTTGTTCGGTTTGAGGATACATTTTTAAATGTATTCCAATATGTTTATATAAAATCTAGTGATACGAACAATTACAAAAGATTGAAGTGCGTGAGTTTAGCATTATTGTGTAGTGATAAACAGCCTGAAGCAATGGTTGTATCGAGCACTGTGACGATTTTCAGGTAGGTGTTTATTTGATGATACCGTTTTGTAAAAGTGGAAAGAATCACTCCGGCTCAGTGGTGTTGCAACGAAGAGCAAAATTTTGAAATCTACATTTTTATTTTCTATAATTGGATCGATTAGGAGTGAAATAAATGGTTGAAAAATATTGAGTATTGTGCGAGATAAATAGGAGACTTTTTTAAAATGATCAATCATAAACCTATGGCTACTAAACAGTATAAATCATTAGCTTTCTGTGTAGTGAGCCGGGAATGGGGTCCATAGGCCCAAGTAGTGATTTACCCTAGGTGTTTTACTTTACATCTATTTTTTTTTAAATAAAGATTTTTATAAAATGCCTGGTTAGTCATATTTGTCACCTATGCATAGCATTTCTCTGCTAACTTATGGTCATCATTTTTTGTGCTTATGAAAAGTCATCAATTCTAAGCTTAGCTTAAAGCACCCGTGGAGTACATAATACCAAGGAATTGATGCAGGTAACTGTGCCGCACGTTCTGCCCCCCCATGCATGGCGCATGTTGAGATCCGCTTTCCGAGTCTGATTTTCGAAGAAAGCGACTTGCATTTATTACCTCTCGTAAACGCAGCTCAACGTAGATCCATGTTGTAAAATATAGCTGAAAATATACTGCTGGGTGCATATGTCCGTGTTACTTAAGCCGGAGTACCTCAGCCATATTCTTATCCGACTACTGAAACTAATATAAATCACTACACTGTGCTGTACCATTAGTACCTGAGACGTTAGTACCATTGCGTATTAGTTTCCTTTGTGCAGATAGGACATTCCAGTCAAATTGTGCAGTGGAGAATTACGTCAAGCTGAAATACAGAAATAATGAATGTTTTGATCATATCTGAAAATAGTTTTTAATTAAGAAATGCTTGTTACGAATTTGTTTTTTCCAGATTTTTACGTTTCGTGACATTTTTTTAGGGAATAAATAAACAATGTGAAATGGTTACTAAGCTACAACAAGCGTCGGAAGCAGGTCAGCGTCGGAAGCAGTTACTGTCAGATTTCTTTATGGCAGCCGCCATTATGGCGAACGTGGAAAGCTGGATTGGAACCGACCGTTCGAAATTGTCGCTCCTTGAACGGTCGTCGAAATCGCCGTTTTCACCTTCACACCCGTCTTCATTCGCGAAGTCGAAGCAAAATTCTTCACACAAACAATGACAATTCTTTATGGGTTTTTACAGTAGAGCAACAGAGAGGAGGAGATGGCGGCCATGTTTCACTCAAACTCTGACAGATAGCAATGGGATTTCCCATAGGAGGGAAGAGCAGAATTTGCTTCGACTTCGGGAATAGTAAAATCTGTCAAAACTGACAAGTCTGACACGTGCTTTTTTTTCCTCGGACTTCTCTTTCTTTTTCCGATGTTTTGACCAAGATTTTTTTATGTATACAGGTTATCCGACTTGTCAATATCTCCAACTCAGCCATCTTGGATTTTTGTATGGAATTTATGCTCGTTTATTTACGTTTTGCACTGAAAATTTATGTTTCCCCCCCCCCGCTGGTTATTCCCATCTACTGACGAAGTCGGATAACCTGTACATAAAAAAAAATCTTGGTTTTGACATCTGATTTGATACACAAGGAGCAAAAAAACAAGGTAACCCGGATAAAAATTTACAGTTCCTTGTATGGTATGATCCATTGGAATTCAATTGGTTGTATGGTAAATAATACAATCTATTGTACTTTTATTGTAGATTTTTCACGGTTGTAAAAATCCTTTATTGTACTTACTTTAAAAGTACAATACATTTAAATGTGACCGATACATTCTATAATATTTTAGTTGTTCGCTTATGTTTTATATTGCTCATCCAAAAATTAAACAAATTATAAAAGTATTCCATCTCGGTGATCAGATAATCCGTTTTAAAGAAAATAAAAATATAATTTTAGAATATTTCATTGATTCATTATGTTGATGGAATAACAATTGAAAACAATAAAATAACAATAACTTTCATTGTTACATGAAAATTCTACCGATTTTCAAATATATGTTTTAATTGCAGGTCTTGAAATATTCATGTTCTGATCAATTTAAATTTAAAAATTCAAAGGAACAAAATCTTTCACTTTTAATTTTACTTGGAGAATGACTTGATTTAGATGAGCGTGTACAATTTTGTTTGTGATTAGTGAGAAGACGAAGTAAACGAAGTGTTCCTTTTATAATCGTCTATCCGGTACAAAGTTAGTACGCTTTTTATATCGAAGTTGGATTTTTCTCCAGATACAGATCCAGATCCAGATACAGATTTTCTCCCAACAAACATCAATTAGTTTGACAGATAAAATTTCGGAAGAAAGTTCGGTTCGGAAGTCCCGACTTCCGAGTTCTAAGTTGATGCTACGCCGACAATAAATACTGATTCTGCGAGCAAGCAACGGCCGATCATTTCCCGCTGTACCGTGGTGAGTATCTATCAAGGTATCTATATTAGTGTTATCATCATGATACCGGATCATTTTGATGTGGGATATATCTTTCAATACGTAAAGAAAAAAACTTATAAATTAAAACCTTATAAGCAACAACCTATTCGAAAATATCAATACACTAAATTCATTATGCCATCTGATGAATGATCCCATACCAAAAAGCAATAACATTAATAAGTTAATGAAAAGTATAAGTTTTGGAATGTATGTGCCTAGTAACATTATTGTTTTTTACGTGAAAGACTTTCAGGAAGGGGTCCCTTGATTTACACCGCCGAAGCAGTTCGCAGATTTTTTATTAACATGTATCCTTGTTCCTTTTCAGAAATTGAATTAATGATAAAACACTGCTGCATGCCACCATCACTGATGATTCAATATCGTTCGGCGACTATCATCGAGCTATATCACCAACGGGATACAGTAGCCGTTCGATAACTGCAAAATGTTTACTTTTCAGATAACGAATGCCGTTTGATAACTGCAACGCATTTTAGACGTCAAACGGTTGTCAGTCGACGTCAGGGTAGATGCAATAAAAGTGCATCTAATGGTGCAGTGCAATGCAGCTGTCATTAAGTTTGACATCAATTTGAAGTTTGGCGGTCCGATAACTGCAAAATTGTTGCAACTATCGAATTGCAGTTAAAAAGCGTTGCAGTTAAATGACTTGCAGCCATCGAACGTCTACTGTACAATAAAAAATTGAACAGGTAACTTTTGTTTTTCTTCTCGGCTTATACTTTTTGTAAGAAACCTGACATGATCTTATAATTTACGTCTTCCACAGGAAAAAAATGCGAGCAGCATTAGTTGCAGCGGCTTCAGTGAGTATAGCCGGTTGCATCATTGGCGACTGAAATCTACGTTTATGAATCCCGGTCTGAATAGCAGTTAACGCACTTAACAATACCACTAATAATTTTAATTTTAATTCGAACACAAATTGAACTAAAATCAAATTGAAATTAAATTAAATCTGAATTGAATTTAGTTAAAACTGAAGTAAAATTATCTTAAAAATATATTAAAAATGAAACAAAATTTAAATTTACTGATTACAAATAAAATTTAAAACTAAATTTAAATAGTACCAATAAAATAAATTGTACATCATTAAATTGAATTGTATTTTTATTGTAATATTGAAGTCGAGATTGAAGTGAAATTTATTTAAAATCCCATTGTATTTCTACTGTAAAACAATAAAAAAATTTAAGAAAAAACATTTGAAACACATTGTTTTCTATTGTTTTGGCCTTCGAAATCATCCCATTGAAGAACCGTTAAATCAATTGTTTTGCTCTGAATTTTGTATGAAATTTTTTCGATTTTTTTATTGTAAAGATACATAACAACCCCCCTTTTTTATTGTAAAAGTCCCATTTACCATTCATTTAATCGTGGAAAACAATTGTCTCTGATGTGATTTAGTTGTTAAAATTCCATTACATTCAATGGTAATTTCTATGTTTTACATGGTGATGTAACAGTAAAATTTATAATATTCTAATCATATTTTTTATCCGGGAATCTACCAAACATTTATTGAGTTTGGCAAACCTTGCTGGAAAAGGGAACGTTTGAAATAGGCAAGTGAATCGACCTTCGAATCAAAAATGAATAATTCCAATTATTGGCACGCCACATGAATACTTTTCACCAAGCCGCTGGCTATGAAAAGACTATTAACGCATTTGCACAAAAGTATACGCGCCGCTTCCCACAGGAAACGACGCACCGCGCTTTTTGCTGCCCGTATACTCGATTCTTATGCGGAGATAACATTGCGGCGTTTCCTAAGGTGCGGTTGTTCCTTTCGAATGTGGAACGCCGCGTGGAATCTTGTGCAAATGCGCTTTTGGAAACATTACAACAGCCGCGCGGTGAATCGTATTGACAGCACCCTACAATATTAAAATAGAAGGCTAATGAATGAATTACTTAGCTCTAATGTCAATAAGCTCTATTATTTATTCATTTATTTAGTTTACATCTAAACAGATAACACTGAATCAACAATTTGACGCCACAATGCACGGTTCGAGGCCGCATCTCTCCATCCTCGGATACGCCCCACGCTCGCCAAGTCGTTTTGCACCTGGTCTGCCCATCTCGCTCGCTGTGCTCTACGCCGTCTCGTACCTGCCGGATCGGAAGCGAACACCATCTTTGCAGGGTTGCTGTCCGGCATTCTTGCAACATGTCCTGCCCATCGTACCCTTCCGGCTTTAGCTACCTTCTGGATACTGGGTTCGCCGTAGAGTTGGGCGAGCTCATGGTTCATTCTTCGCCGCCACACACCGTCTTCTTGCACACCGCCAAAGATGGTCCTAAGCACCCGTCTCTCGAATACTCCGAGTGCTTGCAAGTCCTCCTCGAGCATTGTCCATGTTTCATGTCCGTAGAGGACAACCGGTCTTATAAGCGTCTTGTACATGACACATTTGGTGCGGTGGCGAATCTTTTTCGATCGCAGTTTCTTCTGGAGCCCGTAGTAGGCCCGACTTCCACAGATGATGCGCCTTCGTATTTCACGACTAACGTTGTTGTCAGCCGTTAGCAAGGATCCGAGGTAGACGAATTCCTCGACCACCTCGAAGGTATCCCCGTCTATCGTAACACTGCTTCCCAGGTGGGCCCTGTCGCGCTCGGTTCCACCCACAAGCATGTACTTTGTCTTTGACGCATTCACCACCAGTCCAACTTTTGTTGCTTCACGTTTCAGGCGGGTGTACAGTTCTGCCACCTTTGCAAATGTTCGGCCGACAATGTCCATGTCATCCGCGAAGCAAATAAATTGACTGGATCTGTTGAAAATCGTACCCCGGCTGTTACACCCGGCTCTCCGCATGACACCTTCTAGCGCAATGTTGAACAACAGGCACGAAAGTCCATCACCTTGCCTTAGTCCCCGGCGCGATTCGAACGAACTGGAGAGTTCGCCCGAGATCTTCACACAGTTTTGCACACCATCCACCGTTGCTTTGATCAGTCTGGTAAGCTTCCCAGGGAAGCTGTTCTCGTCCATAATTTTCCATAGCTCTACGCGGTCTATACTGTCGTATGCCGCCTTGAAGTCAACGAACAGATGGTGCATTGGGACCTGGTATTCACGGCATTTTTGAAGGATTTGCCGTACAGTAAAGATCTGGTCCGTTGTCGAGCGGCCGTCAACGAAGCCGGCTTGATAACTTCCCACGAACTCATTCACTAATGGTGACAGACGCCGGAAGATGATCTGGGATATCACTTTGTAGGCGGCATTAAGGATGGTGATCGCTCGAAAATTCTCACACTCTAGTTTGTCGCCTTTCTTGTAGATGGGGCATATAACCCCTTCCTTCCACTCCTCCGGTAGCTGTTCGGTTTCCCAGATTCTGACTATCAGTTTGTGCAGGCAAGTGGCCAGCTTTTCCGGGCCCATCTTGATGAGCTCAGCTCCGATACCATCCTTACCAGCTGCTTTATTGGTCTTTAGCTGTTGAATGGCATCCTTAACTTCCCTCAAGGTGGGGGCTGGTTGGCTTCCATCGTCCGCTGAACTGACGTAGTCTTCTCCTCCGCTGCCTTGACTTTCACTGCCTGTACTCTCAGCGCCATTCAGATGTTCCTCGTAGTGCTGCTTCCACCTTTCGATCACCACACGTTCGTCCGTCAAGATGCTCCCATCCTTATCCCGGCACATTTCGGCTCGCGGCACGAAGCCTTTGCGGGATGCGTTGAGCTTCTGATAGAACTTGCGTGTATCTTGAGAACGGCACAGCTGTCCCATCTCCTCGCACTCCGCTTCTTCCAGGCGGCGTTTCTTCTCCTGAAAAAGGCGGGTCTGCTGTCTCCGCTTCCGTCTATAACGTTCCGCGTTCTGCCGGGTACCTTGCGCGACCGCCCGCGCTGTGTCCTTCTCCTCCAGAATCTGTCTGCACTCTTCGTCGAACCAATCGTTCCGTCGACTTCGTCCCATATACCCGACGTTGTTCTCTGCTGCGTCGTTAATGGCTATTTTGACTATATTCCAGCAGTCCTCAAGAGGGGCCCCATTGAGCTCACCCTCTTCCGGCAACGCTGCCTCGAGATGCTGCGCGTATGCAGTGGCGACATCAGGTTGCTTCAGTCGCTCTAGGTCGTACCGCGGCGGTCGTCGGTACCGAACATTGTTGATGACGGATAGTTTTGGGCGCAGTTTAACCATCACCAGATAGTGGTCAGAGTCGATGTTAGCGCCACGATATGTCCTGACGTCGATAATGTCGGAGAAGTGCCGTCCATTAATCAGAACGTGGTCGATTTGTGATTCTGTCTGCAGTGGTGATCTCCAGGTGTACCGATACGGCAGGCTGTGTTGGAAGTAGGTGCTGCGAATGGCCATATTCTTGGAGGCGGCGAAATCAATAAGTCGTAGGCCGTTTTCGTTCGTCAGCCGGTGAGCGCTGAACTTTCCAATAGTCGGTCTAAACTCCTCCTCTTGGCCAACCTGAGCGTTCAAATCTCCTATGATGATTTTGACGTCGTGGCTTGGGCAGCTGTCGTACTCACGTTCCAGCTGCGCGTAGAATGCGTCCTTATCATCATCAGTGCTTCCGGAGTGTGGGCTATGGACGTTGATTATGCTGAAGTTGAAGAACCGGCCTTTGATCCTCAACCTGCACATTCTTTCATTGATCGGCCACCACCCGATCATGCGTCTTTGCATATCGCCCATCACTATGAAAGCTGTTCCCAGCTCGTGTGTGTTGCCGCAGCTCTGGTAGATGGTATGATTACCTCTAAACGTTCGCACCATTGATCCCTTCCAACAAACCTCCTGCAGCGCTACGATGCCGAATCCACGGTCCTTGAGCACATCGGCGAGTATGCGTGTGCTCCCGATGAAGTTGAGAGATTTGCAGTTCCACGAACCGAGTTTCCAATCGCTAATCCCTTTTCGTCGCAGTGGTCTTCGCCGATGGTTCCGGTCCATACTCTCTTGTTGATTGTTCGTTGCTTATGATTTTTTAAAGGCTGGCTTGCAGGGCCTGACACCAAACCCCCTAAATTTCCGGAAGACCATTCCTCCTTATTTCCGGTGGACCATGGTGCACAGTTTCACTTAGAGTCCCTCGCTGGCACTCGGACGATGATCAGCCGCCCCTAACATGGAGAACAGACGCTGTTGTGAGCCGATCCTGACATGGAGAACAGACGCTCAATAAGATTTGCACCTCCGGAGAGGAGCAAACCCCCCCTTCCCTGTCAGCATACGACCATAGTTCCCACCGGGGTTGGTTACCCGATCTTCCCTAAGGTTGCTCGTATCCCGGCCAGCACCGCGGGGAGGTAGGGATAGGAGTTGCTGGGTAAGAGGCTAAGGACCGCGAGATGGGGTCTATTTTATTCCTTCAGGTACGCGAAGTACCAATGGTACGCTTTACCCAGCATTTGCAGTGCCAATAAGCTCTATTGTCAAAGGGATTTAAGATGTTGCTCCTAGGACGCCTAGAAATTCTCTTTTGATTTGAAATTATTTCAGAATTTCATTTGAAATTCCTTCAAGAATAATTCTTCCATGAATTCAAACTAGGAATTCCTTCACGAATTTCTACAGAAATTAATTCAAGAAACCCTCCAGAAATAGCTTCGAATACTTTTTCGGATATTCGGATTTCCTGTAAAGCTAACATCCTGATGAACGATGTTTTGGAAGACATTATTGTACAAAATTGATGAATGTAAGGAATAAGAGAAGACCTGTTCAAGTGTGAACCTACCTCTCTTCCGTGATTTTATACAGTCAAGTCAATCTAAAATCGTGGGCATAAATATATCCCATCCTTCCTGAAAGGGTTTAAGCTCATCTGTTATTATCATGTTATTAGTTGGATGTTATAATTTAATATAAACGGTCGTGTAATCTCTGTATATAAGAATGAGTTTACTTTTCCTTTGAGGCATTATATTCTGACTAATAGATTCGTCTTAGGATTCTCTGTGTTTATATACACCTGTGTTCAGAATAATAGCAGCGGAAGCCGTTTTTCATACAAAATGGTCAACTTTAACAAGCTGTAATTTTGTACTCCGATGACCGATTGAGATGAAATTTTGGCAGTGAACTATAAATAAGTTGTTGACATTTACACATACTAAGTATAATTTTCGAACGCGTCATTCGTGTGTAAATTTCAACATCACTGCCAAAATTTCATCTCAATCGGTCATCGGTCATCAAAGTACAAAGTTGACCATTTTGTATGAAAAACGGCTTCCGCTGATATTATTCTGAACACAGGTGTATACTAAAATTTTGTCAGAGTAGAGTTTTTAAATTGTCGAAATGCAACATGAGTCCTGAAGAAAGCCATCAAACTCGAACTGTAATCGATCTACATAAGAGTGCAAAACTGCAATCAATTAAAAGATTGACAGTTTGACCGAGAGAGAAAAAAAAACAACCCGAGGGCCGAGTGAGATCGGACAGATTTGTATAGTAAATAAAAAATCATAAGATCAGTCAACATTATTGGGCTTGCCTAAAACAAAAAATATGTTGTTTGTACCTTATTTCCTTTTTCAAATTAGAAAGGAACTGGCAGCATTTCAACAAAAAATCTTTGTATTCACCAGCCTCTCCCGCTCATTGAGAGCAAATTTCCAACGTTTTCAGCTTAGAACCTCTTAGAACTAGAATTTTCCTTACCCAGAATCCCGGCCACTCTTTTAGTTCTTGTTTTGCTAAAATCATTCGTGACACACAGTCAATGCCAAACCTCGCATACTTACATGTTTCGTTACTAACACCAGCCACGCAGCTGCGCACAATTACTGATCAACTGTTATTTACCGGTCGCTCATTCTCAGCAGACGACCGTTTTCTGCGAGCATTTTTCTCGCAACTATAATACGTGACAGAGTATACAAGCAAGTATCCGGGAAATCACCTCCTCTATGAGTACCCTTTTGCCGGTTGTCAAACGCAAATCCGTGCAGTCTGTTTGGACGGCACCAGCTCAGAGAGCTCTATAATTATATAGGCCCTGTCGATAAGTTCCCAGCGTTCATGAATGCATTTTCCCGCAGTGCATTCTACATGCCGGGAAAGCATGCACGTTGCACTTCACTTGCACATAACAGATCACCGCGCGCCAGGAACGTTCGTGATGATGGAGCTAAATCAACAATCACAATACGTACCTCGAAGAGGCTGGCACTGCGTCGGTTTCTGCTGTTTGCGTTCACGACCTTGTCCCGTTGGTTTTGTATACGCTATGCGTGTGCACTTTATGCACTGTATGTTGATGGGATGTGAAAATGTCGATAATGCGAAACATCAAAAGAAAATCAAATGGGTACATACCTATAAGATGACTGCGGGAAATAGAGTGATTAAATGTGTAACGATTGTACTAACACAGTCATTTACAAGATTTTGGTGATTAAATCGTACATACAAATATTTCTGTTGTACTTATATTTATTCTAAATCACTGAATACTCGCGAATGATAATTTAAATCAACGAACTTATCACCTAACGAGATTGAACAAAAATGTATACCTATTATGATCTGAACTAACGATTTTCTTACCTTAATCATACGGCGAAGGAAATCCAACAACATCTTCTCCTAGGAAAGACACCCAGGCAGGATCGCCATGAAAATCAACACATTTCACTCATTCTCACTGCACTTTTCTAAGTTAGTTTTCCACTATGCACTAAATGAAATCAATATCTATTGCTGGAGTGAATAATTATTCGAAAAAAAACTCCCGAAAAAAACCTGTAAAGATTTTTAATTATTTGTTCTTCGTCGCCTTGTGTGCAGTTGGAAAACGCTTTGCCAAACTGGCGTTTTGAACTGAAATAATCTTATGTCATTTAATTTATTTAGTTTACATCTAAACAGCCACCAGCACACTCCGTATAGTCCGTCAATCTATTCAGTATCACTCTCTCCAACAACTTACCAGTTATGTCAAGTAGGTAAATTGGTCTGTATGGCGAAGGCTCTCCCGAGAATTTCCCAGACTTAGGCAATAGCACCAACTTCTGCCGTTTCCAACGAGCTGGGAAGTTTCCTTCGTCCAGGCAATGTTGGAGGCAGCTCCTGAACATATATGGAGCGACAAGAATCGCATGCTTAAGGACCAGGTTAGGAATACAATCCGGCACTGGTGCCTTGTTCAGCTTAGTTTTCTTGCAACGGCGATAAGCTCATCGTTAGTCACTAGCGGTACCACGTTCACTGACTCGTACGGTGTGGCGGGCCAGTCCGATTAATCAGAAGGTGTGCTGTTGGTCCTAGCCATCACTATCCTGTATGCATCCCCCATGGAGTATTATTGGCCATCCTACACAGCTCTTCGAAGCAGGCTCTCTTACTACATTTGATTTCGTAGTTCAGTGCTCTGCTCGCTGTTTGGAACACCCAGCGTCTTTCTAGCCTGTCCGCTTCGGATGCGGTTGCCGGTTGGCATAGTCCTCCTGGACATTGTCACGACACATGCTCGTGTTAAGACATCGGATAACTCATCACCACTAAGGCCTACAGTCCGATTTTCCCACCATAGGGATTCTTCCAACAGTTCTGGGTCGAACTGCAAGGTACGCCATCTTAGATTAGCTTTACTGACCCACCTTGTTATTCTGTTGGGGGTATAACTGACCATAACACATATTTCTTGATAGTCACTAGCAGTATACCCTTCGTGAACCCTCCATTCAGGCTCCACCGTCCTTCCCGCGCTGCAGAAGGCCACATCGATGCATGACTCGTCATTCGGTCCTCTGAATGTTGACGCTTGGCCCTCGTTCAGCAGTACTACGTTCAGTATCGCTAGAGACTCTAGCAGGATATGACCTCTAGCTTTAGTGAACCGAGAGGCCAAATCCACTGCCCACGCGTTGAAGTCACCTGCTACAACTAATGGTTTAAGACCAGTTAGTCTCGCTACAAGATTATCTTACACCCTAGTATACTGCTGTATGCTCCATCTTGGAGGAAAGTAGCAGCTGCAAATGTAAACTCCGTTTACCTTTGCTATATCAAAACCCTCATCATCAGGATATGACACTATCTCCTGGATGGGGTACCTCCCGCAAGTCCAGATGGTCACTATTCCGGACTTATCCACAACCCAACTGCTATGTTTAGCAGGGATGCAGTACGGGTCGGACAGCAAGGCAACATCAGTCTTATTCTCGTGTACCGATTGTTGTAGCAGCGCTTGCGCTGCCTCGCAGTGGTTGAGATTTAGCTGAGCTACTTGCATGACCGATCTTGTCTCGAGGCCGGACAGGCCTGCCTACCGGATGGGTTTTTGTTGTCTGTGCCAGGACCACAGATCAAACACCTAGGTGCGACCTGGCAAGTGTGAGCCTTGTGACCTTCAGCTCCAAACCTCCAGCAAAGCCGACTCCGATCAGGACCTTTGCAGTCATATGACTTATGTCCGTAATCGAAGCACTTGAAGCAGGCCTGAGGTTGTTGATTTGCGCTCACCGAGCATACCGACCAACCCACCTTCAGCTTGGCCTTATCCAGTACCTTCTTGGCGTCAGCCATGGGTACCTGGAATGAGGCAACCTGCGTTCCAGCACAACCTTTCCGCAACCGAATCGTGGTATCCTGGATTTCAATGCCACACTGATCTCTCAGTGTAGCTACCAGCTCACCGGCTCCGGTAATTTCGTCCAGACCTCGGCATTGAATTACATCTACTGGACATAGGGCTCTCACCTAAACCACATCACCCAGTACCTCTTCTGCCAACTTTTTATACGCGGAACTCTTCCGTGCAGCATTCCGCTTCAGGACAAGGATCATCTCGCCCTTCTGCATTCTGTGGATGCAGTTGACATCATCCCCAAGGCCAGTGAGCTTCTTATCGCCCCGCAATACCTTCAGAACGTCAGCATAGCTCTTACCATCAGCCTTGACGATAATTGCTTCCCCTCTGTCCTTCCTGCCATGACCTTTGGAAGGTGTGCCCTTTCCTCTACGGGCACTCCCCTTCTTGGCCAATGGCGCCTTCGCCTCCTCTACCGATTTTCGCTCCTTCTTCGCCTTTTTGGGATTCACAACTTCCGTCCAGAGCAGGCCTTCCTCCCGGCGAACTTCGGAAGTCCTCGAAGAAGGAGGAACTGGTTTCCGTCGTTCCTTAGGGCCGGCAACTTGCTCAACCTTCTCCCGTCGGATCTTAGTAGCCTTCTTCTCGTGCAATACCGGCTTGGCGCTAACTCCTTTCAGGTCGGTTGCCATACTGACCCTACTAAGCTTTGGAGTTGCTCCAGTAACAGCCATCAATCTGCGGAGTTCTGCAGTCTGGCTTTCTGCCAGCCGACTCTTCGACTCGGCTTCCTTCCTGGCCTCCACCGCTTGGCTCACTTACAACTCTTTCTCCTCGGTAAGTTGGTGGATCTCCTTACTTGCCTGCAGCAAGGACTTCCACTCCTCGTTTGCCTCTACAACCATGTTGCAGAGGATTAGCACGGACTTCTTAACTGCCGCTATCCGCAAGTCGAGCACATCTGTATATGGAGGCCCATATACAGATGTGCTCGACTTGCGGTTAGCGGCAGTTAAGGTCCTTGCTGTACTTTCCACCGTTGTCCAGAAAGGACATGATTACGTCTGTAATCATCTCCATTTTATGGGCTCCACTTTCCTTGTGACTAATCATCACCTCCGTGATGACCCTGGCCAGGGTAGCTCCGTCCATCTTGATCTCAGTGGGCGGCTCCTCCAACCTGCCACGCTCTTCTGCCCCTGGCGATCGGTGGGGCGACCTGTTAAGGCCACTTCGTCTGGCGAAGGGACCCACCGTTTCGTCAGACGCTTCTCTCTCTCCACTCAAATTTGATTTTTCTAGTCGACATAGGCACATGGATGAAGAAGGCCTTTACAAGTTTAAGAAATGGGGCCCTCCTTAGCCGTGCGGTAAGACGCTCGGCTATAAAGCAAGACCATGCTGAGGGTGGCTGGGTTCGATTCCCGGTGCCGGTCTAGGCAATTTTCGGATTGGAAATTGTCTCGACTACCCTGGGCATAAAAGTATCATCGTGTTAGCCTCATGATATACGAATGCAAAAATGGTAAGTTGGCTTAGAAACCTCGCAGTTAATAACTGTGGAACTGCTTAATGAACACTAAGCTGCGAGGCAGCTCTGTCCCAGTGTGGGGATGTAATGCCAATAAGAAGAAGAAGAAGAAAGTTTAAGAAATATCTGGAGAAACAGGCAGATAAGTCAAGACACTAAAATCCGTATTTTATTTCAAACTGTTGACTCGACAGACGTTGTTAGGCAGGCGCATAGTAGGCGAAATTGCGCGTTGTGAACTGCCTATGCAACATTTCCATACGAATCTCAATTGCTTTTTCCAATTTTACTCAATTTGACTTTCTATAAAATCATCAGAGTATATAACGAAAAGAATTGCTGCAGAAATGAAAAAAAATATCCTGTAGAGATGAGCCAAACTAGGGCTGAAAATCTGTTTAATCCCAAAAGTTCATTTTCGAACCGATTCTCAATTTTTTGGAACCAAATTGAAGATATGGATTCCACGGATGTTGTTACGGACAGGTTTTTGCACTTTGGCCATTCTGGTTCCCAGGAATCGATGCTGAAGGAACATAGATTCTTAGGCAATTTTTTAGCGAGCCTTTCGAAGGGTGATTTTGGAAATGCTCATTAATTTGCGTAGCAATAATTCCAATATAATGTAGCCATTGTCCATTTCCATGGATCAACACAATTCCTGGTTATTACGCGGTCCGGTGTCCCTCCGGAAGATCCGGAACATCCGTAGAAGTGGCAATTCATTGAACTCATCCTAGAAGAGCGCGGTTTTTTCCTAAGCTTTTCATTATCGAACGCTGAGTAACAAATGATCGTGGTGACCCATTTTGATGGACTTGCGTGGCCACCGGAGGTCCTCCAGAGCATCCGGAACATTCGGTGAAGTGGTCAATTCATGGAACTCATCCTAGAAGAATGCAGTTTTCTCAAAACTTTTGATTATTGTAATTTGAGTAACAAATGATTGTGGTTACCCATTTTGGTGGAACTGGGTGGCCACCGGAGTCCTCCGGAAGATCAGGAACGTCCGTAAAAATGAAATGGTCAATTAATGAAACTTATCATATAAGAGCGCGGTTTTTTTTTTCAACGATTTTCATTATCGAACTACGAGTAACAAATGAATGTGGTGACCCATTTTGATGGACCTGTGTGGCCGAAGGTCCTTCAGAAGATCCGGAACGTCCGTAAAAGTGGTCAATTCATGAAATACATCATAGAAGAGCGCGGTTTTTTTCAAAGCTTTTCCTTATAGTACTTTGGGTAGCAAATGATTGTGATGACCTATTTTGGTGGATCTGGGTGGCAACCGGAAGTGCCCCAGAAGATCCGGAACGTCCGTAAAAATGGTCAATTCATGAAACTTATCATAAAAGAGCACGGTTTTTTCTAAAGCTTTTCATTATCGAACTTTAAAAAAAAAACTTTCTATTATCGAACTCTGAGCAAGACACGAAGGAATGTCGTGACCCGTTCTTATTTACCAAAGTGACTATCGGAGGTCTTACGGAAGATACGGAACATCGGTTAAAGTGGTTAATGGATGTAATACATACTAGAAGAGCCTATTTTTTTTTTATTTCCTTGTCGTACTCTGAACATGAAATTATTGCCGTGACCTTTCTCACGGAGTAGCAACCAAAGGCCCTCCGGAATATCCGTATCACACGTAAAAGAGATCAATTCATAAAACCCATCTTCGAAAAACACGCCATATAATCAATAGAAGAAGTAGATGAAGCACACTATTCTTCTAAATCTTTTTATTTTCCTAATTTTAGAAACAAATGATCGTAACCAATTCGCATTAATTGCCCACTGTATGTCTTCAGGTACATTCAAATCATCCGTAAAATCGGTCAATTAATGAAACTTGTCATAGTTTTCCTATTTTCATATCCTGAGTAATGGATGATCGTTGTAACCCATTATCAGGAACGTGTGTAGTCATCAATGAAACTCCGCAAGATCAAATAATCTGTAATTATAGTCAATTCATAAAAATTAGAATGACAATCACATTAACCCAGAAAATATAGTATAGCATAATTTGCTTCCATGATCGATATTCAGTCATAAATCATCGACTCATGAAAATTTGACTTAAAATAAAAATTTACTTTGGTTGAATCTTTTGACAACTTTTGGTCAAAAATTTCTTGCAAGATGATGAACCATGGAAAACCTATCTTATAATTTTAATTTTTATTAACAGGGGGTCTATAATGGCAGCAAAGAGGTTCAACTATAAAAAGAACACCTTAAATTTTCTTAAATTTGTAAGGTGACAATATCAGGTCGAAAACGTGATAAAATCGGGTCGAAAACGAGAGAAAATCGAGGGCAAACAAAATCGCGAAGTGACAAAACTGGGTTGATACTGTTTTATTAGGCTAACATGATGAAACTTTTATGCTCAGAGAAAGTCGAGAAAATTTCCAACCCCAAAACTTCCTAGACCGGACCGGGAATCGAACCCCGCCACTCTCAGCATGATCTTGCTTTGTAGCCGCGAATCTTACCGCACGGGGGCACGGGAAATGAGGGCCCCGCAGAAAGCATCACAACAACCTTCATGAGATGATCAATAAGTAAAATAACAAACAGTTTTCAAAAGATCGTGTTCTAGTAGGATGAGTATCAAGTGTTGACCAATCCGTAGGAACTTTAGGAGGACATCCAGTGATCACTTAAGTCGTGTGTATGGATTACGAGAGGGCCTCCACTGGCCATTCAAGTCCATAACTGAGGGTCACGACAAAAATATCTTGCTCATTTCGATAATAGATTCGAGATGATGATTCGAGATGATTCGAGATTCGTTAGTTTGCAGCTTTTAGGAATATTACGGGCATTATTCATGAAGAAGTGGCCACTCAGGTCCATAAGAATGGGTTACGATAATTTTCTATAACTCAAAGAATGTTAATAAAAAGCTTTAGAAAAGCCGCGTTCTTCTTTGATAAGTTGCATGGAATAAACATTTCTACGAATGTTCCGGATCTTAGAAAGGACCTCCGGTAGCTACTCAAGAACATTTAAATGGGTCACCACTATCTTTTGTTACTCAGAGTAGCTTTGTAAAAATCGTACTCTTCCATGATGAGTTATATTAATTGACCACTTTAACGGACGTTCCGAATCTTCCGGAAGACCTCGGTGGCCACCCAGGTCCTTCAAAAAGGTGTCATCATAATCATTTATTACTCAGCGTTCGGTGATTCAGCTAATCCATGGTGAGGACTTCCGGTGGCCACCCAGGTCCACCAAAATGGGTCACCACAATCATTTGTTAGTCAAAGTACGATAATGAAAAGCTATGAAAAAACGCGCACTACTAGGATGAGTTCCATGAATTGACAATTTTTACGGACGTTCCGGATCTTCTTCTGGCCGCCCAGGTCCACCAAAATAGGTCCCCGCAACCATTTGTTACTCAAAGTACTATGAGGAAAAGCTTTGAAAAAAACCGCACCCTTTTATGATAAGTTTCATGATTTGGCCATTCTTACGGACGTTCCGGATCTACTGGAGCACCTCCGGTGGCCACCCAGGTCCACCAAAGTGGGTCACCAGAATCAATTGTTACTCTAAGTACTATGAGGAAAAGCTATGGAAAAATCGCACCCTTTTATGATAAATTTCATGAATTGGCCATTTTTACGGACGTTACGGATCTACTGGAGGACTTCCGGTGGCCACCCAGGTCCACCAAAATGGGTCACCACAATCATTTGTTACTCAAAGTACTATGAGGAAAAGCTTTGGAAAAAACCGCACCCTTTTATGATAAGTTTCATGATTTGGCCATTCTTACGGACGTTCCGGATCTACTGGAGCACCTCCGGTGGCCACCCAGGTCCACCAAAGTGGGTCACCACAATCATTTGTTACTCAAAGTACTATGAGGAAAAGCTTTGGAAAAAACCGCACCCTTTTATGATAAGTTTCATGATTTGGCCATTCTTACGGACGTTCCGGATCTACTGGAGCACCTCCGGTGGCCACCCAGGTCCACCAAAATAGGTCCCCACAATCATTTGTTGCTCAAAGTACTATGAAGAAAAGCTTTGAAAAAAAACGCACCCTTTTATGATAAGTTTCGTGAATTGGCCATTTTTACGGACGTTCCGGATCTACTGGAGGACCTCCGGTGGCCACCCAGGTCCACCAAAATGGGTCACCACAATCATTTGTTGCTCAAAGTACTATGAAGAAAAGCTTTGGAAAAAAACGCACCCTTTTATGATAAGTTTCGTGAATTGGCCATTTTTACGGACGTTCCGGATCTACTGGAGGACCTCCGGTGGCCACCCAGGTCCACCAAAATGGGTCACCACAATCATTTGTTACTCAAAGTACGATAATGAAAAGCTTTGGGAAAAAACGCGTACTTCTAGGATGAGTTCCATGAATTGGCCATTTTTATGGATGTTCCGGATCTTCTGGAGGAACTCCGGTGGCCACTCAGGTCTATCACAATGGGTCACCATAACCATTTGTTCCTCAGCGTTCGATAATTAAATGCTTTGGAAAAAACCGCGCTCTTCTAGGATGAGTTCAATGAATTGACCACTTCTACGGATGTTCCAGATCTTCCGGAGGGACACCGGACCGCGTAATAACCAGGAATTGTGTTGATCCATGGAAATGGACAATGGCTACATTCTATTGGAATTATTGCTACGCAAAATTATGAGCATTTCCAAAATAAACCTTCGAAAGGCAAGAAAACAGGCCAAAAATTGGCCTAAGAATCCATGTTCCTTCAACATCGATTCCTGGGAACCAGAATGGCCAAATTGCAAAAATCTGTCCGTACCGACATCCGCGGATTCCATACCTTCAATTTGGTTCCAAAAGATTGAGAATCGGTTCGAAAATAAACTTTTGAGAGCGAATTTAATTTGGGGTCATTTTTGACCCGCTAATGCACAATGTGTCACTTTTTTTGTTGTGGCGTTCCTAGAGGTCGCTGATAGCTGGTTATCACCCCAAAATGTTCATTTCCAAAAGTTAGGAAAAGTCAGAAAATTTCAACGCCCTATCTCATTTGATTACAAAGCTACAACGTTTTTAAATCATCTCTGGGCCAAAATAGACCCCAATGCACTAGGAAGGTTAAATTTAAATTGGGCTTCTAAAGATAATTCTCGCCAAATTAGTCACATGACATTCATTAATCGTATTTAAAATATATTCTCATACATTTGTAGTGAAAAGTAAGAAGGGTTTGTAGTGGGAAACAAAAAGTGAGAAGTAACAAATGAGAAATGAGTAGTGTGAAGTTGTTGGTAAGAACTAAGATGTGACAGGTGAGAAGTGATAAGTGTAATAGCGAGTAGAAAGCAATACGAAGCGCGATCATATCTGAATAAGAATAAAAAAAGAAGAAGGAAAATGGTAGAACAGCGGTTCTCAACCTGGGATACATGTACCCCTGGGGGTAACTTCGTTGGCCCCAGGGGGTATCCCGGATATAAATGCGTAATGGCGGTTTTATAACAATTCCAATAAACACTCTGTTGACACCGCGGTTCACCCAGTGTGCCGACCAACACTGGCATGAAGCAGATGAAGAGTTGATCATACCTATTTGGTATTTACTATTGGTATTGTTTAATGTGACTCCCTAGATAGTAAGATAGATGTTGATACTGAATGAAAACCAAAACAAACTGTGAAGAGGGATAAAGAAAAGTTGCGAAAACGGCCATTCTAAATTTAGCAAAGAGCAAGTTTATTTGAGTGGAAATTATAAAATTATTTCTAATTAGTTGAAATCAAGTTCGGTGCCTGCAAAGGAGATAAAGAAATTTTCGGAATTGCTGTAAATGAATTGAAGGTAAAGATAAGAAATTCAGTTAACTAACGAGTTTGTTTATATTTGTAATTTGAAGATTTGCGAATCGGTGTTGCTGCTGGTGGCGAATACCTGAAAAGTGGTTGAGGTTGAAATTATAATCTGAGTGAAGTTGTGAGTATTTAGCAAGATTTAAAGGTTTATGAGCCATTTAAATAATTAATAGTTACAGCTTGTGTAGACGGAATTAGAAACTCTTGAGAAGGTGAGAAGCACCGGAGAATACAAATTAGTGATCGGTTATAGCTGGAAGGGAACAAGACCAATTCTTGTGAGTAAAACCAACAAAAACAATGTATTCAAACGTAATAAATCTAATAAAATTTTAGTTTGAGCTGCCACGAAACAGTGCTGCTGCAAAAACTGGTACACCTCCGAACAACCTCAAAAGAATTGTACGAGAATCGGATATCCTCAACAGTACCATGACCGATTCTACTGCACAAATCCTGGACCTTACAGAAACCCCCTGTGCGGCGTGTGATGAAGTGTCAACTGAAAATGAGCAGATGATCAGCTGTGACGGATGCAAACAGTGGTTTCACACTCGTTGTGTCGGCATATCGGACGAGAAAGAGATCGAAAAAAACTGGTTTTGCGCAGAAATTAAATGCCAGCAAGCCATGCGAAAAAAGAAGAATCGCACCAAGAAGAGCGGAGATGACTCGGACCGCTCCAGCGTCAAATCTGATGCCGTACTCACTCTAGAGCAAAAGCTCAAAACCATGGAGGAGAATCAAAAGCTGATGGAGCAAGAGCTGGAGGCGGAAATGACCTTGAAGAAGAAGGAAAGGGAAATCAAGCGGGCAATCGAAAGAAAACGCTTGATGTTAGAGAAGAAGATGTACGAAGAAGAAGAAGAGCAGGAGAAGTTGCTGCAGGAAGAGATCCTACGGGAAAGGAAAGCGCAAGTGGATCGTTTGAGAACAAACAAACAGTCTTTCGAGGAGAATTTGAGGATTTTAGATGAACAGATGCGTGGCTTAAAATACCGTACAGAGCAGAATAAGTTGAAGAAAGACGTCGATGCTGGCGAAGGCGTTTCTGGTGTACGGACGCCGTTGCGTAATCCGGAGGTGGGAAAGGTAGCGGAACAGGCAACAATTAAGCGGAAAAGCACTCCAATCGTTCCATCACAAGATGTATCCGATTCTGATGATGAAACCGACGCAGACGAAACCGCTGAAGAGGACCCCACTACATACAGCGAGAATCCGACGGTTCAATAGAAGAGACGGAAAGAAAGCTCACCAAAATCAGCAAGAGAAAATCCAGCCAATACGGGTTGGGGAAAAACCGTTGCATGCCAACTAAATTTCAAATGGCCGCCAGAAGTGGTATCAGTAGAAAATTGCCTACATTTTCTGGAAAACCAGAGGAATGGCCGCTGTTCTATGGAACGTACCAAGCATCAAATGAAGCTTGTGGTTATAGCGATGTGGAAAATTTGGTACGGCTTCACGAATGCCTGAAAGGTCCAGCTTTAGAAATGGTGCGTGGACAACTGCTTCTTCCGAAATCAGTTCCGAAAGTAATTGCAAAGCTGCGCCAGCTGTATGGTCGTCCAGAACAACTGTTACAAAGCCACTTGGATAAAGTTCGTCGGCTAGAATCTCCCAAAACTGGCAAACTTGCTAGCTTCATTCCATTCGGGACTGCGGTAGAACAATTGTGTGAGCATCTAGAGGCGGCGGAATTGAAACAGCATTTAGTCAACCCTCTGCTTGTGCAAGACCTAGTAGACAAGCTTCCCGACAATGAAAAGCGTGAATGGGTGCGTTTCAAAAGAGGAAAGAAGAGGGTAACACTGCGAACTTTCACCGATTTCCTGTCCGAAATAGTTGCGGAGGTGTGTGAAGCCAACGTGAGCCTAGAATGCAAATCATCAAGTAAGCCAATTAGTGGAGGACGTTCTGGAATGGGTAACGGATCGAAGGGCGCACTTTTCAATCATGATGAAGGGGAACAGCGAGTAAATAGTCCCGAGTTGGTGAGGGAAGAACGTAAAGGTCTGAAACCGTGCAGAGTATGTAATAGAACAGATCATCGATTACGTTATTGCCAAGATTTTAAAAGCCTGGATTACGCGGAGCGAATGCAAGTTGTAAACCAGTGGAAATTATGTCGGGTGTGTTTGAATGAACATGGACAAGCATTGTGTAAGTTCAAGCTGCGTTGCAATGTCGGGGATTGCCGACAAGCACACAATCCTCTTCTGCACCCAGTTGACGGCGTAATTGGAACCAGCGCACATTAGAACAAATAATATGACTATGTTTCGGATGATTCCGGTACGACTCCACAGCGGACAGAAGTCAATCACCGTGCTCGCTTTTCTGGACGAAGGCGCGTCGGTAACATTGGTAGAGCGAAGGATAGCGGATCGATTAGGAGTAGTCGGTGTTCAAGAAAAGCTTACCATCCAGTGGACAGCAGAAATAGAGCGAGTTGAGAAAGCTTCAATGCGGACGAACGTATGGGTGTCGGCGCTGGGAGCGAAAGAAAAGCTGCTATTGACGACGGTAAACACCGTAAATAAGCTAATGCTACCATCACAGTCGCTAGACGCAAAAGAGTTAAGTTGCGAATATGCTCATCTAAGGATTTGCCAATTTCTTCATACAATGGCCGGCCGGAAATGCTCATCGGTCTGAATAATTTGCATTCATTCGCTCCGCTTGAAGCAAAGATTGGGACTGTGGTGGAACCTATAGCGGTGCGATGTCAACTTGGTTGGACGGTATACGGACCGAAGCAAACATCAAGAACAACAGAGTCTACGGGATATATGAACCTTCACCGGGATGTCACAAATGAAGACCTACATGACCTACTCAAAACTCATTACGCGGTAGAAGAGTCTGTAGTGTCACTTTCATTGGAGTCAGCAGAAAACAAAAGGGCACGTGAAATTTTACAGCGCACCACCAAACGAATCGGTCATCGCTTCGAAACCGGCTTGCTGTGGAAAACCGACAACCCGTCATTTCCAGACAGCTATCCGATGGCACTACGCAGGTTGAAGCAATTGGAGAAAAAGCTAGATAAAAACCCAGACTTGCAGCGAAATGTTAGCAAGCAAATCACCGAATATCAAAAGAAGGGCTATGCACATCTAGCTACCCCGAAAGAGCTTGCGACAGATCCTGATAAAGTATGGTACCTTCCGTTAAACGTCCTGCTGAACCCCAAAAGCCAGGGAAAATACGACTTGTATGGGATGCCGCAGCTACCGTCCAAGGCGTATCTCTAAATGCTCAGCTATTGAAAGGACCCGATATGTTGGTTCCGTTGGTGACCGTTATTACCGGTTTTCGGGAGCATCGAGTAGCTGTGGGTGGCGATCTACGTGAGATGTATCACCAAATCAAGATAGCAGAACATGATAAGCAGTTCCAGCGCTTTCTATTTCGGCATGATCCTAAAGATGATGTTCGTGTTTACGTCATGGATGTCGCAACGTTTGGGGCAACAAGTTCTCCCTGTTCAGCCCAATATATTAAGAACCACAACGCGCAGGACTACGCTGATCAATTTCCAGAAGCAGCAAACGCAATCATTAAACGCCACTATGTGGACGATTATTTCGATAGCGTTGATACCGTTGAAGAAGCAGTTATGCGCGCGAAGGATGTTACCTTTGTGCATCGAATGGGTGGCTTTGAGATTAGAAACTGGGTTTCCAATTCAGCAGAAGTACTCCAAAGCTTGGGTGAATACGGAGCTATTTCTCCCGTCCATTTTACCGAAGATAAAACGACGTCGCATGAACGCGTATTGGGAATGATATGGGATCCAATTAGGGACGAGTTTTCCTTCTCCACAAAACATCGTGATCAGCATCTGCCTTACTTCAATGGTGACCAACGACCAACAAAGCGTGCTGTACTAAGTTGTGTCATGGGATTCTTCGATCCATTAGGTCTCCTCACTCCGTTTACTATTCATGGAAAAATCATCGTACAGTGTTTATGGCGTAGTGGATGCGACTGGGATGAAACCATCAACGAAGAATGCTGGGAAATGTGGAAACGTTGGATTAGTCTATTGCCAGAGGTAGAGAACATTCGCATCCCACGATGCTATCTTGGCACCTACCTGTCATCGGATGTTGAAGCAGTAGAAGCGCACATCTTCACAGACGCCAGTGAACACGCATATGGCTGTGTTGCATATCTCAGAATTGTCGTCGGGGGGATCATTCGTTGTACGCTGGTTATGTCCAGATCCAAGGTAGCACCACTGAAGCGACAATCGATCCCACGATTGGAACTTATGGCAGCCGTTCTCGGAGCCCGGATGAGTCGAACGGTGGTAGACACGCACTCATTAAAGATCAATCGATGTGTTCTTTGGACAGATTCGCGAACAGTATGGAGCTGGATCCGCTCCGATCAACACTTCTACAAACAGTTTGTTGCATTTAGAATTGGAGAGATTCTAGAACTGACACGAGCTACTGATTGGCGCTGGGTTCCAACTAAGCTGAATCAAGCGGATGTGCTGACGAAGTGGCATCGAGATACGTTAGGTAGCGACGGAGATTGGTTTAAAGGCGCAGTTTCTTTATCAACCTGAACATCAATGGCCAACTCTTGATGTACCAATTGAGCAGACAAAGGAAGAAGCCAGAGGTAACGTATTTTTTCACGGAATTGTTGACGTCGGACGATGTTCACGGTGGATGAAACTGCAAAGAGTGATGGCTTATGTAGTCAGGTTTATCGAAAATTGCAAACGCAAAGTGATGAAGCAACCTATACACACAGTAAAATGCACGAAGAATCAGCAAAAGAAAAATTTGGCGCATTTACCGTCAGTGCTATGTGGGCTTACGAAAGAAGAGTTTCAAAGGGCAGAGGTTTTTCTATGGAAACAAACACAACTGGAAGGTTTTGCAGAGGAGATTAGTGCGTTATCCAAGAATATTTCAGTAAAGAAAACGAGTAACCTATACAAGCTAACACCAATGCTGGACAAAGACGGTGTGCTTCGGATGGGTGGAAGAATGGAGCTGTCGGGGGAAATTTCGATTGACAAGCGCTTTCCAATAATTCTACCTAGGAAACATGCCGCAACGGAGAAAGTGATACAGTTTTATCATGAGAAGTTCGGTCATGCTAACCGAGAGACTGTGACAAACGAACTTCGTCAAAGATTTTGGATTCAAAACATCCGTGCCACTGTGCGGAAGGTTATGAACGAATGCGTTTGGTGCAGAGTAAATCGATGTCGTCCACGAACCCCTATGATGGCACCACTTCCGACGCAGCGAGTTACGCCCTATGTTCGACCGTTTAATTCAGTGGGAATTGACTATCTTGGCCCAATTGAAGTCACCGTTGGACGTAGGAAAGAAAAACGGTGGGTGGCAATATTCACCTGCCTTGCTGTACGGGCAATACATCTTGAAGTTGTTGTGAGTTTATCAACACAATCATGCTTGATGGCCATCCGGAGGTTTAGCTGCAAACGAGGTGTTCCCGGAGAAATATTCTCAGACAACGCAACGTGTTTCAAAGGGGCAAATAACGAAATGAAAAGAATATACGGAGAGTGTGCAGAGAAAGTAGTGAATGCTGCGACAGCGTGGCACTTCAACCCGCCAGCGACACCTCATATGGGCGGCATCTGGGAACGGATGGTAAGGTCGGTAAAGGAAGCGATGAAAGCACTAGATGATGGACGAACACTGTCTGATGAGGTACTGACAACAACACTAGCAGAAGTAGAAGATATGGTTAACACGCGTCCGTTGACATACGCGTCTCAAGATGCTGACGACGAGGCAATCACTCCGAACCACTTCCTTCGTGGATCCGTTGCAGATGCAGATGCGAAGATAGAACATACGGTGAATATAGCTGAAGCCCTGCGCGATTCCTACAAACGCTCTCAACTATTAGCGAACCAAATGTGGGAAAGATGGTTGAAGGAATATCTGCCAACAATCAACAGACGGACTAAATGGTTCGAAGAGAAGAAGCCACTGCAAGTAAACGACCTAGTTTTTCTCGTCGATGGAAAAACCGAAAGAGTTGGATCAGAGGAACAGTAGAAGAAGTGTTGAAAGGACCCGACGGTCGAGTGAGGCAGGCGATAGTGCGTACAGCTCGAGGTGTATATCGGCGTGCAGTATCAAACTTAGCGGTGTTGGAGATTTGAAGGTAAACCCAGGTATTCTCAAGGAATCACAGGATGTTACGGGCTGGGGTATGTTGACACCGCGGTTCACCCAGTGTGCCGACCAACACTGGCATGAAGCAGATGAAGAGTTGATCATACCTATTTGGTATTTACTATTGGTATTGTTTAATGTGACTCCCTAGATAGTAAGATAGATGTTGATACTGAATGAAAACCAAAACAAACTGTGAAGAGGATAAAGAAAAGTTGCGAAAACGGCCATTCTAAATTTAGCAAAGAGCAAGTTTATTTGAGTGGAAATTATAAAATTATTTCTAATTAGTTGAAATCAAGTTCGGTGCCTGCAAAGGAGATAAAGAAATTTTCGGAATTGCTGTAAATGAATTGAAGGTAAAGATAAGAAATTCAGTTAACTAACGAGTTTGTTTATATTTGTAATTTGAAGATTTGCGAATCGGTGTTGCTGCTGGTGGCGAATACCTGAAAAGTGGTTGAGGTTGAAATTATAATCTGAGTGAAGTTGTGAGTATTTAGCAAGATTTAAAGGTTTATGAGCCATTTAAATAATTAATAGTTACAGCTTGTGTAGACGGAATTAGAAACTCTTGAGAAGGTGAGAAGCACCGGAGAATACAAATTAGTGATCGGTTATAGCTGGAAGGGAACAAGACCAATTCTTGTGAGTAAAACCAACAAAAACAATGTATTCAAACGTAATAAATCTAATAAAATTTTAGTTTGAGCTGCCACGAAACAGTGCTGCTGCAAAAAACTGGTACACCTCCGAACACACTCACCAAAAAAGTTTTAATAAGTTTTGATAAAAGATAATTGTGTAATATGCATCTCGATCAGCAAATCAAAACCTATAAAATCCTGTCACTACAGCCAGTATACTATATGAAGGGCTGTGGGACAAAACGTAGAGTGATTAAAATCTAGAACCTAAAGGCTCGGAAGCCTCCATTTGAAAGGCTTTTTCCGAAAAGCTAAATAGCTTCGTTGCAAGAGGCTTGGAAAGCTCCTTCCGAGCAGCTCACAAGCTTCTTTTCGAAAGGCTCCGAAGCTTCCTTTCGAAAGGCTCCGAAGCTTCCTTTCGAAAGACTCCGAAGCTTCCTTTCGAAAAGCCCCGAAGCTTTCATTCAAAAGGCTCCAAAGCTTCCTTTCGAGAGACTCCGAAGCTTCCTTCCAAGAGGCTCGGAAGCCTCCTCTTAAGAGGCTTGGAAGCTTCATTTCAAGATCGTCGGAAGCCTTCTTCCAAGAGGCTCAGAAACCTTTTTTCAAGATGCTCCGAAGCCTCCGTTTAAGAGGCTCGGAAGCCTCTTTTCGAAAGGCTTGGAATCCTCCTTTCAAGAGTCTCTAAAGCTTCTTTCCAAGAGGCTCGGAATCCTCTTTCCAAGAGGCTCGGAAGCCTTCTTCCAAGAGGCTCGGAAGCCTTCTTCCAAGAGGCTCGGAAGCCTCCTTCCAAGAGGCTCGGAAGCCTCCTTCCAAGAGGCTCGGAAGCCTCCTTCCAAGAGGCTCGGAAGCCTCCTTCCAAGAGGCTCGGAAGCCTCCTTCCAAGAGGCTCAGAAGCCTCCTTCCAAGAGGCTCAGGAAGCCTCCTTCCAAGAGGCTCAGAAGCCTCCTTCCAAGAGGCCTGGAAGCCTCCTTCCAAGAGGCTCAGAAGCCTCCTTCCAAGAGGCTCAGAGCCTCCTTCCAAGAGGTTCAGGAAGCCTCCTTCCAAGAGGCCTGGAAGCCTCCTTCCAAGAGGCTCGGAAGCCTCCTTCCAAGAGGCTCGGAAGCCTCCTTCCAAGACGCCCGGAAGCCTCCTTCCAAGAGGCTGGAAGCCTCCTTCCAAGAGGCTGGAAGCCTCCTTCCAAGAGACTCAGAAGCCTCCTTCCAAGAGGCTCTGGAAGCCTCCTTCCAAGAGGCTCGGAAGCCTCCTTCCAAGAGGCTCGGAAGCCTCCTTCCAAGAGGCTCGGAAGCCTCCTTCCAAGAGGCTCAGAAGCCTCCTTCCAAGAGGCTCAAGCCTCCTTCCAAGAGGCTCAGAAGCCTCCTTCCAAGAGGCTCGGAAGCCTCCTTCCAAGAGGCTCAAGCCTCCTTCCAAGAGGCTCAAGCCTCCTTCCAAGAGGCTCAAGCCTCCTTCCAAGAGGCTCAGAAGCCTCCTTCCAAGAGGCTCAGAAGCCTCCTTCCAAGAGGCTCAGGAAGCCTCCTTCCAAGAGGCTCAGAAGCCTCCTTCAAGAGGCTCGGAAGCCTCCTCCAAGAGGCTCGAAGCCTCCTTCCAAGAGGCTCGGAAGCCTCTTTCCAAGAGGTTGGAAGCCTCCTTCCAAGAGGCTCGGAAGCCTCCTTCCAAGAGGCTCGGAAGCCTCCTTCCAAGAGGCTCGGAAGCCTCCTTCCAAGAGGCTCGGAAGCCTCCTTCCAAGAGGCTCGGAAGCCTCCTTCCAAGAGGCTCAGAAGCCTCCTTCCAAGAGGCTCGGAAGCCTTCTTCCAAGCGGCTCGGAAGCCTTCTTCCAAGAGCTCAAGCCTCCTTCCAAGAGGCTCAGAAGCCTCCTTCCAAGAGCTCAAGCCTCCTTCCAAGAGGCTCAGAAGCCTCCTTCAAGAGGCTCAGAAGCCTCCTGCCAAGAGGCTCAGAAGCCTCCTGCCAAGAGGCTCAAGCCTCCTGCCAAGAGGCCTGGAAGCCTCCTGCCAAGAGGCTCAGAAGCCTCCTGCCAAGAGGCTCAGCCTCCTGCCAAGAGGCTCAGGCCTCCTGCCAAGAGGCTGGAAGCCTCCTGCCAAGAGGCTCAGAGCCTCCTGCCAAGAGGCTCAGAGCCTCCTGCCAAGAGGCTCGGAAGCCTCCTGCCAAGAGGCTCAGAAGCCTCCTTCCAAGAGGCTGGAAGCCTCCTGCCAAGAGGCTCAAGCCTCCTGCCAAGAGGCTCGGAAGCCTCCTGCCAAGAGGCTGGAAGCCTCCTGCCAAGAGGCTCAGAAGCCTCCTGCCAAGAGGCCTGGAAGCCTCCTGCCAAGTGGCTCGGAAGCCTCCTGTCAAAAGGCCCAGAAGCCTTCTGCCAAGAGGCTCGGAATCCTCCTTCCCAGAGGCTCGGAACCCTCCTACCAAGAGGCTCGGAACCCTCCTACCAAAAGGCTCGGAAGCCTCCTTTCAAGAGGCTCGGAAGCCTCCTTCCAAAAGGCTCGGAAGCCTCCTTCCAAGAGGCTCGGAAGCCTTCTTCCAAGAGGCTCGGAAGCCTTCTTCCAAGAGGCTCGGAAGCCTCCTTCCAAGAGGCTCGGAAGCCTCCTTTTAAGATACTCGGAAGCCTCCTTTTAAGATACTCGGAAGCCTCCTGGCAAGAGGCTCGGAAGCCTCCTTTTAAGATACTCGGAAGCCTCCTGCCAAGAGGCTCGGAAGCCTCCTGCCAAGAGGCTCGGAAGCCTCCTGCCAAGAGGCTCGGAAGCCTCCTGCCAAGAGGCTCGGAAGCCTCCTGCCAAGAGGCTCGGAAGCCTCCTGCCAAGGCTCGGAAGCCTCCTGCCAAGAGGCTCGGAAGCTTCCTGCCGAGAGGCTCGGAAGCTTCCTACCAAGAGGCTCGGAACCCGCGTACCAAGAGGCTCGGAAACCTCCTTCCAAGAGGCTCGGAAGCCTCCTTATAAGATACTCGGAAGCCTCCTTCCAAGAGACACGGAAACCTCCTTTCAAAAGGCTGGTAATCTCTTTTGAAAAGACTTGCAAACTACTTTCAAGAGGCTGGGAGGCTTTCTTCTAAGAGTTTCGGAAGCTTCCAAAAGTCATCGAAGTATGTAGGGACCCTCCTTAACCGTGCGGTAAGACTCGTGGCGACAAAGCAAGACCATGCTGAGGGTGGCTGGGTTCGATTCCCGGTGCCGGTCTAGGCAATTTTCGGAATGAAAATTGTCTCGACTTCCCTGGGCATAAATGTATCATCGTGTTAGCCTCATGATAAACGAATGCAAAAATGGTAACCTGGCTTAGAAACCTTGCAGTTAATAACTGTGGAAGTGCTTAATGAACACTAAGCTCCGAGGCGGCTCTGTCCCAGTGTGGGGATGTAATGCTAATAAGAAGTAGAAGATGTATGAACTGCCAAGCTGTTAGCTCCACGGAACAGCGAAAATTTCAGACAACTATTTGGAGCGCCATGTATCCCGTTAGTTTTCAGGTCCGTTTTTCATACTTATGCGTTAAGCTTGTTTTCATTTGCAGCGGAAAATATAGGGAGTACCTTGATAAATGTAAAAGCTCGAAAGAGTACCTCTGAAGGAAAAGGTTGAGAAACGCTGAGGTAGAAGAAAGAAGAAAGAATCAAGAAAGAAGAAGGAAGATGGAAGAAAAAAGAAAGAAGGAAGATGGAAATAGGCAGAAAGAAGAAGAAAGAGGGAGGCAGGAAGAATTTAGAAGGAAAAAAGATTGAGGAAAAGGGAGGAAGGAATAAAGTTGAAGAGAAGTAAGAATGAAGAAGAAATGAGAAAAGAGAGACAGAAAAAAGAAGAAGGAAGAAGGAAGAAAGAAGAAGGAAGAGCGAATAAGGAAGAAGAAAGAAGAAGAAAAGAAGACAGAAAACAAAAGGAGGAAGGAAGATAGAAAAAGGACGAAGAAAGAAATTCTCTGTTCTCAGTTCTCAGTTCACTTTCCTCTTTCCACTTTCTACTTGTCACTTCCTACTTCACATTACTCATTATCCACTACTCGTAATCTGAGGTGTTTTTTTTTACTATTCGGCTAAACGACATTCGGCCAAATGGCCTGACACCGCCAAAACTGGTACAATCACCCTACTTTATGACTATCGGCGTAAAACTTGGCTCTATTGATAGGGCAAAACTTTCTTCCCAGTATAGAAAACTGCTGCAAACATGTGCTTCGTTTGGTTCTCGATCGGGCGTCACGGTTTTCATTGAAGACATCTACAGCCAACTACAGTATCAGGAACTACTACTAATAATGGTTGCTAGAATGCCGCATGAAAGATTAACAACGATAAAACGATCTCTATTACCAATATTAACGTTAACTGGTAGTCGCATCGTTTTAATCGTCATTTGTTATTATAGCTACGAGAATATTTTCTACAGGTTGACAGAAAGCTAGATGAGCGTCATGTAGATGTAAGTACCGAGCGAACAAAACCTGACCCGAGTGAATTAGTCGTCTTGATCTAGATAGAACTTTGTTGATTACACTGTTCTTTTGGTATTAACCCGGTATAATTTTGTAATTGCAATTTTAAAATACACAGGATTTTGTTTTTACACGATTTTTTTTCGCTCGTATTTTTGATCGTGTGACTTCAATTTACCACCAAACTCTTCGAAACATGTTCAAAAAATTCAGAATAAATCAAAGAAAAATCACATGATAATTAATGTGCGTTAAACATTTAGGATAAGTGGCAAATTGAGAAAATGTAAATCGTGTAAAAACAGAATCCAGTGTATGTCCTTTAAATACTGAAATTGCCCAATCTTAAACAGGTAAGAATCTGATATTTATTTTTATTTTGAACAACTATATTTTTTACAATGTCCTCTATTCAGCAATTCAACATTGTTTAGCGAAGTTACACATTTAAACTAGACACCACTCACAACTATGAGTCTCTCGTGTTCCATAATAGTGCTTAGGAAACAGAATTCAATCTAAGTAATTGCAAAAACCAAAGATAAAAATGAAAAATGTCAGCAAAATGTATGCTCTTTTTCTTTGTATTAAGTTAACTACTAAATTTAATTCATTCTAATCATGCATAGAACAAAACAAGAGTGTACAATCTCACATTTGTTCAGGTAAGTAGACCCTGCAACAGAACCGTCCACATATAGCGTACCATTTTATAGCCCAGAGGATGACGAAATAAAGGATCGTCCATGTGCTATGCATATTATATTATCGAATGCTTATATGAACATATCGCGCATCACGGCATTTAGGGAAACGATCATGGAAACGTACCTGATCTAAGTAGAAGCTATCCCATCGTGACTCGTACCTGCACCTTTCGGCTGGGAACGCAATATTAGTTGCAGTTTTAATTCCACGCCGGTTGGGTCGAGACTTCGTTAGTGTTCTAAGTAAAGCCAGTTAACGTGCGCATGATACTATTAACGCAAGTGATTAATTGAGCTGATGCCCATTAGGCAATTGTAGTGCATTCAAGTGGACAGGTGAAATTCAGCTGAGCGTCCCACCAGATATTATGAAGGTTGATAATATGTAATTAAATAAACAACAACTTATAAAAGTTGTACCATGTGTTAGCAATATTCGATCCGCTGAATTAAAAGAATAGACTTTATAAGAGACAATTTAATTCATGCATCGTTGGTAATAGCAAAAGAAGTTCAACTGGTCGTTGCGTATGCATGAGCTTGAATTACGTGTAGGGAAAACACAAGTATGAAAAGGAACTGGATTCTTGGAATCAAGATCTGTATATATCTTGATTCTACGATGATACGCAATATGATCCGTAATATTATGAGAGCATCGTAGTTTTTTTTTCTGAAAGTAGATCAAGAAAAATCCTAGCATTTAAAATTATCAGACCAAATTAGAGCATAAAATCTATTAGAAAGCCTTCTTTTCGGAATATAGTAAAATTTATTAACATGATAAATATACGGCTGTGTAAAATAATTGAAAACTATTGCAGGAAGTGATATTTAAAAAGTGGTTTTGATATTGAAAGTTTAATTAATATTGTCATCAATCGAAATACATATCACTCTTCTACACATTGTAGCCGAACAACTAATTAATTTATGAATCATCTGTCTCGCATATATAATCGACCATTTCAGCAAATTATATTACTTTAAGTTCTACGAAGATTCAAACAACCTGTTTTCAATATCCAATCAAACCTTTTCTAACAATAATAATCAAAAGCTGACACACTCTCCTACTTCGGATTGAGATAGGAAATCAATAAAAGATGTGTCAACCGTTTAATATTTCAGTTACTTTTCCTGGTAATACTGCTGGGGATAGCGATTAATGGCAGTCACCAGAAAACATCTCCATGTCCTGCAGTCTTTAGTTACGATGAAAAGGAAGACACGTCGGACACATGGTATGGAACGCTGCGACTAAAAACCAACGTTCCTTTGCATGGAATCTTCATCGATGTGATTTTCGATGGACAAGTTTACGTGTTTGGGGTATAGAAAACATACATCTCGGATTAACAAACATATAAAGCAGATCAATTTCAGCAGGCATATTTCAAGGACGTTACAACCAAAGATAATCTACGATTTCATATTGAGGATAAGACATATCAGTTGAACGCTGGAGAGACTTTGATTTTAAAATTCTATGTAAAACATTCGGAATACGGACGATCTCCGGGTCTACGGCAAGTCCGTTTCAATGGACAAAATATCTGTGTGGACCTACCAACTGTGAAGCCAACAGTTACTGATCGTCATCAAATCAAGCCAATTGTGCTCAGCCCGTATGATAAACCGATTGTGTATCCAGATGATCCAATAACACGAGAACACCGACCTAACAGGTAACAACGCACGGCTAAAAATTTGTATCCTAATACATTTGTGAAATAACATTACAGAAGTGATAACTTGCATGATATAACAGCATATTCAGTCCAAGCGATCAACCCTGATGTACGTCACGATCCTGAAACTAACCTTCTTGCTAACTATACTTATCCAACATCAACTAGTTCATTGTTTAACACAAAACCCACTTCAATGACCCGAGATGATGTTTCTAAGATGCAAACAAGGTACTGCTGAAAATTCCTAACTAACTGGTCAATGAGAGATTTTTAACAGATTTTCAGAAACATCGAACGTGTCAACTGGAGTCAACAATCAGAACAGTAGCCCGACGATAGAGAAAAACCGCGAAGAATATGATCCTATTCAAGATCCATCAATTTGGAAGAAGCCGACTACGGAAACATCGACATCGCGATCAATTCGACAACCAGTCCCCGGTTATGAGAACACCAACGACAACAACAACAACTATAACTTAAATGTGCGGACCTCTACTAGCCCTGGAAATTACCGTCCACGCACCACCGAGCGTACTACAACCACGGAATCATCCTATTTTCAAGGGGACCATCATTACCAAAGAAGCTCTACTCAAAAGCCGTCGTATTTCCAGGGAGATTATGCCTTCATTCAACCAGTTGAAACATCTGTAACAAAAATTATATACAAATTAAAAACTATCCAACAATCTAAGATTGTATATAATTTTTCAGACCCACTACATAAACTCGTACGACAATGACATCTGCGGAACGGTTGTCCCTAAAGCGAATCCCCTGGTAGTTCACGGCAGCTCAGCTCAGCACGCTCAATTTCCATGGCACGGTGCGTTGTACCGTTCGTCCTCTACCGAACTGCGCTATCTCTGTGGATCCACACTTGTCTCGAAACGGTTCATCCTCACAGCGGCCCACTGCGTTGCTCTGGAGAAAAGCCGTCGTCCAATAGATGCGGATAACTTGCTGCTCTATCTGGGAAAGACCAATCTCAAAAAGTGGACCGGCCCGGAACAAGATGCCAAGGTCGAACGTATTCTCATACATCCGGATTACAACTACGAGCGTTTCTTCGCGGATGTGGCGTTGCTGAAGCTGAAGGCAGATGTGAAGTTTAACAACTTCATTCGGCCGGCTTGTATGTGGAACTTTGACGAAGATTATAAAGTTTTGATCAACAAGGTCGGACTGGTGCCCGGTTGGGGCTACAATGAACGAGGATTGGTTAGCGAGGAATTGTCGTTCGCGCAGATGCCAGTAGTGGCGCACGAAACGTGCATATGGTCCAATCGAGACTTTTTCAGCAAAGTGACCTCGAATACATCGTACTGTGCCGGATTCAGGAATGGTAATTTGGTAGAATATAATTGTCAATCACATGATTTTGAATATTTATTTTTTCGTTTCGCAGGAACCTCGGTCTGCAATGGAGATAGCGGCGGGGGAATGGTTTTTAAACAGAGCAACCGATGGTATCTACGAGGAATTGTTTCGGTCAGTGCTGCGCTTCAAGACAAGATCACATGTGACCCTAACCACTATGCCGTGTTCACCGATGTTGCGAAGTTCTTGGGATGGATTAAGAGTTTTATGTAAAACAGTGTAGAAGAAACTATTTTAAATTATTCAAATGTACGTACATTGACTACAAAAAATAAATTATTATGTAGGATAAAGTGCGTATTAAGTTTCTTGAAGTTATACTTCCACAAAACCTTGGAACGAACGGATTTCGGAACTTGTAATCAAGTTATCATTTGCATAATCAGGCTACCCTTGCCTGACCAATCAGGCTACCCTTTCCAGACGCACCTTGTCCCTTAGTTACTAGAACTTTGTTATTGTACCTTGCAAAAAAATGCCAACTTTCGTGATCATTTTCCAAGGCTCTCATAGATGTGTAAAATTTCTCCGCAGTACAAATAGCACGTGTTATCCAAGCATTCACTGCCGGAATGCACCACGTTATGGTAAAATTTTCAAAAATATCGTAGTAGCTTTTTTTCTTGAGGCATGTTTTTCTTAGGCGACTATCTGGCGCGTATTTTTCGTTGCGACAAAAAATGAGTGGAGGTGTTGTAGCCCTCTACTAGTGCGCTACTACTTGTTTTAACAAATGGCTTAAGCGCCACCTCTTCCGAGGACCACTTTTCGTTTTGTTGCCCGGCTAAACTCCGCTTCAGGGCGGGTTCAATTTTCAATCAACTACCCGAACGTGCTAGTAGAGGCTCTAGTTCTCGAAATACTCGGTTCGCAACCCCTAACAGTTTCAGAAAGTAATCCAAAATACGTTTTTCTACCAGACAATGCACACGAGCGACGGTTTATCATCACTGGCCAAGTTCTTCCCGTAACCCTTGTGTGACCCCAAATGGCTGGAGCGAATTGTTATGACAGCAGATCTCGGTGGGTGCGTGTGCACGCCGGAGGTCTGGCCAGAAGAGGCCGAGTCATGGCTTGCTGCGCACTGATCGACACGCTGAGGTGTTAATGTATAATCGCACGCTGATGGTAACTTACTCAAACCCCACATTTCCCTTCTACTCTCATTAAAAAAGGCAAAAAAAAATCCTCTAGCATAGAACGCAATGATTTTTTTTGGTGTAGAGCTACGTCTAACTTTTCTATATTGGGGTACACTTTACGATTGCAGAAAACTCTAAAAACGTGATGAAAATATGAAAGACTTTGATCGTTAATATCTTATACCGTCCATTAAGTCCAACTATCAGCTTTATGTATAGTAACACCAGCAAGTTGATCTTCAACATATCGATGTTGAACTTGTCAACAACCGCTTAGAACGTGTGTTCCCAAACTGTGGGCCGCGACTCCCGTGGAGGTCGGTTGTGAAAGACGAATCTTGATTCATACTTTTGTCCCACAAATCTATCACAGCCATTAGATTTGGATGTAGCGAATTTTGAGATTTTTCCAAATACAATGCAATCCAAACAATTCAAATCCAACCAAAATCCAATCCAAATCCAAACCCAATCAAAATCTAATCCAAATCCGATCCACATCCATTCCAAATCCAATCCAATCTAAATCTAATCCATATCCGATCTAAATCCTATCTAAATCCGTTCCAAATCCAATCAAATGCAATCTTAATCCAAATCTAATTCAAATCCAATCCAAATCCAACCAAAATCTAATCCAAGTCCGTTTCAAATCCAACCAAAATCTAATCCAAATTCTATCTGAATCCGTTCGAATTCCAAATCATTTCCAATCCATTCAAAGTAATATAATGATGCGATATGAAGCAATTCATAATGGTTTGTTCAATCTAATGCGAACTCATTTTTATCCGAATTCTAAAAGCCAATGTGGGAGGGTCGCAACCAATATGCGATTCTGCTAGGTGGGTCGCATGTACAAGTAGTTAGGGAACATCTGGCCTAGGATATGACATTTATCTAAAATTTCGCAGATATCATACTTAAATGAGATAGCATAAGTATATACCTAAACTTATGTTAACCAGTACTATTAGCCAATAACACCAAACTCATGACTTTGTGAATGCTGGCAACGTTTTTGAGCTTCGTGAATGTTGGATATCGTATCCAACGGGTTATTCCGCTACGACTACTTAGTCAGTAAATTCCAAAACAAACTTCAAGATAATATATTAAGCCTTCCAAACAACTTTGTGGCATACGATAGATCTCCATATCTCTCAGATTTCGTTAGAACTAGCTTAACTGGTAGTCTCATGTATACTAAAGTCGCCAAGTTGTACATTCCGAACTAAATTTATTTTAATCAAAATCAATGTTTCCATGACCCACTTGGGATTTTCTAGATTTTCAACCCTTTTCTCGGAAGTCTCCCAGAGGCGCCTTGTGGTATTGCAAACCAGAAACCACTTTCCAGTGATCTCCCGCGCTTTGTGATTTTTCAAACCACAATCCATTTTACAGCGGTCTTCCAGACGCGCTTTGTGGATAATCAAACCACAAAGCATTTTCCAACGGTCTTCCAGACACACTTTGTGATTTTCCGAACCACAATCCATTTTCCAGCGGTCTTCCAGACACGCTTTGTGATTTTCCAAACCATAAACCATTTTCCAGACGCGCTTTGCGATTTTCCAAACCACAATCCGTTTTCCAGCGCACTTTGTGATTTTCCAAACCACAATTATTTTCTAGAGGTCTCCAGACGCGCTTTGTAATTATCCAAATCACAATCCATTTTCCAGCGGTCTTCTAGACGCGCTTTGCGATTTTTCAAACTACAATCCAATTTCCAGCGGTCTTCCAGACGCGCGTTATGATTTTTCAAACTATAAACCATTTTCCAGACGTGCTTTGCGATTTTCAAACCACAATCCGTTTCCCAGCGGTCTTTCAGACACACTTTGTAATTTTCCAAATCACAATCCATTTTCCAGCGGTCTTCTAGATGCGCTTCGCGATTTTCCAAACTTAAATCCATTTTTCAGCGGTCTTCCAGACGCGCTTTGTGATTTTCCAAACCACAAACCATTTTCCAGCGGTCTTCCAGACGCGCTTTGTGATTTTTCAAACCACAATCCATTTTCCAGACGCGTTTTCAGATTTTCCAAACCAATTTCCAGCGGTCTTCCAGACGTCAAAAAATAACCTGGCAGTATCGCCAAAATGTGTGGCCCCAATGGCCGGATCGAAATGCGATGACAGCAGCTCTTCGTGGGTGCATGTGTACGCCTCTTAGATCTGACGAGAAGAGCTCGAGCATGGCTTGCTGCTTACCGATTGACACGTTGAGATCTTAATGCATAATCACACGCTGATGGTAACTTACTCAAACCCCACAATATACCGTTATGACTCAAGTCCCAAACAGACTCATATTCCGAACACTATAGTCACATGAACTGTTATCTGAAACATTTCATTATTATTGCATAAATAAGCGAATTCTCTCGGCAGGTGTATAGATCAAGGCCATTATAGTAGCCCAACAATGAGATAACTTTGAAATATTGCTTTTTAGTGCTTCCTAAGTGGTGTTCGCGACGATGGACAAGCTGTGGAGTCACCTACACTAGATGAGGATGAGTGCGCCAATTACCGAGGAATAACCCTCCTTAATTCGGCGTACAAAATTATGTCCCGTATTCTGTTCAACAGATTGAGACCGCTTGAAGAGTCCTTCGTCGGCGAATACCAAGCAGATTTTCGTGAGGGCCGATCAACGACGGATCAAATGTTTACCCTGAGACAAATCCTTGATAAATTCCGGGAGTACAACTGGCAGACACATCATCTGTTTATTGATTTCAAGGCGGCGTACGATTCAGTGAAACGGAATGAATTATGGCAAATTATGCTTGAACATGGTTTTCCGGCGAAACTGATACGGCTGATTCGTATAACGTTGGACGGATCGAAATCAAGCGTAAGGGTTGCGGATGAAATATCGACGTCATTTGTTACCTTAGATGGATTAAAGCAGGGTGATGCACTCTCGAATCTACTGTTCAATATAGCGCTCGAGGGAGCGATTAGGAGAAGCGGTACCATTATCACAAAATCGCATATGCTCCTGGGATTTGCGGACGATATCGATATTATCGGAATTAATCGCCGTGCCGTGGAAGAGGCTTTTGTGCCTTTTAAGAGGGAGACAGCGAGGATTGGACTCACGATCAATACCAGCAAAACGAAGTACATGATCGCTGGCAATCAACGTGGGTTCATTAGTGGTGGTGGTAGCGAAATGGTGCTGAATAGTGATAAATTTGAAGTGGTAGAAGAATTTGTGTATCTTGGAACATTAGTGACGTACAATAATGATAGGTGAAAAGGCGTATTGCAGCTGCAAATAGGGCTTATTACGGACTTCGTGACCAGCTTAAGTCCCGTAGTCTGCAAACGAAAACAAAACTCGCGCTGTATACTACTCTGATTCTTACGGTGGCTTTATACGGCCATGAGACATGGACGTTAAAGGAGGCTGATCGGAGAGCTCTCGGAGTGTTTGAGCGTAAGGTGCTGCGGACAATGCTCGGCGGTAAACAGGAGAACAGTATCTGGCGGCGTCGCATGAATCACGAATTGTACCAGGTGTATAAAGGGCTGGATATTGTTAAGCTTATACAACACGGCAGACTACGGTGGGCTGTTCACGTTGTTCGTATGCCGGAAGAACGTCAAGCGAAGATAATATTTAGCAGAGAACCCGGAAGAGGCCGCAGGCGCCGTGGAAGGCCGCGTACACGATGGCTTTTGCAGTTGAAGAGGACCTGAGGGCGCTCAATGTTCAGGGCGACTGGAAGCGATTGGACCAGGATCGAGTCCAGTGGAGAAGGATACTCTATTCGGCGTAGGTTCATCGAAGAGCTGTAGCCCATCAAGTATCAAGTAAGTAAGTGATGTTCGCAACCTGGCGGAAGATTGAAGGAGCGTAGAGAAGCAAAGGTCGAGATAGAGCGGGCAAGAACCAGAGCAGTCAAGTACGAGTCCCGTCAACGGTATTTGGCTCTAGAGAAGGAAGTTAAACGCTGCTACAGACGGGACAAGCGAGCGTAGGTAGACTTCCTGACCGACGAAGGGGAGAAAGCTGTTACAACTGGTGATATTTGCCTCCTCTACAGTGTCTTACGACGCCTGGAGCAAGGATGAATCCAAGGATGCGACGCTACTCCATTATTGCAGGAAATTAAAGCAGTTATTCAAAGCATGAACTCCCACAAGGCTCTCGGGGTCGCATTTCAGCAGAGATGCTCAAAACTGATCCCATGCTATCTGCGCAAATGTTGCATCAATTATATTACAATATCTACAAAACCGAGACTTTTCCTACCTACTAGATGCAGGGCGTTTTAGTGAAGATCCCAAAAAGGAGATATGACTGTGTATGACACATTAGGGTGGTTCAAAAAATCGATTTTGCTCCACAGTGCTCATCTGATTCTTTATCATGTTCTGAGTGTCCTCTGAAAATTTGAGTTCATTTGGATTAAAACTGATTTAGCACAAGCGATTTCAAGTTTGCATGCAAATTAGTATGGGGAAATTTATTTTTTCATTATACTGTTGATGACGCTTCCCCATTATGCGCAGGTTAAAAGAAAACCTACATAGCTAAAAGGAATACTCAACATCTTTCACTCAGTGAAAACCGCATCTTAATTAATCGTTCCAATAATTAGTAATCGAATTTAATCTATATCATGGTTTTCTGGAGCTAATTGCATAACTCCTCAACAGGCAACATTGCTGCTCGTGGCGCGAAAGATAGCACACACAAATTCAGGCTACTATGTTGCACTGCACATTTCAGTGATGCCCTCAAAGAAGTTTAACGATCATGACTAAAGATTCGCAACGTGTATTAAAATCGATTACTAATTACTGGGGCGATCAATCAACATGCGGTTTTCGTTGGGTGAAAGCTGTTGAGTATTCCTTTTAGCTATGTAGGTTTTCTTTTAACCTGCGCTTAATGCGGAAGTGTCATTTACAGTATACTAAAAAAATAAATTTCCCCATACTAATTTGCATGCAAACTTGAAATCGCTTGTGCTAAATCAGTTTTAATCCAAATGAACTCAAATTTTCAGAGGACACTCAGAACATGATAAAGAATCAGATGAGCACTGTGGAGCAAAATCGATTTTTTGAACCACCCTAATGACACATGTATGTGGGCTGCACACATTGTTTATATGCCAGAAGAGTATCAAGCGAAGATATCCAGTAGAGAAGCTTCGTGGAAGGCCGCGTACGCGATGACTGTTTGCAGTAGAAGAGGACCGGAGGGCGGTTAACGTTAAGGGCGATTGTAAGCCTTTGGCCCAGAATCGAGTCCAGTGGAGGAGGATACTCCATTCGGCGTAGGTTCATCGAGGAGCTGTAGCACATCAAGTCAAGAAGGCTACGCAAAACGCACGAGATAGCGAAGTCTGCAGCTCACCGGCAAACGAAAGCCCTTCCGTCATTTCTGACACTACCCCTTCAAGCATCAGGAAGCAAAAGTGTAGAATAGTATCATAAAAATGGATAGCGGATTATATTGAATGACAAGAATTGATTGCGGAAGATAAAAATTAGTATAGCCAATTCTTTGAAAACTCGTATTGATAATATTTAATTTTATGTTTATAGATCGTAAATGTGGTCTCCAGTAGCCTTGCGAGCAAAGGCGTAGGGTTGCCAATCTGGAGATGGCGTGTTCAATTCTCGGTCCAGTCTAGGATGTTTTCGTATGGGAAACATTCTCGACACCCTGGGCATAGTGTATCCTTGTAATTGCCACACAAGATACATATTCATGCAATGGCGGGCATAGAAAAGAGAGCATTCAATAAATTACTGAGGAAATGCTAATAGAATAAAAGAGGGCCAAGTTCCAGTTGGAATGTAGAGCCATAGAAGAAGAAGAAGTAGAGCGTAAATGTGTATTGTGTATAAATATACAATACTGTAAAGTGTCTTTGTGAAGTGATCCTCACGTCTAAGCCTTGCAATCAAACAGACTGCATGAAAACTGCGTCTACTTGTCTCTATAGATGAAATCGCATAAACACCATCCTCATCTTTCAGTATTCTTATTCATTCATAACCGGATTTATGTCTATCTGTTAAACGCCACTTTTATTCAATAATTATAATCAAACTCGTGCAACGGTCACGACGGCACAGTATCACTTGGCCATGCCCTCATCCTCAGTAGCTACCATTTTTCCTAGCTAGATCGTACCGCTCCGCATGTTTATCAGCAAGCAAAATTTGCGGTTAATAAATCACACATTCCTATGATTAAGTGCCTCATTTAATTACATGTGAAAGCGCGGCATTTAGCACGTCATTAAATTTTACCGGTTTTCAATTTTGTTTTGACTACGGTTCTTCGTGGTCGAAGACGATCGGCGACGTCCTTATACGAGAGTCATCTCTTATCAGCCTCATCAATGTTCTCCGACTGGTTGCTTTTCTAAAGATTTCGCATTTGGCGGTTTGCCTTCAAACGGATCGGACGTAGTTTGCAAATTTCTGTCTGTTATCATCTCTTAGTTGTGTCCTAGGCTTGCCTTTGGTAAGGTAATCAAGTATTTGAACAAGCGTTGATGAAATGTACGCATCAATAGTAAGTTGCTGTCGAATATAATGCTCTTATGCGTATTCTAAATAACGGCTAAATTGCAGCGTGGTTCAGCATTTCGCTTCTTCCTGCTTCTACTGAGTACTCAATCGGCTAGCGCCGGGCGCCAAATAATCGAACAGTCCTATCATCAGCCTGTCACCAGTCCGACTACTACGGGTGAAGTCAACTGTAACGATCTGTTCAATGTGGATCGCGAAAGCTACTATCAAAAGCGGTATGAGGGGACACTGCAGCTGAAGAGTGACATCGCGTTGCGTGACGTTGAGATCGATCTTCGGTTCGATCGCCAAGTCGATTTGTTGGTGGTGAGTAATAGGCACACGACATGACGTTTTAATGCATTCGGACTGGGTTTAACTGTTAACTCAAGATTAACGATCGTAAACAATTGCAATAGTGTTTGTGCTTCAGTTCCAATCAAGTGAAACAGTTGCAGTAGAGGCGAGAAAAATAACTGCATATTGATTACATGTGTTTCGAATCGAGAAATTCAAACACATTCCTAAAGGGGACTTCACCGACTTGTGACGATGAATACATTTGAATTAATTAATTTAATGCCGTTTTATGATTTTAGAATTATTTTGGAGGCGCAGCTAGTGTTAATAATCGTGATTTCCGAATAACTAAGTCCGGTTACAAACTATTCCCTTATACGCTATTAAGGATAAAGCTTGAAGTTAGCTATTCCACATCGTCACCCCCACAGCTAGAGGAGGTTCGACTTAATGGAGTTATTGTATGCCCCATTAAATTTGTTAGCAGGTAGATATATAGCTCAATCATTTAATGATATCCCATTTCAAGACCTGATTTCGACTCCCAGAACCAGCGTTTCAACCGAATCATCAACTCCAGTTTATCGCTACCCGCCAAACAGTTGGAGTCTCGAAAGAAATCCAGTTCCGTTACTACGACCATCGGCTATCAGCAATATCCCTTCGTTTCAACCAATTCAGCAACCGGCGGCTGTGCCACGCAATTTCACCGATGAGCGAGAAAACCGTTTCAATTCATCATGTGCGGCAATGAGTCCGAGCATTATTATCACCGCCGGTCGTTGGGATGGAGAGTTGACACTGAACACTGAGGTGGCCGTTGAACATGTGGAGATTGAGATTGTATTCGATAGACCCGTTTACGTCCTTGGGGTGAGTAGAGTGAATATGTTTTAACTTATTTTGTCGCACGGCGGACACGTGAATTGTATGTGCTATAATACGTTCCATAAACTTTTGTGATCCGAGAATGTAACTACAGAGTGTTGCGTTAACTGTGAGTTTTGACACTAATAACTAGTGATAGTGGAGACATTCAATGCTCAACAATGTATCAGTAGGATGTATGAAGGACTCCATGATACGTAAAAATCGTCCATTTCCAAAAAATGACGAAACATGGCAAAATAGGTATCGACAATCAGTATTTTGTAAGAATTATTGTCGGCGAAGCACAAAACTAGAATTCGGAAGTCGGGACTTCCGAACCGAACTTTCTTCCAAAATTTTATCTGTCAAACTAATTGATGCGTTTTTTAACGAATTTTATTTGCTTATTATCTAATACATACATTCATCTCTTAGACTAGATGTTCCGTGTTTTCTTAACACTATAATCCTTATTTGCTATGATACATTTTTTTATTATTATTAATACATTTCAATTGCCTCTGGCAGTTAGGATGTTTCCACTAGTTGAATTGAACCTTGTAGGAATTACAATGTTTTAAACTTAAACTAAACTCAACCTAATTTATACTAAGGGTACAAGGAGCTAATCGTACAATAGAAGATTGCAATTGCTGTACTCAAGCACTTCTTCTAAAATTCCGGCCCTAGCGCCGACTGGCTTACTGAGATCCACTGCTACGCTGTCTCGATCCCTCGCCGGTCCACAAACTTCCTAACTCGAATCCTCCTGATTCCCCCCGAAGTCGAGGGTGGTCCACTAGTTCCGGTGAAGGAAACTTCCGCACGGATGGTGCCACGACTACCGGCGGCTATCGCAGGGGACGCTTTCGCGCATTGCGCCGACTTCGTCTTCGGGTTGCAGAGGTGGTCCGACAGTTTCGGTGATGGATGACGTCCGCACTGGCGGTGCCGACATACCCGAAGCACTGCCTTCATCTTTCTTCTTTCTTCAGAAGGTTGGCGGTTCGAGTGTTGAGGTCGGTCCGAGGATTCCGATTGGCAGAAGACTTCCGGTTCGCTGGCACCCCGACGACTCGAGACCAAAAACTGCTCACTGTGCTGGATTTCCCTCCAGACTGACGCTTACTTGCTGGTCCCTTCTCCATCTCAACTGGATGATCTTCATTAATCCCGGCCCGCCATCGCCTTCTTGTATGCAGGGCATTGGAAGCCACCTGTCGTATGGTCATTTCCGTCCTCCGGTTTGCAGAGCAATCATTTTGGTTGCTTCGTGCAATCTTTAGCAACGTGCACTTCTTCGCCACATTTCCTACATATACCGAATCTGTCCGGGCCTTTGCAGCTTCGCGCCTGGTGGCCAATGCATGGCGATCCATCTGTCCATACTGTTGTGACCGGAGATGCGAATGAAGGCTTTTCATTTTTGCTTCTGTACTTCTTAACAATCATTGGAAGACTGATTTACAATTCTATTCTTCTGACATTTATAACAAACCAAAGCCTCCTATGGGAACTATTATAAGCACTCTATCCATCACTACATTACTCCCTTTCTCTAATCTCTTTATGTTCTTTTATTTGTACAGAATATAGTAATCTAAATAAATAAAAATGAGTTGAAGGCTCGTTTGTCATGATTCAACTCATGAACGAATTGCGTGGGATCAGCTTTCTTTTGCTTCTATCTTCCTCGACATTTGTTGGATGACTGATTTGAAATTCTATTTTTCTTACGTTCATCATAAACCAGAGGCTCATATGTTTCTAATCTACATTGAAATATGTTTACTTTACAACACATACCATCTTTTTACAATATTATTTTAAAGAAAATTGTGAACTTGAATTAATTCAGTTTGCAATAAAAGTCACAGTAACTTTATCACTTTTCTGTTAATCATCCTTCTAGTCTTCGTATTATCTGTTGTTAAAGGGTGGATAACTACCGTATTTTCATTTAATTTATGAACAGATCACAACCTTTCATGATGATTTGATCACTTAGAACATTGAATCTGCTGCACACAAAATAATTGTTTTCTATCTCGAGCGTGGTTCGGGCTATAGTTACGCATGTAAGCATAGTTACAATAGATTAATATTCAACAATAAAATTTTGAAATCTTTAAAAAATGCAAACGTGGACTTCATTGTTATATCATAGATAATATTAAATAATCGCAACATTTCTTTTGTCATTTCATTGCCTGTCAACTCTACACTGCCAAAAATATCTATATAAGATATATGTGCCGCCGTTATAAATTTTTGCAATAGCTCCACCCTAACATAATCGATATAGAACCACACATAAATTAAATAATTGCTAATTCGAGACCACTCATAAAGTTTATTTGGATATATATTTTATTAGCAGTTCACATGGAGAATGGTTATGTGTGCGCTGATATACATCATAAGTTAAATCTATGGATTTTCGCCAATAAATATGTGTGGATTTTTAGTAGTGTATGATTTACTCCAAATAATCCAAAATAATGAACGGTTTTTTCTATGCCCATGATTTGTTTTTTTTTTTTACATAAATCCATGAAATGCGAATATTGCTGTATTCAGTTCAATTAAAACCGATTTCTAAACCACTGTTAGTTTATAAATGAGTTCGTTTCAACATTAAAAATGATATCTATTGTTATCATCAAGTTAGTAATCATTTGGAGAACTATATATCTCATGAAAGCAATCCATTTTCTCTTCATTGGAGTTCCTAATAATTAACTAACTATGGACATTGATTGATCGGTACTCCGTATACAATATCGGAGATGACTATTCCGCATTCTTTATCGGACTTATCAACAGGGTTACTCTACCTTATCCAGCAAAGCTTAGTTCAAGTATGGTTCTCCACCTTCTCAATTGGACCAACCATCATCATCTTTATTTAGTAACAACTAGATATTCCGCCTTCTCAATCGGACTTATCTGAATTTGTCTCTGCTTTATAGAACTGTGGTACTCAACCTGAACGTAGAGCATCATTCCAGTACTTTGCTTTTTTTTCTTACTCGCCGAAGTAGTATTTGCTTGACCTAACATTGTCATTGGAAGCCATCAGGTATTCCAGGTTGCATTTAGTGTAACACAGTGTTAATCCAGTCTGAAAAGCCCTCTGCTGTTGTCTTTATCTGCTCTATAAAAGCATATTGTGAACTGGAATACCTCACTACTTTTATTGGACTTCAGAATATTCTGCAATCTTTATCAGAGCCATACAGTAATATAGTAATATAGAGCCATACAGTAATAACAATTCAAAAATACAAGAGCCTTTTCCGATCTTCGATGATTTGATTTTATAAACGCAGTAAACAGCAACCTAAATTATTGAAATTGTTCCAAAATACGCCAAATTTAATATTTCTGATTCCATTCAAATTTCTTGCAATATTTCTTCAGAATCGCTTCTTAGTTCCACCTAGGGAGACTCAATTGCGCCAATGTTGTGACCGGAGATGCGAATGATACATAGGCTTTTTATTTTTGCTTCTGTACTTCTTGACAATCATTAGAAGACTGATTTACAATTCTATTATTCTGACATTTATAACAAACCAAAGCCTCCTATGGTAACTATTATAAGCACTCTATCCATCACTACATTACTCCCTTTCTCTAATCTCTTTATGTTCTTTTATTTGTACAGAATATAGCAATCTAAATAAAAAAAAATGAGTTGAAGGCTCGTTTGTCATGATTCAACTCTTGAACGAATTGCGTGGGATCAGCTTTTTTTTGCTTCTATCTTCCTCGACATTTGTTGGATGACTGATTTGAAATTCTATTTTTCTTACGTTCATTATAAACCAGAGGCTCATATGTTTCTAATCTACATTGAAATATGTTTACTTTACAACCGACTGCGCCAATGTTGTGACCGGAGATGCGAATGAAGGCTTTTCATTTTTGCTTCTGCACTTCTTGACAATCATTGGAAGACTGATTTACAATTCTCGCTTAACTTTTCAAAATGACCTAAGTAACATTTTTTCATGAATTAATTTGAATACTGCAATCAATAGCTTTCATGTTGTTCTGTTGATTGCGCTATTCAAATTATTTCATGAAAAAAATGTTACTTAGGTCCTTTTGAAAAGTTAAGCGAGAATTCTATTCTTCTGACATTTATAACAAACCAAAGCCTCCTATGGTAACTATTATAAGCACTCTATCCATCACTACACATACCATCTGTTTGATGACTCGTGGGGCGAATCTCAACGGGCAGACTGACCATCTTACTTTCACCTTAACAGCCTCCACCATTTTGTTGACAGCCGCTGCTGGTAGTCGTATCGCTGCTACTTGTGTACCACCGTACGCTCTCCTCAGCCTGTTCTTCTTCCGACGTAATCTCGTGCAGACCTCTGCACTCGACTACTGCCTCCTGTGTTAGAGCTCTTACGTTTGCTTCACTGCCCAAGGAATTGGCCAATTGAGAATGTCCAATGTCGTTTTGATGGAAGCTAGGCATCGGCTCTACTAAACTCTAAGTCATAGCATCCCGTCATGATGGAGCGCAGTAACGCGGCAACCACAATTCTATGCTTAATCTTGACATGTAGATAAATAAGCCTTCTAGAAGAAATTGTCCATTCTGCTTCTGACCAGTAAACCAGAAGGAAGCTTCATTACGACTACTTCATTACGTCTTAAGTTCCAATCCAATAGGTTATGGCCCTAGGGATAATTTTATAGTCCGGGAGAACCTATAGAGCTTGCTGACGATAATCATCTTTCTCTTGCACGCGCATAGAGGGAATAGGATTTGTCGGGAAACGCTTCTGAGGCGTTGCTATCCAAAGATAATCAAACGTCAGCAAGCTCTATGGAAAAACGTGTCAGAGGACGCCTCCAACCTACTGGCCGATTTCTGAAAGGAAGTGGACGCCAAAACGGTGACATGGAGACCGACTTGTTTCGGATGTAAGAACTATTCTCAAGTTTAGCGAATGCGGGTCAGGAACTGGATGCGAATCTGAAAATGGCCATGGTTCTGAAGAGCATGCCAGAGTCTTTTGATTACCTCACAACGGCGTTGGAGACTCGTGCGGACAAGGACTTGACCATGGAATTGGTAAAAAGCAAGTTACTAGATGAAGCACAAGAAAAAAGGAGAAGTCCCATCAAAGTGAGTCCATCCTACGCGTCAAGTTGGATACTGAAATCATAAAGTACGAACTAGAAGTCGTTCAACAGTTCAATGTCGATTTTCTGGATGATCTTGCTGATGCGGCTCCAGAATCTGAAGAAGATATCAACGATGCAACTCTGGTTGAGGAGGAGCTATCGAATGAAGATTCAAGCATGTACGATACTCCGAACGAAGATGACGATGGTGCAGCAGTCGACGAAGTAATCGAGCCAACTGCCACACCGGTTAGATGATCATCCCGTAACGGAAAGGGTTTGTCGCCTCTGCGTTTCCGAGAAACAACAGGAATGGCATGACAATTTAAAGATGAGCCGAAAACATATAACGAAGCAATGAATAGTCCCGAAGCAGAGCTATGGAAGGCAGCTATACGAGATGAGATTAAATCATTGCATGAGAATGGTACATGGCATTTGGCGGATTTACCACCTGATCGGAAAGCGATTGGCTGCAAATGGATTTTTGAACGCAAATTGGACGAAGACGGCAACGTTATAACGCTTTATACCTCGCAATTGCAAGGTATAAAGCCCGCTTAGTCGCTAAAGGCTCCAATCAAAAGTTTGGGACTATAAAGAAGTTTTTGCATCAGTGGTTCGTCAAGTAACTTTTCTAGTTCTGCTAACGGTTGCCAGCCAACGAGGAATGTTGGTCAAACACGCTGATGTAAAAAACCGCCTGCCTCAACGGGGATATGAAGGAGTCAATTTTTATGCGCCAGCGTCCTGGATTTGAAGATGGAAAGCCAAACACAGTATGCTCATTACACAAGTCATTGTATGGGCTAAAATAAGCTGGTCATGGTCTGGATCAAGAAATTCGACCAAATTTTAAAGCAGATGAAATTCCAACAGTCGAAGAATGACGCATGCTTGTACGTTAGGCAAAATGGAAAGAAGTACTCTTATCTGGTGGTTTACGTTGACGACATGGTGATTGCCTGCCACAAAGAAGAAGAATATGAAGAGATTATCCGTAGTCTGAACAAGCATTTCCAAGTGGTATCGTTAGGTGACATACATAATTTCCTTGGCATCAAAGTAAGACGCACCGAGAAAGGTTTTTCATTGAATCAGCAGACGTATATTCAAAAGGTTTTGACACGTTTTGACATGGATCAAGCGAAGCCGTCCAAATACCCCATGGATCCTGGCCACATCAAGCAAAAGGAGGAGGTAGACAAGTTATCCGACTACTATCATTGCGATAAGTGTTTCCATTCTGGGCAGGTCAATGAGTGCACCAACACAGGCAGACTGGACCGAATCCAAAAGAATACTCCGCTACCTCAAGCATACCATGGACCATGAACTCGTTTTGGGAAAATCTGATTCCGACCTGGAGATGTACGTTGATGCAGATTGGGCCAGTGATGCGAAAAGTCGTAAGTCCAACTCCGGGTACTTACTCCTGTTTGACGGTGGACCAACATGCTGGGGATCCCGAAAACAAACGTGCATTGCCCTCAGCAGTACGGAGGCGGAGTTCATGGCGGTCGCAGAAGGTTGCCAAGAACTACTGTGGATTGATCGTTTACTAGCGAATTTCACGGTGAAAACAGCCAAGCCAATAGTAATCCATGAGGACAACCAGTCTTGTATAAAACAATTCCGGAAGTCCGGACGTTCCATTAGCCGCTCAAAACACGTGGACACAAATTACCATTTCGTGTACCAACTAAAGGAGGATGGGATGATCCGGATGCAGTACTGTTCTACAGATGAAATGGTGGCCGATATGCTGACAAAGCCCCCGACCAATGTGAAGCTATCAAGATTCAGGGAAGCAGGTGGAGTTCACCCGTCGAGGAGGAGTGATGGAAGCTAGACAGCTTCCTACTAAACTCTAAGGGGCAAGCCAGAGTAAACGCGACGAGCGATGCGACGCGACGCGACTCACGTAAAAGAATAACAATCATTATCAACAGGCTGTCAAATTGCACTGTCGCGTCGCGTCGCATCGCTCGTCGCGTTTACTCTGGCATGCCCCTAAGACATAGCATCCCGTCACGATGGAGCGCAGCAACGCGGCAACCGCTTACCCTAATCCGATTGGCCGGATTTTTTTTTTTTTTTTTTGTGTCTTTATTAAGGAGACTTTCAGCCCGAGGCTGGCTCGTCTCCGAATTGGCCGGATTGAATTATGACCAAAATACGACTTTTTATACCCAAAACGAGTTAAAAAACTATTATTTTTATAATGAACGGCAACATTACCGCAGGTGAATTAAACAGAGTTTTTTTTTTTAATATTCTATGACTTCTTATATGCTACGAGCTCGGTGGTCTAGTGGCTACCGCTTCTGCCTTATAAGCAGGAGGTCGTGGGTTCAATTCCAGGCTCGTCCATTTCCTATTTGTATTTCTATCTTAGTTCTTTCTGTGTTTCACGTTCTCTACCAAAACGATTCCTACTGTTATAACCTTCCACACAATCCCAAAACCTCCCGTGGCACCTATGAGAGGTCGTAGAGTTCTCTGCATCTTTCTTAAGTAGGTGTCCAACTAACCATCCTTCCCCTTCCTCTCAGCATTCGCAAGGACGTGGCCAGGACAGATCTCGACTATTGGAAAGTGCCTTGCTTCCATCTAAGAGGTAGTGATTAGTCCCAAATCATTATCTGTGGTAACGGATGAAAGTGAAGCTACTCTCGTACAATAGTGTTGGCTTGTACCTAGGATAGGATGTGCCAAGTAGTCATTAAAAATCGTACCGATTTTCTGTCACAATCGTACCGGTTGCTGATTGGTTGAAAATGACAATCGATTACTTCGATTGGTGGCGGCGCGTTTTTCGTAGGGCAGCATGTTGTTAGTTTGGCCGTGTTGCTGGTTTGTAAAGTTGATATTAAGCAAAACACGTAAATGTTTGAGTTCCAGTTTTTTGGCACAAAACCAATTTATATTGAACTGCAAACGCCATATAAATTTATCTAAAGGCTTGTTAAGGTTTAAAACTGTTGATTTTAAGCATTATCATTCACCTTTATGTCATTTTCGATCTCAAAATCATATTTTCATTAGCGAAAATTTCTCACTGTTAGTCTTTCGCTTCTCTTACAAAAATAATGGATGCAACGGAAAAAAAACATCAAATTTTGATACATGATGTTTGGAAGATTTTGTACCAAATTAATTTGGATGCACTGGCGACCACCTCGTCAGAGCAACCGACTAAAAAACAACAAGGCAGTCTTAATTGAGTTGTCACATCCTATCCTAGGCTTGTACCACCTACGAATATGTGCGAAATGCTTAATGCTAAAGCTAATGCTAATTCTATGACTTCTTATATGCTAACTTATATCCAACACTTCACAGAATCTTTTCGGAGAAGTACATACCCTGGACGGCGTCCGATTTATAATTGAAAACAGCACCCTGGCGCTGGCTGCCGATGCCGAGGTGAAACTCAACTTTTTCGTGAAATTTAACGAGAACGGTCGAATCCCGGACGTCCAGGAGGTCAACTTCAATGGTCGGGATCTGTGTCGGCAACGAGTGCGACGGGTTTCTGTTACAAGCGAGGCCTCTGTGGGAATTTTTGACACGAGAAGAGTGACAACCGAACGGACGTTAAGAGAATCGAGCGTAAGTTGAAGCTTGCTTTTTGATGCGTTTTTTTATGAACGACCACTAGTATCCACATTTTTTAGACGACAAAAGCTGTATCAGAAGAAGAGTATGATGAAAGCGATTGCGCCACGATATATCCTTCGAACGATCCCGTCGTTCAATCCAGAATCATCGGCGGAACAAATGCTAAATCTGGAGAGATTCCGTGGCACGTCGCCATATACAATGATGATGTAGGTATGGTCGTATCATAAATTTTGCATTAACTCTAATGACTTTTGACTATAGCAATACCAATGCGGTGGAAGTATCATCTCGAGCCGAAGCATTTTAACAGCAGCCCATTGCCTTACCAAGGAAAATAGTAACGAAACTTTGGAAATGGAACTCTTCAAGGTCTACATCGGTATTGTGGATATCGGATTGATAGATGATTATTTCTTCCATACTGCTGAAAGCGCCACAATCCATCGCGATTATAATTCAGCGACGCAGACTACGGATATTGGAATACTCAAACTTAGGAGGGATATCATTTTCAACAATTTCATCAAACCTGTTTGTCTGTACCGGAATACGACTGACATCAGTGCGTTTTACAACCGATATGGAAAGGTGGCCGGATGGGGAATTAACAGGAATGGCATTGTTACCAACATCTTGAACTATCTGGATATGCCCGTTGTTTCACAGAAAAAGTGTTCACAGACAAATATTCAGTATAACACAGTTCTGGCGTTCGGAGAATCGTTCTGCGCGGGACATGCTGACGGTTTGTTATAAAAATTCCTAATTAAATAACCATTACTTACCATACTATCCCTAGGAAACTCGGTGTGCAATGGCGACAGCGGCGGAGGGCTGGTATTTGTCGATAACTATCGATACTATCTACGCGGAATTGTATCGATCAGCGCTCAGAAACGCAACCAACTCATGTGTGATCCGAATCGCTACTCTGTGTTTACTGATGTGTCTAAGTTTCTCAAATGGATTCGTGAAAATATGAATTAGCATATACAAGGAATGTCATCTTTCGTTTGAGAAATCCTATATTTTGAGATTTTGAGGAAAGAGGGGAAAGTCAAACAAAAATCAAACTAAAGAGGACCCGCAAACCCAAAGTGTTAACTCAATCGATTCAAAATCTCAGCGAATTGAAGTGATGAATGTAGTGTATAAAAATGTGAGACACACTTTTTGGTACTCAGCATCTTTACTTATTGGGTTTGTTCGTCAAAATTTCAACGAGAAGACGGTATTTTTTCGCTATTGAAATTATGGCAAAAAAAATCACTATTTTTCCCAAGTAAATAGTTACCAACAATCGTATGATTCATAACTTTGTTGAACCAAAATAGTTGGATGCAATATAAAATTTAAACTTGCTTGTTTAAAATAATTGTCTAACTTAGAAAAAAATATATTTAAAAAAAAAATTCAAAGTTAAAGAGGGACAGATAAGGATACTGCAATAATTATCTTTGCATTATGTTCAAATTTGTAATTTATTTATGCTATGTATTGGTTATAAAACTAACAAATAGCATACTATTGAAGCAATGAAAAAACATTCATAAGGATCATTTGAAAACTTGACTTTGTAGATCATCGAGGTGATATTTTTTTAATGCTGTTAAATGAGCAGCTCGAAGTTGTTCCAGTCCTGCTCGTTCTTTTTAGTCAACAAACGGACATGAGAGGGATGGGAATAACTTCAAGCTACTTCGAGCTGCTCATTGGACAGCACTATTGTAGATCATTAGTCAGTTATATACAAAAAAGCAACAGATATAATAGATCCTAAATCGTTTTCACCTTCTTCTTCATCATTGGCATTACATCCCCCACTGAGGCATTGCCGCCTCGCAGCTTAGCGTTCATTAAGCACTTCCACAGTTATTAACTGCGAGGTTTCTAAACCAAATTATCATTTCTGCATTCGTATATCATGAGGCAAACACGATGATAGGGAAGTCGAGACAATTTCCAAGCTGAAAATTGCCTATACCGGCACCGGGAATCGAACCCAGTCACCCTCAGCATGGTCTTGCTTTGTAGCCGCGCATCTTACCGCACGGCTAAGGAGAACCCCCGTTTTCATCTAGGGACTAAAATTATGTTTCTTTACGCGTTTTGGGATATTTACCGTTTGTTTGAGGTTGTCCGGCATTATTACCCTATCTTAGAATATCCTAACCGCTTAAAAACCATCGATTTAAATTGAATTGCAGCTATATTTTCATGAAGCTCAATAATTAGATTTTTCGCAACAAATAAGAATACTTATGAAGTAAAACAAAAAAAATATATTCAAATAGAAAAAAACATTCAAAAGCAAAATTTCTCACGAAATACCCCCGTATGGAATTTTACCCAGATCAAACCTGTCGTTGCCTAAACTTAACTCAGTACCTCCTTACTGCGACCCCACACGATCCCGAGGAATTAACCGAAGCTCGGACCCGTGCTTCAGGAACACGTTGCCAGCCGTTTGCTGGGGATTGATACCGATGCCGTCGTCGGTGATGATGGCACTGGTTGCCGGAGGGACCTTGAACTCTTCGGCGGCGAACTTTAGCACTGCTGTGAAAGGCGTAGCTTCTGGAACACTGAGCCTGCAATTTCGTATTTTATTTTACTTATTGGCCTTCGGTCTGTAAACCATTGCTCCGTTTACTTACACTTTGAACGGAAGCTTTGGATCTGAAGTCAAAGTAATTTTGAAAGTAACTTTCGATCTGCAAAGATGACAAAAGTGAAAGTGATGACACTTATATCAGCAAAGGTTGTACTATACTTACGCCATAATGTATATCGAACAAACAGAAAAATAGTTATGTAGTTATAATACTTTAATATGTTAGGTATTTTATATGTAAAATCCAACAAAAAACGAAGTTTTTTCTCACGTTTGCTTCGCTGATACAATCAGATGGATGGAATGCAACGAAAACAAATTTTGACAGTTAATGACACGTTGCTCTGCTTTTGGCTGCGTATACCGTTGGCTGCGTTCTAACCATTTACACTGGAAACCAAAACTATCCCAAAGTGGATTATTTTCACCAGGGGGGGAGTAATCTAGGATACACTCAGAAATAAAATAAATCTGTTCAAGCATTGAAATAAACCTTTTTAGTCATTTTTTACTTTTAAACTATGCATAGTATAATAGGTATACTATCTAGGGTAAAACGACCTATTATGGAGGGGTTAAGCACCGTTTCAAAATGTAATTAATTACAAAAATTCTTCAAAAATTACCTGTTGGTCGAATTCCATATTGTAGTAGTTGAATAGGATGCTCGTTAACTATAGTTTCGTAAATATTACGTGAATTGTGCTGAACTTAAGTTGTTTTGTTTTTCTCACAATGAAAACAAACTACCGCAATAATAGGACGCAGTTGCCTATCGTTGCGATATTTTTTGAAGGTCAGTCCTATTGTTGCGGTATTGCATGTAATTCTTATGGAGAGCGATACCGCAACAATAGGACCTTAGCACTACCGGAATAATAGGCTCAAGGGATTCAAATTTTTAACGAAAAATGTTGATTTTTCATCATTTTGAACGAAATATTGTCAAACAAAAGCTGTTCTAGTCGTTAATTCGAAGAGTTTTAGCGTACCCACAATTGTTTTCAATGGTATTATATCCAGAATGGACTACTTTAACACTACCGCAACATTAGGGCATACCACAACGATAGGACGTTTTACCCTACTAATGTAATTTATACTAAGGGTCTGTCTCATTTGGAGAATTAAACCATTGACGAATACATAGACGGAATGCTGGCCAGTTTTCCGAGCACCACTCAGTACCCCTGGGGAGTGAGCGATTACAATTATTAAAATCACCCGACCGTTGAGAAGCCCCTCAATTCGAAACACGTCAGTTTGACAACAATAGAGATGAGTGACGTTTAGCGCTCGCACACTGATGTGTAATTCGGCATGTGTAAATACATATTTGTTTTCCTTCTGCTCATAACCTCAAAATTGATCGGGTCATCACAATGATTCCAAAGGAATCGAAATATATATGGAAATACACTAATTTTAACCCAAGCTTTGCTGAGTAGCACCATCTAGGAGTGTTTGTTTTCCTTTTATCGCCACTCACACATTCGGACGTGAGAATCTCAATTGTCAGTTATGCTTATTCACGCATAATTTTTCATATCGACGTATGTAACAATTATGAGGATTCGAGAAATCCTTTACAGAAAGTTGGCAAAACTTTTTCTAAAGCTGTTTAAAAACTAAATATTTTTTCAATATTTTTTTCCGCTGGCATGCATTAATACATGGCACTTAATAAGCGTGCTTCACGTCATAGCTCAGTTAATTTAAATTCCCTGTGAAAAACGATAAAATTATACATACACCGGTATGTTGTACATACGTCGCTGTACATTGGTCGGTTTTCCATAGTGCACGATTGACGCAACTGCAGTTTTGTTTTGTTTTGCTTTTTTGGTACATAGGTCGCTCTTAGTTCCCATATGTTAAAGCGACGTAAGTAACAGTGAGACTCCAAAAAACGAAAATTCTACATACGTCGATTTGCAAAAAGATTAAATTAAAGAATTTTTAGATCTAACATCAGTAAAATCTATGCGTATTATATTTATAAAGTCGCGTGTGATTGTCATGTTGTATTAAAAACCTCGTTTTGTTTAGAAATACTAGAATAAGAGATCGGCGAAGACGCCATCTTGTTTCCAATCGAACCGTCAAAAGCGGTTCCATTTCGACTTGTTTACTTTTTGCATCCATAAGAAGCAAGCAAAAAGTTCAAGTGCTGCCAGAATTTTTTTCACGATTTCATGCATTTTCATACGTTGCCATTTCGACAGTTTTTCACTCCGCCGGTCTCTGGTTATAGGGTTGCTAGTTTTGTTTACTTTTGTTACATACGTCCTTATGAAAAATTATGCTTGTATTTATTTATTTTCTTTCTCCGATGTTTGTTTTTGTTATCGAATTTTTCAATCGCGTTCGAAATGTTTTTGTGGAAACGAATGAATCGTGTTGAATTGGTTGAATTGGTTCCTTTTGGTGAATGGAAATATAGGTCATTGGATACTCACCAGCTAGCGGAATGGTGCATGTCATATCTCTGTGTGAACTACAACAGCACCTGCAAGCTTTCGCCGCGAAGTTTGAAGAGTCTGCATCCGGACAATCAGGATTATTTGCGAGAGCACCGATAGCCACCGGTGTGAAGGACTACGACTACTACCAACAATGTATGAACGAGCTCAACAATGGGAAGAAAGACTGCACGGCAGACGACAAGGGTTGTCTCTGCTTTTCCGAAGGGAAATCAAAACAATCGGCCGCGGCAGCCAAATCGACCATGCAGAAGGCAATTACCTAGTTAGCTCGGAGCACCAATCGGACATGGTTAGCACCAGTCTGTTCGAGTCGAATGCCAACTTGGTGAACCAGTTTAATCCGGAACACGACGGTGCGGATCTCTGACATTTGGCCTACGGATCGTGGAAGTCGCTTCGTTTCATTGTGATTCTGCCAGTGCTGATTTGTTTCATCTGCACCATCCTGAGCATTCTGATCATTTTCCAGATCTACAACTAATATTTGCTGCAAGGCGAATCCGGTAAATAATTTAAAAGCTTATTCATAATAAACTTATATTAATAATAACTATTTTGCATGCAGCTATCAAATTGGTTTTATTTGCCACGGCTTCTAAACCTGGTAGAGTGCCGGCAGGTGATTTAGGATGTCACGGAACGAAACCAGTGGGAAAGTTGAACACTGCTTGAGGTCATTGGATGCTCACCAGCTAGCGGAATTGTGCATGTCGTATCTCTGTGTGAACTACAACAGCACCTGCAAGCTTTCGCCGCGAAGTTTGAAGAGTCTGCATCCGGACAATCAGGATTATTTGCGAGAGCACCGATAGCCACCGGTGTGAATTCTGAAGGACTACGACTACTACCAACGATGTATGAACGAGCTCAACAATGGGAAGAAAGACTAGGCAGACGACAAGGGTTGTCTCTGCTTTTCCGGAGGGAAATCAAAACAATCGGCCGCGGCAGCCAAATCGACCATGCAGACGGCAATTACCTAGTTAGCTCGGAGCACCAATCGGACATGGTTAGCACCAGTCTGTTCGAGTCAAATGCCAACTCGGTGAACCAGTTCGATCTGGAACACGACGGTGCGGATCTCTGACATTTGGCCTACGGATCGTGGAAGTCGCTTTGTTTCATTGTGATTCTGCCAGTTTCATCTGCACCATCCTGAGCATTCTGATCATTTTCCAGATCTACAACTAATATTTGCTGCAAGGCAAATCCGGTAAATAATTTAAAAACTTATTCATAATTAACTTATATTAATAATAACAATTTTTCATGCAGCTATCAAATTGGTTTTATTTTCAACGGCTTAGGACGAATCTCGTCGCCCGGTTCTCTAGGCTTGCAACTCGCAAGCATCTTTCGTCAATCTATAATAGTACGGAGCGGAGACTACTCGTTGATTCGAAATTTGGAACCACATCAAAACAACTTGCAAACCTGCACTCAATATTAGCCAGAATACTACTGAAGATAGCAGATCTTCGATTAGCTCGTCATGCATGTCAAGCAGACATTTATCCGGCTTTTTGTTTAGGGAAGCTGAAACATTTCCAAGCTAAATATACTTTTAACAATGATATAGTAATACAGATGAAAGTTAAGGTCACATTCACTCACAGTACACTAATATGTACGTCTAGAATTTGAGAAAGCAAACCTAAAATTGTAGGTTACATAATTAGCTGTAATATTCCGATGGGTTCCTTAGAACTAGAAACAAAAACAAGCTAGCCAATTGTGAAGAAAAGTATTTTACTCTCAGAATTTAGAATGTTTCATTATTTTTATCTAGCTTTTTGAGCGCATGGAGTGATAAAATTACAGGAAATGATAAAGTAGTTTTTAAAACTTTCGTGAAATATAAGATTATATAAGTAATAATAATTTGGTTTTTATTTGAATTTAAAGTGCAAAACAATTGTTATTTCGAAAGTTTCACAGTTAATTCTATAATAAAATACATTTTTGATTTAAAGAACAAAATGTGATTTTGAAAAGTTATAAGAACGTTGTTTTGAAAGGTAAAATGTTATTTTGAAAGGTCGGTTCTTGTCATAGTTCTTACCGAAGTGACATTTATCAAATTGTTATTTAAACAATCTTATACTTTCTACTGAAAATCACTAACTGATTTACCAACGTTTCTTTTATTTCTACCAACGATTTTTTTTTTTGTGATAGGAACTTTTCATGAAAAACTATTTGGTACCGGTTAGGGGCAAGCCAGAGTAAACGCGACGTGCGATGCGACGCGACGCGACAGTGCAATTTGACAGCCTGTTGATAATGATTGTTATTCTTTTACATGAGTCGCATCGCGTCGCATCGCTCGTCGCGTTTACTCTGTCAGGCACCTTATGAAGGATGGTGTCCGCTACTACGCCCACCAAATATTTTTTCGATTAAGCTGCTTAATTTTGAGAAATCGAACCTTAGATGCCTTTCGCCATACTGATTTCAGAAAGTTAACTCCTGGTGTGCCGCTGTAAGCACGCTCAAAGCAGGCGATTCATTGAGACTGACTAATTGATTGAGATTGATAAATTGGTTTTACTCATTGATTGAGATTCATTAATTGATCGATTGAGATTGATTATGATTGATTGAGTAATAATGTTGGATTGAGATTGATTAATTCATTGATTGAGATTGATTGAATTATTAAGATTAATTGATTGATCTATTGAGATTGATTATAATATTGATTGATTGGCTGATCGATTAAGATTGATTTTTTGATCGATTGAGATTGATTAGGATTGATTGATTGAGTGATATTGTTTGATTGAGAGATTGATTGGTGATTCATTGATTGAATGATTGATTTTTAATTTATTTATTAAGATTGATTGATTGATTATTTAGTTGATTAACTGAGCTTGATTGAATGATTGATGGATTGAGATTAATTGAGTAAGATTAATTGATTGGTGAGGATTGTTTGATTGCTTGATTGAGATTGATTAATCGAGATTAATTGATTATGTGAGATTGATTGACTTATGGATTAATTGAGATTGATCAAGATTAATTGAATGCTCGAGATTGTTTTTTTTAATAATGATTGATTGGTTTTATTGAATGAGATTGATGGATTGAGAATGATTGATTGAATTTTTTTACTGATTTAGATCGATTAGGATTGATTGATTGATTGATTGACTGAGCTTGACTGAATGATTGAGATGGATTGATTTATGGATTGAGATTGATTGATAGATCGATTGAATAATATTGACTGATTGGTTTATCAGATTGATAATTTATTGATATTGATTCATTGATTGAATGATTGAGATTTATTGAGGTTGTTTGATAAAGATTAATGAGTGTAATTGATTTTATTAATTGAAATTGATTTATTAGGATTGATTGATTGATTAGTTGATTAATTGACTGAGCTTGATTGAATGATTGAGATTTATTGATTGAGATTTACTGATTGATTGATTGACTGAGATTGATCGAGATTGTTTGATTGATAGATTGATATTGATTGAATAATTATTTCATTTATTTTTTTATTATCTTTATTACGGTGACTTTCAGCAATCATTGGGTAAACCCAATATACAAGATAATTTATTAGTAACACATCATGATAATGCAGCAACATATAGCATAGTTCCGGTAGTTCGTCAAATTGTACTTCATATTGAAGCAGTACGTCTTCATAGCGTTATTAGCAAAAATGGCTTTCTTTTGCTTCTCTTCTTCTGAGCAGTATTTCTCGTTTGTTGATCATGCGTTTGATGTCCTCGATGCAAATGTGACCCTTGTCGCCGTTACATTCCGAATATCGTTTACATAAATATCAAAAGAGTACACCGCGATTTGGTGGTGATGTTCTGACCAGTTAAAGCATGCCAAGTATGTGGTGAAAGTTTTTAGATATGCTTATTTCGGCAACGATCTCATTAAGACGCAACATATCGGCGTTTAGTTATTTGAAACGGACACGGGTTGTCGTTGGTGCCCTCGAACAACAATTCATTTTCAAAGCTGACCAGTGTCGGTGACGACAATCGGTAGTCAGAGTCCTTACAGCCAAGATGGGTGTCATCGGCTGCAGACTTTGAAGATGCTATCATTGACAGGATTTACTCATCAATAGTACCGCCACCATAATTGATAAACATAATGTTTCACTCGCTGGTGGTCTTTTCATCCAGATCGTGGACAACGACAGCTGCTATTAGTTCATCATTTCGAAGATGGAACCGACTCTGACTTTGCAGGTCATTGTAGGAAAAGGCAGCATCGAGGGCAGCATCATCCTAACACAACGGCGTTGGACACCGTTTTGACAAGTGCTTCATGTTAGCCTCGTATCTAAAACGTCAAAACGAGTCGGTTGGTACATGAATGAGGTGTCCGGTGCTCCTTGGGAATACTGTTGTTGAGATGCGGAATGATCTCAATTATGCTGCTGAGGTTGTTGTACAGACCACTGTAAATAAAGGATGAAATGTATCATTTTGTTTGTAATATTTTTGTGGAAACAACAATATCTTATAAATCACGAATACTAACCGTTTTTCGAAACTAGGACTGCCGATTGTCTACCGTACTTTCCTGGCTGCCATCGTAGCAGAACGACAATGTATCCCCTGAATTTCACCAGAACACTCATCGTCGTCGTCAATTCTGGTCTTTTCATATTTGAATCCCGGGATGTCGGGCATCTCGTACGAAAAGATGTTTAGTTTCAACAGCCCTTGGTTGAGTATATTTTTCGGTTGTTTGCTAGATTTTCGGTTGGACCCAATGGCAATGATGTCCCAATGGCAATGATCGTCCTCCACTAATACTTTATTATCCGATGACACGACATAAACACCCGGCCATCGTGATTGACCTTTGGGGTTATTAATCATTGTTGATGGGATCAGCCTATAAAATACACCATCTATAATATGAATTAACTATTAATAAAATAGAAGACTTACCACAAAACAATTAATTTCACCTTATGAAATGTTTTGAACCATCCAGGCTATCCCGAAAGCTATCGTTTTTTATTAATCACCAATTATTCACAAATAGGATATTTTAATACAAGGATACTGCAACTAATCACTTGTGAGAAAAATCAAGTTTTTGTTGTTGCTTTTTGGATTTGACAGTTGGGCCGAAGTGTGAGAACGAAACAAACAGGCAAAATGTCAAAAGGTCGGGAGGGGTCCGGCAATTCGCTGGTGAAATTAATAATGTAATTCGTCACCCACGAGGGGTATTTTTCTCAAAATGAAGAAGAAGACATGGTGCCCGAATTTAAAATGATTTGTACCGGACATTGCGGTCTATGTATTAGTCTATGATTAAACTTAAAAGTGACAGTTCGAAAATTAAAAAATCACCCCGTCATAAGAATGGCTGGTGCTACCCAGCAATTCCAATAGGACATCGATGGAAAATGATTCGATATCTGTCAAAAGTAATCTTGCTCTGCGAGCAGGGTTATTTGATAATTATTGAAATGTCACTTTTAAGTTTAATTTCAGTTTAATTATCCAATTGAGACAGACCCTAAGCTGCAATATCACGACATTATTTTTATTTAGCATTTTGTTTTTGTATAAAATATGTTTTTCATTTACTTGCATTTTATTTACTTCATTTACACCCAACGCGGTGGATGATTTCCGGAAAATGTCCATCGTAGTTTTTTTATAGTTCCATCCTCGGTTCCGGCACGAGTGTTTATTAATTCCCCGGTAACTCAACCGTTTCTACATAGCGGAAAATTCACATGGAGTGGCTGTTCGCTGGCACATTTTGGCAATTTGCAAAGCAACGGTAGCTCTTCCTCAAGGACGACGACTACAACATCCGCGGAGCGGCTATATCATGGTTCCCGTTTTTAATCTGTGCCACACACACGAGTATCACGGCTCGAAGCATTTGGATTACCCGAGGAATGCTTGAGGTGCCACTGGCGCTCAAAACAGCTTCGCTGCGAAAAGTCATTCCAGCACCTGCACGATGCGGGACGGTTAGATTTGGTATTTTTGTGGATCATCCGATCGAAAGAACCGGAAACCCTTGTGTCGGCATGTGAATGTTATTTTGGTAAGCCAACATGATACAAAAAATAAATAGCATACATTTTGTTTCTATCAATTTCATTATTTTTCCCCAGATCCTCGAGCCTAAAGCAAAAGTGCTTCACCATGAAATAATATGCGCTTATTGCTTTCTATCTGGTGCTAATGAAACATTCTTGGTGAGACAGCTAAGCACGTAGGACCAAAATCACTCGCACCCACCTAATTTATGTTCAGCGAGACAACTAGACCCCGTTTATTCCCGTATTATCGAGCTTCTCCATCCTCGGCGGAAGACAGCCAAGCGCAGGATAATGGCTAGCCACACGCATTTTGTTCCAGTTTAATGTCAACAAGGCCCCGGTTCCGTACCGCTAGGTAGTCCTCAAACGATTGCATAACATCAATTCTTCCGAAGATTTTAACCCTTAAAGGCGCAAGGCGATTTTTTTAAAAATCGTCGGAAATATTTTTAGCGTAAATAACTATTGAAATTATTAACATTAAACGTATTTTCGGTTTGTTGTTTTAAAACAACATTGCGCATTTAAGGGTTAATTTAATAAACCTAATAAAAATTGTATTTTGATTTTGATTTTTATGGTTTCAATTATTAGAAACAAAACAAAAACAAACAAACATAACCTAGAAATCATTCTCAAATCCAAAATAAACTAAACAGTAATAAAGCTCATTTATACTAGAGAACGATTTTCTTAAAGTTATACTATCTTGGTATTGTTGGATAAAATACGAGTTTGGGGTCAACCAGGCGAATAGCCATTTAGGCTGTGAACCATTCCACCGATTCGTTTAACTTTTAGTTAAAATTTGACACTTCGATGGTTATTTTCGCATCGTGGTTAAAATTTTACTCCGAAGCCGACCCATTTGAGTTTTGACAGATTGATAGTTATTCGGAACGAAATGGATTTGGCGCCAATTTTCTCGCGAACAAAGTTTAACTATCGAACTGTCAAATCTAACCATGCTCCGGAGCAGGGTTATTTTTAACCACAACGAAATAACCATCGAACAGTCAAATTTTAACTAAAAGTTAAATGAATCGGTGGAATGGTTCACAGCCTTAGAATGACTTTTAATCTATTTAGAATAAATTAATTTCTGAGTGTAGGATCCCGCATACACTGAAAGAAAGGACATAGTAACGCCAACCATATCAAGGGTAAAATCAAAAACATTTTACCACTTGATTTCGGTAGAACGCAATACACGTTTGAAACTACTGCGTTTGTTGGCGATTTTACTATGTTGTTTACAGTGATGTGCTACAGCAGATTTTACTATTTTCATAGATAAATTTACCATGCGCGTTGTGCTATGATCGTGGTAGATTTGACTACGATATGTTATCAGATTACTATAGGTATGGTAGTGACTTTGCTTTCATTTCATTATAATGAAACTAATTGTTTTATTTATATAGGCTTTATTATGAATATAATTTAATCATTTTTAAACTGTTGACACCTTTACACATTTATGTTATGTAAATCTTATCTCCAGACTTCTCGAAACAAGGAAAAGTTTTTCCTGGAAAACCATAATGATGCAGTTGGCAAATGTGGAATGTGTGTTCAAAGCAAGGGGAGCGGAACAAGTTTTTCGAAGCTGAAAAAGACTGCATATCCCACTAAAAGACGGCATATGATGTGTGGATTTTGTCGTCTTTTATTGCATTTTTTTCGGCATAGGAAAACATGTCGTTCCCCTCGGGTTAGATTTCGTTTTACCTAAATTCTTTCCTCTCAATCGCGAGATAAATACTTTTGGACTCCCTGGTTCGTGGTAATAGGTGGGTAATTGAAACTGTTGTTCCGCAATTTTTAAGACCAAGTGGCCACCGGCAAGGGGAACAATACTTTTCAGATACATTCAACACCACAGAGTATTTCTCCATCTTCAAAACAGGATCATCTGCGATGGGCTTTGGGTGCCGGAACTAAGATCAATTTGCCTGAAAATATGTCTTTTCGTTACTCAATGTTTAAAACACACAATTGATAACTACTTACCACATGAATTAATTGTAACTAAAATTGTTTTCAAAGATGCAATTTAATAATGAATTGGAAAAATCGCCCAACACCATACATAAGCCAAATATTATTTTTTGATTGACTTTCGTGTCTGTTTTACTATAAATCATAGAAATCATAACTATGAACAATCATGATTGCAACTATGCGCATAGTAATATTGGCTATATTATACACAGTTAATTCAACCGTGGGTTATAGTAACAGTTTGACAGCTCACACATAGTAATATCGACTAGGTATCTGTATAATTCATTATGTTTATCAGTTAACCACACTATTCTAAGGCATAGTAATGCTAAACAGGTCTCTGTTGTCGCATTTACTACAGAATTTGTATCAGTGTAATTACAAACTGTACACTCAGAAATTTAAAAAACCATTAAAAGAATAAAATCTATACTATTTTCTTATTTATGCGATTTATTCATTGCTTACCCGGATAATAAAAAACAACATGTTATATGGTCAGAATCATTATTACGATGTAAGATATAGCTTCACAGTTTACGTTGCGGTTATCTAATACTTTTCGATCGATTCAACCATAACTGCTCGACATCATCACTAAATGTCAACATATAACATGTTGTCTCAAAAATGTTCTTTATTTCCTGCATTATATGTCAACATTTTATCATACTGTTGAGCGAAAATTTTGCACGCGAAAACAGACGATTTTTTATGGTGACATAACTTAACAACCCATTCAACATACTGTTATTTGTCAAATAACCGTACCACAAACTGTTAAAACTTTATATGAGATTGTTCATTTACAGTTGTCAACATTAAAGGATACTGTTGTCGACCGCACGGGAAAATATCCATGTACAGTTTCTAATTATGCGGGTAGTATAACACGTATACTACCATTGTATACAAAATAAACTAGTGAAGATTTGGGTGGACTTATTTTCGTTAGTATAATCGGTGTTGACAGTTCTTTTCAAGCATGATAAATGTACGCTCTTAGATTTAAAAGTTAAACTTTTATTTAAAAAAAATAAATGCATGGCGATAGTGAAACATTATATATGCGTGAAAGGTAAGTTGTGCAGAACAAATATTACACTAGTCCACGCTTTCTTTTACGTTCCACAGAATATAAGTTCGAAATGTTATTTTGTAGGCAATGCCGGAGAATCAAAAATGTTGGTCAACCAAGCTCAAACTCAAATTCAAGTCAATGCCGGAGAATTGATAATGCTGCCTTCGATGTCCAGGATCGAATCAAATGGATAAACGGTTCCCTGAAACTAGTAGGATTACGAATTATTTAATAAGGAGATTGCAGGAATACCGTGGCAAGAATAATCTGGATGCTATGAAAACGCAACGATCTACCGTGTGTCGTATTCTATGAATCCAAAAAGTGGTTTTCAGTTTGATTAATACCTAATTATTTGTTAAGATTTAGTTATAAGATGTGTTGAAAAACTATGTAAACGCGAAATAAAAACTGATATTTATGATTATATTTTCATTTCCATTATTTTATAATCAAAACAAAACATTCGTTCAATGCAGAATCCAGCTATAATTTCAGCCAAATGAAATTAAACTAATGTTGATTATAGTCAACTTATACATTACTCCCAATAAATCCAAGTTATACTAACGCGGTATAGTACACACCTAAACTAAGTTGGGGTCAACCAGGCAAGTTAGTATGACTTTTAACCTATTTGGTTTTTATTTTTTCCAGAGTGTACATGAACATTTTCCCGTGCGGTCGGCAACAGTATCCTTTACTGTTGACAACTGTATATGAACAATCTCATATAAAGTTTCAACAGTTTGTGGTACGGTTATTTGTCAAATAACAATATGTTGAATGGGTTGTTAAGTTATGTCACCATAAAAAATCGGCCGTTTTCGCCTGCAAAATTTTCGCTCGACAGTATGATAAAAAGTTGACATATAATGCAGGAAATATAAAACATTTTTGGGACAGCATGTCATACATTGACATTTAGCGTTGATGTCGAGCAGTTATGGTTGAATCGCCGAAAAGTATTTGATAACCGCAACGTAAACTGTGAAGCTATATCTTACATCGTAATAATGATTCTGACCATATAACATGTTGTTTTTTATTATGCGGGATGTGACAATTGAATAGACGAATCCAAGTAAAAATAAGAAGAAGACACACGACGGTGTTAACTTTGACAGATCCTATAGGTACTATCAACACATTTTTTTAACATGGAATAAGATCAGTTTTACCACAGATAACAGATGTTGAGGCTAGCATCCCATACGTGTGTAAACATCCGCAACCGTTAATTCAAATGTATTTTAAATTGGGACCGCGTTTGGCAATCGATTAGAGATGGCGCAAGAATCATTGTTATTGAAAACGCAGCCCGATTGCGGCTGTCAAATGCATTGGCTGCGTTCGCTGCATCCTTATGTACTGCCGCAATCAGTTGAGTAGATGGCAGTAGTGGGCCAACGTATATCAATTCAAAAGTTTACACAGGATTTTCAATAAAATTTGTTCTAGCTTCAATGTCTGTTATCTGTGGTTTTACAGTGTAATGGGTAAAAAGATGGTTAAAAATGCTTCTAGTCGAGTGTTTTAGATAAGCATAATCCTTGAGAATAATGCATATATCATTTGCAGTCTAGCATGAATTCATTTCACCCAAAAAATTAAAAAAACAAACATTTGAATTTTGTCATAAAATTGAATTTAATTACCCAGCAACATGGCCAAGCCACAGATAACAGACATTGAAGCTAGAACAAATTTTATTGAAAATCCTGTGTAAACTTTTGAATTGATATACGTTGGCCCACTACTGCCATCTACTCAACTGATTGCGGCAGTACCTAAGGATGCAGCTGAATTACAACCGTCGAACGCAGCCAATGCATTTGACAGCCGCAATCGGGCTGCGTTTTCAATAACAATGACCCTTGCGCCATCTCCAATCGATTGCCAAACGCGGTCCCAATTTAAAATACATTTGAATTAACGGTTGCGGATGTTTACACACGTATGGGATGCCAGCCTCAACATCTGTTATCTGTGGCCAAGCTAACAACAAACTGCCCTTTTGAAAATGTGATACCGCCGATCGAAGTAATCGATTGTCATTTTCACCCAATCAGAACAGACAGAAAATCGGTACGATTTTTAATGACTAATTGGCACATCCTACACACTTAAAATAAATCGCCGAATTCGGTAAAATTTTACCGAAATCTCAACAGCAGAACTGTTCGGTAAATAATTTAACTGATTTTCGGTGATTTTGACAGTTGAGCAATGGAAAAAATACAAAAAATCTGTAAAATAAATTACCGAACAGTTCTGCTGTTGAGATTTCGGTAAAATTTACCGAATACGGTGAAATGAGTTAAGTGTGTATCCTACACTCAAACCAAACTGCTGATATATTCTATGTGCACAAAGCGCATAGATTATAAGATGGGGCAAGAATTTTCATTCTATGCACTCTGGAAAAAATAAAAACCAAATAGGTTAAAAGTCATACTAACTGGCTATTTGCCTGGTTGACCCCAACTTAGTTTAGGTGTGTACTATACCGCGTTAGTATAACTTGGATTTATTGGGAGTAATGTATAAGTTGACTATAATCAACATTAGTTTAATTTCATTTGGCTGAAATTATAGCTGGATTCTGCATTGAACGAATGTTTTGTTTTGATTATAAAATAATGGAAATGAAAATATAATCATAAATATCAGTTTTTATTTCGCGTTTACATAGTTTTTCAACACATCTTATAACTAAATCTTAACAAATAATTAGGTATTAATCAAACTGAAAACCACTTTTTGGATTCATAGAATACGACACACGGTAGATCGTTGCGTTTTCATAGCATCCAGATAATTCTTGCCACGGTATTCCTGCAATCTCCTTATTAAATAATTCGTAATCCTACTAGTTTCAGGGAACCGTTTATCCATTTGATTCGATCCTGGACATCGAAGGCAGCATTATCAATTCTCCGGCATTGACTTGAATTTGAGTTTGAGCTTGGTTGACCAACATTTTTGATTCTCCGGCATTGCCTACAAAATAACATTTCGAACTTATATTCTGTGGAACGTAAAAGAAAGCGTGGACTAGTGTAATATTTGTTCTGCACAACTTACCTTTCACGCATATATAATGTTTCACTATCGCCATGCATTTATTTTTTTTAAATAAAAGTTTAACTTTTAAATCTAAGAACGTACATTTATCATGCTTGAAAAGAACTGTCAACACCGATTATACTAACGAAAATAAGTCCATACCCAAATCTTCACTAGTTTATTTTGTATACAATGGTAGTATACGTGTTATACTAAGCAATGAATAAGTGCCCGAACACAATGTGAACGGCAATGCGGCAGAACGGTAACGGCAAATTTCCAACACATGGAACTATATGGTGCAGCTCACAATGACGGCGCTGCGGCAAAAGTGACATTGTACTAAATCTCAGAAATTTGGAAACTTGCGAAACAGCAAGCTTTGCAAAACGGTAAACGTCAAACGTCCAAATCAAGATCAACGAATGAAAATGCCTGAGGTACTTTTAGAGATAATTTGTAAACAAATATATTTTTGTAAAGAAATATGCTCATGAATGTATATATTTTCTGAGAAACAGCAAGTCATGATGCCCTCCGTTTATTATATTGTCAGATTTTCTGTATATGATACACTGCGCGGCGTTTGTAATGTTCCCAAACGGGTACTTGCACAAAACTTCACGCGGCGAATGACTGTCGAAAGGTACGGCCGCGCCAAACGATACACCGCAATGCTATTCACCCATAAGAATCAAGTAAACGGGGTGAAGAAAGCGCGGCGGTACCTTTCATGGAGGATTCGCCGCGTGCAATTTTCAGAAAATCAGACAATACTAATAAGAGTGAAAATAACGAAAATTATGTTACAAAAATAAACTGTTTGTGGCTATTTTGAACTGCCAGTATCGCCTTTCAACCGTTCACATTGTGGGTTGGTCTGCGGCAAAGCGGCAACGGCAGAACGGCAACGGCAGTTTTAGAACAATTCCGCTCTGCCGCAATTCCGTTCTGCCGGATTGCCGTTCACATTGTGTTCAGGCACTAAATCGCATAAATAAGAAAATAGTATAGATTTTATTCTTTTAATGGTTTTTTAAATTTCTGAGTGTGTGCAGCTAATAAAACATATGAATTGTATTTATGAAGTATATCATTCCTAAATTAGATTTGAAGTATACCAACATAAAAAGCATGAGTACCCCGCAATATTTTTATTGACGCAAAATAAACAATGTTTGGGCGCGAGCAACAGTCTGGAACGTCTTGAAGAACCATAAATTCAACAAAATTGGAACTGTGGAGCACTGGCGAAACTAATCGAGGTAATTATTATGTTTTATTATTACATCCATTATTCAACTTTCTGTTATTCTATTACAGGCAGCACCCGCATACGTTCCCGCCAATTGGGCTTCGGAGAAAATTCGGCGAAACCAGTTCCCAGATCAGAATCGAGAATCCGGACTCAGATACAGCGAGCGATATATGCAATATCTCATCAAATCGTCCAATAAATTTGTCCGGGCCGGATTGTTTGCAACCATAGACAACAGAAAGAGAGGATTTTATTTGAGCCGTGAAACCTTCATTGAAACGATTGGATCATTCAATCCATCGCCCCCTCATTTTGCAATCGCAAAAGACCCCTCACCATATTGTCTGCATTCGTTTTTCCCCTGAAGCTTGGTCGCAAAGATAGGATTTGCAAAAAAACTAAATAAAATAACAATTTAACCAAATGTCCATTTCCAACAAGATTGAATTAAAGATTTACTTTCCATATAATCATTGCCATTTGGGCTTATTCTACGAGTGGAGTGACGTGAGATAGCTCGAATGACGTGCACGCTTACTTCAGTTCACCCAAATATGGGTGAAGAGTACCTAAAATCGCCAAAAAGTGCACATACCTAGATATGGGTGAAGTTGCATTTACCTATATATGGGTAAACCGAGCGAGGAACAATTTCTAGGTGATTTTCACGCATATTTGGGTACTTTTTTATTCTTTTGTATGCATACATCCATGGAATAGGAATCAAATATTGGATTCAAAATTGTAATTAAATTAAAAGTAAGTCAAATTAAAAAGACAAGGTCATTTAAATTTATTAAATTATTCCAATATGTAGATAGATACAATTAATCTAATGTATACAACCCTATAGGTAGTTTCTGCTCTAATCGTAGACTCCACATCGTGTCATTCATTGGGTGTTTCCTGAAAAACAAAGTTGAATATTATATTTCGCATAGCATGTTAAGATATTTCTTCCTGTTCCACTTACCGATATGCGTGGAATAAGCTGAACAACTGCTGAACCTTATAAAAATGTATTTAGTCACCGGATTCATCACAGGTATGACACTCCCGGCTCCGTTGGTGTAATGCAGTGTATATATGATATTGATACATTCCCCCGCTAGTGGTATATTGCGGCACATTCCTGTTATGAAACCCAAACAGTGTTTTCTCGTTGTGGAGATTGCAGCAGAATGTGGGTGGTGGCTCGGGTGATGGTCCATGGCGAATCCGGTTCCTGAAAGGTATGAAAACGAAAGATGGAGTGTCATTATGGAAGTTAGAGGCATGGACAATCATTAACACTCACATGTTGATGAGGTACGTGTCATGGTCGCTGATTTGGTGGGTATAGTGGATTTCCACATCAGATGTGCGCTCTTCATTGAAGCTGATTTCGTTGGGGTGGATGGGGTATTCATACTGGTATATCGTTGGAAGAAAAACGAAGAAATCGTTATATACTCCTAAAGTATCTTGCCTCGTACCCGGGTCGTCCGGGTGCATTACAAAACAAGCCTCCCGGCGATAAAAGAGAATGACAGTATTTTCACTGTTGATTCTGAAAATAAGAGAAAAACATCATGAGAATAAAACAAATACGTATTTGATGGAAATGATTGTTAATATTATTCATTATTCAGATTAATTCCGAACTGATTCTACCAAGGGAATAAAAATTTCATATCTACTTACCGATGAAGGGACACCTGTCTCGTGATTTGACATTTTACGCAGAAGGGCATAGCCGTGTTCCGACCCGTAATTGAGCCGTGATTTATCGTAATTGACTGTTGACCAGTAGATGATTCATAGAGGACACTATTGGTTGTCGATCTTCCGGAGGTTGGCAGAAGTTGAGACGGCATAGCGCTGGATTTTTATTGATAGTTGTCCGGATGTTTGAAAGCGACCGATAAAGAACAAAAAATTTTCGTCGGTAGCTGATTCCACTCATTGCTTGAAGATCAGATTTATACGGCCGTTGTAGAAGAAGGATGATTGAAGAGGATGACTGCTGATTCGGTACATTCTATTGGGTCACGGATCCGAGGGCTCCACAAGGATCGTTAGAGGCTCGAAAGAACTGCTGGCAGCTGCTGGCTTGGGGTTCGTCCGTTGCGTATAGCAAATCCGATATCTTTAAATAAATAAAATAAACAATAAATAATCTGAAACAGGATTTACCTTCTTAATTAGGATTTTACTCACCGCTCGCTTCTCGCTTCATGAACTGCAGGACCGGTTTAATGATTTATATTCAGAGCTTGAAATAAGAACAACAAAGTCCTATTTTTCAACCAAATATGAGTAAATTAATTTACCCATAAATTGGTAAACTCACTTCACCAACAATATGGGTGAAATTTACCGATTTTCTCAGTATATTTCACTCATAATATAAGTAAAGTTTTCAATACTCAAATATGGGTAAATCAACTACTCATAAATAGGTAAATTGATCTAAGCGTGTGAGAAGAGTCGTATAGCCCCATTTGAATAACATGGTCACCTCACGTGAGAATGGCTAAAATCGACTCACCTCACGTCACTCGACTCGTAGAATAAGCCCAATTATAAATAGCAATTTAATTGGGGGTACAATTTATTTGATCCTAATCCAAATAAAGCAAGACCAGAGGCAAGGCCATTACACTATTATTTTCATTACTCTAATAAATGTAATCCATTTGAGTTTCTTAATATGAATCAAAAGGCTGCACATAAAATCCATCTTGACGATATCGGCTATAATTCAATAGCGTTGCACATAGTTTGCATGTACGAAAGTAACTGGTCATATTTTAAGTGCAGGGCATATATATGTAATGTGCGTTTTTATTTGAGTGTAGGGAGTAATGGGTCAAACCACAGATAACAGATATTGAAGCTAGAGCAAATTTTATTGAAAATCCTGTGTAAACTTTTGAATTTATATACGTTGGCCCACTACTGCCATCTACTCAACTGATTGCGGCAGTACATAAGGATGCAGCTGATTAACAACCGTCGAACGCAGCCAATGCATTTGACAGCCGCATTCGGGCTGCGTTTTCAATAACAATGATCATTGCGCCATCTGCAATCGATTGCCAAACGCGGTCCCAATTTAAAACACATTTGAATTAACGGTTGCGGATGTTTACACACGTATCGGATGCCAGCCTCAATATCTGTTATCTGTGGTCAAACACAATTGATACGTTTGCGTGCGTTTTGACAGTTTTCCCATGGGAAAACTGTCAAAACGCACGCAAACGTATCAATTGTGTTTGGCCCATAAGCCTGCCATCAACGAACAAATCAAGCTTAAAGCCCTCTAAGAAATCTGAGTCCGACAGGAGCTTGACATCAAAGGGAGGATCAGTGAGACAGAGTCCGATCTGAGTCTCAGCAGAGCAAGAGGATCCGCCTTACATCTCGCGATTCTGCACCGTTTGCGTCGAGCCCGTCTGGCTTCGAACATGCGAAATGGTTTTGACGTTTCAGCCTGATATGGGTCCGACGTCTTGCTATGTAACGTCAAGCCATGTCGAGCTCCTTATTTGGGGTTCTTCTTCTTGTTTTTTCTTTTTCTTTCATCAATGAGCTCGCTGACGTCAAATCATCTTTCTCTTTCAAGCGTTTAGAAAGGATATGATCTACTTTCATCGTTTTCCGATGAAAACAAATCATATTCTTCCGACGCGCTTGAAAGAGAAAGATGATTAGACGTCAGCCAGCTCCAGTTTTGACCTTTGTTTTCAATGTTGGAAGGTTGAAAATAAAAACATTATTTTTATTTTATTAAATCAAAATTATTAACAGCTGTATAGTCACGCTTTTTAATAACTCGGGCTCTGCGACACCGGTGGATTCCTGGATCAGATTCATGGTCGAACGATGATCAGAAGGAACTGCAGTTCTGGTCACAAATTTCGGAAGTATCCCGCCGGGAAGATGTTGAAGTGTGTGTTTCTTGAAGTGTAGCTATCCGGTAAACGCTGCTATGATATTCGGAACATTATTGCTACACAGAGAAAAAAAAAGTTGGGATTCCAACTGTTTTCTAGTTTTATTTTAACAATATGAAAATTTTGGTGTTTTTAAGAGTAAAACCACAGATAACAGATATTGAAGCTAGAGCAAATTTTATTGAAAATCCTGTGTAAACTTTTGAATTTATATACGTTGGCCCACTACTGCCATCTACTCAACTGATTGCGGCAGTACATAAGGATGCAGCTGATTAACAACCGTCGAACGCAGCCAATGCATTTGACAGCCGCATTCGGGCTGCGTTTTCAATAACAATGATCATTGCGCCATCTGCAATCGATTGCCAAACGCGGTCCCAATTTAAAACACATTTGAATTAACGGTTGCGGATGTTTACACACGTATCGGATGCCAGCCTCAATATCTGTTATCTGTGGTAAAACTTTTCGTTCGAATGAAAAATTGATTGATTTGAAAGTTTTTTCTCAGTGTAAAATTTTCATTTTTACAGTGGAAGCTCTCAGGCCGGTCCCAATCCTGAAGTTGCAGTTTCAGTTTGGTACTGCTTGATGTTATAAAATTTATAACTGTCAAAATAGAACTACAACTTGGTGCCCGCAACGCAGAGTTGTAAACGAAATGCAACTTGGTTTTATTTTTTCATAAAACAAAAATAAAACAAACTAACGTTTTTCGCGGTAGTATTTACCTCGCATACGAACAATAATGAGTTTGTCCATCATCTCAAACAAACAAACACAATTAAATAAATTTGAAACTCAGTTTCATTCAAGTTTCAAATCAGGTTTTATTTGCAACAAACCAGTCGAGCAGTTGCAAATCAGTTTCAAAAAGTGCTCGAAAAATAAAACTGCAACTCTGCGTTGCGAACTGCTAGTTTCAGTTCTAGTTTGTTTTCCAAACACGCCATACAAAACCCAACAGCATTGCGACCGGCCTCAAAACGAAATTTATAAAATAATCAAACACACTTCGAGATTTCACATTTTTTGGCAACTCTGGCAGATAAAAATATCCAAACGATCCAAACTGGCATCCAACGACTATCTGTGACAGTTGTAAAAAAAAGAAAATTCCCGCCGAACTCTCACAAATTTTATTTCTTCGATTAAACAGGTAAGTAATTTGTCTCAAAGTAAAATAAATTAATATTAATGGTTTTAATTTGATATTTACAGCTTCGCATTATTCGCCAGTGGAAAGTGGAACATATGGAAGTGAACGTAATGTCAGCAGCAGTGAGAAATTCGTCGCAGAGTTCCGCATTAACACAACACTAGGATTACCGTCTCCATCAGCAGCACCGTCATCGTTTCCATCCGAAAGTACTTTTCCCGTCGCTCGGAGGCGAGTTATTTTCCGTACGGAACCAAGCTTGAGCTAGCGCTGCAAACATAGTGATATAACAGGCGAACGGCAATGGACGTCCCTACAACGATGCTGCAGCAGGAGATGTGGGAATTCGAGCAGAAATGCAAATGATGAAGGTGGTACGGGACGGTCGTAATAGTGATGGGATGAGATATCTACATTGTCGCAGAGTATCAACGAGATTAAAATTAGAGTCAGTGCAGTTAGGAAAAAATAAATTTATCCAATATCTGTGGTAGTCTGTAATTTAAAATGAGATAATAAAAATGATAATAAAAATGAAACTATTTAATTGAATTATTGATTAATTGTTAATTTTGACAAATAATAACTAAAAATGAATATTTATACAACTTGTTGCTTTAAAAGGATCACTTGATGATTCAAATAGAAAAACTACTTTTGATTTGAGAGGAAAACTTTTATTTTGAAAAGCAATCGGTTCTGGCCAATGTAACGTTTTTACATTAGTAAATTTAAGGGCATCTTTAGTAAAGTCACAGATAACAGATGTTGAGGCTAGCATCCCATACGTGTGTAAACATCCGCAACCGTTAATTCAAATGTATTTTAAATTGGGACCGCGTTTGGCAATCGATTAGAGATGGCGCAAGAATCATTGTTATTGAAAACGCAGCCCGATTGCGGCTGTCAAATGCATTGGCTGCGTTCGCTGCATCCTTATGTACTGCCGCAATCAGTTGAGTAGATGGCAGTAGTGGGCCAACGTATATCAATTCAAAAGTTTACACAGGATTTTCAATAAAATTTGTTCTAGCTTCAATGTCTGTTATCTGTGGTAGAGTTATAAATCGTATGGGAGTTAGGCCGGTCGCAATGCTGTTGGGTTTTGTATGGCGTGTTTGGAAATCAAATTAGAACTGAAACTAGCAGATCGCAACGCAGAGTTGCAGTTTTATTTTTCGAGCACTTTTTGAAACTGATTTGCAACTGCTCGACTGGTTTGTTGCAAATAAAACCTGATTTGAAACTTGAATGAAACTGAGTTTCAAATTTATTTAATTGTGTTTGTTTGTTTGAGATGATGGACAAACTCATTGTTGTTCGTATGCGAGGTAAAAACTACCGCGAAAAATGTTAGTTTGTTTTATTTTTGTTTTATGAAAAAATAAAACCAAGTTGCATTTCGTTTACAACTCTGCGTTGCGGGCACCAAGTTGTAGTTCTATTTTGACAGTTATAAATTTCATAACATCAAGCAGTACCAAACTGAAACTGCAACTTCAGCATTGGGACTGGCCTTAGGAAATGAAATTGAAACTGTAAAAATGCCATCTTCAACAGACGTTATAGTTTTAAAAATTCGAACAGTTTCGTCGGGAAATTTATAACTGGAATACTGCTCAGTTGTATTTTTGCACGAGTTTGCAACATAATTTACTCGAGTTTTATTTCATTCAAAACAATTGAAGATGACGTCATCGGCTACAAAAATTCTATTTCATCGACATCCTAACAGTTTGACATTTGAATTGGCCTCGGTAGATTATTTTTTCGTTTTCCAGTATAAAACATGTGCAGCTTATAACTGCTACTGAAGATGCATTTCTTGTTCTATATCTTTGACAGTTATAAAATGTAAAACTCGGGAAATATATATAACTATAACTGTAACATTACTAAAGATGCCCTAACAGTCCTATACTTTCTACTGAAAATCACTAACTCATTTTCTTAATTTTACCCACGATTCTTTTAGTTTTACCAACGATTTTTTTTTTGTGTGTACCCGAGAATGTACCGCCAGATACAGTGATCGTTCGCTAATTGGGGCACGACCTCACCCCAACTAGCGAATGCCGTTCGCTAATTGGGGCGTTTTGACAAGCGTCAATGTTGTTTACTTTTTGCATTGAACAAAGGAAAATTTTACGCACCAGAAAATTTCGATCCCGCCAAACACGGAAACAAAACGTCAACGCGTTTTTGACATAATATTCTGACGTTTAGCTGCTTTTTAATTGGGTTTCGCCCCAATTAGCGAACCCCCAACTAAAAAGCGCCCCAACTAGAAAAACCCCAATTAGCGAACGTTCACTGTACTGGTACAACAGCCTTAGCAAATGCCTTGTGGGCCCGGGAAGTATCAAACAATGCTTTGGACGCATTACTCTTTACTTGAAACACGCTCCAGCAGTTCCGTTTATGCCCGAAGAATGGATCTCGCATTGAATCTGGAAGGAAACAATTAATGTAGGCTGCAGATCAATGCTTTGCAGTTTTTTTTATCTACCTCCTATGCACGGTATCCGATTGTTGGCTAATCCGAGGCGCGGCAGCCAACGAGGGGCGATTCACTTGTGTATTTTCGATTCAGGCCAACGTATTTGATCACGTATTGATGTATTTTTTGGGTATTTAAACGCATTGTATGCAATAATGTATTTTTGAAAATTAATGCATTTCTCCGTGTATTTTAGTATTTAAAAGTATTTTTATCAAATAAAGGTATTGAAATCGAATGATCGTATATTTCAAATTACTTTTTGACGTTTCATTGTTTACGTTTGATTTCATGCTGAAAAAGCGTTCCAAGACAATTATTCGGTTTTGATTCCAGTTCCAAGATGATCTTTTGGATTTTTTGGATGAATTTGTAAATTTCTTGTAGAATGAAAAAATACTGGGATGTTTAGAATGTGCTGCTCGGTTTAATCCGAGCAACTTCACTTTTTGCTGACCATCACAAATATGCGAATACTCCACAGCCCATTGTCGGTAGCATCTTTCCCGAACCCGTGGCAGCTTGGTCAGTGCTATGTTAAGTACAAAGTACAGAATGTATGGATCAAGGCAAAGTCGATGCGCAAGTTGGGCTCGTTGGGGTGGAAATCAATCACGATCATTGGCGGTCGTCCTATAGTGGTGGCCACTGGCCGGGTGGCTACGGATTCGAGTATTGCGTCAGTGAACAGGACAAAGTTTAAGCCGATAGCGTCAGTCACTTTCTTCGGCTAGCTGGTATAGCTATTAGTGGACAACATTTAGAACATGAAGAACGGCACAAGATTTTCAAAGCCAAAAAATCGTGGAACAGACTCCACATCCCGCAAAAAACACGACAAAACCCGTACAAGATATGTCGTCTTTTTGTGGGATATGTAGTTTTTATCGGGATTTTTCAGCTTGGGAAAACTTGTCGATCGCGGTCCTCTTGATTTAGAGCACAGAAAATCCTTAAGACTTTTCGCATTTTCGCATCTGAACGGTAAATAAAATTGAAATAAAATTGTTAAATAAGCTTTATTTTTTTTGCTATAGTTGAATAACAAGATGAATTCGATTTCTTATCACCGCGGAATATAATTTGCTACACTTTCCAGAATACCAAGTAGTTTTTGAAATAAAATACAAAATGTCGTACACTGCTAGAAAAAACATTTTGATTTTCATAAGTCTTGCCTTATGAAACCCCATGAATTCATTATATTTAAATTTCATAAGGTACCAATGGAAACCATAAGTCTGCCTTATGAAATTCATAGCAATTTATTGTGTAAAATTATCATAAGGTATTCTTATGAAAAAGCCTTGTTCATTTCGATGTTCATCCTGACCTATATCCTGACAGTTACCAACGAAAATGGATTGCTTTCTGGCGCAATTTTTATTTATGTTCGAATTATTTACACCAGAAATATCTTAAATCCTACTGAACAAAATTGATATTAATATTTCACAATTACCAATTTCCATCGATTATTTTGTCGAAGTATACGCGTTAAATCTTATATATAAAAATGAAATGGTCTGTGTTCGTATCCGCATAACTCGAAAACGGCTGGATGGATTTTTTTCATTTCTTCAGCAGAAACATTCGTTATCGTTTCCGACGGGTTTATATGATATTTCCTAATAAGAAAATCACGAGTTAGGTTGAGTAAATCGTGAAAAACCAAAATTAAGATTCGTATGGAAATTTCATATGGGCAGTTCACAACGCGCATTTTCGCCTACTATGCAGGACAACGTCTGCCGGGTCGACTAGTGCTTAATTATTTCTATGCACAGCATGTACATTCTAAAGCCGTGGCATTCTTTCAGCCAGATGTTTTCCCCCGTCATCAGCGTAAGTATGTTTCGATTGAACTCACAAAATTATACCTATTAATCAAATATTGAATTTCTCCTTCTAATCTTTCTAATATTTATTTTAGTAAAAGTAAGAGTACGAACATCCTGCGCTATCAGAACTCAGGGATGACCAACTAGCTGGAAGCAACTATTTGAGCCATGAATCGATTCGACCAAGGTCCTCCGGAAACGAAAACAACTTCACGATCCCCGCTGCTAATGACCTTTTCCTTTTTCCCACGGTGAACGGTGTCCTCTACTGTGCAACGTTTGAAACCCGGTCAACTGGCTCAAGATGTTCAACTTCTCACCCATATACCAGCCATCCGCATCGGTAGCCCATCTCCGTGGATCAAGTTTACGACACATCTGTCATGTACATCACCTCGACACCTTACAACACAGCAACAAAAGACAATCAAGTCTGTATGGACTTCAACGTCTACATACAAATCAGTAAAAGTGCATTGTCCTTACTCCGCGTTTCATAGTGCATTTTACTGAACCCGGATAGACGATGCAAGAAAGCGACTATTATGGGGTTTTGAAGAAAGCCATCAAGGTAATATTCTGTCGAATATTTTAGAAGTATACATGAGAAGAACTAGGTACATGACATAAACTTACATAGCTAAATACAATCTTTTCATTATTCAGATCAGGAAAAAAAACATTTGCCGTTACTATGAACTGCATCACCGTTGTCAGGAGGAACTCGGACGATATAAATAAGGAAACTCTGGTACGCGTATAGGCTAATGGAACTTCGGTCAGCAATGTATATGTAATATTTTTAATCAATGGCTAATATTTGAAGGTAAGAGTAACTATGTTTTTCTTATCCTTTACAGGAATTCCATGGAAGATTCGGAACAGGAAAAGAAGCCAGGTGTACTTTGACCCGCAGCTAAGCCGGAAAAGACGTTAAGTTAAAGTTGGCCTCCGAGAATCCGAGCACAAGGTGAACATCAAAAAGAGCATACGATTTGCCTGCACTGTCGCTGAGCAAAAGGGGCATACGGAATAGAGTGACCGGTAGACATGGCTTATCACAGAAAGCAATTTCTCAGTTAAGATCAGAACTTTGTGTAGTAAGGCATTTGTCGCTAATCATCTAACTTCGGCAAAGAGAGCATTAAGAACCATATAGCCGCAGTTCCCACGAACTACAATGAAATTTATCAAGGAATTTCTGCCTAATTTTGGAGATCCTGTCATTACCTTCTTGTATAGTGCATGACGATTGTGAACTGGGTGTCGTGTCGTATATCCTGCTTGCAATCATAACCTAGTGTACTGCCTACATAAAGGATACAGGATACAGGAACCGTTATTATAACCTTATACGATGCCAATGTTGCTTCTGCTCGCCAATATGCTTCTGCTCGTATTTGTGTGGCAAATCGATCTCAGAATTACGTGCAGTTTATTCATTCGTGTGACAAAGTTTTGCTAGTGGACCAGCTCTTTTTGATTGTTCTGCAACTCCAATATAGTTTGTCAATGAAAACACGAGTGTGCTTAGATGTTCGATCATGCTTCAAACTCACGCTCCCAGTGTATGATAGCAGAAACCGAAATAGCAAACAGGTAAAGGTTCACGACAAAGACTTCTTTAATGGCTCTACATTCCAACTGGAACTTGGCCTGCTTTTCAACTTAGTGTTCTATTAGTATTTCATCAGTTATTAATTGAAAACTCTTCTATGCCTGCTATTGCATGAGTGTGTATCTTATGTGGCAAGTACAATGGATACACTATATGTACCCAGGTAGTCGAGACTGTTTCCTACCCTAAAACATCCTAGACCGGACCGAGAATTGAACTCGCCATCTCCGGATTGACAATCCTACGCCTTTGCTTGCAAGGCTAGTGAAGACCCCATCACCGCATGCTACTGGGAGACCTCATAGACCCCACGACAAAGACTAAGCAATACATAATTCTTGTAGTTTTTTCTTCATGGTTCATGGTTTTGATGGTTCAAACTTGGGATTTCCAAGACCTATTACGATTGCCATAACTGTGGCGATAATGTTCATTCAAGAGGAATATTGTGCTTCCAGTTGAAAACCGAAGTGAGCTCTCGCGACGATTGAGTTTTTCCTTATTTCCTGATTTCGCAACTGCATCGCGACTAGTGCGCATCTATGCCACCGCCGTGCGCCATGATGCGCACTAGTCGCGACGTAGTTGCGACAAAAGGAAACGGGAGAAAACTCGATTGTCGCGAGAGCTCACTTCGGTTTTCAACTGGAAGTACAATACATCATATTATATTTTACAGTTGAAAGAGATTCAGTTTCATGTTGGTGTAGTTAAGGTATAAAAGTTTCAGATCCGTATTTGACTTCTCCGGAAGCGATTTTAAACGGTTGCAAATGCGATCGAATATGTGATTTTGTCCAATGCATTTCCTATATTAGTGCTGCCATTTTTAATTTCATTCTTACTCGACTTACTCTTAAATCAATTAAGATATTGATTATGTATAGCAATTTCGTCATCGTGTTCTTCCCAAGTACTGACCGTCATACGGTCACTTAACGTGCCACTTATACCCTATAGGAATAAAATTCATATATAGTGTTAGTAAGTTAGTAAATAAAAATGATTAAAAAACATATTTCATTATTTTGTTTTCAAATTAAAATTTATTTTAAGTTAAAACATTGTCACACCGTATAAATAAGAATTTCATAAGGCAGGGTTATGAAATTTCATAAGGCAGGCTTATGAAATTTCATAAGGATAATCAATGAAAATGTTAAGGCAACTTTAAGATAAACATATGTCTCATTATGGGCATAATTCATTCAAAGTTCATTTTGTTCCATAAGGCAACCTTATGGTTTTCAATCAATTATCTTGTGGCTAATTTCCATAAGGTAAGTTAATGAACTTCGAAAGGTTTTTTTCGGCAGTGTATTTTTTCTCAGAATATTTAATTTTTCTTGCTTTTCCATTGTTTTGCCTTGTTTTTGAATTTTCGTGTATTTCAGTGTATTTTTGCCTTTCTCGTACAACAAAGTTGTACCGAAAGGCTATCATTTCACTCCAAAATCGAACTTTTTATAGAAGTCTCGGAGACCCATGATGCTATATTGTCTATCCGGATAAAAGTTAGACCGATTTTTATACCGAAGTTGGATTTTTCTCCAGATACAGGCAACTTTCCCAACTTCGGAAATAGTGCGCTAGATTCGCCTACACAGAAAAAACAAAAATTGTTTTAATGAAAATTTTATACTTTATATTTGAAAGTTGTTCTGTTTTGATCAAAATAAAAGTTTTTTTCTCATTTTGAAAGTGATATTTTTAATTTAAAAGTTTGAAATTCCTGTTCGGAGTATAAATTTGAAAGTATCTTCTTTCAGTGTGAAAATTATAGACCTGTCAAACTTCTAAGAGTAAAATCAGCAGTGATTCAAATCGTTCGGGGCTGTCAGTTTGAATATGAATCTGAAACATTGAATTTCCCAGCAGCTGTTCTAGATTCAGTTTTTATACCAGTCAACTGTCAAAAAATAAAACTGGTATAACGCTCCGTTCTATTTTCTGCAGATTTGAACCACGATTGAATCACGAGATTCAAATATTTTTCAATTGTTTTGGTGTATGAATGCGTCATTTTATCTACGGATCAACCCACTTTGCAATTACGGCACTTTTCTTGGCAGTAACATAATGATTTCAATTAATCGAAAATTTGAAAAACATGAATAGAACACTGCTGGGGAAACAAGTGAGTTTGTTCTATATTGCTCCAGATGCAAACTAGAATAGTGGTCGAAAATTTAGAATCAAACTGAATCACTCCTGATTTCACCCTAAAACAGATACGATAAAGAGTGTGCGTGTGGAATGGAAGAAAAGCGAAACAATAAAAACAAATTCTCAAACTGGAGTGCCGAAATTTTAATCGTTTTGATGTTGTGCTGAATATTCTTCTGATTGATAGAGAATACTTAATAAACATAAGGTAGGTGAAAAAAGTCCGATATAAATCGGTATAGTGATAATTTAGGGAAATACCAATGTTATAATACCAATAATTATTCCTTTGTAAACAGCCGAAATGAAAGCGATGACATATCCTGGTCTGTCGTGAACGCTGAGGTCAAAACTAGTTTTTTCCTAATGGATATCTGCTGCAGGCAATGGGCAGTGAAAGGTAAGTTTTATTTAAATAAATAATCGAAGTTGCTGTAAACCAATAGTGAAATGTTTTCCATTAATATTGACAGAGACAATCCATCATGATTTCCTCCACGTAACTTCGAGTGCAGTTTCAGCAGAAGGCGAAGCAGTAGACTGTTTTATTCGAGAATTTGCTGCCTGTTGGCTTCAAGGAAGATCATAGCCAATGGCATTTGAAGGGACCCGATTTGTATCACATGATAGGCATGTTCCTGAAAACCATGCATTGGATAGTAAGTATCTACACATTCATCAAATACATTTGCTTCCAGTTTTTCCTTTTTTCCCCGACAAATTAATGATTTATGACTTTTTAATTTGTATTCGTATGATTTGTTTCAGCGAAATTTGTGTTATATTCCTGACCACCAATAAATGGAGCTAAGCGGATCAATATGGATCGGGAGATCTATCATGATAACCTCAAGGATGAAAGCTCTCGTGGAAACAACGGGTCGGGTCGACAGTATAAAAATGTTAACCTTGCTTTAATTTGATTAATAAAATAATTCATGGTTGCAAATTCATTCTTGATTTTACTGGTCTGAAAATATAAAGAAATCGTCATTTAAAACAATAATAAATATACTTTTAGTTTTTGTAGCGTACCTCTTTCGATTTGACGGTTCTACAATTCATAAAGAAAGTTTAAACTTTTAAAAGTTTAGTTTCAGTGTGGCTTTAGGTTACTTCTAAAAACAAAAGTTGTTGAACTTTTATTTTGATTTTTCGCAACTCTCTACGAAAAAGAACCAACAAAACTTTTTATTTTAACCAATGGATTTTTTAATTCAACCAATGGTATTTCTTTGTGTGTAAAGATGCGCTAAACAAGACATCAATTAGTTTGACAGATAAAACTTCGGAAGAAAGTTCGGTTCGGAAGTCCCGACTTCCGAATTCTAAGTTGGTGCTACGCCGACAATATACCAATCGACTCAGCTCGTCGAGCTGAACAAATGTCTGTCTGTCCGTGTGTATGTGTGTGTGTGTGTGCACACGACAACCGAAAAACATTAGCCACTTTTTCATATAGTAATTCTTAACCGATTTTCTCGCAACAAGTTGCATTCGATGGGGGACAAACCCTAGTTGATCACTATTGAATTTGATAACGATCGACCATTGCGTTTAAAAGTAATTAAGAAAATGGAATCGAACTATGTAAGCGCCATATAAGGTTGGTGTCTTGGCTAAATGCGAGAAAGGCAGTGTCACCACTCGGTGATTTAGGTTGGGTTTTTGCATTAAAAATTATTTTCGAATTTTTCGTGTAATAATGCATTTTTTTGAATTATTTGCATTTTTATGCATTACTTTTTTTCGCATTTTCGAAGCAGTCATAAGTATTGATGAACACATTGGGGTATTTTCAAGCATTTTACGTTGCATATTGTTGCATTGGAGTACACATTCATATGCATTTCACAGTGCATTGATGCATTAGTGTACGCATTTCAATATTTTACCATGCATTTGTAATGGTTTCGTACTTCAAGTTTGACGTGGAGTTGTTATGTTTTCGAGCGCTGACAGTTCTTTATGGGTTTTTACAGTAGAGAAACAGAGAGGAGTGGATGGGGGCCATGTTTCTTGCAAACTCTGATAGATAGCAGAGCAATGCATGGGATTTTCCACAGGAGAGAAGATAAGAATTTGCGTCGACTTCGCGAATTTTCTTCATTATTCCACACAAATAATTTGGTTGTTTTATTGAATCTTTTGTCGTTCGTTTGCATGATGAAGTATTATTACGTGAATATTTAAGAGCCCCGCACATAGGAAACGTTTGCGTTGCGTTTGACACATTTCCCATGGGAAAACTGTCAAACGCAACGCAAACGTATGCTATGTGTGGGGCTCTTTACTCGTATTTACACTATCATAGCGTCTTCGAAAAAATCCCAGATCTACCCGTCTCACTGGCAAAGTGGGGTTAGGTCGCGGCCTGACAAAATATAAAATAATCGTGGATTATTTAAATATTGATCGGATTTTTCAAATGATATCTAAAAAGCTGGAAAGTCTACAAAGCAACTGTAAACATCTCGTGAATTTCTCGTTGCAAATGGAAACGATACAAGTTTTTTTTTAAATCCGAAAAATCCTTACAAGGACTGCATGTCCTACAGAAAAGACAATCTTTTTGATCCACCATTTCTGGATGCACCAAATATCCGTCGAAAACATGCCATTTTGTAGAAATATGAAGGTTGAAACGTCCTAGGCTGGGTTTTTAAAAGTACTCTAAAAGTAGCTATCTCTTCCGCGATCCTGCATTTCGGGATATTCCCCCAATTTTCAAAGTAGGACCGCTCTTTACACTCGTCTTTGCCAACAACCACTATGAGCAGCTAGGGTTCAGCGCCTTGTACCGAATGGAAGCGGGAACACCGTCAGTTGTATCACAGATAACAGATATTTAAGCTAGAACAAATTTTATTGAAAATCCTGTGTAAACTTTTGAATTGATATACGTTGGCTCACTAGTGCCATCTACTCAACTGATTGCGGCAGTACATACTGGCGCAGCTGATTAACAACCGTCGAACGCAGCCAATGGATTTGACAGCCACATTCGGGCTGCGTTTTCAATAACAATGATCCTTGCGCCATCTCCAATCGATTGCTAAACGCGGTCCCAGTTTGAAATATTGTCTATCCGGATAAAAGTTAGACCGATTTTTATACCGAAGTTGGATTTTTCTCCAGATACAGGCAACTTTCTCAACTTCGGAAATAGTGCGCTAGATTCGCCTAAAGATGCGCTAAACAACGCATCAATTAGTTTGACAGATAAAACTTCGGAAGAAAGTTCGGTTCGGAAGTCCCGACTTCCGAATTCTAACTTGGTGCTACGCCGACAATACATTTGAATTAACGGTTGCCGATGTTTACACACGATTCGGATGCCAGCCTCAATATCTGTTATCTGTGGTTGTATCAACACGCAGAAAAAACTACGTTAAAAACAAACATATTCTAGGTAAATCCAAACATAAATTCAGTTTGTTCTGGCATCAAACATAACTATGTTTGGATCAAACATATTGTTGCATTTGAAGCGAACGAAAACTTTTTTTTGAATCAAATGTGCGTTTCAACAAGGGGTAAACCACTCGGCACAATGTGCCGCCGGCACTTTTCGGCACACTTTCGGCACGTCTGGGCACCCTTCTTCACGATTTCCTATTTTGACAGCTGAGCCTTCATACATGAAATGTCAAGAGTGTAAAAGTAAAAACAATCGACCATCATCAATGAAATTTCGGAACTGAAGCACACCCAGCTAGTGGTCGTTGGCCACATTTCCGGATGATGGTACGAGAACATTGAAAATCCTCCCAGTGAATACATTGCAGATGATGTAAGTATCATGAGTTAGGAAAACAGAGTAGATTCAGAACTTTGCAAATCTATATGTATTGCAGAATCTCAAGCTCAATCTTGCGTTGATTGCAAGGAGTCGGACTGGGCTCTGCCACTTCCAGAAACCTCGTCAGTCTTGGATACCAGCGGATAGACGGAAAGGAGTTGGTCATTGATGAGGATCAGTTACCGGATTCGAATTGCAGCACTGCTACTAAACAAATCTCCGACACCGCCTAGCCAGTGCTGAAAATCAAGGTTCTATTAGAAGCAAGATTGAAGACATTGAATGAACAATCACTATAGGACGGCAGCTTCATATATTCGACCGCATGTCCTGAAAATATTAACGGTATAACGAAGAGTTTCAACAAGACAGACTGGAGGACAACTGGAGGAGATCCCAAGCGTGCAACTGACTTCTGGGAGAACAACGTCTCGACGGAAGTAAGTCGTACGTGTCCAATCATGCCTGGTGAATTTCTAATCACAACCTTGTGCATTCTGTACGGGAGTTCAGGTTTGAACGAGATACTATTCTCCATTTGCTGCTGCCAACCATGCCGTCAGTATTGTGTGCGTACATACAGCATTTGGAGGATAAACCAACAGGACCAACTTGGGCCTAATGAAATTGACCTGCTTCGCGATGAACTACACCGCGTTCTCCTCAAACAAAGGCGTTCAATCGATTCAATTGAATGTGTTCGTGGTGAACCGTGTGCTAAATACGTGCAACGTGGCTACAGGTAAAAAAGGAAAGTGGGCACAATTCTGCTGTATATATGCTGTATAGTATGGAGTATGCCGGAGGAAAACGCCAAATTAGGGAAGAAAACTACCGGATTTAGATGTAATTGTGGGCAATATTCAGTATACAATAACAATATGCTGATACCCGATCATGTCCATACCATGAATATGTCCAAAACGACAACGTAATAGCAAACTTGGCCTTACTTGCCATTGAACTTTGTTAGCGCCTTGGATAAAAGCGCTATGAACGAAAGCGGATTACTCATATATCAAAAGCACCGGCAGCAGTTACAACAATTTCTATTGCTAGAAAATTGAATCTGTTTTTGAACGTTTAACCAATAGGTCAATATTAGCCCGATGACGAATGTAATTCCACAAACGATGTCTGCCTATTTAGAAAAAAAAAGCAGGTTAGCCAAGCAGGCATTTAGTAAAACGTTCGCATTGCTGTCATGGTTGCCATGGAACACAACTTTATGGGCACACCGCTATTGAATTTTGAATAATTTCACAATCTGCACCACTCTCCTGGTTGTTGTTCACATGCTTGCTCTAAGGATAGCTTTACTGGTACATTGTGACGGCATGGGCCTTCTTGATTTCCTTAGGCTAAAACAGTGATGTAATACTTGGGCTACATCACTCTGTGCTGGTTCAAATTTGACGATCCCAATTCATGTAGGTATGCATAGTCCTCATTCCTCATCTCTTTGTTGGTCATGTTGGTGACGTTTGCCCTAAATTTTTATCGATCTCGCATGATGCACTCGTTCGAAGTAACCGTTTCCAGCATTCAGGAATTATAGATTCAAAAAAAAAACAAGTCAAATGCAATCCTACGTTCATGGCATAACGAGACTCCGTATCAGTCAATGCAAATCGCTTGATCCGTATTTCTATCATCACCATCACGGGCCACCGTATCAGATCATCAAGATCCTTAAGTCCATCATTTCAAATCGGAAACAATGCACACGTGGACGTGTGATCATGATTTCTTTTCCATAGCGAAAAATTATTAAGCTGATCTTTAGGTGCCCGCCAGAGTAGACGCGACGTGCGATGCGACGCGACGCGACTCACGTAAAAGAATAACAATCATTATCAACAGGCTGTCAAATTGCACTGTCGCGTCGCGTCGCATCGCACGTCGCGTTTACTCTGGCTTCGCCCTTATACTTTTTTCAGAATACCGTGGACCCCGGGTAATATGACCGCTTTTAATCTGAACACTTTTTAATTTGAACCCCGTTGGTTTGAACATCATTCAAATTAGAAATGGTTCAAATGACATTTAGCACGTGGAATCGAGAGAAAAAAAAAATGAAACATCTTGAAACGGAACGCAGAATCAAAACAAACCAGCAAAGAGAGAGGCCAGAAACCAGTTTTTCTGATGCAAATAGAGTAACCAGAAGTTCAAATTAAAAATGAACCCCGTTAATTTGAATGAAGTACCGTTCAAATTATCGGGGTCGGTATAACGAAAGTCTGTAATATTGATATTATGTTTACTCCAGACACGATGTTCTATCATAAAAGGCCGATATTTATATATTAATCAACTTAGCCCAACGAATTGAAGTGGTGTCCTATGTGCGCAATTATCAATCAATAATTGTTTTGGCACTCCAATGGGAATCCAGCCCCAATGTTTCCTATTAAAAATGAGACAGATCGAAATATAGGATTAAAAGTATTGCCAAAAAACTATGTTTTATAATACATCAGAAAGGCAGTATTAAAGCTAGGCGGATTAATCATGAACTGAATCCTGCAGGGTTCTTATTTTATATTGAAGTAATCTCATTTATATCAATGAATCAATAAATGTGATAATGCGCATATTTGAAGTAGGTATATTTTAAAAAGGCAACTCCTAATAAAATAACGCATTAGTCATTATCGTTTTTTTAAGCTAACATGCTATTATTTTATTTTCTTGTCATGATATTTATTTGTTTAAAAGATTTATTCTTGCTGTTGCTGTTGTGTTGAGCCATGCTTCGCTTGGATCTTTGTCGGTATACTTAGAATGCTGCTTTTCTCTCTGAATCCTTTTGCTGCTAGTCAACTCACCGACGGCGCTTCTGATCGTTTCTTATGCTGTTCTGATTATCGATTTTTCGCTTTCATATCCGGTTCCTCCTTTAGCGATTATGGGATCCCATGTGTGTTGCTGCTGGTGATGCTTATCGGATCAAAACATCGAAAGCAATGAACATGGAATCAAAACATACGTTGATGAGCCGAGGGTAATAGGTATATGGTCACCACGCCAGTATAGAATTTCGCTTGTACAGACGGAGACGTCTAATGCAGATGAGGTGGCGCTTTGATATGCCGCCTGTCTGATGTCCCTTACTATTCAGACTCTAAAGCAGACGGTGTGAACCCTCCATCCATGAAACTTGCATTTGAATAAACATTATTTCGTTCCGATGGCCGTCCCATCAGCTGTTCTGGAGACAATAGTGGCGGTGGTAGGGATATCATAGGTGGCAAACCACTAAAAACATCTTATTCAATACATCTACTTTCTGAAGGCATCTGCGGAATTGGCCCTAGCGGAAGTTTCCATTCGTAGGAATTTCAAAATTGCTATTTCGAACGAGTTTGTGTATACGCCACCCGGATGACTGAAAATTAAATTAGCTGCACAATTGTCATTTATGTATATAAAAAATACTTACTGAAGATAGTGGTTGCGCACTCTTGTTATTTCGATAACGATATAATTTGGAAAAATCCTACACTGAACCAAAACTTCATCCCGACAGCGACTGATACTTGATTTGGTCCTGCCCCTTAACGAGAATCATTCGCTTTCAGGATGATCGTCATTTGCCTGTTCCCGTTCGTGCGTATGACAGTCATCTCATTTCCTTTACACAATACAGATGAATGAATGCTGACAAGCATTCGATTAACGGTTGAGTTTTTGATGGTTTTGAAATTAATTTGATTTGAAAGTAATATGCTGTGATTTGGAAGTCGAATAACGATCTGTATTGTCTTTTCGTGTTACAAAATAAAAATACAATACAATAGACGCATGTTTTATTTACATTTTGCGAGAATCGAAACTGGTTTTTATTCATGATTTTAGTGTATACTCAACAGAAACGCGTAGCGACCTGCCTTTATTAAGTTGTATCTCAATTGCGAAATTTTGCGATATGGGATCCCGCCTTTCAGCATGATTATTCCTGTGTCCATAGTGCGGTTACATATCATCGCGTCAAAGCGGCCGTCCAGCGGGTTTCTAATCTTTATTTAGCCCGTTCAGCGGGTCAAATCCTGGAGAAAAAATAGAACAAAGTTCAATTTTATAAAGTTCTGCGTATTCGTAATAAACATGTTCTCACCGGATGCCACAGGGACGAAAAAGTCTTCAAAGCTCCAATCAGTTTTTGTTTAACCTCAAGTTTAACCTGTAAGTGTGACGCGATAAAATAGTTATTTGTAGAATAATTAGAAATGATTTATGACTCACCTATTTACTGAAAATAAAATGTTCTTCAGCGACACTTCAACTTAGCTTGAAACCGAAACGATTACAAATGGCGACAATTGAGCAGTGAACCACCCACTGACCCAAGATGCATAATAAAACTATATGATAAACGTAATGGGGCGCGACCAAAAGGAACATCATTTGTGTTTCGGGTTTCAATTCAGTCGGTACTGTGTCATCCTATAATTGGATGATACGTCATTTGGAAATGGTTCGAAAATCATCCGTTTCCCGTGTAACTATTTTATGGGGTTTTGATGATTTTACATTGACTCCGTTTCATCATACGCAAGCGGGATGACACGTTTCATAGGTAATAGAAATTACAAATCAGACTGTTTCGGCAGGATGTTTGGGTTCAGTGTACGTAAAAATTTTGGCGAAATCAATTTTACATTGATTTTGTGTTTTTAAATAAACATAAACAAAACAAATTATTTTTCCGTGATGCCATCTATACATAATAGCCAGTGCTCCCAAAAATAATATTATTTTTGGTTCGGCACATTTCGGCACAATTTAGGCACAGTGGGGCACAATTAGTCATTCTGGAACTGTGCCGAGTGGCTTACCCCTTGTCAAAACCCCATAAAATAGTTACACGGGAAACGGATGATTTTCGAACCATTTCCAAATGACGTGTCATCCAATTATAGGATGACGCAGTACCGACTGAATTTAAACCCAAAACACAAATGATGTTCCTTTTGGTCGCGCCCCATTACGTTTATCATCTAGTTTTATTATGCATCTTGGGTCAGTGGGTGGTTAACTGCTCAATTGTCGCCATTTGTAATCGTTTCGGTTTCAAGCTAAGTTGAAGTGTCGCTGAAGAACATTTTATTTTCAGTAAATAGGTGAGTCATAAATCATTTCTAATTATTCTACAAATAACTATTTTATCGCGTCACACTTACAGGTTAAACTTGAGGTTAAACGAAACCCGATTGGAGCTTTGAAGACTTTTTCGTCCCTGTGGCATCCGGTGAGAACATGTTTATTACGAATACGCAGAACTTTATAAAATTGAACTTTGTTCTATTTTTTCTCCAGGATTTGACCCGCTGAACGGGCTAAATAAAGATTAGAAACCAGCTGGACGGCCGCTTTGACGCGATGATATGTAACCGCACTATGGACACAGGAATAATCATGCTGAGAGGCGGGATCCCATATCGCAAAATTTCGCAATTGAGATACAATTTAATAAAGGCAGGTCGCTACGCGTTTCTGTTGAGTATACACTAAAATCATGAATAAAAACCAGTTTCGATTCTCGCAAAATGTAAATAAAACATGCGTCTAAAATTGTATTTTTATTTTTTAACACGAAAAGACAATATAGATCGTTATTCGGCTTCCAAATCACAGCATATTACTTTCAAATCAAATTAATTTCAAAACCATCAAAAACTCAACCGTTAATCGAATGCTTGTCAGCATTCATTCATCTATATTGTGTAAAGGAAATGGGATGACTGTCATACGCGATGCACGCAAGCGAACGGGAACAGGCAAATGACGATCATCCTGAAAGCGAATGATTCTCGTTAAGGGGCAGGACCAAATCAAGTATCAGTCGCTGTCGGGATGAAGTTTTGGTTCAGTGTAGGATTTTTCCAAATTATATCGTTATCGAAATAACAAGAGTGCGCAACCACTATCTTCAGTAAGTATTTTTTATATACATAAATGACAATTGTGCAGCTAATTTAATTTTCAGTCATCCGGGTGGCGTATACACAAACTCGTTCGAAATAGCAATTTTGAAATTCCTACAAATGGAAAGTTCCGCTATTGCCAATTCCGCAGATGCCTCCAGAAAGTAGATGTATAAGATGTTTTTAGTGGTTTGCCACCTATGATATCCCTACCACCGCCACTATTGTCTCCAGAACAGCTGATGGGACGGCCATCGGAACAAAATAATGTGTATTCAAATGCAAGTTTCATGGATGGAGGGTTCACACCGTCTGCTTTAGAGTCTGAATAGTAAGGGACATCAGTCAGGCGGCATATCAAAGCGCCACCTCATCTGCATTAGACGTCTCCGTCTGTACAAGCGAAATTCTATACTGGCGTGGTGACCATATACCTATTACCCTCGGCTCATCAACGTATGTTTTGATTCCATGTTCATTGCTTTCGATGTTTTGATCCGATAAGCATCACCAGCAGCAACACAAATGGGATCCCATAATCGCTAAAGGAGGAACCGGATATGAAAGCGAAAAATCGATAATCAGAACAGCATAAGAAACGATCAGAAGCGCCGTTGAGTTGACTAGCAGCAAAAGGATTCAGAGAGAAAAGCAGCATTCTAAGTATACCGACAAAGATCCAAGCGAAGCATGGCTCAACACAACAGCAACAGCAAGAATAAATCTTTTAAACAAATAAATATCATGACAAGAAAATAAAATAATAGCATGTTAGCTTAAAAAAACGATAATGACTAATGCGTTATTTTATTAGGAGTTGCCTTTAAAAATATACCTACTTCAAATATGCGCATTATCACATTTATTGATTCATTGATATAAATGAGATTACTTCAATATAAAATAAGAACCCTGCAGGATTCAGTTCATGATTAATCCGCCTAGCTTTAATACTGCCTTTCTGATGTATTATAAAACATAGTTTTTTGGCAATACTTTTAATCCTATATTTCGATCTGTCTCATTTTTAATAGGAAACATTGGGGCTGGATTCCCATTGGAGTGCCAAAACAATTATTGATTGATAATTGCGCACATAGGACACCACTTCAATTCGTTGGGCTAAGTTGATTAATATATAAATATCGGCCTTTTATGATAGAACATCGTGTCTGGAGTAAACATAATATCAATATTACAGACTTTCGTTATACCGACCCCCGATAATTTGAACGGTACTTCATTCAAATTAACGGGGTTCATTTTTAATTTGAACTTCTGGTTACTCTATTTGCATCAGAAAAACTGGTTTCTGGCCGCTCTCTTTGCTGTTTTGTTTTGATTCTGCGTTCCGTTTCAAGATGTTTCATTTTTCTTCTCTCGATTCCACGTGCTAAATGACATTTGAACCATTTCTAATTTGAACGATGTTCAAACCAACGGGGTTCAAATTAAAAAGTGTTCAGATTAAAAGCGGTCATATTACCGGGGGTCCACGGTATTCTGAAAAAAGTGTAAGGGCGAAGCCAGAGTAAACGCGACGTGCGATGCGACGCGACGCGACAGTGCAATTTGACAGCCTGTTGATAATGATTGTTATTCTTTTACGTGAGTCGCGTCGCGTCGCATCGCACGTCGCGTCTACTCTGGCGGGCACCTAAAGATCAGCTTAATAATTTTTCGCTATGGAAAAGAAATCATGATCACACGTCCACGTGTGCATTGTTTCCGATTTGAAATGATGGACTTAAGGATCTTGATGATCTGATACGGTGGCCCGTGATGGTGATGATAGAAATACGGATCAAGCGATTTGCATTGACTGATACGGAGTCTCGTTATGCCATGAACGTAGGATTGCATTTGACTTGTTTTTTTTTTGAATCTATAATTCCTGAATGCTGGAAACGGTTACTTCGAACGAGTGCATCATGCGAGATCGATAAAAATTTAGGGCAAACGTCACCAACATGACCAACAAAGAGATGAGGACTATGCATACCTACATGAATTGGGATCGTCAAATTTGAACCAGCACAGAGTGATGTAGCCCAAGTATTACATCACTGTTTTAGCCTAAGGAAATCAAGAAGGCCCATGCCGTCACAATGTACCAGTAAAGCTGCTCACAAGTGAAATGGAATTTTCTATCCTTAGAGCAAGCATGTGAACAACAATCAGGAGAGTGGTACAGATTGTGAAATTATCCAAAATTCAATAGCGGTGTGCCCATAAAGTTGTGTTCCATGGCAACCATGCGAACGTTTTACTAAATGCCTGCTTGGCTAACCTGCTTTTTTTTTTTCTAAATAGGCAGACATCGTTTGTGGAATTACATTCGTCATCGGGCTAATATTGACCTATTGGTTAAACGTTCAAAAACAGATTCAATTTTCTAGCAATAGAAATTGTTGTAACTGCTGCCGGTGCTTTTGATATATGAGTAATACGATTTCGTTCATAGCGCTTTTATCCAAGGCGCTAACAAAGTTCAATGGCAAGTAAGGCCAAGTTTGCTATTACGTTGTCGTTTTGGACATATTCATGGTATGGACATGATCGGGTATCAGCATATTGTTATTGTATACTGAATATTGCCCACAATTACATCTGAATCCGGTAGTTTTCTTCCCTAATTTGGCGTTTTCCTCCGGCATACTCCATACTATACAGCATATATACAGCAGAATTGTGCCCACTTTCCTTTTTACCTGTAGCCACGTTGCACGTATTTAGCACACGGTTCACCACGAACACATTCAATTGAATCGATTGAACGCCTTTGTTTGAGGAGAACGCGGTGTAGTTCATCGCGAAGCAGGTCAATTTCATTAGGCCCAAGTTGGTCCTGTTGGTTTATCCTCCAAATGCTGTATGTACGCACACAATACTGACGGCATGGTTGGCAGCAGCAAATGGAGAATAGTATCTCGTTCAAACCTGAACTCCCGTACAGAATGCACAAGGTTGTGATTGGAAATTCACCAGGCATGATTGGACACGTACGACTTACTTCCGTCGAGACGTTGTTCTCCCAGAAGTCAGTTGCACGCTTGGGATCTCCTCCAGTTGTCCTCCAGTCTGTCTTGTTGAAACTCTTCGTTATACCGTTAATATTTTCAGGACATGCGGTCGAATATATGAAGCTGCCGTCCTATAGTGATTGTTCATTCAATGTCTTCAATCTTGCTTCTAATAGAACCTTGATTTTCAGCACTGGCTAGGCGGTGTCGGAGATTTGTTTAGTAGCAGTGCTGCAATTCGAATCCGGTAACTGATCCTCATCAATGACCAACTCCTTTTCCGTCTATCCGCTGGTATCCAAGACTGACGAGGTTTCTGGAAGTGACAGAGCCCAGTCCGACTCCTTGCAATCAACGCAAGATTGAGCTTGAGATTCTGCAATACATATAGATTTGCAAAGTTCTGAATCTACTCTGTTTTCCTAACTCATGATACTTACATCATCTGCAATGTATTCACTGGGAGGATTTTCAATGTTCTCGTACCGTCATCCGGAAATGTGGCCAACGACCACTAGCTGGGTGTGCTTCAGTTCCGAAATTTCATTGATGATGGTCGATTTCGATTGTTTTTACTTTTACACGCTTGACATTTCATGTATGAAGGCTCAGCTGTCAAAATAGGAAATCGTGAAGAAGGGTGCCCAGACGTGCCGAAAGTGTGCCGAAAAGTGCCGGCGGCACATTGTGCCGAGTGGTTTACCCCTTGGGTTTTGATGATTTTACATTGACTCCGTTTCATCATACGCAAGCGGGATGACACGTTTCATAGGTAATAGAAATTACAAATCAGACTGTTTCGGTAGGATGTTTGGGTTCAGTGTACGTAAAAATTTTGGCGAAATCAATTTTACATTGATTTTGTGTTTTTAAATAAACATAAACAAAACAAATTATTTTTCCGTGATGCCATCTATACATAATAGCCAGTGCTCCCAAAAATAATATTATTTTTGGTTCGGCACATTTCGGCACAATTTAGGCACAGTGGGGCACAATTAGTCATTCTGGAACTGTGCCGAGTGGCTTACCCCTTGCGTTTCAAGTTGTTTCAACCAGCTAAATGTTTGAAGCAAACATGGATATTATTGTTTTGGTTCGACCACTCATAATATTTTCTTATCAATTCTACCAATTTTCATATTCTGGTAGCATTTGACTACCAGATTTCACTATTCCATACATTCATTTTTCATTTAAGCCCCAAACGCAATACAACGGAACGGCGACGGAAACGGAAAATCTGACAGAAAATATATGGGCTAACTGTCAAATTTGCCGTTTCCGTCGCCGTTCCGTTGTATTGCGTTTGGGGCTTTACTTACCTTTCTGTACCTGAAAAACATCCTTATCATCAATTTGGAAGCAAGAAAACATATGATTCACTCTTGCTCCTGCTCCTCTGTTGACTACCGATCGGATCCGATTTGAACTCGAGGTTTTGTTTACTTTTGCAAGAGCGAGCGAGGGGCTGCCCACTAGTGTATGTATAAAACAAACAGAGATTTAATTTGGTTTTAAAAATAAATATGTTTGATTCAAACATATTACCATTTTGGAAATAAACATGTATATTTTTGAAGCAAATGGATGAAATTTGTATCCGTGAAGTTTTCCTGAAATCAATGGCAAAAATTAGAGGCCTGAATAAGAGAAACGCGGATAGGTATGTGCCGCCAATCGAACCGTCAAAAAACAGCAGCCAATTGAGCAGGAGACCTGTCAAGCAGCCAAAATGTTGGCTCAAATACTGAAAAAGGCCAAATTCGATTTTATGCCATTTTTCAATAAACAAAATTGAATGTATTTTACATTAGTTTGCAATAATATATGCAAGTCATTAATAGATTATGAAATGAAATTCCATTGTTTATTGGATTCTATTGTTATGTGATGTGGACCTGGTGTGGACACATAAAATAGCGGATTGTGAGATTTTATCTACTTAAACCATTTCTTCCTTTTCATGTGTTGTTCTTTGATGAAGAGATTGAATGCAGTGTTGGCAGAGTCATATTTTCTATCCGCGTTTCTCTTATTCAGGCCTCTAGCAAAAATCAGTGTTTGTGACAACAATATCAAAATATGGCGTTTATATCTGTCAAATCTTTCAAGTGCAATTCGTGGAAAAAACGCACTTTCTAACGAATTGATGCATTTACAATGCATTATGTATTTTATACCAACGAATATTTATTAGCGCACTTTGTATTTAGACGCATTTTTGAACGCATTAAGCTTTTATTTGCATTTTTCAGCGCATTTGATATTTTATACATTTTTTAACGCATTACACTGTGCCAGCAAAGTACTCTTTAATGGGTAAAAAAGTACCCATTATGAAGTTAAATAGTTCAACTCATTAAAAGAGTAAACAGTATAGATAGTGGAATATATAGATGAGCGAAGATAAATCCTCTGTCTCCAAACGAACTGTCAAACGTGTCTCCAAACGAGCATGACGTCACGATTTCAATGGAAACGTTAAGGGCTGTGACGTCATATGCGCGTGTGCACGGGCAAAAAAATCGACTCAGCCGTGCATTCGCTCATCTATAGATTCTACTATCTATAGTAAACAGCGTTTACTCATTAATGAGTAAAAGGCTTCTACGTCAAATTCAAGAGTATTTTTTACCCATTAATGGAAAAAATATCTTGGCCGTAATGGGTATTTTTTACTCTTCTTTATTTATAGAAAAGCATTCGAATTTTAGTATGGTATTCAAACAAAAGACACAATAATTATTGGGAGGAATTCATGAAATAATGAATAAATAAAATATTGTTCTTTATTTCATATATATCAAAACAAATAATTGACAAGCGATTTTCTTTCATAGTAAAAACTAAAACTGTTTTGTTCGCTCATCTTCCTTATCGGTTCGCATCGGGTGGGAACTTCGCATCGAGGGAACATAAACAAAAACTAATTCCATGATCGTCGGCGTTCCAAATTTGCGACAACCGTCTCTGACCACGTTGACGTAATAGAAAATACAGACGGTCCCCATCCGTTGAACCTCACAAAAGGAAGGATTTCACATCGTCGATTGGCGGAGTCGACAGAGTCAGATCCTTTTTGACGCAGGGATACCCATCCAGTACGTTCATCGGATGTTCCTCGAATCATTTTTGTAGTTTGGAGCTCCCTATATATTGATTAGGAACGAGAATATGCTGTTATTGAACATTCGAGGAAAATAGAACCAACCCACCTAAGCTTTTATTTATAAATTCCGAACGATCCAAGCCACGATCGAGCTATCATTACCATTTATGCGCCGAAACGCCAAAACGAAATTCGACGTGTTGATCATCAGCTGTGTCACGCACCGTTTCTGTAACAAAAACAAAACATTAATCACCGAAATAGGTAGTTCTAAACTTCCGGAACAACGAAAAGAACAGATTGTCATCCCTCTAGCAGTGTTGTTAAAGGATATCATCATCGTACCATATCAATCAGCTGCCAAACGTTTTCCCAGCTTCCGAAGGAACTTGTAGATTTCGGAGAAGTTTTGATGATGGTGTTGCTGGAATGATGGGATTGCTATATTGGATCGTCCCCGACAAAGGCTGGTTCGCGAAGTCAGTTGATGCGCGGTACCGGGAGCAACATTATTTTGCTTTGTTTTTTTAACACCGACTCTCGACGACAACAGTGTTGGGAGCGCACAACAGTGGAAACAAAAGTACAGCGGAACGAGAAAACAAAACGTGAACGACTGACGAAAGTAAAACTCAACCAGTTACTTGGACTGCTCACGAACGAATACAATTTATTCAACATAAAAAATATAAACAATAACATTCGATAACACAATCATAGTGTGTCCATTATGCCTCAACATAAATGTTGTCTCGAATACGAGGGGTGACGGTTGCACACTAAATTTATTCCCAACACCCCTCCTCAAACCGACAACCTGAGTATCACAGTTCCTGATATCACTAATATCACAGATCGTTTTTCAAAATAAACACTTCGATTACTTGATCTTTCCAAGTCTCATTCCTGATACTTCTCTGAACAGAGGTTTTCATAGTAAATGCATCATTCTAAACAACAACCATAGCGTTTTTCTTTCGGCCCCTCCTAGCTGCAAGCCTCGTCAAACTCGTCTTCTCGGAACAATCTTTCCGTTTGTCAAACCTACGGTCCTGCTTGCACTTTCATACACTTCATATTCTTCCATTTCTTCAACACATTTCTTCCAAAAACTTTCTATTTATCGCCATTTGTGTACCTTCCTTCTTCTACACATTGCCACATACTGCTTGGCCAGAGTGTTTGATATAATTTCGCTCACCATTGCTGTACTTGCTTTACACCGTAGCTCACATCCAACTCGTATTGCTTTCCATTGTAGTACGCGGCAGCCACTACTGAACCACGTTTCATGATTTCCGCTTTATTATCGAAAAAGCAAACGTTCATACCGGCTCGTGCAACACGATTCACAGAGAATAAATTGCAGCTAAGGCCGGGTACGTACAGCACATTCTTGATTTCACAATTCTTCGTTTTTCCATCCGTTGAGTGCACTACTACATCGCCACAGTATTCCGCCAACAATTTTTCACCGCTCGCTACTACAACTTCCACAGGCCGCTTTAGTCGTCGTTTCGTACGAAAGTAACTGCAATTGTTCACCATATGGTCCGTCGCTCCAGAGTCTAGGAACCACTGCATCCTCGTCATGTCTTCCTCTCCGTCTTCTTCTTTGGAAGCCATGAATACAATCTCCGCGCTATCCGAAGTACGGTTTTCTTCAACCACTATGTCTGCTTTTTGTCTTCGGCTTCTCACTACTCTGTACTCACTCGGATCCGATTCTGACGCATTCACACGACAATTGGCTTGCCTGTGCCCAACTCTACCGCACCGAAAACACTTGAACTTCCTCCAGCTCTGTCTACTGAACATGGCAACACCCTCATCGTCGCCTCCAGGGGCCAGCAGATTTCTTCGCTTTAGATCTACATCCAGTAAACGTTTCTTCACAAATGGCATCGTTACACCGGTAGGAAGTGTCTCGATCGCGGTAACTACCGAATCAAACGACGGTGGTAACGTCAACAGCAAATGACAAATCGCGTCGGAGTCTTCAACAGCCGCACCACTTTCTTTTAACTCCCGAATCAAACGATCGAACTTTAGCAAGTGCTCCGGTAAACTATCATCAACTTCCTCCACATACTTCAATGTGAGGAGCTGTTTCCGAATAAACAACTGTCCGGCAACACCACGACGTTCGAACACCGCCTTCAGCGTGTCCCAAATTTGTTTCGGGGTCGCACAGTCTTTCACTAATTCAAGCTGGCTGTCAGCAATCGCCTGAATTATCACAGCTTTACACCTTTTCTCTGCGGCTTTCCGTTCCACCATTTTCTTTTTCTTCTCCGACTTTATACTTGCCGAATCGTCCGCCACCACTTTCAACTCGTCGATCTCACTCATCTCCCGGTGGAGGCAATCCAGAAGATCGTACGTGTCGAGAACGGTTTCCATCCGGAACTTCCAGTTGTGGAAGCCGGACCCGTCGAACGCGGCGATTTTTATTTTCTCGTCCATACCTGGGCCAATAACCTGTTGGGAGCGCACAACAGTGGAAACAAAAGTACAGCGGAACGAGAAAACAAAACGTGAACGACTGACGAAAGTAAAACTCAACCAGTTACTTGGACTGCTCACGAACGAATACAATTTATTCAACATAAAAAATATAAACAATAACATTCGATAACACAATCATAGTGTGTCCATTATGCCTCAACATAAATGTTGTCTCGAATACGAGGGGTGACGGTTGCACACTAAAATTATTCCCAACAAACAGGAGCAACAATCATTAAATTTTGTTCAACTTGTTTTTCACTCATTAATGAGTAAAAACTCGGAGCTTCTAAATGGGCATAAAATACGCATTATATGAAAAAATAAATTACCCACTATTTTGACAGGTTCATACTATAGATAGTGGAATATATAGATGAGCGAAGATAAATCCTCTGTCTCCAAACGAACTGTCAAACGTGTCTCCAAACGAGCATGACGTCACGATTTCAATGGAAACGTTAAGGGCTGTGACGTCATATGCGCGTGTGCACGGGCAAAAAAATCGACTCAGCCGTGCATTCGCTCATCTATAGATTCTACTATCTATAGTTCATACCTTGCCAAAAAAGGGGTGATTTTTACTCTTTAAAGAGTATTGTCAGGTTTACAGTGTAGATTAAATCAAGCATAATTTTTCATAACGACGTATGTAACAAAAGTAAACAAAACGAGGTTTTGATTACAACGTGACAATCACACGCGGCTTTATATAATACGCATCGATTTTACTGATTTCAGATCTTAAAATTCTTTAATTCAATCTTTTTACGAATCGACGTATATAAAAAAATCTATTTTTGAAGTCTCACTGTTACATACGTCGCTTTAACATATGGGAACTAAGAGCGACCTATGTTACAAAAAAGCCAAACAAAACAAAACTGTAGTTGCGTCAATCGTGCACTATGGAAAACCGACCAATGTACACCGACGTGCGTGCAGCATACCGGTGTATGTATAATTTTATCGTTTTTCACAGTGAATTTGAATGAACTGAGATTTGATGTGAAGCACGCTTATTACGTGTCATGTATTTAATGACGCATGCCAGCGGAAAAAAGTATCGAAAAAAGATTTAGTTTTAAAACAGATTTAGAAAAAGTTTTGCCAACTTTCTGCAAAGGATTTCTTGAATCCTCATAATTGTTACATACGTCGTTATGAAAAATTATGCTTGAAATGGCACATTTTTGGCACAATTTTTATCAATACGTATTTTGGATTCAGTCAAAATTCAAAGTGATTCGCCCCTCGATAGTTTTAAACAGCAATCGGAATAGTAGGAGTAATGTTATTTATCGTCAGAAATGATCTGAGATATGGTTCAATTATGGTTCACGTATGGTACGTGCACGTGAAATTCAGGTTTAAACAACGTTTGGGTAATTTGGAGTGTTCGAGTTCTCATTGGACAGGGCTAATAATTGTTTGATAAGCCGTTATGGAAAACTATGCTCGAAATGATTTTTAGCGTGTTTGTTGAAGTTTTGAAGTGAACGTACGCAGCCAGAAAAATAATAAGAGGAATTCTATGCAGCAGCAGCAGCAGCAGCAGAGAAGACAGACGAAATCGCGAGCCAATTTTTCTGTGAAAAAGAAGCGATTTTTTCAGTTTGGTGGATTTTCGGTCCGCGCGGTGCTTATTCGGAGCTCATCTCCCGAAGAATAGGAAGTTCAAATAGATCGGGAAGTACGGTTTACAAATAGTGCTTCCTGCCAAAGAACGGAGCAGTGGGATTGTTCGATCGGAGTGCATCAGAAGACTCGTTCTGTGCTGGCGTCAAAGTCGCGGCCAGTCCTTGCGACGAAAAAGGTACACATTTTCGGCATCCAAGGATGATGGGAATTGTGCGAATTTTGTGCGATTGAAAACCGCAGACTACTCTGAAATGGAAAAGCGAAATTAAATCAAGGAAAAAAAGGTAAGCGTGTGCGGCATGCCGAAAAGCTGGCCTCAGCCCGAGAACGGAAGACATTTTTTCCGCGGTTTGCGTGAGTGTATTTGTGCTCATATTGTGCCTTTAAAAGGACATTGTTGAAAATTTATTATTGTCAAAAAATGCAGTGATGGCCATTGTTGCGAGGGGCTTTCCTATGTGAAAAAGTTGTGATCTGATGAAGATGTTGCAGAAATGGTCTCGTCTCGCCCTTATTATCACTTATTGTGTAACAGTTTTGCCTACTTTCGAACGGTTCGGACTTCACTTTATTTTATGAAAAGAGACGAAAACAGAGCTGAATCCATGGCACCAAACATGGGCAAATAGCACGGCGTCTGGGGGGTTCGGATTCGGTGGGGAGGGTAGTGCATTTTTAAGCGATGAGTCGGTGTCTCGTGCGTGCGATCGAAATGTTTGGCACTGTGATTATTGTTTCTTTCCTCTTGTTCGAATGCATCCGATGTTCGGATGTTTAAGGAGTGTCCAAGCATTTGAGATTGCAGAAAGCGATCCTTTGTGGATATTCTCTTAGCTAATGTAACCAGTATGTACTTTTTGAGCTTGGTTTAGTTTGATTCAGTTTTTGAAATTATAAGAACATGTTAAAACTTTTCAAAATGATTTTAAATAGGTTGTATACAAAAAAAATCCATGACAGCTGATTGATTGGATATGTTATTCGGTATGGTTCAGGTAATCTCGGAAAATGTATTGAAAATGACCAACCTTCGTGCGTCAATATGACCTTGGAAAACTAATATTTAAGAACCCCAAAATATGTTGCTTAATACATTTCTATTTAGGTAGTGTAGATAAAGACAGTTATAGTTTTTGTTTTTGCAATCTTTTAAATACACTAGATTCTGTTTTTACACGATTTTCATTTGCTCAATTTTGCACTCATCCTGAGTGTTTACGCATATTAATTATCATGTGATTTTTCTTTGATTCATTCATATTGCAAAACATATTGCAAAGATTTAGGTGGTAAGTTGAAGTCACACGATCAAAAATACGAACAAAGAAAAAACGTGTAAAAACAGAATCTTGTGTATTGGATTTCTAAAAAATCCGTTTAACTGTTTCCTAGCATATTTGAGATTTAATAGACATCTGATTTTGCATATCAGTGAAAATGGTTCTTCTACAAAATCTCGAAATGGATTTTTTCCTACAAAAAAAATCTGTAAATTTGATCATTGAAAACAAATTTATGAAAATTCACGGTGACTTCGTCAAACTCAAACAAACAAACAAAATGCGACTCCGAACTTTCAAAAAGATAAAGAACAATAATGAATTATTTTGTCATGTGTACCGTACAGAAATTGTCGAAACGAATCTGAACAGTTTGAGTTTCTCCATGTAGTTCCTTTCGAATTCCACGCTACCACATAGCTTTTTGAGTAGCGATTGGAGCCACACAATCAGCCTGGAGTCGCTACTACAGTAGCTTGTATCCTAGTACAGTTCTACTCCCCCAGTCTTCTTGAAGACTTAGCCAAAGATTGATCGACGAGTAGTCATTTTCCAAATCCACATAGCTCTGTTCGTTCTTTCTTCGGTTTTTTCGTGTAGTTTAGCTCAATGTTCTATGCCATTTACAATACACTGGATTTTGTTATTACGCGATTTACATTATCTCAATTTTCCACTCATCCTAAATGTATAACGCATATTAGGGTAAGACACCCAGAAATCGCCCTCCCCCCAGTTTTCGCCCACCTATTTTAAAACCTTCATTTCTCGAAAACTAGTTGGGAAACAGTTAAAGTTCAGGTTTTTTTCATAATTTACTGATGCTTGTATGGAAAAACTTTAACTGGTACTGTTTTCAACAACTAGTTTACGAGAAATGAAGATTTTAAAATAGGTGGGCGAAAACTGGGGGGAGGGCGATTTCTGGGTGTCTTACCCTAATTATCATGTGATTTTTCTTCGATTTATTTTGGATTTTTTGAAACATGTTGCGAAGAGTTTGGTGGTAAATTGAAGTCACACGATCAAAAATACGAGCGAAAAAAAATCATGTAAAAACAAAATCCTGTGTATTAAATCTACGGCACAATAATAAGTGGATCTCTTCAAAATCTTTCAATTATGCGTTCAGTTTCTGATTCTATTCCCTACTAACTTGCTTCAGGCCTTGTGTTGCTTTAAGGCTTTAAATGCCAACTGGAACATAGGCTGCTTTCCAACTTAATGTTCTATTAGCATTTCTGCAGTTATTAATTGTTACTTTTTAATGCCTTCCATTCTATCGCATGGATATGTATTTCGTGTGACAAGCACAAGTAATATACTATGCCCAAAATTCGAGAATGTTTCCCACCCCGACCCGAAAGCTCACTTGACCGGATTAAGAAACAGGCCACTAACGGATTGGTGTTAGAAATCACAGTCAGGTACAGTGGGGTAAGTGGGTAAATGGGCGATCCCATAACTTTATAAACTGGATGTGCTTCTGCTTCGAAAAAGCTTTTGTGAATCCATTAGCCGGATGTTCATTGATGTTACCCTTCTCTACTACGTCCTTCACAAAGTTATGGCGAAAAGATACGTGCTTTTTCCGGGGATTCGAATTGCCTTTGCGTGCCATCTTCTACTTCTTATTGTCATTACATCCCCACACTGCGACAGAGCCGCCTCGCAGCTTAGTGTTCATTAAGCACTTCCACAGTTATCAACTGCGAGGTTTCTAAGCTAAGTTATCATTTTTGCATTCGTATTTCATGAGGCTAACACGATGATACTTTTATGCCCAGGGAAGTCGAGACAATTTCCAATCCGAAAATTGCCTGGACCGGCACCGGGAATCGATCCCAGCCACCCTCAGCATGGTCTTGCTTTGTAGCCGCGCGTCTTACCGCACGGCTAAGGAGGGCCGTTTATTTATTGCGGATTGGCTTCCTGCCTCGTGGTAAATTTGTCAAAATCCAGGTTTCATTTTCGTGTAACGCACGCATTTCCTCTTGTATCGCCTCAGTCCAGAGATGATGATCTGCTCGCTCTAGTGCCTCAGCATAAGTCGTCGGATCATCAGCCCCAGATCATCGTAGTTATCATTGCCAAACTGTTCAGGGATATTATGTACAGAAGTTGAACTTAAGCAAACGAAATCGGAATACTTGCCAGGAAATAAGCGCTCCCGACCACTGCGCCTCAACCCTTGTTGCTCATCAACTGGTCTTGTAAGTTGCGGTGGGAGCGCATGTTCAGGTGCGACACTATTTGCAGAACATTCTGATAAACTTGGATCTCCATAATAATAAACTGATAAACTTCTCCAATTAGAGCCACAGACGAAATTTCATTTTGGGTATTGTTTTCATCCGTTTCTATCCAAGCAAAAAGCTCCATGAACTCTACAGATTCTTGAGGTCCTATCTTCTCAAATTTTGGCGGTTGACCTTTATTTAAAATTGCTACATCTCTGCTGATTGTTTCGTTGTCAGAATCAGGGTTATAAATACGAAATCCTTTTGAATTGTGTGCATAGCCGACAAAAATACCTTCGCAAGACGTAGCATCATAGCACATAGCACGAGATCCAAACACCTTCAAATGTTGTATATCCGGTTTCCGTTTGGACCATTAAGTGACCTTGACGGACTACGATTTACCAGGTATGCTGCTGTGGATATAGCTTCTGCCCAATATTTCTTTAGTAATTGAGAATCTTGTAACATACATCTCGCCTTTTCAACTACAGTAATATCCCGATTTTATCACCCCCCTGGTGAATTTTGGGGTGATAAAACAGGGTATGTGACAAAATTGGAAAAAAAATATTTTCATTTTTTTTAATTCATTCCACAAGTATGAATCATTTTATGCCTTGGAAAGGCCAAATGCGTGAACAGTACCCGTTATTTCTTGTTGAAATTGCTTACAGAATATTTCCCAGGTACTCAGAAGTCTTTCGTAATAAACTACAGGCGGTGAAAGTTATTTCATGAAAATCAATGCTCACACTCAGTTCAGCTCGGCATTTTTTGATTCTTTTACCGAGATCCGCACAGCCGAGCGCTCGGTTCGTGACTTTTAGCTGATGTCTCAGCTGGAAAAGTAATTTGCTTATTGCGGCACTCAAGAGTGCCGCTGTAATTATACGTCATTTCAGACGATATCTCAGCTATTCAACTTTAACCGAGATTTGCACAGCCGAGATCGGTGAAAAAATTTAAGTGTGCTGTTTTTGATATTATTTACGAAAATAAAAAGAATGACAAAAATTTTTGGGGTGACAAAATCGGGTCGAAAACGTGACAAAATCGGGACGTGATAAAATCGGGTCGAAAACGTGATAAAATCGGGGGTAGACAAAATCGGGGAGTGACAAAATCGGGTCAACACTGTAGCAAGCGGTTCATACGCTCGGCAACACCATTTTGCTCTGGGGTGTATGGACAACTAGTTTGATGTATGACGCCACCAGGCTGCTGCATGCTCCTCTGCATTCCTGAATTAACATATTCGGTTCCATTATCATTGCGAAGAACTTTCAGCTTTCTGTTCGATTGTCTTTCTACTCGCGATTCGAACTGCTCATACACTTCAGCCATTTGATGTTTATAGACTCCACACAGTACACAAATACTCTCCTGCTTGCATCATCGATGAAGGTGACAAAGAATCGGCTTTTTCCCAGTGATGGAACCTCAATAGGACCGCATACATCCGAGTGCACCATGTCCAGTAAACCTTCCGCTCTTGTAGTGCTAGTATGGAAGGTGTCTCGTGCATAATAGTAGCAGCACAATCTGGAATAGCTTCCTTCTTCAAACTTATGCTCTCAGCCATTGATAACAGTTTTATCATGCTTTGCTGATTTAGATGTCCTAATCGCTTGTGCCACTGTCCACTGTCCACTGTCAGGAAAGACTGCTCCGCCTTCTTGAGGTTCAATCTATACAAACCGTCTTCCTCTGCTCCTGATGCAATGATGCCATTTTCATTATCCAAAACTTCGCATTTTGTCGCCGTGAAAACTACTTTCATCCCTTACTTTCAAATTTTGCAATTGATAATAAATAAATTACTAGGTCAGGAAGCAGTAATAACACGTCCGGAACTTCGATACTTCCTTCTTCGATATCCAGTTCGATGAGCCCTTACGCGACTGATTTGATGGACTGGTTGTTTGCGGTGTCTATAGAGTTCACAATACGCTCTTGTTTCTTGAAACTTTCTTCATTCTGGTCATATATCTACTTGCAGCCGATTCGAAGTACCATTCTTCTTATTTTCCTCTGCCCACAGGCAACATTGCTCACAGAGCCTTCCCCTTGTGTTTCGTTTGCTGCTTTTGTGGATAGTTCACTGCGTAATGACCTGGTTTTCTACAGTTGAAGGAGTTTCCATTTTCCTTCTCACTCTTCAATTGTCTTTGTTCTGCTTGGTATATAATGCTCCTTCCTTCCCATACTATTTCAATGGCCACTTTACGTCTGGAAGAAATTTCGCCTTGACAGTATCAGCAATTAGTTCAATGGCCGAAGCTTGCAGACCCATAATCATCGGGTTATAATACTCCGGCAATCCTTTCACACGCAAAAAAAGCGTTCCCGAATTCGTGAACTAACAAAAAATACACCGTGATTTAATTCATGGATTCGGGAACACCAGTCACGTTTTCCAGAACGTTCCAGAAAACGTGACTGTATTCCCGAATCCGTGACTTTTGTTCCCGAAAAAATACACCATGAACTCGTTAGTTCACGAATTCATGAACGCTTTTTTTTTGCGTGCAGTAACAGCGATGCCAAACACTGATAATTTACTTCAAATCCAATCTAACTCAAGTTTTGTGCCGTTGTAACTAATACATCTACGTATTCTACGACGGAGCCATGTTCTTCTAATTTCACAGAAGTAAGTTTATCCAACAATCCACATCGGCGAATCAGTCCATTGTCCTGGAACGCCCTCTGAAGATTTTCCCATGATTCTTTTGTGGTTTCTTCGTTCTTCACCAGGCTATAATTGTTCTTCTCCAAACTTAGGTAAATGGCTGCCAACGCTCGATCACTGATTTCTGGATCAACCTCTTGACCTTCTATCGGTTTCACAGCTCGCCAGGAACCTTCTTTTATCAGCGTCATCTTCATTGCGAATGCCCTCGATGCATAATTTTCACGTCCGTGCAGCTTCTTGTAAGATTTACAGGGTTTCCTAAGACACGATCAAAACCTCCTACTCGCAATCCATCACCACCAGCTGGTGATCCTGTGCCGCTATTTGTCGTCCTTGTACTTCTGCCTGTACTACTATCAGCAACGCTGTCATTATCGTTCGTATCCCTCGGAATCATGGCTTCAAATTCTACTTATCGTTGTTTCCATGCTATTTGAATGATAAAGTGTAGGATCAATCATTTCACATCCCAATCCTACATACGTTGAATCAGTAAAATATGAACTAATGACCTATTTAAACGAATGAGAGAGAGAAACTTCATTCAACTGCTATTCACATGTCAATAAATTGAATATTTTAAGTTGATTTTCAAAACGTAGAAAAACAAAAAATTGCAAATTTTAATTCACTTGAATGAATAAGTAATAGTAAATCCAAAACCGAAGGTGTATATCGTATCAAAATATTTGATAATCCATGTGGGGGGCTGTGCACAAACGACGTAAACCGAAATTTCACAGTTTCAAATCAATTTTAAAAATTCGTTGATTTTATACAAAATCAAACTGAATCCTTCATCTAAGGCTGCTGAAACCAGATCATGAAATCAACTAATGGCACTTCAGGTAGATTCGATTCCTCCTAGAGGTGTGTGCCACTGCCGATATTTTTACATCGACGCGCCGCTGTTTGAAATTTTTGAACATTTTTCTTCTAAAGTTCCATTATGAAGAATTTTCCACGGACATTCCGAAGAGTTCTCGTGGATATCCAAAGAATATCTCGTGGAAATTCCTAGAATTTTCCGCGGGCTTTTTCAGTATTTTTTGTGGAAATTGCGAAAGGAGATTCCGTGGAGATTCAAAGAAAGTTCCTTTGGAAAATTCCAAAGAATTTTCCGTCGTACAATTTCCAAAAAAGTTTCTGTAGAATTTTCAAAGATTTTTCCGTGGAATCTTCGAAGAATTTCAAGTGAGAATATTGAAAAGTTTTCCAAGATTTTGTAGTTCGAAACATAGAATTTTCTGAGGAAATCCAAGACAGTTTAACGCCAATATTCAAATTTTTACTTCAGTGCAATCCATTAGATTTTTTTTATTATTTAGTCTACCTACATCTAAACAGATAACACTAAATCAACAATTTGAAGCCACAATACACGGTTCGAGGCCGCATCTCTCCATCCTCGAATACGCCCCACGCTCGCCAAGTCGTTCTGCACCTGGTCTGCCCATCTCGCTCGCTGCGCTCCAGTTTGTCTCGTACCTGCCGGATTCGAAGCGAACGCCATCTTTGCAGGGTTGCTGTACGGCATTCTTGCAACATGTCCTGCCCATCGTACCCTTCCGGCTTTAGCTACCTTCTGGATACTGGGTTCGCCATAGAGCAGGGCGAGCTTGTGGTTCATTCTTCACCGCCACACACCGTCTTCCTGCACACCGCCAAAGATGACAACCGGTCTTATTAGCGTCTTGTACATGACACATTTGGTGCGGTGGCGAATCTTTTCTGACCGCAGTTTCTTCTGGAGCCCGTAGTAGGCCCGACTTCCACAGATGATGTGCCTTCGTATTTCACGACTAACATTGTTATCAGTCGTTAGCAAGGATCCGAGGTAGACGAATTCTTCGACCACCTCGAAGGCATCCCCGTCTATCGTAACACTGCTTCCCAGGCGGGCCCTGTCGGTTCCGCCCACAAGCATGTACTTTGTCTTTGACGCATTCACCACCAGTTCAATTTTTGTTGCTTCACGTTTCAGGCGGGTGTACAGTTCTGCCACCTTGGCAAATGTTCGGCCGACAATGTCCATGTCATCCGCGAAACAAATAAATTGACTGGATCTGTTGAAAATCGTACCCCGGCTGTTACACCCGGCTCTCCGCATGACACCTTCTAGCGCAATGTTGAACAACAGGCACGAAAGTCCATCACCTTGTATTAGTCCCCGGCGCGATTCGAACGAACTGGAGTGTTCGCCCGAAATCTTCACACAGTATTGCACACCATCCACCGTTGCTTTGATCAGTCTTGTAAGCTTCCCAGGGAAGCTATGAAGCTGTTCTCGTCCATAATTTTCCATAGCTCTACGCGGTCTATACTGTCGTATGCCGCCTTGAAATCAACGAACAGATGGTATTCACGGCATTTTTGAAGGATTTGCCGTACAGTAAAGATCTGGTCCGTTGTCGAGCGGCCCGTCAACGAAGCCGGCTTGATAACTTTCCACAAACTCATGACTTAATGGTGACAGACGTCGAAAGATGATCTGGGATATCACTTTGTAAGTGGCATTAAGGATGGCGATCGCTCGAAAGTTCTCACACTCCAGCTTGTCGCCTTTCTTTTAGATGGGGCATATAACCCCTTCCTTCCACTCCTCCGGTAGCTGTTCAGTTTCCCAGATTCTGACTATCAGTTTGTGCAGGCAAGTGGCTAGCTTTTCCGGGCCCATCTTCCTGAGCTCAGCTCCGATACCATCCTTTCCAGCTGCTTTATTGGTCTTTAGCTGTTGAATGGCGTCCTTAACTTTCCTGAAGGTGGAGGCTGGTTGGCTTCCATCGTCCTCTGAACTGACGTAGTCATCTCCTCCGCTGCCTTGACTTTCGCTGCCTGTACTCTCAGCACCATTCAAATGTTCCTTGTAGTGCTGCTTCCACCTTTCGATCACCACACGTTCGTCCGTCAAGATGCTCCCATCCTTATCCCGGAACATTTTGGCTCGCGGCACGAAGCCTTTGCGGGATGCGTTGAGCTTCTGATAGAACTTGCGTGTTTCTTGAGAACGGCACAGCTGTTCCATCTCCTCGTACTCCGCTTCTTCCAGGTGGCTTTTCTTCTTCTGAAAAGACGGGTCTGCTGTCTCAGCTTCCGTCTATAACGTTCCACGTTCTGCCCGCGCTGCGTCCTTCTCCTCCAGAATCTGTCTGCACTCTTCGTCGAACCAATCGTTCCGTCGACGTCGTCCCACATACCCAACGTTGTTCTCCGCTGCGTCATTAATGGCTGCTTTGACTCAAGAGGGGCCCCATCGAGCTCACCCTCTTCCGGCAAGGCTGCCTCGAGATACTGCGCGAGTTCGCGTTCTCGCGTTTGGGATTTCTTTTTAAAAAAGACCCAAGTCGATGGACTACTAAACTTAAACTGATTTATTGTCTTAATGTAACCTACCACCTAACCTAATAATGTGATCGATGATACTGCTGACCGAGCTCCGTGCCGTCGCCGTTGCCGAGGGCACCCAAATCGCTGACGTCGGTGGTGCCATCGATGGAATGTGCTAAGTCCGGGTGGCCGGGCGTTAACTCGACCTTCCTTAGAGATGAACCTCCTGGTTCATGGTATCCACTATGGAAAAGGTTTTGAAATTTTCCAAGCCCTGCCTAGGCTCCTTTGCTCCATGATGTTCCTTGTTGCTTGGTACCGTCTGCAGCTTGATCTTGGTAGTCCTATGGAAGAAAATACTGAAGAAAATAGCAATACCGATTATGATGGGGAGGATTGCAATTCCTCCAAACAGTGGCCAATGTGGAAAATGTAAGCTTTTGGTTTCCAAGCGAAGTAGATCCAACTCCTTTCGGGTTTCTGACTGGAGTTTGTGGAGATGTTCCATGCTGAGGTTCAAAACGTCTCCGTTTTTAGAGATGGTTATCCCGTCCAAAGGGAGATATATCGGTTTTCCGGCAATGTTTCTGGTTTTACTTGTGTACGGGACACCATTGATCTGTATGGTGCAATTCTCGTACTGGATTAAATACGATCCGGAGAGGATCCTCTCAGAACCGCTGCAATCGGATGAAAAGGTGAAGTTTTTGGCGGTGTTGACAAGTATATGGTGTGTGTCAATTGAAATGACTTCTTGTTGGATAGGGTTTGATGTATAGTTGCAGACAGCTGTTTTCCGTCCAAGAGATTGGGTATACATGAGGAATCGGCTACTTCAGTATCTTCCAAATTGTAAATTGTTGGTTCTAGCGTGTGGACTGTAAATTTTTCAGATGGGTGGATTAAGAAATATTTCTTGGCCGTGTGTATTTGTTGTCGATTGTGGAAGGTTGGGCAAACAAGGATCTTATGAAAAACTCGAGGATCCAATTTCGGCAATTTGATGAACAGTATGATCTCCTGGTTGTTGGTGGCTATTGAAGTAGTGGCATAGGTGACAACTTCGGCTGACGAATGGACAGTTACATTTTCCTCTCGAAATCTTTCCTAAACATTTCCTTCTCATTTTTAGTTAATATTTTCCCATTTAAAATCCCTAATTTAGCTAACATTATCGTATCTATTATATCTCCAATTTTCTCGTTTAAATCTTTAAGGTTAAAGAGAATGTTTATTGAATATAGCTCTGAAGATTTGTTCTTGAATAACTGAATAGCTTCTTTAGTCTTGAAAACGGATTCCTTTAGCTGAAGAGTCATTTCTCTGTTAATTTTGACTTGCTTGTTATTATTGTAGATGAGATTGTTAATGCTATTGTTAATCAATTTTAAATCATTTGCATCAGGTGACCCAGCAATAAATTTCCAAACAGTTCCTACAGCATCCCATCTTCTTTTGCCTTCTAATAGGGATTATACTTTCCAAAGACTTATTAATTTCATCGAATTTTTGTAGTATTATTTCCGAAAATTGGTTTTATCTATTTCATCAAATCTATTCCTGAGATCTACGACATGTGTTCTTAATGACTCTATGCTGAAGTGGTGGATGTAACGATACGATGAATATTTTAATCTGCTCATTCCGTGGTCGAAGACGAAAATAGGTTGTTCCAGTCGTTGTAGGGGTAACGTCCATGCTTCTGTCAGTAGGGTGGAGATTCTGAAAAGGTTGGAGTTTGTCAGTCAAATTTGTCTGATTTTTATGTCGTTTTTGTGGACACGTCTACCGTCATCTGTTTTTATTGTGCTTTTATTGACCTTAGCTATTTTAATCTTTTTATATCGTGGGGTCGTTTTTACTCTACGTCTTGTCTTTTCGTATGCGTCAATTCCTGCTTCAATTTCTGTATGTTTTGTCTTTTGATTGTGACGTTTCAGGTCTTTAGTCTGTGTCGCCAGCAAATTTCTATAAACAGTTTCACATATTGTCGAGCTTTGAGAGCTGGGAATGACTACTTCGTATGGGGTATGTTTCGTGGTGGAGTGAATGGTGTTGTTGTACTTTATTATTGAAATGTCCATGATTTCTTGTAGGGTTTGATTTGGATTCTCAGCTTTGCTTATTCGATAAATTTCTAGTAAAGTCGAATGGAAGCGTTCTACGATCCCATTCATCTCGCTTCGATTTTGTTGGTGTTATAAAAATTTACTAGCTCACCCGTCATGAATGACTTTTCCTGGTCCATGACCAAGGTTTCAGGGAACCTAAATTTTGATAACACTTCCTTTACAGCCGGAATAAGGTCTACAGCGGCTCTCGATTCAATTAAACGAGCTTGAGCATACTTTGAGAATTTATCGACATAAGTTAAGTACTGAAGATTGTCTATAAAAAGAATGTCGATGTGAGCTATTTGAAACGGTCGATTAGGTATTGGGGTTTTTTGGATAGGGAAGTGAATAGGGCTTCTATCATATTTATTTTCATGACAAATTCGGCAATTTTTTATAAAGTCATGCAATTTTTGAGAAAGCTTTGGAAAATAAAACTTCCTCAAAAGCTGCCATTTATTTTCATCTGCGCCGCGGTGCGCACGATAATGTTCTTTGTGTATCAAATCCCACTGCTCGTTCTCTTCTCGGACATCCTGGAGTTGACGGATTTTTAACAGCTTTTTATCTCCAAAGTGAGTTTTATACACTTCCTGTAATTTACCCATAATTTCCTCAGTTGTTAAGAGTCCGTTTAACTTATTAACATCAAAATGGTTTTTCAATACCTGCAATAGAGAATTGTCGTTAATATCACTGATAAAAACATTTACTCTGGTGAAATTTTCAAAGGGGTGTTCTGTATTGACTTTATCGGGACCTTTGTTCAAAATAACCTGGTGTCTAAATACATTAATAGGGGATTCCGTAGATTTGATATAGAAATGATCGCTATTTTCTGCTGAGTGTTGTGTAGCAGTCATGGAACACACTATTCGACTCAAAGCATCAGCAACCACATTGCTTTTGCCTGGCTTGTATTCAATGGTATAATCGTGTTCTTCCAAATATGCCTTCCAACGCTTAAGCTTTGCATTTGTATTTTTGCTGATAGAGAAAAGTTAAAGGTTGATGATCTGTGAGAATTTTGAATTTGGAACCGTATAAATAGTTCCTAAACGTTTGTAGTGCCCAAAATATGGTTAACATCTCCTTTTCTGGTACTGAGAATCCTTCTTCGGATTTCGAGAGAGTTCTGGAGGCGAAATGGATAGGCTTATCTTTACCTGCCTCACCTTGCGACAAGACGGCTCCGATGGCGAAATCAGATGCATCGGTTGTGAGAATGAAAGGCTTGCTATAGTCGGGATAAATTAAAATGTCTGAGGAAGATAAAATACTTTTCATTTTCCTAAAACAGTTTGATTCCACTTCGTTAAATTTGATCTTTTTATTTGAGGTACATCCCTCCCTCTCAGAAGGCTTGTAAGGGGTTTTGCGATTTTCGCAAAGTCCTTTACGAACCGTCTGTAATAGCCCATCATTCCTAAGAATGATCTCAGCTCTTTGATTGTTGATGGTTCGGGATACTTCTCTATCGCTTCAATTTTTTTATGTTTGGTTTAAGACCCTTAGATGTGATGACGTAACCGAGAAACTCAATTTCTTTATGTAAGAATTCTGACTTATCCAATTGAATTTTCGGATTAGCATCATTCAGCGCCTTTAAAATTATCTCGAGATTCTTAAGTGCTTCTTTGAGTGTTTTGCCAAATATGATTACGTCATCAATATAGACGTAACATATTTTCCCAATATGTTCCCTTAATATATCATCGATTGCACGTTGAAATATCGCGGGAGCATTCTTGAGTCCAAATGGCATACGAGTAAACTCGTATTTGCCATTATTAATCGAGAAAGCAGTTTTCTCGATGTCACTCTCTTTCATCTTTATCTGGTGAAAACCAGATGCCAAATCGAGGGTGATAAAATATTGTTGACCTTTTAATTGGTCAATAACATGGTTTATTTCAGGCATCGGGTACCTGTCTGATAAAGTTTTTTCATTTAATTTTCGGTAGTCTACTACCATTCGAAATTTTTCTCTCCGGAGGCATCGGATTTCTTTGGAACAATCCATACTGGGGACGTCCAAGCGAATCGTGATGGCCTTATAATTCCATCATCGAGAAGTTTTTCACTTGTTTATTTACCTCTGTTGCATATGCAGCAGGGTATGGATAAACTTTTTGGTGGATTGGAATATCATCCGCGGTGTTTATAGCACACTCAATTACGGTACTGCAAGTCAGTTTTGCATCGGGCTGATGAAACATTTCTTGATGCCGTTCAATCACCTCGAATAATTTGTCCTTCTCGTCGGCTGAAAGATGAGCCGTTCTGAACATTTTGTCTACGTTGCTTGCCCGTGGTTCGAGTGCCAATTGTTGGGGTAGGCAACTGGATGGTCTTGGATTTGTTTCAGGGAACTAACAATTTGTGTGGGGAATATTGAAGAAGGGAATAGTCAGAAATTCATTGTCTTTACTTAGCTGGAGAGTGTTATTTTTGAGGTCAATCTTTGCGCTGAGTACGTTTAATATTCCGGTACCTATTATACCGTGAAAAATGGATGAAAATCGTGTAGTAGAAATTGTGCTCGGTAATGTATTTTGGTCTAAAAATTCAATATCAATCGCCGAGTTAGCGCTGAATTTCCCATTAGCGCTACTGGTATCGTGAAATGATACGGTTTTGTTAATGAATAATTGTATGCTAGCATTGGATGTATTAGGTTTATATTTGCCCCTGTATCAATTAAAAAGGGGAATTCGCCAATGTTTGTTTGAAGGTTTATGTAAGGCATCGTTGGGGTTACCAACGGGGGAGCCATTCTAAAAAATTTGCGTGCTGTTCTTGTTGTTCAGTAGCATTCTATTTTGGCGGAGCGGTACCAGAGGCTTCTCCTATTTCAAACCTGTCAGCAGGAGGCGCTTCGTCATATGAGCAGTCCTGCATGGGATATGGGCTCCGATAATCTGGATAGCACTCGTTGTAGCACGATTGATCGTACTGATAAGCATACTGGTTGTAATTATCGTAATTATCATAATAATCATAAACAGGGTATGCGTTTTCTAACGGATGTGCTTGTCGTTTGACATTTTGGTGATATTGTTGAGAAGCTGGCCTTTTTAAATTCATTGGCGGCCGATTACCATAATTTACGAATTTCGATTGTTGACTCGGGTCAACTTCCATGGCTTCTACTCTTTGGGAAGTTTGAGGTGACCTGAAGGGGTTTTGTGAAAATGGATTGTATGAGAATGCATTTTGGGAAGGCTGATGCCTAAATGGGTTGGTTTGCAAGGGGACTCTGGGAGGTAAAGCATAATTTTGAGGCACACTAGGTTTTCTTGGAGGTAATGGTGGCGGTAGTAGAATTTTGGGATTTAAAAACTGTGTCCTGGAAGGTATTTTTGGAGGTTCCTTTGGCTTAGGCAATGATTGGCCACCATGTTCGTTTCGGAAGGGGGCAGAACGGATATCTAAATTATAATATTCAGTGCAGAAGTTGTAAGCTTGACCCAAAGTTTTTGGGTTTGTACTTTTTAACAGGATGCTCAGAGGTTTATCCAATCCTCTGATAAATGCATCGAGTGACTTGTCACGGAAGTAGTCGATATGTGCTGCGGCATTCGGTCGCAGTTTATCGTCCGTTTGTATCTGAGCAATTATCAATGATAATAACTCATTGACGCGGCTGTAATAACTGCTGAGGCTTTCCTCGGCAGATTTTCTTATAGATGTTAATTGGAAATCTAACGTCTTAACATCGCGTCGGTCACGATAATACAGGATTAACGTGTTTTTTATATCCGTGCAAGAGGACGAGACATTATTCGCATTCAAAATATCGGCAGCTTCGCCATCAATTTTCCGGCGCACTGACCGTTCAAGGATATTAACTTGCGACGGTGTAGCACCGTTGTCGCGGTAAGTTCTGAGAATGGAATCAACATCGGTGATCCAATCAATAAGTCTGGTAGGATCACCCTTGAAAATTTTAATTTCCTTGACAAAGTCTGGAACTTTGCCTAAATCAATAAACTGTTGAATGCTCATAGCAGGAGGCGGGGGCACTGGATTAGGGTTAGGATTCATCATATTTGAGTAATAGAAATTTACTCGCGATTTCTTCTTCGGTAAAATATTGAGCAAATTGGGCAAGAGCTTGAGGAGAACTTCGACAAAATCACCGTAAAAAAAAAAAAAAATCACTCGGATAGGAGCAAAAATTAAAACTTTTGAGATATTGGAATAAAAATTTCACTCACACTTTTCGGATTTAACAAACTATCACTAGCACTTGTTTGATTGAATAAAATAAAAGAAACTTACAGTAAAATTGCCAACATCCTCCGTTGGACTTCCTGGGATGATTTTTGATAGCGGGACTCCGTCTATGGGGGAGAACCAGGCAGTTATTTCGGGTTGGTCCGTTTTGCTGCTGACGGCTACTCCGGGCCCTAATAACGATCGATCCGGCTGGATGCGGTGTCCTGATCCTCGCTTCGTCCGTAGGGTAGGCTCGTTGAACCTAGGGTGTGGTGTTTGGCTCCTTCCACCAATGGTGTGATAGATCACTTTGAGGATTTTTACACTTCACTTGTTGAACGATTTTTCACTACCGGACACTTATACTATTCCCACGTCGACGGGTCCCTATTCGGGCGCCAGTTCGCGTTCTCGCGTTTGGGATTTCTTTTTAAAAAAGACCCAAGTCGATTGACTACTAAACTTAAACTGATTTATTGTCTTAATGTAACCTACCACCTAACCTAATAATGCCATATCAGCACCCTACACCTGGCCTCGATGCCAATCGATGATACTGCTGACCGAGCTCCGTGCCGTCGCCGTTGCCGAGGGCACCCAAATCGCTGACGTCGGTGGTGCCATCGATGGAATGTGCTAAGTCCGGGTGGCCGGGCGTTAACTCGCGTATGCAGTGGCGACATCAGGTTGCTTCAGTCGCTCTAGGTCGTACCGCGGCGGTCGTCGGTACCGAGCATTGTGGATGACGGATAGTTTTAGGCGCAGTTTAACCATCACCAGATAGTGGTCAGAGTCGATGTGTATTTCTTATAACAATTGAATAATAACTAAATTTTTTTCAGCACGCATTCTACTACAATAGCCACTTATATGTTTTTATTTATTTTTTTCAGGTCGGAAATGCTAAGTTCCCGTTGGAATGGTTCCTTCCACTACGTAAGGTTACTAAAATGTAACTCAAACAACTACTAAAAGTAAACATCAATCATCCTGGTTTTGGGGGAAAGAGTCAAACGACGTTCATCCGACGGTCGTATTGGACCAACACGAGTGGACTGTTTGAATCAGCCGAAGCAATACAGCTTACGATAACTGTAAGGCAAACCGAAAACCAGAGCGGTCTCCCATGCCGCCAAGTTAATCCAAAGTCATAACTGCCTCCCTCCGCATTGACGCTAGTTGTGCGAGCACGAGTCGACGACGGATGCCGTTAAAGTTATTATTTTAAAAGAAATATTTATTTATTTATTTAGTTCTATTTATCTGCCCTTAACTTCCTCTATTCTTCCTACTATTATATTAATTAAGAAATCAAACTATTGCGGCCATCGTATAAATAGAGTTGATCCTCTATGTTGCCGTTTTATAAAGTGGTTGAAACACAAGAATAAGCTCAATGTCTCTGAAGAAAATGCATCCACCAGCTATGGTACAACCGACTGCACCAATTGCAAGTAGGGCTAATACATTGGTAGTCAGTGGCGGTGGCAAAGGAACGAAAGATCGTCAAAATGCGGAAAATATTGTTCCCACCAACCACCAACAAAACGGGCTAAGTGAACAAGCAAACGGCAAGAAAATCAGCAATAAGACTTCTTCAGTGAAAGCAATCGCTGCGACAACACCAACTGTAATGTCGTCGAGTACGATTAGAACAGTTCATTCAAATGTCAATGGTTCATCGGCCATTTCTACGCTAAACAGCACCAATCGACGAAAAAGCCATCGAATCAATTCGCCCAATCGTAAACGGCGAGAACAACTGAACGTATTCAACAGTTTGAGGGCATGGAATGTAAAGTTTGTGCCGAGTAGCCAAACGACAGCCCGGGAAGAAAGTAGGATAGACGAGAAACAGCCCGCTGCTCCAGGCGGTGGCGGCAGCAGCAGCAATGAGGCCAGCAAAGCTAACAGCGAAAGAAGCAGCAGCGCCAGCAGCACTTCAACTTCTGGCAGTATGTCGAGTAGCGTTAGCAGCAATACTAGCAGTAGTAGTAGTAGTATTAGCAGCAGTAGCAATATAAGTGATAGTATTAAAGAAAACGCGTTATCAAAGGGGAAAAAGCGTACAACGGTGGCGACGGCAGTAGTTTCTAAAGAGCCTCCAGCGACGGATGTATCGACCACCCACAATGTGAAGAAAAGAGAGGACATCACTGAGCAAACCGCTGGATATAATGATGTTAAGCAGTTTCAGAAGGCGCCACCCACTCATACCATAAGCGTAACAAATGGACACCCGGGAGCTCACGGAAAAAATGACAAAAAGGTAAGTTCTAACTGAATTTTTAAAATTCGTATCATTTAGATAGGGTTGACAGTTGAGTTGACACATCTTTGTATTTCATCTTCAATTATAAAACATGTGTTTGTACTATTTCATTTATTTGTATTTATTTTTTGGCCAAAAATGTGAAAAAATAACTGCATCTTGCGCAACAAAGCTTCAAATTTTCATTCCACCTGTAGGGACCAGAAGTTCTTTTTTTTTATCAAATTTGTATTATTTTATCATTTATTGTTCACCTTAGAAACTGGATTACGATAAATGAAAGACTCTAAAATATTCTAGCCATTTTTCATACAAAGTTATTTTTGTATGCATTTTCCATAGACAGTATAACGACAGCTATTGGGTTTCGGAACCAATCTTACCAATAAATTTTATTGTGAAATTTGGCAAAACAAAATTCTTATCCTAAGTTTTTGGCCGAAAATAAGGATCCCGGTTGGAAATACTTGTCGTTAACCCATCAATTAATAATCTCATAATGATCCCTTTTTTCGATAGAAATGCAAATTTTTTACTTTTTGATTGTGATTGCTTTGAATTGCCGTCACATTTTTATTTTTGTCATTTTGTTTAATCAAAGTAACCATTTCTTGTCATGTAGCTGCGCGGCTTGAATAGTTTGTGTAGAGGGTTCTATAGGAAAAAATGCCAGGCTGTTGTCTGCAAAAGGGAAAATCCAACAGAGGCCTTCACTGGGCCTCATAGTAGTTCTTTTTGTTTGCGTTTCATCGTTTCCATCGTTCGCTAACCAATATGGGCGACAAACCTGATAAGCATTTTCGGCGCTCGCGGAGAAATCTAATCATACACCCATGTGTTCCCTCTCCTCTTCTATTCAAGCTGATGAACGGAAGTGGAGGCTTCAGTGCAAATCATCGTCATCCGTCAGCGGTCATTTCGCCATCACACTCATCATCCTCTGGATCTGTCATTCCATCGTCGTCGTCCGCGGTTGTTTCGCTACCGTCCTCAGCATCATCTATGACACGTTCATCGCTGACATCTCCTGTTATGTCTACATCATCTCCGGCAGTGCTAACGAGTTCCCCGACCAATCATTCGAGGCACATCTCCAACGGCAATACCCGCGCAGCCAATGCTGGTAAGGTGCTTCTTCCTAATGTGAATCCACTTGCCGGAACTCCGTTGGATCCGATGACGCTGCTCCAGGGAAAGCTGCGAGGCACAATGATTGGGCAGCAACCACAGACTCCTCATCACATCTCGCATCATCATTCCAATCATTCAAACTTGCCGGGACAAGGCCACCAGCAGCAGCAACAACACAACGGTCATCAACAAATGGCACCCACCACACCTCCGCATTATAGTTTGGACTTTTTGCACTCAGTTGGCATGCGAATGTTTACCACTACCGGAACTAGTCAGCCCACAAATGCTGCATCGTCAGCAGCAGCTTCCGTGCTTTTACGTGGTAACCCACATTTTAACAACAACAACAATTTCAATCAACAGCTGCACCAACAACAGCAACAATTAATCCATCAGCATCAACAGTCACAACAACATCAACAATTTCATCCGATGCAGAGGTATTACACAAATATCTACAATTGTGACGAAATGTTGGTCCACAGTAGTGGGGCAGGTGACCAAATGTATTCGGGTTTTCCCGTTTCGGATCATATGGCCGGTGCAGGAGGTGCTGCTGCAGGTGCGGACGGTAGCAGCGCAAATGATACCACCGGGATGGTTTACTGTTATTCACAGAATCATCACCATCAGCAACAGCATAATCATTCCACTCATCAGCAGCATCACCATCATCATCAACAGCAGCAGCAGCCGCAGCAAACGTATGGAAACGGAGGTGGTAATTACCATCAGAACAACAATTATCAGCAGCACAATAGGAACTACGGCCGGACAGGACCAAGCAGGTGAGTCGATGTCTTGATGCCGTAAGTGCAAAAGTTCCTAACAATTATCCTATTTCCCAATAGTTGTCAATGATTGCATTATAACTACCATCTTCCAGAGTCTCAAAACCAATGCATATCTTGCATCCAAATAGGTTTACACCATTTGAGTAGTAGGGAGCAGATTTATTTCGGCAGAGCACCTCTATTCCATTCTCCATCGCGTATCACTCATCAGTTTTACAACCAAATTACTCGATTTTTCGATAAGAAACAACGTGTATGGTTCATGCATTACTAAAGCATAAACCCTCGTGAAATGAATTCAAAAAATGAAAATAATCGGTTTTGTCACATTCCCCATTTTATCACCCCAAAATCCACCAGGGATGATAAAATCGGGATATTCTTTGAATGAATATTATTTATGGACTGAAAAACAGTCATTCGCTTATTAATTACCTTTTTATTAAAAAAGTTTATTCGGTTTAAATACGATTCGACTAAGTAATATGAGCCAGGGGAAGAAATATGAGTTAATTCTAATTCTTCCCCAGAGGTGCAAGCCGCAAGCCTCTTTAATAATGAATGAAAAAAATCTAACTCATTCACTCCAAAGTGAGTTCTAGCTCCTGGAGCTAGAAGTATTATTATTATTATTATCGTCTTTATTTAAGAGGTTTTCAGCCCTTGGCTGGCTCACCTCTAGCTAGAAGTATGTTGGGTTTCATTTGTCCATTAGAGATAATATAGTCATAACAACTAATTTGCAAAATGAAACATTTTAATGGAAATTTAATAATTTTACGACTTTCAAGATTATTTACTATGCTCGCTTATCTGCCTTTTGAATCCACAGTTGAAAAATCGCCTTTATATTAATACGTGTTGGTTATCATTTCAAGTATGGTTATGAATTGAAAAATATCGATTGTTTTATGTTTTTTTTTCTATATAACAGTGCAAATTTGCAAAACGGTGGTGGAAAGAAATCTTGGAATAACAACTGGAACAATGGCAAGAAGTCCATGCAAGGAAAATATGGCAATAAGGGACCCGGCTATAACCACGGCTACCGGAAAAATTTCCACTATTATCATAACAGCCATTACGGTGGTGGACATCATTACGACCAGACCCAGGTTCAATCAGAAAGCTTGCGAAATCTTATCTACATCAAAGGTTTCAACAATGGGCAAGGAGCTCCCGGAAGCAATGGGAGTATAAGCCGATCACCAACCCCTAGTCCACAATCGTCAAGTCCAACAATCGAAGCGACTGAGGCGAGCCAAACAATTGGTTCAGGTAGAATCATACTTCACGATGAACCATCGGATAGTGGAATCGAAGAAACGGGCAGCAATCATAAGAAGTCAGGCAACGTTCCGAGTTCATCCTCTTCTTCGTCTTCGATGGTTTCTATCCAGTCGACTGATTCTTCAACAATCACTGCGTCCACGGCACATAACCTCAGCTTGGAAATGAATTGTGGAAACGGACAAGGCTACGAATCGGATTCATCACATTCCTCCAACTACAATAATCATAGCTATCGAAACCGAAAGTATGCCAATAGTGGCCAGGTTTATCGATCTTCCTCCTCCACTTCCTCGGGTGTATCATCCACCTCAACTTTTCCACCGCTCCAAGATTATCACCCATCAGTACAAACATCTACATCCGCTACCAACACACCAGCAGCAATGAATGCTCAGATAACGGATTTCTTTTTGCGAAGTCAAAGCTATCATGGCTCTCATCAGAATCTGACTGTCGTCAGTGCCAGTGCTAGTCCAAATCCGCCAGATTCGCCCGTAAACACAGCTCGCTCGATCGTCGGTACGCAATCCATGCCTATGTTTAGTGAACTATTTACTGGAATGCCGCCACCACAACACTCCCACCATCCAAAACAGCAACGAAGTCAGCCTACCTCTCACTACGGGAGCGATAACTCGCTTGAGCTCACTCTTCCGGCTGGTGTCGAGTGCTCGGGAGCGACAGTAGTTAGCTCCAACGAGAACTGCGGCAGTAAAGAATATGCAAGTGCTCCAGCGTCTACGGTGCCGCCCAACGAGGCTCACTCGATGCAGAGCGGACATCCGAAGAAACGGTAAGTTTCCTTTAATAATCTAAAGATATTTGTCAAAATCAACAAAACATTCTTTTTTATCTCAAGCTTCTCGGGTCGTACATCACCGATGCCATATATTGCCATATCTGATCAAAAACCCAACAGGCCATCGCTCACTGTACCCAGTACGGCTTCATCTAGTCAACCATCCAGTCCTACTTCCTCTAACCGGAATGTCCAACCAGCGGCATGGAACAAACCATCAACCTCGATTGAACCTATTCCTGCTTTGTCACCAACAGTACCTCAAGCGGACTCTCCGGTCCCATTAAGTCCTGATCTTAACGGCCCTTTCTTGTATCCATTTGATGTTGTTAATATGCATACGCCAGCCGACCGTTTTCTAGTGCGAGGCCACCTAGTAGAAATGACTACACCTCCTGTTGAACTAGCCCCTAGTGGCTGCAAGTGGGCTTCATTGACAACGGCTATTTGGAATAAGTTCACCGGAGCACAACAGACCCAGCAGAAGTTTGTACAGAAGCTTCACATGTGGAGGTTTTTGTTTATAAACATCAGGACGGCGTTTCCGCGGCTTAGCTTGTACCTGGTCGGAAGTTCTATTTCCGGGTTCGCTTCCGACAACTCGGATGTGGATATGTGTTTGGTTTATCGTACCACCGCTCTACCATTTGATATGCGAGGCGAAGCATTGTTTCAGCTGGGTCAGATTAAAAACTACTTCATGAACGCCAACACCAATTTCGAGGAGTTCAGTCTTATCCAAGCTAAGGTGCCGATTCTCAGGTTTCGTGATACATCCAACTCGATTGTGGTGGACCTGAACTACAACAATTGTGTTGGTATTCGGAACACCCATCTGCTGTACATGTATTCGCAAAGTAAGTTTCCGTTTTGGACTGATGATCATGCGACAGGCTTTAATGATATACAAAATAATTACAGTGGACTGGCGATTGCGGCCGTTGACACTGGTTGTCAAACTGTGGGCTCAGCATCACAACATCAACGATGCGAAGAACATGACCATTTCGAGCTATTCGTTAGTACTGATGGTGATTCATTTCCTACAGTATGGTGTTTGTCCTCCGATATTGCCCTGCTTGCATGCGATGTATCCGGAAAGATTCATGGTTCGTTTTTTTATTAGGAAACTATAAAAAACATTCCTTATCGATTGGTTTCTATTTTAGCGAATGACAGACATCAGCGCATTGGATCTCATGGAAAAGGTGGAGCCTTACAAGAATGATAACTCCTCCACATTAGGCGAGCTCTTCTTGCAGTTTTTGGGCTATTATACCAAATTCGAGTAAGTATATTGGATAATATTTTTGTTATGTATATTTTATATAGAAATTTGGTTGGGGTGGCGGATTGATTGATTATTCGATCAACATTATTTCGATACCCGGGGAGACTTGTCAAGGGTTAAAACTTTTACGATAGAGATACGGAAGAGAGCTTTATCTGGGTAACAAACCATATATAATTATTAGAGTAGGACGCAGTTGCATGGAAAAACGCAAACTTCATCCAGTCATGTAAAATCTAGGTTTCGCTCTCGCTTTCCGCAACCTTATTTGAATTTTATTTGGAAATTATTATAGAAAAGTTTTTGCATTTTTTCAATCAATTTATCGTCAATCACGTGACTAAAACTCAATACGTTAGTGTATAGTCTGAAAGATGCCGAAAAAGGTACGTTGCTGGAGCGTCTACAAGTACAAGAAAGTTACAACGCTTCGAAGATTAATTGTTCAAGCCATATGCAGGGTGGCCAGTGAATCGGGAAATGCGGGAAATATGCGGGTATCGAAAGTCCATGCGGGAAAAAGTCGGAAATTTCTTAAAAGTATACAAAAAATCGGGAACGAAGTCACGTGGTGTTCATTTCATTAATTCATGTATTTATGCGACTACAAAGCAAGACCATGCTGAGGGTGGCTGGGTTCGATTCCCGGTGCCGGTTCCCTGGGCATAAAAGTATCATCGTGTTAGCCTCATGATATACGAATGCAAAAATGGTAACTTGGCTTAGAAACCTCGCAGTTAATAACTGTGGAAGTGCTGAATGAACACTAAGTTGCGAGGCGGCTCTGTTATAGTGTGGGTATGTAATGCCAATAAGAAGAAGAAGAATGTGGGGCAAGATGGGTCAGGTTCGTTCTAATTGTCACTAAATTTGATGATAAAATTTCATTTTGGTAGAGTATGGCGAAGTGAAATGTCATGTAGGCAAGGAATGTAAAATAACAACATTGCCAATGACAACAACATTGTCCTCTCTTGTAAATGTTAGGACAAACTCAACTCGCAATAAGCGTTTGTCCTAAACTGCAACAGAATAGGACAATGATCGCCTGCCGCGCATTTTGAGAAAAAGTCGGTTTTCGATGATGTTTTTGGTTAAATAAGTATCAGTTATCAATGTTTAGACATAAATTTAACCATCTGTTGACATGATTTGTGTTTTACTTCTGAAATATACAAGTTATCGCAGTTTGAAAAGTTCACAACAATTACCTCTCCATATTTGTTGCAAATAAAATGTCTTTATCAACAAAGTCTTTATCCTCTGCAGATGAGGACAAAGAGTTATCGCTATTCCCTTTTGTTGCTTGTTTTTTTGCATTTTTCAGCGACAATTACATTCCTTGCATGTAGGTGATGTCATACTAACTAGAGATGCACTTAATAGTGGTTCAGACCGCATCGTGCTTTCGTGCTGTGCGGTTCTTTCTCTCTTTGCGGAAGGAAGTTTTTAATACTACCCGAAGCTATTTTAATTTCAACGGTGCTTCTTAGCGCTATTTGTACCCACTGATCCCGTTACGATCTTTGCAAGGACCCGTGCCTTCGTTTTACGTTGGACCCGTTTGCGGAAGTAAAATTCCGACAAGCGGTGGTAATCCTGCAGGGACACCATTCTGGGAAAAAACCTCTTAGAAGGTCACGTCTCCACGCTCAGCCATGAGCATTAATAAAAACAAGAGGAAGGGGGAGTCTCTGAATTCTCCACTTCCTTCAAAGAAACAAGGTTTCAAGACTGTCCTGCCAAAGCGCGGAAAAAATAGAAGGAAGCTGGAGAATGAGAATTCAGATATTCCTTCTAACTCTAATATCGGAAATAATTCTTCTCCAATCGAACTGAGCAATCAGTTCGATTTGATTAACCTTTTGTCTGTGCTCTGGGGTCAATATGACCCCAGGCCACTTTGAGTGGCTGCCATTTTTTTAGTTTTCAACCGATTCTCCTAATTTTTGGTAGTTTGGTAAAACTCGCCAAAATCTGTCTCCTAGGTGCAAATTTGCTTGAAAAATCTTGAAAATATGCGGTACAGTGTACTTTTTTCAAAAAACTTACGTTGTCTGTGCTCTGGGGTCAAATTGACCCCAAATTGAAATTGCTATAACTTTTTTAATGTTTGGCCAATTTTGGATTTTTGGGGCTGTTTCAAAAGATAATTTAATCATCTTTCAGGTCGTTACCAAAGATTGACTGTAGGTGGGCGGGTACATCGCGGGGAGGGGTTTTTGTGAAAAAGGGTACAAAACAGTGATTTTTTATGATTATTTTGCTCATATCCGAAAATCCTACCCATATTGAACTGCACCTTTCTTTAAAAGGTTATGCAGGAAGGCATGCGCTTTGGCATGAGGCGTTGATAAGTTTAGAACTCGGCCGCCAGGTGGTGGTATATAGTCACCCACCAATAGTCAATCTTTGGTAACGACCTGAAAGATGATTAAATTATCTTTCGAAACAGCCCCAAAAATCCACAATTGGCCAAACAATAAAAAAGTTATAGCAACTTCAATTTGGGGTCAATTTGACCCCAGAGCACAGACAACGTAAGTTTTTTTGAGCACAGACAGAAGGTTAATGATGAAATTGAGCAAATCGAATATACCTCTAGCCCAGGTGATTCGATTCATGCGAAAAAGCAAAGGATTCCGCCAATTGTGGTATCTGTTGCCGAGTTTTCTGGCTTCCGGAATGAGATTTTGAGTAACCTTCAGGGGATCAAGGTTTCATTTCAGATTGCTAGGAAGGGTGACTGCCGCGTTTTGCCGGGATCCTTTGACGATCGCAAACGTCTTCTTCAGTATTTAACTGAGAAGCGCCATAAATTCTTCACATACGACGACAAAACTGAGCGATTGTTCAAAGTCGTCTTGAAAGGTCTCCCCAGTGATGATAAATCACTGGATGAGATTAAAATTGAAATTTCTCAATTACTTGGATTTTCACCAGTCCAAGTAATTAAGATGAAAAAGAAATCCCACTCTGGTACTTCCCAGAGGGGCATTTCTCAAGAATTTTATTTAGTTCATTTTAACAAAAGTGAACTAAATAATATGAAAAGTTTGGAAAAGGCCTGTATTATGTCTCATGTCCGTGTTACATGGGAACATTTCCGCAGGCCTGGGGGAAATTTCCAGAACCCCACCCAGTGCCGTAAGTGCCAAAAGTGGGGTCATGGAACCAAACATTGTCACATGGATGCTAAATGCATGATTTGTGGTGGAACCTCTCACGCCAAGGACGCATGTCCTGTGAGAGAAGATTCCAATAAATTTAAATGTGGAAATTGTGGGGCAATCATAAATCCAATTTCTGGGAATGCCCTTCACGCAAAAGTTTTGAATTCCCGTGCAAAATTGTTGACGGAAATTCCAATCGGATCCCAGATTCGACGGGTAGAAATTTTTCAAACGCTCAAATTTCGAAACCAGTTACCGGTCGAGCAATTCATACCCACCACAATTCACAAACAAATTTTGCCGCTCGTCAACGGGTAGCAAGCACTTCAGTAAATTCCAATTTTTCGAATGTACCTACGTATGCAAACATCGCTGCTGGTAGACAAAATTTCTCTTCTCAAAATGAGGTTTATACCCATGTCCCAACGGAAAATAATGGTCATGTTGCCGATTCAGGTAGCATGACTGCTTCCGATTTTGATTTTTAACTGAACAATTGCATCACATGATTGATGCAATGTTCAAAGCAAATACCATACCAGAAGCTGTTCAGGTTGGTATAAAGTACACACAAAAATTGTTATCGGACTCCGTTTTAATGGATCTAAATAATTGTGTGAAAGTTCTAAATTGGAATGCCCGCTCTCTAAAGGGTAAGGAAGATGAATTATTCAACTTCCTTTCAGTTCATAATGTGCATATTGCCATTATAACTGAAACGTATTTAAAACCAGGACTCTCCATTAAAAGAGATCCAAATTATTTTATCTACAGAAATGATCGTCTTGACAGCGCCTGTAGTGGGGTCGCCATCATCATTAATAGACGTATCAAATATAAATTATTTTCTAAGTTTGAAACCAAAGTTTTTGAAACCTTGGGAGTTTCTGTTGAAACAAATTTTGGTCAATTTTCCTTCATTGCAGCCTATTTGCCTTTTCAATGCAATGGGCAGCAAAAGAATTTGTTGAAAGCTGATCTTCAAATTCTGACTCGCAACAAATCAAAATTCTTCGTAATTGGTGACTTCAATGCCAAACACCGTTCATGGAATAATGCTCAAAGCAATTCCAACGTCAAAATTTTATTTGAAGATTGTTCTGCGGGATATTATACTATTCAATATCCCAATGGCCCTACGTGTTTTTCTTCCAGTCTAAATCCTTCTACAATTGATTTAGTTTTAACGGATTCAAGTCAGCTGAGTGGCCAATTGGTAACTCATGCTGACTTTGACTTGATCACCTTCCTGTGACATTTGAAATCTCACAAGAAGCCATTTACAATCCAATCAGCTCTACTTTTAATTACCATAGAGCTGATTGGGATTTATATAAAACATATATCGATAGGAATTTTGATGTTAATATTCCTTTGGATACCAAAAGTGATATTGACAATGCGCTCGTATCTTTGACAAATTTAATTGTCGAAGCCAGAGGCATTGCAATTCCTAAATGTGAAATTAAATTCAACTCCATTATTATTGACGACGATCTTCAGCTACTGATCCATCTTAAAAATGTGAGGCGAAGGCAATACCAAAGAACTCGCGATCCCGCGTTGAAAGTTATTTGGCGAGATTTGCAAAATGAAATTAAAAAACGTTTCGCTATTCTGAGAAATACCAACTTTGAGAATAATGTCTCGAAGTTGGATCCCAGTTCGAAACCCTTTTGGAAATTAACGAAAATTCTTAAAAACCTCAAAAGCCAATTCCAGCGCTTAAAGAGGGAAATAAAATTTTATTAACAAATGGCGAAAAGGCTCAAAAACTTGCTCAGCAGTTCGAGAGTGCCCATAATTTTAGTCTAGGTCTCACTAGTCCAATTGAGGATCAGGTTACACGAAGCTTCGAAGACATTCTCAACCAAGATAATGTTTTTGACCCTTCGTTGGGAACTAATTTGGATGAAGTGAGATCTATTACTAGAAAATTTAAAAATATGAAAGCCCCGGGTGATGATGGTGTTTTCTACATACTTATCAAAAAACTTCCTGAGAGCTCTTTATCCTTTTTGGTTAATTTATTTAACAAATGTTTTCAATTGGCATACTTCCCAGATAAATGGAAAATGCCAAAGTTGTTCCAATTTTGAAGCCGGACAAAACTCCAGCTGAGGCTTCTAGTTATTGCTCAATCAGTTTGCTTTCTTCAATAAGTAAACTGTTTGAAAAGATTATTTTAAATAGAGTGATGGTTCATATTAATGATAATTCTATTTTTGCTGATGAGCAATTTGGTTTTCGCCATGGGCATTCAACCACTCATCAGTTATTAAGAGTTACGAACTTAATTCGGCTCAACAAATCTGAAGGATATTCGACTGGAGTTGCTCTTCTTGATATAGAGAAAGCATTTGACAGTGTTTGGCATGAAGGTTTGATTGTAAAATTGATGAATTTTAATTTTCCTCTATACATTATTAAACTGATCCAAAATTATTTATCAGATCCGATCGCTCACTGCAGGTAAACTATCAGAATTCTAAATCTGATAGATTACCTGTAAGAGCTGGTGTTCCCCAAGGCAGCATACTGGGGCCCATTTTGTATAACATTTTTACTTCTGACTTACCTGATTTACCACCAGGGTGTCAAAAATCTTTGTTCGCAGATGACACAGGTCTCTCAGCCAGAGGGCGTAGCCTTCGTGTCATTTGTAGTAGATTGCAAAAAAGTTTGGCTATTTTCTCCACTTACTTGCAAAAATGGAAAATTTCCCCGAATGCTTCCAAAACTCAGCTTATAATTTTCCCACATAAGCCGAGAGCTTCTTATTTGAAACCTTCTAGCAGACATATTGTCACTATGAATGGGGTTCCAATTAATTGGTCTAGCGAAGCTAAATATTTAGGACTTCTGCTAGATCAAAAATTAACTTTTAAAAATCACATTGAAGCCCTTCAAGCCAAATGTAACAAATATATAAAGTGTCTATATCCACTTATAAACAGAAAATCAAAACTTTGTCTTAAGAACAAACTTTTGATTTACAAACAAATTTTTAGACCTGCCATGTTGTATGCTGTGCCAATATGGACTAGTTGCTGCAATACCAGAAAGAAGGCACTTCAGAGGATTCAAAATAAAATTCTGAAAATGATTCTGAAGTTGCCTCCGTGGTATAGTACCAATGAACTTCATAGAATTTCTAATATTGAGACATTGCAACAAATGTCCAATAAAATAATTTCCAATTTTAGACAAAAATCGTTGCAATCTTCTATTGCAACGATTAGCTCCTTGTACTATTAGTATAAATTAGGTTAAGTTATTTTAAGTAGAAAACATTGTAATTCCTACATGGGAGTTCAGTGCGAGATTTCTCTTGTTTCGGACAGCAGAACGATGGCGCGATTGGCCGAAATATTGTGTTCTGCTTTGCGCGGCCGGTAATAAAAATCAGTTCAGTGCGAGATTTCTCTTGTTTCGGACAGCAGAACGATGGCGCGATCGGCCGAAATATTGTGTTCGGCTTTGCGCGGCCGGTAATAAAAATCAGTTCAGTGCGAGATTTCTCTTGTTTCGGACAGCAGAACGATGGCGCGATCGGACGAAATATTGTGTTCTGCTTTGCGCGGCCGGTAATAAAAATTAGTTCAGTGCGAGATTTCTCTTGTTTCGGACAGCAGAACGATGGCGCGATCGGCCGAAATATTGTGTTCGGCTTTGCGCGGCCGGTAATAAAAATCAGTTCAGTGCGAGATTTCTCTTGTTTCGGACAGCAGAACGATGGCGCGATCGGACGAAATATTGTGTTCTGCTTTGCGCGGCCGGTAATAAAAATCAGTTCAGTGCGAGATTTCTCTTGTTTCGGACAGCAGAACGATGGCGCGATCGGACGAAATATTGTGTTCTGCTTTGCGCGGCCGGTAATAAAATTAATCAGTTCAGTGCGTGATCTCTCATGTTTCGGACAGCAGAACGATGGCGCGATCGGCCGAAATATTGTGTTCTGCTTTGCGCGGCCGGTAATAAAAATCAGTTCAGTGCGAGATTTCTCTTGTTTCGGACAGCAGAACGATGGCGCGATCGGACGAAGTATTGTGTTCTGCTTTGCGCGGCCGGTAATAAAAATCAGGTCAGTGCGAGATTTCTCTTGTTTCGGACAGCAGAACGACGATCGCGCGATCGGTCGAAATATTGTGTTCTGCATTGCGCGCCCGGTAGGCCGGTAGTTAGTTTGTATTACTTTTCGCGCCCGATTCATGGCTAGGTAAAATCACTGTGTATAAAGAATGACACGGTCGTATCGCTTATCAGAGTGAATCCAGATCCAACGATGCCTACCAATTAACTGATAATCCTTCCTGTGGTTTTTGTGGAGACGCAGAGGTAAACACGGTCTTCAAATAGCAAAAACCACCTACTAATATTCCTTCCTTCTTCCTAACTGACTACAAGGACGTGGCCGGCGCCGTTATTGATCATTTGAATTTTAGAGTCACTGAAACTTGCACAATGAGAATGCTTGAACAATCCCAGTCAATCATTCAGTTGATTCTTTGTGCAATTTCACTGATTCTGGTCAATCACGGAGTAGCAACCATAGATATGTGTAGTCAGTCAAAGCTAAAACATTGTAATTCCTACATGGTTCAATTCAACCAGAGGAAATATTCCAACTGCCAGAGGCAATTCAAATGTATTAATATTAACTAAAAATGTAACATAGCAAATAAGGATGATAGTGTTAAGAAAACACGGAACACCTAGTCTAAGAGATGAATGCATGTATTAGATAATTAGCAAATAAAATTAGTTAAAAAAAAAAAAAAAAAAAAAACTTAATAGTGGTATTCGGCGTTCGGCCGCATACCGAATATTTCTATTTTTAGTTTTTCTGCGAAACAAATAGGGTATCTGTTCCCATGTCCATCTCAGCCCCTATATCCATCTCATTCGGTACTCATCAAATTTAAATTAAGCATACCACTCTAAATAATCACTGATCGAATCAAAAAACCAATCAGGCACATTTTTACGGGTTCAAATTAATTTTTTTCTAACAAATATGAGCGAGAATCACATTTCCAAACCGTAATTTTTAATAAAAAGTCGAACATCTTCCATGTAGGATGAAAATCTTACCTTCATAAAAGTCATTCGTCTTATTAGTCAATCCGTACTAGTGCAATACCACTTGACACCACTGAACTTTTTCACATTTTTACAATTTATTCGCAATACTTTCCTCGAAAAAACACCACGCACAACACACTTCGAAACATAAACTCACGAATTTACTAATTTTTAGTTAAAAAATAGCCACATAATGCTTGAAAATTATGAGATGAATTTTGTTATCGAAGAAAAACTGTTTTGTTCGTATATGCATCTCATTTTACTATCTTCCTAGCAGCACAGAGGTGCCAGTTTTCAAGGCTATGGTACCGTTTTAAGAGAAAAAATTCCGGGATATACGCAGTGTATAACGATGATATTTTGTTTAATTTAGATTTGAATATTTTTTTCAAACACTAGAAGCACATAATCATAAGCTTTTTGACATAATTTCGCTCAAAATATATGCGGTAAATTTCGAAGTAAATTGTATGCAAAGTTAATTTTTTAACTTTGGCATCACGGCCAGCATGCTTGCGCGGCATCACGATGCGCATGCGCAAACTGGCAATGTGTGCGAGCTTGTTGGGAATAGACATATTTGTGAATTACTTTGCGCAATTTGTTGTTGTCGGTTTTTCCTTTGGAATAAAATAAACAAATCAATTGATAATGTCATTTACTATTCAAGCTAGCCGCTCAGGTGTGAGTTATACGAATAAATCTATATGAGACTATTGAAGAGCTACAGTAGTGTGAAGTAAATTTTTGGCAGTAAAAAATAAGACGGATATCGGTTCTCTAGTCGCGATTCACTTGAGATGAAAATCTTACGGTGAGATGGATATATGTTCAATTCGCTGCTAGTTTCAAACGGTTATTAGTTCAATTGGGGAAGGAAACTGCCTAATTTTCTAATTGCAGATAAATCAACGATTATGAGCAAGCACGGTTTTGATATGGATATAGGGACATATACCCTATTCGGCCGAATTTTCCGCCGAATAATCATTCATACTCAATTAATAGTAATAATTGAGTATGAATGACCATCTAGTAAAAGATGCCCAACGTATTGCAAGGAAACCGATACCCGAATTCGGGTTAACTTGTGTATATCCTACCCGCAAGCCAAACTTGACCAAACGTCACTACGACCAAACCCACGGACTAAACAGCTACTCCAAAATACCAGCAGCAGGTAAAGACCAGACGATGCCAGTTGTGCCATTGGACATAGGAAAATTGAAGTTCTCATGATGCCAAATATGAGGATCAACACATCAAGCTTGCCACATTGGACCTGGCAAAAGCTTTCAAATCGAGCTTGGACACCCGGCAGCAGCTCAGTAAATGGGGTTTATCTGGACACATTCTCCACTTCCTACGAAACTTCCTCCGTAAAAGATTCTTTCAAGTTTGTGTCGGCAACCACCGCTCGAAATGTTTTGCAGAGGATACTGGAGCCTGGAGTCACAGGGTTCTGTCATTGCCACGGGTTCTGTCACGATTTTTCTGGTAGCAATTAATGGAATCTTCGCTCACCTTCCGAAAGAGATATACATCTTCGTATATGCAGATAATATCATGCTCATAGCTGTGGATTCGACTGAGACTGAACGCTGTTGCCAAATGGGCAAACGAAGAAGGTTTCGATATCGCCATCGACAAAAGTGCTATAATGCACATTTGCAGTTCGTCAATCCCTTTGAAAAAAATCGATTCGAGTATACTAGGTGTCTATCTGATCTGGATTATCGTCTTTCATTCCAAGATCATTTCAAGCAAGTAAAACAAAACTGTAAAGCATGTCTGAATCTAAGCGGTAAGCAATTCAGCAAAGAAGACACGCCGAACCTATTGCCAGCTATTCGAGACATGATCTCGAACAAGTACATCCTTGACACTTTTCGGTTGTGCTCAGAGGGGGTGAAGCTCATGGTCTTTAACAAGGCCTCTTTCGATTTCGTGGTGCAGTATTATATGAAGAGAAAGGAATGGGAGTACTACAACCCACGACTTCCCCGGTACTAAACCACTAAAGGTAGTGCTACGCGGTCTCGATTATATGGATAAGAAGCAGGAGCTCGTTGAGGAGTTGAAGCATTGCGGACTGCAACCAGTAGCGGTTCACAAAATCGCGCAGCATGATAAAAGCCGCAGGCACCGTGACCAACTGTACCTCGACCATCTCGAGCATGGATCCACCTCGCTCAAGGACCTGAAGGCGATTAAGGTGGTCAACAGTACCGTTATCAAGTGGACAAAATATAAGCCCGTGCATCGCGGAGTGGAGATCCGGCTTGCTGCTGCCGCTGCATCGGTTTCTTTCGCGGCACACGATCCCCAAGTAGCCAGTGGCCCCCGCTTTCTCCCCATGGATTCCGTCGTCAGGACAACGAGTCCCTTCTGGATGAAGCTAGTTCCAATTTTCACACAACTGGCATCGCGACTACGCGGGTGCAAAACACGCTTCGACCAGATTTTCACCCTGGGCATGTTTGTCATCGGAATTGGCTGCTAGGGTGGGTCTGGTCAATTGGAACGCTTGCTCAGTTAAGAGCAAAACTATTGAGCTGGTTGGTTTCCTCGACGAGAGGGAGATCGACGTGGCTTTCATCACGGAAACACACCTGCAGCCCGAGGACTTCCGTGTGGTGAGACTCGATCGGCCTAACTCCAGGGGAGGAGGTGTGGCCATCGCACTGAGAAGCAACATCAATTGTCGTCTGCTACCAAGTCTCCAACTCAAGTTCATCGAGGCCGTTGGGGTAGAAGTTACTATTTCCGTTGGCGTCATCACCCTCATCGTGGCATACTGCCCAACGTAAGCCAAGGAGATCGATGGGACATCGGCCGCCCTACGCAGAGACATCGTCAAACTAACGCGGCGCCAAGGGCAGTACATAATCGCCGTTGATCTGAATGCAAGACATCAAGCCCGGGAAAACTCAAGGAGCAATCGGAACGGCATGATCTGAAGTAGCGATCTAGAAGAAGGCCATAACACCATCCTGAACCCGAACTCACTCACCCGTTTTAGCAGATCCGGGGTACATTCGACGCTCGATCTGTTCATCACGAACATAGATAACCAAATATCGCAGCCGGTCATCTTTCAGGAGTTGCGCTCCGATCACTATCCGGTGGTGAACGAAATCGGGTCTTCGATCAACCGACACCAACTCTCTATCATCGAGTGAACTGGCAGCGGTTCCAGCAGTGCGTCGACAACACGTCGGAATCCAAATTCAAAACCCGTTGCACATGACCAAAATCATCAAATCCAGAATCTCGTGCTCTCCCAAAGTGTGCTAAGCCGGCATTTCGTCAGCTCTCATAATCTTGGACAAAACAACGTAAGTCCACATGAAGCTGCTGTCAGTTAGCATACAAACAACATTCATCTTATTCCCAACGACTTCTTGGAGGAGTTGGAGATAACATCTGGTGAATTGTCGGCCTATATCAAATCATCCAAAAATGGAGGCCCCAGGTTTCGACAACATCTTCAACTTGGAGCTGAAGCATTTGTGTGTCCAGTTTTTCGATCACCTCGCGTTAATCTTCGATCAGTGCCTTCGACTTAGTTACTTCCCATCGTCCTGAAAGTCAGCAAAAGTGATCCCCATCCGGAAACCTGGGAAAGACCCTTCCTCGCCCAAAAGCTATCGTCAGCCTTCTCTCAGCGTTATTCAAGCTTTTTGAAAAGGGAATTCATTGCCGGCTACTTGATTTTGCCGACGAAAACAACATCACGCTCGAGGAACAGTTTGGATTCCGACGCGGTCGATCAACTGTGCACCAACTGACCCGAGTCACCAGCATCCTCAGACGGAACTAGTTTGTCCCAAGAACTCCGCCATGGCGTTGCTCGATGTCGAGAAGGGATTTGACAATGTATGGCATGATGGACTGGTGTACAAACTACAACACTACAATCTTCCCAGCTACCTCGTAAAGATTATCATAAACTATCTGTCGGAAAGGACACTCCGGGTCACAATCAGCGGAGCGACTTCCGATGCGCACGGCATCATCGCAGGTGTCCCCCAGGGCAGTATCCTCGGGCCCCTGTTGTTCAACCTGTTTACCTCCGACATGCCAGTACTTCCTGAAGACGGCATTTTGTCACTGTTCGCAGATGACACCTCGATCGTCTATAAGGGACGAGTCATCAAAGCCCTTGTGGCTAAGCTCCAACGTGGCCAGGGTGTCCTGACAAGCTTCCTCACCAGCTGGAAGATTTGTATCAACGCGGCGAAAACCCAGGTAATCATCTTCCCCCATTTCAAATCCCCTAAACTTGTTCCGCCTGGGGATTGTAACATCACCCTTAATGGCACATCCGTTCGTGTAATGGGCCGATACTTATGACTACCTTGGCTTGACCCTCGACAGCAAGCTTGTTTGCTATTGCTATTCTGCCGTGAATCGCATATCTGTCCCATCTTTGCTGGGTTTCCTATTCATATGGGACAAATATGCGATTCACGGCAGTATTAAACAAAATAAAAGATGAAGGGCCGAGTGGCCAACCACTTGAAATGATAAAAATGATGTAATAAAAAAAATCAGAAATGAAAAAAAAAAAAATAACCCGCAAAGTCTACCATCCTACCCAGTTTTCCGCAAGTGGTAATAGCCGGCAGCTTGCCTCCGGGTTAGTCTCTGATTTGAATTTCCGGAGGTCAACTGCACCTGCACCCACCGCTTCGAGCATTCTGACCAATGTGCCATAGAAAAAGGTGCTGATTCAGTGAATTCAAGCCTTCTTGTGTACCACATTGATCAAAATGCTCGAACGGTGGGTGCAGATGACCTCCACAAACGTCAGATCAAAGACTAAACCCGCAGGCAAGCTGGTGGCCATTACCGCTCGCGGAAAACTGGATAATTTTTTTTTTCATACTGCGTTTTAATGATGACAGCGGGCTATGTCTATTGATGATGATGATGATACCGCGCTTGTCACCGGCTCGCTTGTTTCCGTATCGGTCACTATTTTCGGCTCGCAATTTGATTGCTGTATTCCGTACCGGTGACATTTGACAGTTTATCAAATAGCAGCGCTCTTACCGCGTTACAAAATTTGGTCACCTGTCAGTCGCGCAACTGTTATCCAATTTTCCGCGAGCGGTAATGGCCACCAGCTTGCCTGCGGGTTTAGTCTCTGATCTGACGTTTGTAGAGGTCAACTTCACCCACCATTCAAGCATTTTGATCAATGTGGTACATAACAAGTAACCAAAAGTTCCTTTAAGAGTACGTTTGGCGCTTAAGCAGCTCAGTGAAGCTGATTAAGCGAAAAACTTACTCTTAAAGGAACTTTAGGTTACATGAGGAAGTACTCATTTTTTGAGATTTGTGCTAACGTAAGAAAAACGCGACGCGAGACTGGACACAACACTTATGGTTCTTACAAACGAAAAAATATTTTTTTTTAATTTACCTTTTTGTCGATCGGTTTCGGGCTCGATGTTGCCCATCTACAGGACGTGGTCCAACTGACCCGGTTGGACCACGTCCTGTAGATGGGCAACATCGAGCCCGAAACCGGTCGACAAAAAGGTAAATTAAAAAAAAGCCCTTTTTCGTTTGTAAGAACCATAAGTGTTGTGTCCAGTCTCGCGTCGTGTACATGGGGAAGACTTAAATCCACTGAATCAGCACCTTCTTCTATGGCACATTGGTCAGAATGCTCGAAACGGTGGGTGCAGTTGACCTCCAGAAATGTCAAATCAGAGACTAACCCGGAGGCAAGCAGGCGGCTATTACCGCTCGCAGAAAACTGGATAGCATAGGCGGATTGTGTAAACCTTGGTTATGATTTTTATCAAAATATGTCTGTTCTAACGGTGTATACATGTATTTACTTTTCAGCTATGCGCATTACGCTATCTCGGTCCGTACGGCTTCGGTGATTTCGATCGAAACTGCACGTGTAGCTCGTAGCTACAAAAACGATCCTCATCACTGGCGGCAGTTATGCATAGAAGGTAACATTTCTATGAAATAACATTTACACGATCTAACAATGTTCTAACTATTGCAGAGCCATTCGAACTTACTAATACAGCACGGGCAGTGTTCGATGCGGATGTTTTCGAGCACATTAAAACCGTTTTCCAGACCTGCTGGCAACGACTGAAGGAGACCAATGATCTCGGTTCGATATTTGACTGCGAGCCACTGTTCATACCCGTGAGTTCGGCGCTATCGATTACGTCATGATTACCACCATTGGCGATCCAAATGTTGTCTACGTCGTCGTGGTCGGAGCTGCTAATCGATTTCGGAGGCGGTTTTGTTGTAGTAGTTTGCACGTTCCGATGCAACTCACCTGATTGCTGATGGGAGGTGAGCTTCATAAGACTGACACTATTCTATAAGGGAGGTAAGAAATGGTAAATTCAGCTGGGCGATGCGTTCAATCAACGGATCTATGTACGAGTGCGTGGAGTCCGTTTTGCGCAATCGGGTTGGTGGGTGAATCGTAAAACCACGTCTACACATATCATCGGCATAAAAGGCCGATATCTTGCCCGCCACCTGCCGGAAGTGAACATGACCCAGCATTCGCTATGAAAGTTGGCACGTACTTTACCTGCAAGCAATGAAACTAAAAGGCATTAATCAGAGTCAAAAAATGGCAACAAAATGTGTTCTTTTTATCGCCAGTCGAATAGTGCGTATGTATTCCGGAGACTAACGAACGAGCGGCTTGTATGAATGGAAATGAGAGTCAAAAGAATTTTTAAAGTTAGATTTGCGCACTCCATAGCGGAACGCTATATCATGAAATGATCTCTTTAATTATTACGTTGTACTGTGCCATCGGTTTTTTTTGTTGTTTTGTACATTTGTACACTCGTAGCGTACGCGGAAAGTTTTTCGTTTTTTTGTGACTGAAGTGATGAATCCAGAAGGGATGTTCAATATGAGGGGACCAAATGGATACGCATACCCTGAAACTGCTTAAAATGGAAGCTTTCCCCTAGCTTGCAAACCAGTAGCAGTCCGTAAACATATATTTTCATCTTTCGCCCCGTCAAGAGTTCCTCTTGATTGATTTGAATTCAATACTCTTCCTAGCTAGCGTTGGCTTTATAGATACAAAAAGAAAGCTAAAAAACTAAAAGGAAATTGAGAGATCCTAAGTAATAATATATAGCAAAAGTAGGGAAACGGCTGAAGAGGTACAATAATTCAGTGGGTGAAACAAAGACAGTTTGCAAACACGAAATGAATACACTTTTTAAGGGTTCATTTTTAAAACAAAAAAAGATTTATATTAGAGATAAAAAAACACGGCTGTGAAAATTAAGAAATTTAAATTATTATTAAAAAAAGAGTGAAGCGTAACTTAAAAACTAATTAAAGGTATATTTTTAGATTTAATTTATATGAACATGGGAAGATGAAGACTATGGTTAATGTGAAGTAGGAAGCAAGAAGCGATCGAGACAGAAGGCGGAAGAGAGGAATGAAGAAAAACAAAAAAAAAACAAAAAAAGTATTAAAACAGAAAGTAAAAAAAAAAAACTAAAAAAAGTTACATAAAAAGTAAAACGTTTGACGAAGGCTGCTAGTATCAGGAACGAAGCAATCAAGAATCAAGTAGTCAGCAGTTTCGTTAAAATTGCATGAACCTATCATCAATGTTGGTTGTGTTCTGCACAACGGCAGTTTTCTCTTGCGAACCAAAAAAAGCAATAAGAAAGGATAAAGCAAACAAAAAAAAGTCCAAAAAGATGCGTTTCGTTTGAAAGGGCAAATTCTATCTCAATTTTTGTATATTGTTCAAAGGCACGACTAAAGGTGCAGCATTAGAAGGTAACCAGAGTTAGACCGAACAAAATGATCGGGCAAAGTTAACTAAACGGTGGCACAGGAAATAGAAAGAACGCTCATGCCCACATAACTCGAAACAAAAGGTTGGTTCAAGTGGCTCTTTGCTTCATTATCTCTGTTACACAAAATTTTTAAACCAAAAGCTTAGGATAATTAATCTTTGCCATTCTTGCTCCAGTTTTTTTTGTTATCTTTGCATCATCTATGTGAAATACTATAAGAGGCAGATTATTTCCGTATGTAAAGGACCAAAAGTCATGTAAAGCTAAAAAAAAGTTCAAAATCCAACCGAAACACAACGTTTGTTTTGTTCTATCCCCATTTCAATCACACTCGTATCGCCTGACGATTGAAGTCATGCAGCAACGTTCGTGGACAGCGTTCTTGTTTGTTTCCTTGTGCAGGTTTGAACGCCAAAGTTTTTTTTTTTAATTCTGATTATGGACAACGGAATTCAGAGGATGAGAGGAAAACAGAATGGATGGTTAGGAATTTACTGTTTGTTGGTGGCTCAAAACATTGATCGGAATCAAGGTTGACACGAACCACAGAGCTGTAAAGTATATAATAGGAGTTTTGCGTTGATGAAAAAGAATGAAAGGACAGTGTGAAAAAATAATTGAAATTTAACGTATCTGGCCGGACGCAAGAAACGTGATCATGAAAAGTTGAATAAAAAGTGAAAAAAGTGAATATTTGTCATAATCTTTCAATGTTTCCGAAAATCTGCTCTTACAAATCAATATTTTCCGAACCTAATCATAACAACATAAAATATTCAGGATTAGGGATTGAATCCGAAGGAGAATGAATAAAAATCTCTCACTTATCATCTCTGTATACATTTACGATTATGTAGCATATCACGAGAGACTTTTTTTTCGCAAGCTGTCGTCATGACAAAGATCTGATTTGGCCTATTATACCCCATGATAAACTTATTTTAAAAGGTTCTAAACGCTTCCCGCGCTGGTTCTGATGATGCATTTTAATTTATTTCACACAGTAGCAGGGGAAAAATATAGTATTAACATTTGCGAAAAAGAATCTACATGTCTTGGAAGGACTCGATCACTCAACCTCGTACGCTCTAGACAGGCGTGATAACCCCTACACTAAACGAACTGAACTATCGAAATTCATAACTGACGCCTTATGAATATTCGACCGATTATTCCATCAACAATGCTTCTTATACGCAGTTAGCTCCTCGAATACCCAAGCGTCGATGGGCGTGTGGTATACATAACGACTTCCCGATCCCGACGTCCATGGTTCGAACCCAGTCTGCCGCACTTCACTTTTTTTTAATGAAAATCATCATTCATAAGGCAACATATTGAAATTCATACCGATGCTTTGTGGCAAATTTCCATAAGGCGTTTTATTGATAATTGTACGTCCATTTTCCTCAGTGTACACAACAAGACCACTTAAAGATCACGTTTGCGGAAAAGCCATCAGAATCCGAGAGCCAGCATTCACGGTAAGCTCTTTTTTTTGCAATTTGAATATCATTACAGTTATCCTCTATCGGATACAGGAGAAAATAGACATGACTCTCCGACGGCAGCAGGCTGCATTCAGCTCCGCAATACATTTTTCGCTCAGCAATACATTTTTCGAACTAAATCTTTCACATGTTGTGCAACTGCACAAATCGAGTTTCAGACATAGTAAAGAAATAAGCAGGGAATCTATATTCCACCAACGCCTAACAATATAGGTACCCTTTGTCATCAACAGAGTTTGTTACTCGCAACTAGCCTTTTCAGAAGCCAAGGTGGAAGGCCTTCACCTACGTGTTGATGGTGGTATTTTGCGTCGGAGTGCTATCAGATTCGTCAAATCGACGTTTGAATCTTTGTTAACAAAAGCAAATAAGGCCGGCACATATATGAATTATTTCTTTTGTCATGTTGGTCATTGGATAACGAAGGGGGAGGTAAATAAAAAATAAATGGATAAATTGATAAAATCGTAATACTCATCAGTTTTCTTAAAGGATTTTCTGGGAAAGCCTAATATTTTATTTATTTTTACAATCAAATTTTGAATTCCCCCCTCAAATAATAAAATAAAGCCATCAAAAATGGAGGGGGGGGGCGGTGATAGAAGAAGAGAATAATATGTGTTCCGGTCTAAGTCGTTCCGAAAATTTGGTATTGATTGTCAAGTTCGGAGTATTACAAATAATCAACAAAACATAATACATTTGACCTCAAATTTTGCCAAAAATCCTGTTATGTAAGTCTGTTCACTGTACGATGTTGGGAATTGAGATCTTGCTAATTTTATCCCATGTTCTCATATTCCTCAAATTGCTTACTAATAACCTCACATTACTAGTCTGATCCAGAATTTTCCAGGGAATCGAGTAGACTTATTTTTGTCCACCGCACGACTAAAGAAGCCAAAATATTGCTTATTTTATCCCACGTAAACCAACTGCTCCTGGAATTCATCTCAAGGCTCCGGTATTCATCCCATCATAAAAGCAATGGAAAGCAATTTGATTTGTTTCTTATTTTTGTGTTTTTTCAGCAGTGAGCACATATGTCGACAAAAGGAAGCGACGAAATTGGTGCTGTATTTCTTTGTTTCGCGATAAGATGATATATTCAGTGAGTTGGAGATCGGAACAGTCCCCCCATTACCCAAAAGGCGCCGTTTCTAAATTTCCTCTTTCGTCCTTCTCGCTTCCTGTTGAAACGCATATACATAGCGTTTGCGTTGGCTGATTCAACTGTGGCGTACACGGTAAAGTAATTCCGTACGGAACATCCTGCCCCCGGTTGAAGCGTCGCGGTTCAAAAAAATATTGATGATCAGGTTGGCGTTGGTTTTCTTCAATTGACAAAACAGATAACTTCGCAATGGATCGGGAGAAAGTTTTGCCTTTGCTGAAAACGTCTACAACACGGACCAAACTGTCGGGACCAGGATAGACTTTGGTGATACGACCGAGCTTCCAGTGCAGTGGAGGTCGGTTTTTGTCCTGCAGAAGCACGATCATCCCAGGTCGAACGTTCGATGCGGTGTTCCTGTTTTTCTTCCTCGGTTGCAGGCTGCACAAGTAATCGCAAGACCAAGCCCTCCAGAATTGTTCTTGAAGTAGCTGCAGATGTTGCCAGCGGCTAAGCCGGCTGATCTTGATGTCCTCATAGGTTGGTTCGGGTAAGGCAGTCATTGAGCGACCAATCAAAAAGTGTGCTGGAGAAATCACTTCTGGATCAGCTGGGTCTCCGGATATAGCGAAAAGTGGTCTCGAGTTCAGAACGGCCTCAATTTCGCACAATAATGTTACCATTTCTTCGAAATTTAACGTTTTATTTCCTATTACTCGTTTCAGGTGTGTCTTGATAGGAAGAGTGGAATCGCCAACTTCTTATTGTTAACATTTCGTGGATAAAGGGCGGGCTCTTCTCCCCATCTATTTTGTCAATCTGGGAAACGAGGGCTAGATTATATTATTGTATGTACGAACTTTCTTCTGGAAGGAGATTCTCTTTTCATCCCGTGGATTCGCATAAGCGTCTTTGCGATTGTATGTCATACCCCAGAAACCCGTTGCCCAGAAAGTGATTCCCCAGAAATTAATTCCCCTGAATGCACTACTCCCCAGAAAACCATTCCCCAGAATACCACAATCCCCAGAAAGGCATTCCCCAGAATGCCCCTATCCCCCGAAAGACATTTCCCAGAATGCCTCCATCCCCCGAAATACATTCTCCAGAATGTCCTAATCCCCAGAATGCACCATTTCCTAGCTTAGACTAAATACTTCGTAATTGCTTCATCCCGGGCAAATGTGTACTTTTAAAGAAGGAGTCATCTACTCTTTTGCCTTATTCCGGACAAATGCATACTTCTAAAGAAGGAGTCATCTACTCTTTTGCTTCATCCCGGGCAAATGCGTACTTTTAAAGGAGTCATTTACTCTTCTGCCTTTTTTCCTGGCAAATGCATACTTTTGAAGAAGTAGTTATCTACTCGTTTGCCTTTTTCCGGGCAAACGCATACTTTTAAAGAAGAAGTCATCTGCTCTTTTGCATTATCCCGGGCAAATGCTTACTTTTAAAGAAGGAGTCATCTACTCTTTTGCATTATCCCGGGCAAATGCGTACTTTAAAAAAATGAGTGATTTACTCTTTTACCTTTTCCGGGCAAATGCATACTTTTGAAGAGGTAGTTATCTACTCGTTTGCCTTTTTCCGGGCAAACGCATACTTTTAAAGAAGGAGTCATCTACTCTTTTGTCTTATTCCAGGTAAATACATACTTCTACACGGAGACAAAAGCATTTAGTTTGAAACAACCATCTTTTTGGTTGAAAATCAAACTTATATTATGGCTGTTTTAAACTAATTTTTGGTTGTTTCGAAACCATGGTTTTGTTTGAAACAAACAGTCTTTATAGTTAGAAACAAACTTAAAAATAAGTTTAGATATACCATTTTTTTGTTTATTTCAAACGAAAAGCTAGATTCTATTTAACAAAATGTTGTATTGTTTCAAACAAAATTTGGATAGTAACTACAAACTGTTTATCTTGAGTTGTAACCGAAATATTTGTACACAAATTGATGAAACCGCACCATCACTGTGATCAATTACAGAAACAAGGAATTTAATTTCAGTAACTTAAATACAGGTAAGATATGATTACATTAAAATGATATATGCGAAAAACTATATACATCCTAACTGATTTATTCGAAAATTATATTTTGATGATAATTTGTTTTCTTTTTGCAGCTTGTAAACGCATTCGCCATGTTTAAAGATAAGTGCTACCGGGGCGAAGCTTGTCCATAGGAAATTATTTGAACAAAATCTACACTGGAATCGAATGCTACGACGAAACCGATCGACGAAAATCGTCAATATCTGCCATTATCTACGCCGCGCCGTTGAGGCATCAATTGTTCAGCTTATAATCCAGTTCCAAGAGCTCAAAGACCATCATGATGAAGACCCGTTGCTCTATGTATATATTAACCCGTCGAAACAAGGTCTGGAGGGCCTAGCGATAGCTTGGGAACGCTGATTAGAATGGCTGGCCTTGAAGACACAAGTGAAAATCTAAAATCCAAGTGGATGGTCATAAACATCAATATTTTTCAATATGAATCAATTAAATAAAATAGAATTGTAAGCAACTATGTAAGTTTCTTTTGATTACATAATATAAAAAACAAAAATGACAAGAAAACAATAAAAACAACAGTTTGGAATAAACTATTATTTGTTGGTTTCAAACAATAAATTGGTTTGATTCTAACTAAATTTTTGTTACTTCAAACTGTTTCCATTAGTTTGAAACAACCAAAGTTGGTGTCTGTAGCACGAAATGTCAAATGAATCAACCAAAATTATGGTCGATTCAAACAAAACTTTGGTTGAATTCAAAAACAAAGTGGAAAAACAACAACAGATTATTTTAGTTTGTTTTTACCAACATACTTGGTTGAAGTAAACATATTTTTGTTTGTGCCCAAATCAACCTAAGAATTTGTTTGAAGTAACCCAAGTTTTGGTTGTAGTTACTATTTATTTTTCTCCGTGTAAGAATAGAAATCATATATTCTTACGACCCATCGCATTTCATACTATTTTCAACGATTATGTCAAATGGTCATTATGCCACACGGCATTATGCCAAATGGTATTATGCCATATGGGCTTCCCCCAATATGAACAACGAGTATAATGGATTATATGCTCCTTCGTATTATATGTGAGCCCTAACAAACATATCAAAAGGGCTCCATTCCGGTCAAATGCGTGCTCTAAAATAAGGCAGCATATGTCGTTTTGCCTTATTCCGGTCAAATGCGTACTTCAATATAAGTATTTTTGCATATAAATATAGTATCTAGTATTTTTAGTTTTTTAGTATCTAGTAACATAGTTTCTTAGACTGATACCTTTTTCTGGGGAACGGGTCATTCTGGGTTTTTGGTTTCTGGGGAATGGGTCATTCGGGTTTTTTTTTTCTGGGGAATGGGTCAATATTATTCTGGAGAATTGGTCGTTCTGGGAAATGGAATTCTGGGAAATACCATTCTGGGGAACTGATTCTGGGGATTGGTATTCTGGGCATTGACATACAACCGTCTTTGCTTATGGAACCACCCCACCCATTTTTGTCCCTTCGTACAGGAGTCTGATGAAATACAAACAATAGCATAATCATGATTAAATCGTTCGTCAGATATGGCCAGTGCTATCGGCAGGTGCCTTGCTACAATAGATGGTAGTATCATCATCATCATCATCATTACTCGTTTCAGGTGTGTCTTGGTACTCTTTACGGCAGCCTCCCACATGCCACCGAACTCGCGAGAGTCTGGCGGAATGAAATGGCACTCAATTTCTTTCATGTGGCAAAACCTTACTATTTTGTCTACGTCGGGCTGGTTCCGGAACATCTCGAATACATGGTGAAGCTCATTCTTAGCACCATGAAAATTTGTCGCATTATCAGAATGAATTTGCGAAACATCTCCCCTACGGCTACGAAGCGTTGCAAGGCGGCGAGAAATGCGTCGGTTGTCAGATCGGACACCAACTCCAAGTGTGCGGCTTTCGTTGCCATACAAACGAAAACCGCGATGTAAGCTTTGACCACCTTTGGACGATGTGTTCCTTGCTTCACAGGCATCGGTCCGGCATAGTCCACACCAGTAATGCTGAACACGGGAGATGGTGTCACTCGTTGTTTTGCAAGATCGCCCATGAGCTGAGAAATGCCTGTTGGATTCGATCGAAAGCATTTCACGCATGACCTAGTCACCTGTCGAATGGTTGATCGAGCGCGTAGCAACCAAAACTGCTGTCTGATTGCAGAAAGAAGCCCAGCCGGTCCAACATGCAAAAGTTCGTGATGCATTTCTCGGATCAGGCGATGTGTGACTGGACGTGCGTTCGAAAGAATCAGCTGGTGCTTTGATTTGTCGGAAAAGTTGGAATGCTTGAGTCGTCCACCTACCCTTAGCACACCATCATCGGTGTAGATAGGATTGAGATTTCCAATGCGTTTGCAAAGCGTTTTAGTTTTCACTCGCTGGATTTCATCGCGTAGTTCGATATGCTGAACCACGCGTACGATGACCATCGTCGACCGTCGAAGTTCTTGTATGATTAGATGTCTTCTGGTGATGCGCTCCTTTTTAGGCTTGCGCGCGTTGTCCGAGAATTGCATTACCCATGCGATTAATCGTAGAAGCCGTCGGAAAGAACTGCAGGTTTCAAATATTTCCAGCTGCTCTTCGATGAGCGCCGGCATTACTGCTACATTGACCTTCAGTTCCGGTAGATCCTCGTCGAGCACATCATTCACCACCTCAAGACTAGTAACAAGTTGATATACTTGCCACCAGTCCAGAACAATTCGCTAACCATAAGCTCGCATGGAAGCATCCCACGAGATACAATGTCCGCTGTATTGTGTTAGGAACGAACATAATTCCACAGAAGTCCATCGGAGTTGGCTTGAATCTTGCTTACACGATTACATACGAATGTTTGTAGCTGATAAGGATGCTTTTTCAGCCACGCCAAAACTATTTCGCTGTCGGCTCAGCATCAACACTACCTTTCGTATGTTGATGCTGAGGGCTGGCAGCACCTTGCAGATCAGACGAACGAGTAACAATGACACGCACAATTCCTTGCGTGAAATCGTAAGTGCTCGGAGTGGTGCCACCTTCGATTTGCTGATTAGCTGTCTGGATTTGACGGTTCCATTATGCTTTGGATGTAAACACAGGCTCCGTATGCCGCATTAGATGCATCTGCAAATCCGTGCAGCTCATAACAAACAGCATCACGAAACGTTACTTGGCGAGGGATTTTTACCTGCATCAGTTGAGGGAGCGCGGTCTTGAGGTTGTTCCATTCCATTTGTGTTTGGTCGTAAACGGGTTCGTTCCAATCCAGTTTACATTGCCATAAGCGTTGCGCTTATTACATTGCCTTTGCGCATTCGGCAATTAATAGTTCATCGGTGATTATCTCCCACAGTAGGCCGAGAACGTTGATGACATTGTTGACATGGCGATCTGCAAGCGGCTTCAGCGTTTTTTCTCGTCTTCCGGAATACGTGCAATTAGCTCTGGTGAATTAGAGCACCACTTGTGAACACGGTATACAGAAAACAAGGTAGGCTCGTTAGAAAAATGACCCTTCGAATGTGACGCATATTTTATCGCCACATGTTGGAGTACAAAAGTAAGCATGCTGCGACCGTAGAGCATCGTCTCGGTCTAGCTTTTGCGAAGATAGCAGTGACGTCACATGTTTACATTCAAACTGAATGTTTACATACGTGATGAGCCTGCCTGACTTGTGAATTGGGAATCCACCACGAGCCAACATCAATTGTAGCTGGTGTTGTGCTTCTATGGCATCGTCGATCGTAGCAGTCCCTGATAAGACGTCGTCAACATAACAGTCAGACTTGATGATATTTGCTGCTACCGGGAATGTCGCTTCTTCTTCGTTGGCCAGCTGCACCAGGCATCGAGTGGCTTGGAAAGGCGCTGAAGCAGTACCGTAAGTGACGGTCAGTAGCTCCAGAATTTTCATCGGATCGTTCGGATTCTCCCTCCAATATATACGCTGCTTGTGTAAGTCGTGGGGGTTGCACATTAATCTGACGGTACATCTTGGTAATGTCCGCCGAGAAAACAATCTGGTGTAGTCGAAAGCGAAGCATGATGGAGACGATGTCGCTTTGAACTACTGGACCTATCAGCAGCACATCGTTGAGCGACAGATTCGTTTGAGCAGATTTAGCGCTTGCGTCGAAAACAACCCGAAATTTTGTCGACGAGCTTCCAGGACGAAGTACCGCGTGATGTGGCAAATAATATGGCTTGATATTCGTATCGTCGTCGACCACATTTACCTCTCGGCAATGACCAAGTTGCAGATACTCTCGGATAAAGTCCACATATTGCGCTCTCAGTTCGGGGTTGGGCTGTAGCCGATTTTCCTGCATGAAAAAACGTCGCATTGCTAGATTTCGGCAGCTGTCCATCTGATTGGCATTCTCTTTGAGCGGTAATCGAACCACAAATCGTCCACTGTTATCTCGGAAGTGTGTTGATGTAAAATGGTCTTCACATCGTTGTTCTTCGGTCGAAGTAGTGGCAGCATTAGGAACTTCTTCAATTTCCCAGAATTGGCGAATCATTTGTCCGACAGAAGCGAGAGATGCAACATGGGAATACTGGATCGCTTCTTCTTTTCGTGTTGGCCGGTAAGCACCAGTTACTAGCCATCCTAGGTGCGAGTTTCGTAGCTCGGGAAGATCGTCATCGAGTGTGATGTGTCCTGGTTTCATCAGTGCAAAGAACAACTCTGCACCAATCAGCATATCAACTTTGTTGGATTTGAAGAACGACGGATCGGCTAGTTGAATACCATCTGGGATTACCCAATCAGTGACATCGATGTTTGTTGTCGGGATTGCTCCAGTGACCTTGGGGGTCACCAGGCATTCAACTGCCGCACGGAAATCACTGCATCGGGATTGAAAATGAACTTCCACCTTGTCTCGTGCCAAAGTCCTGACATTGTTGATGCCAGATATGGGAACATTAGCACGCTGCTTTTCCATTCCAAGAGTGTTGGCCATGCGTTCGGTAATGAAGTTTCCTTGGGATCCACTGTCCAGAAGGGCTCTGTACTAATGGATTCGGTTGTCTCGGTCGGTCACTAGAACTACTGCAGTTAGCAGTAGCACTGTTTTCGGAGCGTGGTCGTTGCTCAGTTAGCATGTTGTCGTTACATTTTCTGACGAATCTTGTTCCTGTGGAATACACAATGAGGACGACGATGTCGTTCCGAGATTCGCAGTTCTCGACTCAGTCGTTGCGATAATGGTTTTAGACTCCAGCTGGTTCGTAGTGTCGTCATGCAGTATTGCGTGTGGTGTCGCTTTTGACATTTTTGTCAGGTCTTTGATGAAGGGCAAGCATTAGAGCGATGTCCCTTTCGGAGGCAGTTAAAGCATATACCTGCCGCGCGTACTTTCTCGAACTTTTCAGCACTCGACATTGTGTTGAGTTTGTTGCACTGATAGTTTCGATGGAGTGCGTCGCAGAAATCACATTTTTCGTTGAAATTTTCGGAATTCGTTGGCGCTGCGTGTGATCGCTGGTTAGCAACCTTAGCGGTTGGAATCTGAATCTGCTGTTTCAGTGCTGGCCTCGTTGATGACTGCAAGCAAGCAGCTTCGCACCTCCCCAGCACTTGACATTGCGGCTTTAGAAAGGTGATCGTGGGGCGATATTCTGGCAACTTCCCCAGCACTTGACATTGCGGCTTTAGAAAGGTGATCGTGGGGCGATATTCTGGCAACTTCCCTGGTTTCAGAGATTGTTTCCATTGCTTACGTGTCAACTTGTCTAATGCTGCAGTCAACAGATAGACAATCATCAACTCTGATACACCCTTCAACTCCTGGTTCAAGTACTCGAGACTCTCGACGTGGTTGATACATTCGTCGAGCAGGGATCGCAGTTCTCTGTGGGATTCGGATGTCATTCTTATTAGGGATAGGAGATCTCGGATGTGTGTCTCCACAATTACACGTTGATTCTCGTAGAGTTCTGTTAGGATTGCCCATGCCTGTGCGTAGTTACCTTCGTGTATTGTTTTTGCATCGAGTAAACCTGCTGCCGCTCCGACCAGTGCCTTGTCCAGGTGGTAGAGCTTGATGGCATCCGAATCGCGGGATTGTGCCATCACATCCTGAAGCATGGCTTTGAATATTGGCCACTACTCACCATCGAAAGCCGGGATCGGTGCTTTCAGTGGCTGCTGCTGTATGACAACTTGTGCTGGTGGGGCAACCTGAATAACCGGGTGTTGCATGATTCTTGCTTCCACTGCGGCGGATGTGTGGTCGAAATAGTTTTCGAAGCGAATGTATTCAATTTCTTGCGCTTCCAGCTCATCATCCGGAACAATGGCAACAATCTCACTGTGGTATTTCGAGTATTCAGTGTATGCTGACTGCAACTTCGTTGCGTACACTTTCAAATTGAATAACTCGATCGGAAGTTGCACGTTGACACTTTCGTAGATGCGCAGAATCTTATTCATCGCCTGGTCCCTCTGGCGTTTGAGGGATTTTATTTGCGCAGCTATTGCGGGATCACATACAGCAGCCGTCGGGTCATCCCTTTTTTCATTCGTGTCAGCATTGTTAGAACTAGCACCTTTGCTGGGAACGTCTTCGAACCCGAGGAATCCCGATTCATCTTCAGACGTTCTCACCGGCGTACGTTGCATCATGTTGGATTTTATTATTCACTGTTCTGCAATCGCAGGAAAATTTAATGAACTGTTCTGCACTTTGCAGGATTGTATTTTCGCACTGTTCTGCCGCAGCAGGAATGTTTTCGTTTTTGCACTGTTCTGCCTCAGCAGGAAATGTTTTCGTTTTCGCACTGTTCTGCCTCAGCAGGAAATTTCTTCTTCTTTCTTTCTTTTTTTCGGAAACTATTGCCCTCGCGGCGACGCGTACACAGAAGCTTAATCCGGTTCATTACGGACCATATGTTCGGTCGGGAAAAAATCGAGTTCGGTGGACACAAGGTGGACTGTATAATTTCGAGACTTCTGAGCACGGTTCTTTGCGGGCGGACAACTCGGGATTGTAGCGGTCGGAATAATTAGAAATCACAGTCGAAAATTGAATTTAATAAACTTATTTAATTTCATCACATTAGAAAAAAACACTAAACTCGGGGCGCATCGCGATGTTACTTCGTCGGTAGTCGGACTGAGAGTGATGCATAAAATGGAGGCAAACACGATTCAAGTTTTGCTTCTGCTTCCGTTGCGCGCGCTTTCGCGCCGTTTCTAAATTTCCTCTTTCGTTCTTCTCGCTTCCTGTTGAAACGCATACATAGCGTTTGCGTTGGCTGATTCAACTGTGGCGTACACGGTAAAGTAATTCCGTACGGAACACTCCTACACGGAGACAAAAGCATTTAGTTTGAAACAACCATCTTTTTGGTTGAAAATCAAACTTATATTATGGCTGTTTTAAACTAATTTTTGGTTGTTTCGAAACCATGGTTTTGTTTGAAACAAACAGTCTTTATAGTTAGAAACAAACTTAAAAATAAGTTTAGATATACCATTTTTTTGTTTATTTCAAACGAAAAGCTAGATTTTATTTAACAAAATGCTGTATTGTTTCAAACAAAATTTAGATAGTAACTACAAACTGTTTGTCTTGAGTTGTAAACGAAATATTTGTACACAAATTGATGAAACCGCAGCATCACTGTGATCAATTACAGAAACAAGGAATTTAATTTCAGTAACTTAAATGCAGGTAAGATATGATTACATTAAAATGATATATGCGAAAAACTATATACATCCTAACTGATTTATTCGAAAATTATATTTTGATGAATATTTGTTTTCTTTTTGCAGCTTGTAAACGCATTCGCCATGTTTAAAGATAGGTGCTACCGGGGCGAAGCTTGTCCATAGGAAGTTATTTGAACAAAATCTACACTGGAATCGAATGCTATGACGAAAACGATCGACGAAAATCGTCAATATCTGCCATTATCCACGCCGCGCCGTTGAAGCATCAATTGTTCAGCTTATAATCCAGTTCCAAGAGCTCAAAGACCATCATGATGAAGACCCGTTGCTCTATGTATATATTAACCCGTCGAAACAAGGTCTGGAGGGCCTAGCGATAGCTTGGGAACGCTGATTAGAATGGCTGGCCTTGAAGACACAAGTGAAAATCTAAAATCCAAGTGGATGGTCATAAACATCAATATTTTTCAATATGAATCAATTAAATAAAATAGAATTGTAAGCAACTATGTAAGTTTTTTTTGATTACATAATATAAAAAACAAAAATGACAAGAAAACAACAGTTTGGAATAAACTATTATTTGCTTGTTTCAAACAATAAATTGGTTTGATTCTAACTAAATTTTTGTTATTTCAAACTGTTTCCATTAGTTTGAAACAACCAAAGTTGGTGTTTGTAGCACGAAATGTCAAATGAATCAACCAAAGTTATGGTCGATTCAAACAAAACTTTGGTTGAATTCAAAAACAAAGTGGAAAAACAACAACAGATTATTTTAGTTTGTTTTTACCAACATACTTGGTTGAAGTAAACATATTTTTGTTTGTGCCCAAATCAACCTAAGAATTTGTTTGAAGTAACCCAAGTTTTGGTTGTAGTTACTATTTATTTTTCTCCGTGTAGTAAACACATAAATTATAATTCAATAATCTTGGCAGCTATTGAGCAAGCATGATCCTATTTTAGAAGGGCCATCAGTTACCTATTGAAGCGTATGAAAATATCCTCTTGTATTAATTTTGAAGTGTGAATCTCCAGTTACCCTTGTGAGCAGAGGCGTAGGATTGCCAATCCGGAGATGGCGAGTTCGGTCCGGTTTAGGATTGTTCTCGAGTGGAAAACATACTCGATTCCCTGGGCATAGTGTATCCATTCTATTTGCCATACAAGATACATATTTATGCAATTGGCATTCATGAAAAAAAAACTTTCTATTAATAGAAGTTGAAAAGCAGGCCAAGCTTTAGTTGGAATGTAGAGCCATCGAAGAAGAAATAATTTTGATCTACAGATAACAGTATCAATTATTCGATATTAATATTGATATCAATGCTGGAATATTTTGGATTCCAGTGTATGGCCGATAAAAGCGCTGCTATCACATTTGCTTGTAATAGACTCAATCCAGTTGAAACCCGAAAGTGGGTGCTAGCGAAGTTGGATTTTTCTCACAATCCGTACGTTAAACCTAACTTCGGAAGTGGTGCGCTGAATAGCGCTTCGCGATATGAAAACAGCGCACCACTTCCGAAGTTAGGTTTAACGTACGGATTGTGAGAAAAATCCAACTTCGCTATCCCCCAATTCCGGTTTTCAACTGGATTGAGAATAGTCATCCTCGTTGATTGACGTAGAATTACTTTTTGACGGCGCCAAGTATCAGCATGATACATATCCGTAAAGCTGCCTGCTACTGCTATGGCTTTGGGCATACCAATAACCATTGATAGCGATGGGCCGACGACCAACACGGGGATGATTAGATTGTGTGCGTCCAATGCGATCGGATGCGATAAATCAAATTATTCACTAATTGATTGCAATAGCCTACCGAGAGACGACGGTTGGCGATATTCGGTGCACTACGTGTTTCATGTTGCGGTCATCGTCCTCGATGCGCATAGATACGAAATTTATCCTGGGGATTTAACACTTAGAATATGAAATTTAGAACAAATATATATTGGCTCTGTCGCCACGGTAGATTAGTAAGTATGAGTATGTTTGATGTCGGCATTTGGATTGGAATAGATTGTGCAATTTCCATGAAATCATTGCATGCATAATGCAATTGTCTCGTTAAGCTTAATTGTGATTTCAATTTATCATTAGGGGGACATCCCCCAGTGCAGGACTCCTGAACCATTTAACGCAAAATTCTGGCACACCATAAATGCAAAGATTTATAGTTAATGATTCATACAAACCATATTTGAGCAGAAGAATTTATTAAAATAGTAAATAACGCTGCAAAAAACTTATTTCATGAACATATTGGAATGGAGAAAAACGCTTTTTTTCAAAAACAACTGGATTCCATCGACTACCTTTCAATGTAGACATACTTCCCAAGTAACAATTTCAATGCTTCGAAGATTTATGCTAGTTTTATAGAGGTTTTATTACGGCATGTAGAAATGCTTTAAGTTTTATTTTGGTTTTATTCAGTTGTCATTTAATTAGATCCGCAAAAGAACTTGAGAACTACGATTTGAATTCCAATATAAAAACACAGCTCTTTAGGTTTTATAATGCTCCTGTGTTCCTCCTCAGAGCTAAAAAATGGAACTGGCATAAAGCCAGCAGTTAAGTTATATGTTGGTTTTGATCAAGACTTATAAAAGCTGCCAAGCTTCGTAGAGTCCTGTATAAAACCCACATATAACCTTTACTCCTGAAGAAGACCTGCATAACCCAAGTAACAATTAAGGTTGTATCAGAGTTTTATAGCGTTCTTCAAAACCTAATCTCAAAACCTTCCATGCAGTCCTCGCAGTTTCCACAACCTCCTGTAGATTTCTATAAAACCATGTTACAGCCAGTTGGCCCAGTTTTATTGCAATCATTAAAACCTAATATGCGTTCCAGTTCAGAACCAACGGTTTTATAATATACTTCAAGTCTCACATAAAACATGCAACATAAAACCTCCTCTAGACTTGGTGGTTTTGAGAACCACTATATAACCATGATACAACCACTTCATGACTATGATACAACAGCAAATAAGCCGATAATGAAGCAGTTGTCAACTCTCAGGTTGATTATTTGTTTATTGTTTGTACTCGAAAAAAATATGCTATTCTTCCTGCAATACACGGATTACATGTCAACAACAAAAATTTGTTATCAGCCAGTTCAATAAAGTTCATATCTGGCTTTGAGTGTTCTATGCATGTTTGAAGGCATGCCAGGGATTTTCATGGTGAAACCATGATTAATAATCAGTATTTTAACAATGCGCTTCGTTAATTTGTTATTATTTAGAATTTTCAAGTTTAATTATTTGCCTTAGTTAATTGCTTTAAAAATAATGTTAATGAATAACCGCTTTGGTTGATCAAATAATCAAAGCATTGTTCCTAAAACTTATTAGAATGTCCAATTTTACCGTTTAAAAAGTGAAACAGAAATTTGCATGATATTTCGATTATGACATTCATAATTTTTTTCATATCGGCGACATTTTTTCGAATAAAACTTTGATTGCATAAAAAATGCCTCTATATAACCATCACTCCTGAACTGGCCCTATCTGGGCATTTCAAACACCTAGAGGTTTTATCTTGGCCTTTTTCAAGAGCATGTTACGACTAGCAAGTTTTATCTTGGTCAAACCTAAAGCTTGGTAGTTTTATATATAATGACAACATGACAATGTAGACAGATATAAAAAAACATAAACAAACTTTTCTGCCCTCGGCATCGAATGCAAGTACTTTTAAAACAAGTATTTCAATTAAAAAGCATATAGTGGCAATTGTTAAATGGTATATTTTGTACCATAAAGTGTTTTACTCGTGTTAAATTGGCAAAGCATGTATGGATTAAATACACATTTCCTTACCCCTCATGAGCAAATGCTGTTTGAACAGTTTTTCAACGACTCAAATATATAAAGGGAACTGCTCCTGGATTTCAACTCATGGCACTGATGTTCATCCCATTGAAAGCAGAGCAATGGAAAGGTATTTGATTTGTGATTTTTTCAGCAGTAGTTCGCATGTTGACAAAAAGAAGCGAAGAAATTGGTGCCGTATTTCTTTGCTTCCCGATAAGATGAATGTATTTTCAGTGAGTGAGATGGAGATCGGAACAGTTCCCCACATAATTCACGACATAGAAAAAACTGTTAATGTTTTTTTCATTTTCGACTGAAAGCGAAATTAAAAAACTTCCGTGGGTCAAACTATTTGTGCTGAAAATTTAGTTTCTATCCATAGTAGTTAGTAGTTTCAAGCTTCGTATTCTTCGATCTCCATCTCACTCACTGAAAATACATTCATCTTATCGGGAAGTAAAGAAATACGGCACCAATTTCTTCGCTTCTTTTTGTCAACATGCGAACTCCTGCTGAAAAAAATCACAAATCAAATACCTTTCCATTGCTCTGCTTTCAATGGGATGAACATCAGTGCCATGAGTTGAAATCCAGGAGCAGTTCCCTTATATATTTGAGTCGTTGAAAAAACTGTTCAAACAGCATTTGCTCATGAGGGGTATGAAAATGTGTATTTAATCCATACATGCTTTGCCAATTTAACACGAGTAAAACACTTTTATGGTACAAAATATACCATTTAACAATTGCCACTATATGCTTTTTAATTGAAATACTTGTTTTTAAAAGTACTTGCATTCGATGCCGAGGGCAGAAAAAGTTTGTTTATGTTTTTTTTATATCTGTCTACATTGTCATGTTGTCATTATATATAAAACTACCAAGCTTTAGGTTTGACCAAGATAAAACTTGCTAGTCGTAACATGCTCTTGAAAAAGGCCAAGATAAAACCTCTAGGTGTTTGAAATGCCCAGATAGGGCCAGTTCAGGAGTGATGGTTATATAGAGGCATTTTTTATGCAATCAAAGTTTTATTCGAAAAAATGTCGCCGATATGAAAAAAATTATGAATGTCATAATCGAAATATCATGCAAATTTCTGTTTCACTTTTTAAACGGTAAAATTGGACATTCTAATAAGTTTTAGGAACAATGCTTTGATTATTTGATCAACCAAAGCGGTTATTCATTAACATTATTTTTAAAGCAATTAACTAAGGCAAATAATTAAACTTGAAAAATTCTAAATAATAACAAATTAACGAAGCGCATTGTTAAAATACTGATTATTAATCATGGTTTCACCATGAAAAATCCCTGGCATGCCTTCAAACATGCATAGAACACTCAAAGCCAGATATGAACTTTTATTGAACTGGCTGATAACAAATTTTTGTTGTTGACATGTAATCCGTGTATTGCAGGAAGAATAGCATATTTTTTTCGAGTACAAACAATAAACAAATAATCAACCTGAGAGTTGACAACTGCTTCATTATCGGCTTATTTGCTGTTGTATCATAGTCATGAAGTGGTTGTATCATGGTTATATAGTGGTTCTCAAAACCACCAAGTCTAGAGGAGGTTTTATGTTGCATGTTTTATGTGAGACTTGAAGTATATTATAAAACCGTTGGTTCTGAACTGGAACGCATATTAGGTTTTAATGATTGCAATAAAACTGGGCCAACTGGCTGTAACATGGTTTTATAGAAATCTACAGGAGGTTGTGGAAACTGCGAGGACTGCATGGAAGGTTTTGAGATTAGGTTTTGAAGAACGCTATAAAACTCTGATACAACCTTAATTGTTACTTGGGTTGTTTCGCCCTGAAAAACCCGTATGGTTATTCTACGAACTATATATGATGAAATGGAACTATAAATTTTTTTTCCAGCGATTCCTCCGGTAAAGCCCCATGAGTTCCGACGGAAAGTCCATCAGGAGATCTTCCAAAAACTCCTCCCGAGTTACTGCGGCAAGTACTACAAAAACTGCCTTGAAAATACCTCCGAAAATTCTTTCAGGAATATCTCAACGAGTTTCTACAGAAATTCCTCCATAAAGTCCTTTGGCAATTCCTCCAGGAGTTTCTGTGGAAACGAGTTCCTTCCGAAGTTGCTTCAGTAACTTTTTTCGATATACCTCGGCAAGTACCTCCAGGAATTCCTCCAGATGTTTCTTCGGGAATTCCTCCAGAAGTTTTTAGAAATTTCTACCATGAATTTTTCCAGTTATTCCTCCAGGAGTTCTTCCGGAAAATCCTCCAGGAGTTCATTCGACAATTCCTCCTGGACTTCCTCTATGAGATCCTCCGAAAAGTTCTTCAGAAGTTCCTACGGAAATTTCTTTAAAAACGTCTTCGGAATTTCCTAAAGGTGTTCTTCTATAATTCGTCCAGGAGTTCCTTCAGAAATTCCTCCGAAAGTACCTCTAATAATTGCTCTGAAAATTCCTTCAGTGGCTTTTACGGAAATTCCTCCAAGTTTCTCCGGAAAACTCCAGAAATTCTCCAGAAATAGCTGCAGATGTTCCTCCGGAAACTCTTCAAACGTTTTTCCGGAAATCCCTCCAGAAGGTCATTCAAGAATTATTCCAGGAGTTCCTCTTCGTAATCTTTCAGGAGTTTCTTCGGAAATTCCTCCGGAAATAGCTGCAGTAGCTCCTTTGAATATTCCGAATTACTCCTAAAATTCCTTCAGTAGCTTATAATGGAAATTCCTTCAAGAGTTCCTTCGGAAATTCCTCCAAGAATTGTATATGAGAATTGCCGGAAAATTTGGCAAGAACTCCCCCGAAAATTCCTTCACGAACTCCTCTAGAAATTCCTCTAGGAGCTCTTTCGGGTATTCCTCCAAAAATACCTGCAGAAGTTTTTTGGAAACTCTTCAAAAGATTCTTCTGGAAATTCCTCCAGGAGTACCTTCAGAAGGTCTTTCAAGAATTATTTCAGAAGTTTCTCCTGAAAATCTTCCAGGTGTTTTTTTGGAAATTCCTCAAGGAGTTCCCCCAGAAGTTACTCCAGAAACTTGTTCCAAAATACCTCGGCAAGTACAGTTTTCAAGACATTCTCCCAGGAATTGTTCCAGCAATTTCTCCAGGAGTTCCTTCGAAAATTCCTCCAGGAGTTCATTCAAAAATTCTTCCTAGACTTCCTCCTGAAATTCCTCCAGGAGATCCTCCGTAAAGTTTTTCAGAAGTTTCTACGGAAATTTCTCTAAAAATTCCTTTTCCTTTTCTCAAGGAGTTTTTCCACAATTATTCCAGAAGTTCCTTTAGAAATTCCTCCATGAATTACCCACGAGTTTCTCCGAAAAATTCGGCAGGGACTCCACTGGAAATTCCTTCGGGAATTTTTCTTGTAATTCCTCCAGGAGCTCTTTTGGATAATTCTCCAGAAAAAAACTGCAGAAGTTCCTCCGGAAACTCTTCAAGAATTTTCCCAGAAATTCCGCTAGGAGTTTCTCCAGAAGGCCATTCAAAAATTATTCCAGGAGCTCCTCTTGAAAATCTTTCAGGATTTTCTTCGGAAATTGCTAAAGAAGTTCCTCCGGAAACATCTCCAGTAGCTCCTCTTAATATTCCAAATTACTCAGAATATTCATTCAGTAGCTTCTTCGGAAATTCCTTCAAGAGTTTTTCCGGAAATTCCTCCAGGATTGCCTTAGAAAAATCCTTCGGAAGATTTACCCTTGACTTCTTCCCGAAATTCCTCCAGCAGATTGTATGAAAAGTTCTTCAGAAGCTCCTAAATTTCTCTAAAACCTCCTTCGCAATTTCCTTAAGGAGTTCTTCCACAATTCCTCCAGGAGTTTTGATGCCTTGATGTACGTTCGTGAGAATTTACCGTCGATTAGAACGTGGTCAATTTGGTTTTCCGTTTCTTGATTAGGTGATTTCCATGTGGCCTTGTGGATATTCTTGCGGGGGAAGAAAGTGATTCGGACTACCATTCCGCGGGAGGCTGCAAAGTTTATGCATCGTTGGCTGTTGTCGTTCGATACGGTATGCAGACTATCCGGTCCGATGACCGGTCTATATATTTCCTCCCTTCCTACCTGAGCGTTCATTTCACCGATGACGATTTTGACGTCCCGCAGTGGGCATCCGTCGTATGTCTGCTCCAGCTGTGCATAGAACGCTTCTTTCTCGTCGTCGGGTTTCCCTTCGAGTGGGCAATGCACGTTGATGATGCTATAGTTGAAGAAACGGCCTTTTATCCTCAGCTTGCACATCCTTGCGTTGATTGGCAGCCACCCAATCACGCGTTGGCGCATCTTTCCCAGCACTATGAAGCCGGTTCCCAGCTCGTTGGTGGTGCCACAGCTTTGGTAGAAGGTAGCCGCTCGATGCCCGCTTTTCCACACTTTCTGTCCTGTCCAGCAGATTTCCTGCAGCGCTACGACGTCGAAGTTGCGAGGATGTAATTCATCGTAGATTATCCTTAGCCTAGCGACTTGCAGTTCCATGTTCCAAGCTTCCAATCGTGATCCTTTATTCGTCGCCTAGGTCTTTGCTGATTATATCGAATCGCATTATCTCTTATATTGTTCATAATTGTTGTTTTGGAAGGCGGCTTATTGGGCCTGCGCAAACCTCCTGTCTCGTCGGAGGGCCGTCGTGTCAGGGATGTTTAGCGTCCCACCGAACACCAGGACTTGGGTGTGCGCTTTGCGCGCCTGTGCTGCTACTGCTACTCCTGATACAACTCAAGCGTGTGAGTTTTGTGGATCCTTCTCTGCTTGTTCTTCATTTTGGTTATTCCAGGTCTGGCGTTAAGAGCAAGAGTCCTTTTTGAGTCCCAACGTTACACACATAAACTACTTGTCTTTGAGGCCATCATCTGCGTTTTTACTCAGCGCTTCCATCATAGCCTTCGGAGTCATAAACTTAACAAATATTGATCGCTCAATCGATGTTCAAGAACTTGGCTACCACTATAGATAGTGGAATCTATAGATGAGCGAAGATAAATCCTCTGTCTCCAAACGAATTGTCATTATCAAACGTGTCTCTAAACGATGGTCTATTGGAAATATCATCCACAGATTTCAGCATAGGAAAATTAGAACTTGAGCCCCATTTAAAATTACATTGAAGTTTAAAATACCATGATGAATGCTAATTTCAGTTGACTAGTCGATTGCTAGACATCAGATTTTGCATTATAACTTAAATCAAGAACTTCAACTTTTTCAAATTTATGCCATCAAAATAAAAAAACCAACCGTTTTCCTCATACCGCAACTATCCCGAAGGACAATGCTCTCTTTTGAGTTTCCACTGGAATGGCTTTGATTTTGGCGCTGAGTGAAATCTTGGCAGAACGCAGGACGTGCCAGACCAGACAGGCGTTTTACTGCGAAGGCAACTCCATGAAACAACAGCAACAATCTGCTGCTTTAGTGCACATTTTCTCAGTCAGTCCGTATATCCGCTTCGGTAGATTTATGCGGAATCCTGCAACAGTGAATAAATAAATCACGCCAAATTTAAACTCGCTCAATTCAACGGTTCGGTTTTTGTGGGATTATTTTGCGCTTCTTTGTTCGACGAAGTTTGGTGAACTTGTTTTCCCTCGGCGCGAAACAGAGCGGTTGGTTTTGTACGAAAATTTCGTTTGATTGTTCGGTAGACAGCTGGAAAAGATGTTTTTTATGACAGGAACTTCAGACTTCAACAAACTGTTGGAATATAATTTGCTCGGATCTGATTGAAATTTGAAATCGAACAGATTCTTATGGAATTACTAGAAGTTGGGGTAACGTGACTAGAAAAAAAGAAAACTTTTTCTTCAATTTATAGATATTGTTTCATCAACATCGCGCAACATCTGAGCGCTGTTAAACTCCCATTTAAGATTGACTTGAAAACATGTGGCGCTAATCACAACCAGTCTGCACAAATACTTAGCTTCAATACCCAATGTTATATCGAATATCATACCGAACGAAGCTACATAGTGCCAATATTATAATTTCAAATGATTATTATTTCATTATGTGTATATTTATGTCATGTTTATCCTTAACGGATTTCCTGGTTTGAGTATATTCAAACGGCACACCATAAGTAAATATTTATAAACCAATACAGCGAAAGGCGTCAATCTAAAGTAAGATTTTACAAAATTAAACACTTTCACAAATATGTTTCGAGAAAAGCTCATAGTTTTTAGGAAATTCACCATACATGTGAGTCGCATTATAAGCGGGTTTTCCTGGTTATTTCTGGTCTTAGGATTTATTGATACATCGAATTGACCCCACGAAAAACTCAACCAAAAAGAATAGAAGAAAAATCAGGTGGGACCGTCTATCGGGGTAACTTGCAACGCTTTTCACTTTCAAAGTCATTTTACTACAAATGAAGCAGCCGAAAAAGATAAGTTCCTCATCCCATATTCTAAAGGGGACGCGTAGAATGCGTTATGCATCCAACTTCACCGAAATAGCGATTGGATTGATTCAGAAGAATGAAAAATATGCTTATGTGGGGTAACTTGCAACACTTGTAACTTGTAATAACTTTACCGCTAAAAGCTTAAACTATTTCCATCAATTGTTTTAGAACAATCACCCTTATTTACGTACGAACGCGCTTTCGAACGAAAGCTGATGCGCATTCTCGTTTACGTCAGCAAAATCAAGTGGGGAAACGATTCGAACGCACGGCATTCGTTCGAAAGTTTCGTTCGTCTGTAAACAAGAATAGGGGTGAATGTCGTGTAACAAATAAGGGACCACTCCAATCAAAAATAAGCATACCCATGTTCTTTTTACGGTTTTTGAATCAATTTTCTGAATAATATACGAATAGGGTAATATTTCAAAACCATCCTTTCTCACGAAACGTAACACCATCGCTATTTTAGCACTCTCAGTAGTAGACCTGTGCGCCGAAGTATTTGTGAACGGTGGCGGCGTAAGGCCATTTTTACACCGGCGGCGGCGTCACGCCGTAAGCAATGTTCGGCGGCGACGGCGGCGGCGTGAATCGGCGTAAATGATCGGCGTAACTATGAATTCCTTCAGAACTTACTCCAAAATTTATTTGGCTATTGCTTCGGAAATTCTTTCCAAAATTTCTTCAAAAGTTCCTTCAGGAAATTCCTTGGAAATTACTTTAGGGATTGCTTCGGAAATTCCTTTACGGAGTCTTATGGGATTTTTTTCGGAAATTCATTTGAAAACTTTTTTTCTTCGGAAATTCCTTTAAGAATTCTTTAGAAAATACCCATGGAAACACCTTCATGAATTTCCATTGGAATACCTACGGACACTGTTTGAGGAATACATCCGGAAATCCCTTTAGGAGAACGCCTTCGGAATTCGTTTTTTTTTAACCTTTGCTTAAGTGTTTTTTGCCTTTCTCGTATACAAAGTATACGTAAAGGCTATATGTTCGCTCCAAAAACGAACTTTTTATAGGAGTCCCGGAGACCCATAGTGTTATATACCGATCGACTCAGCTCGACGAATTGAAGTGATGTCTGTGTGTATGTGTGTGTGTATGTGTGTGTGTATGTGTGTGTATGTGTGTGCGCAAAATAATCTCACTCATTTTTCAGGCACTTATCATTAACCGATTTGCTCGCAACAAGTTGCATTCGACGCGGAATCTTGTCCCATTGTTTCGTATTGAAAATTGGCCGAATCGGACTATGGGCTTCGGAGTTATGGCCAAAATATATTTTTTTACAACACAAATTCTCACTCCCTTTTTTGACACTTACTCTTAGCTGATTTACTCGCAACAAGTTTCATTCAACGCAGAATCATGTCCCATTGTTTCGTATTGAAAATTGGACAGATCGGACTATGGGTTTCGAAGTTATGGCCAAAATCCACATTTTCACATGATGAACACGTACAAAATTCTCACTCATTTTTCAGGCCTTTATCCTTAACCGATTTGCTTGCAACAAGTTTCATTCGACGCGAAATGCTGTCCCATTGTTTCGTATTGAAAATTGGTCTAATCGAACTATGGGATTCGAAGTAATGGCCAAAATACATTTGTTGACAAGAAAAATTCTCACTCATTTTTTAGGCACTTACTTTTAGCCGATTTGCCTGCAACAAGTTGCATTCGACGCAGAATCTTGTTCCATTGTTTCGTATTGAAAATTGGTCGATTCGAACTATGGGATTTGAAGTAATGGCCAAAATAATTTTTTTTTCGTTTTTTAGGCACTTACTCTTAGCCGATTTGCCCGATGCAGAATCTTGTCTCATTGTTTCTTATCGAATATTGGTTTAATCAGACTATGGGCTTCAGAGTTATGGCCAAAACATATTTTTACTTACTCTTAACCGATTTGCTTGCAACAAGTTTCATTCGACGCGGAATCCTGTTCCATTGTTTCCTTCTCGGTTTCTATTTGAGTGTCTCGAGAAAATATCAAGACAAAATTTTCAAAACGACTTATCTGCTTTTGTAAACAAAGATTCAAACGACGATTTGACGAATCTGATAGTTCTCCCACGCAAACTAACACCATCAACAGGTATCGGAAACCTTCACCTTCCTATTGGTGGTGTTGGTTTGCGTGGGAGAGCTATCAGATTCGTCAATTCGTCGTTTGAATCTTTGTTTACAAAAGCAGATAAGTCGTTTTGAAAATTTTGTCTTGATACAGAATATTGCGGCTTCCTGCTGGCCCCTCCGGTAATCGCAACAATCACTAATCAAAACAGAGTCAATGAAAATCTGACCCACCGTATCCACTTGCCATGAGAAATACTCTCGATGTACTCAGTGACACCAGCTGTCATTTACCGAAAAGCCCACCCCCTCGTAATGTGTTTTGTATGGAAGGGTTCTAAAATTTGTATGGGCCGTAACGCTCGCAGAATCATCAAAGACCAGTTATTTATTCCAGTTATTTAGACCCGACGAACTTCGTTTCATCTAAAATTGATTTATTCTCTGATTAGTTCTCGAGTTATGCAGAAATTTATGTTTCATTTGTATGGAAGCCCCCCTTTCCTAAGGGGGGATGGGTCTCGAATCATCTTAAGAACCTTCCCCGTCCCAAAAAAAACCTCTGCATACAAATTTTCACGCTGATCGGCTTAGTAGTTTCGGAGTCTATCCAGTTTTCCGCGAGCGGTAATGGCCGCCAGCTTGCCTGCGGGTCAGTCTCTGATTTGACGTTTGTGGATGTCAACTGCACCCACCGCTCCGAGCATTCTGACCAATGTGACATATAAGAAGGTACTGATTCAGTGAATTCAAGCCTTGTTATATAACGCATTGAACAAAATGCTCGAATGGTGGGTGCAGTTGACCTCCAGAAACGTCAAATCAGAGACTAACCCGCAGGCAAGCTGGCGGCCATTACCGCTCGCGGAAAACTGGATAATGGTCAGACAGACAGAAATTCATTTTTATGTATAGACCTGTACAGCTGTTTTCGAATTCACTCACCCGATGGATTTTTACCGAGCCTGTAACAAGCGCGGTTTCATCATCATCAATAGACATAGACCGCTGTCATCATTGAAAAGTAGTATGAAAAAAGTTATAGCCCGGGACATCCTGGCTACGATTTGGCGATAGGCTAAACAATAGCATGACAGTAGCCAGATTTTTACATTTGAGCGGCTCGTCTTCTCGAACAAAAGTTCATTATGCGACCCGCTCAAACGTCATAATTTCTTGGGGGAGTTCATTTTGCGTTAGTCTATATAGAAGATTATCAACGTTTACGAGGCCAGGTATCCAGGACCGAAAACCTCATTAATAAAGATATTAATAATAATAATTATCAACGTAGCCAGAGGCGGCTATGTCCCAGAGTGGGGATGTAATGCCAATCAGAAGAAGAAGAATCTAGCCAGAAGTACAATAATGCAACAAAGTTACTCAATTGTACCTTTACTGACCCATCACTCCAAGCTTCCGAAACAGACTAATAACATGTTGATATCGTTTCAATTTAAGGACAACTATGCGTCCATCGTCAGTATTACCGAGTCAATAAATCCATTCAAGTAACCCCCAATTTCCCAGTCCTTTTCTGCAGAGTAATCACTCTTTGTAAGCGCTGTCGCTCGTAGAAATGGCACAACGTCAAACCAGGCAATCCGAGATCTCTCGCTGCTTCAAATGGCCGATGGTCATGGTTCGGTGAAACACCTTTTCGATGAATTTGCGATACTTAGTCCGTAAAAGCCCTCCTTAGCCGTGCGGTAAAATGCGCGGCTACAAAGCCAGGGTGGCTGGGTTCGATTTCCGGTGCCGATCTAGGCAATTTTCGGATTGGAAATTGTCTCGACTTCCCTGGGCATAAAAGTATCATGGTGCTAGCCTCATGATATACGAATGCAAAAATGGTAACCTGGCTTAGAAACCTCGCAGTTAATAACTGTGGAAGTGCTTAATGAACACTAAGCCGCGAGGCGGCTCTGTCCTAGTGTGGGGATGTAATGCCAATAAGATAGAGAGAGTCCGTAAAAGCAAACGGAAATAAACAATAACTTTTCAATGGCGCTTGGTGCGATTTAGCATAACCCAGACCATATATAGCTATCTCATACACTGGGCTGGAGTAACCTGTAGCCGAGAATAGAACCGTGCTGTCAATACAGTGGCCAAGTCCTTACCCGCTAGTGTAACCATGAGGTATAGTTGATTGGTCACGCTACCCGTTCATAGCGCACATACGTACTAAGTTTCATAAAGAGGTCCTATAGTATCCGCGGTAATATCATGGGGGTTCCCCGAGAAAATGGTAACTGGATGTAGATGCGAAAGATTTAGAAGACATTTGGATTTTTGTAGGATTGATTGATATGTCTACGCTCATAAGTTTTTTTTGCCTTTCTCGTATACAAAGTATACGTAAAGGCTATATGTTCGCTCCAAAAACGAACTTTTGATAGGAGTTCCGGAGACCCATAGGCTCAGAAGTTAGGGACGTTCCGATACTTCCGATATATCGGAATATCGATATTTTGGTTTCGATATTCGATATATTTTTTTCGATATTTAGCTTTCAATATATCGGTCATATCGATATTTTTGCTTTCGATATCGATATATTGTATCAGAACATAGTAACACAAAAATAACAATTGTATTGTATTTTGTGAAGAAAAAATACCTCTTTCAAAATGGATCCAGAATGCGGTTTTTTTACTGATTTAGAGGATTTTTCTCGGTAGAGCGGATGGAGTAAGGTGTGCGCTGTCATCACAAATAGTTTTGACAACTCGACACTTTGCATTGATGCACCATTGTGCAACATCTGTCAGGCCGCTGGTCCTTAAATCCTTTTGCGAATGCAATTATCTATTTGGCGTTTTTCCATGATAAATTAGATAAATCAACTTAGAAATTAGGAAGAGATTTGTGGAAATAGGAGTTAAAAGTATTGGAAAACATATGAAAATTTTCTTCAAAATAATGCCCTGAAGGAATTAAACAGAATTTCCTGAAAACATTTCTAGGGTTTCCTGATGATAATTTTGATTTTTTTTTTCTGATGGAACTTTTGCGATAATTTTGAAGAATGCCTGTGAAAATCAAGGAGAATTTCCTAAAGAAATCCAAGAGAATTCCATATAAACAAAGAGGATAATTTCTCGTGAAAGTTTAAGAAAAGTTCCTTTTTAGTTAAGAATATTTTAATGGATTTTCTTGTAAAAATTCTGAATTTTATTTAAGAATTAAATTCAAACTTCAAAAACTTCCTTGGAAATTCTGAAGAGAGAATTTAATATTGTCAAAAAACAGAATAACCCGAGGAGAAATACAGAAAAAAAATCAGCAAATTTCTCGAAACTTCAGTTGATTTTTTCTAACGAACGGAAAATAGTGAGGTCAGTGAGGTGCTGTAAACGCTGTCTCTACCGGGTAAAACTACGACGTACGGCGCCGCCGATGATTGTTGGACTGGCACACTCTAGAAGCGGATTGGATTAAAAATAGTCATTTCTAATAATTATTGTAAATTGGTAATACGGTAATACGATAGTAAATGAATAAATACATAAAATATATTTTAAATATTTTCATTTTTAAAATATCATTTGATTTTCCGATGTATCGATATTTTCATTCCAATGTATCGGTGATATCGATACTTTGATTGGATTATCGTATCGAATCAAATATCGATATTTTGAAGTATCGGAAAGTCCATATCAGAAGTTATGGTCAAAATACTTTTTTTTCACCAAAAGTGCGTAGAAATTACTCACTCGAAAGAAACGAGAAAGGCACTATCACCGCTAGGTGGATTAATCTGGGTTTTTTAATTGAAAATAAGTTTAACGCTCAAATATCTTTGGAAATTTCTTCGAAAATTCCTTTATAAATTCCTCCAAATAAGAATTCTTTCCGGAATTATTCTTGTATGAATTTTGTATAGTTTATTGAAGGAATTTCCTAAGGACCTCCTGGAGGAATTTCCGACTAAATTCTTGAAGGAATAACCGAAAGAGAACCTGAAAAGATTTTTTAAATGAATTTCAAAGAGGTGAACCAGGGCTGAAAACCTCTATAATAAATTTTGTTTGACTCTTATCGGCTCTTTCAGTCATATAAGTATCACGAAAGTATCACATTAACTCTATAATAGAGAAAAAAAAAATAAAAATAAATGAATTTCTGAAGGAATATCCGAAAAAATTCTGAAAGTAATTTACGAAGAAATGTTTAATGGATTTACTGAACAAATAGCTATTGGTATGTACACAGAAATTCCTATAGTTCTCCAGGAATTTCTTCGAAAGTCCGGACAGTAGTAGAACAAACTCAGTTTTGGCTTTAGAATCAAGACTGCATGCCAAGAAAAACTCTCAAAATATCGAGATTGCAGATATTCGGATATTCTCAAGAATTCTTTGGGAATTTCTTGCACGAGTTCCTTCGAAAATTTCTACAGATTTTTTTTATAAATACCTTAAGTAATTCCCTAGGAAAAATATTCAGGAATTAATTCGGTAAGTCATCAGGAAACTCATCCTAAAATACCTTCTAAAACTCCGTCAGCAATCCGATCAAGAATTTCTTCAAAAACTCTCCACAAATGAAACCAGGCTTTTCTTTTAAATTCCCCCTAGGAATTGCTTCGGAACTTCTTGGGACCTTAAGAAATTTCTTAAGGAATTCTTCTGGAAATTCCTTCAAAAATTCATATAAGATTCACACTGACCATTCCATAAAGAATTCCTTCAGAATTTCTTTTTAGTAATAGATTTAATAATTTCTACTCATGTAGATTGGTACACTTCCCCACAGTTGTAATGGACTCGACGTGCCCTTCTTCAAAGAAGCCATCCCTCGGAAAACTCAAAAAGGCTTGCGAATCTATTTATTAGTCTGTTGGATTACATTGCTGAAAGGAGATTCTCTCTATCCCGCGGGCTTCACGTAAGTGTCTCTGGTTACGGGTCCGCCACCTCCGTTGCTTGCCCTTCACACAGCAGTGCATTTAAAGCAGAATGGTACTTAAGTTCGATTGTGCTATTGGGTGAAGCCGCATGCAGAGCAAGACTCAAGTCAGGATGATGGATAACTACATACATACATACATACTTTTAAAAATTTCTTCAAAATTCCTTCGGAAATTATTTTAACAATTCCACTGGAATTTTTCCAGGTATTTCATAAGGCATTCCATTACCTCGAAATTAATCTAGTAATTCTTTCGGAATTTCCAACACCATTTCCTTCCAAAACTGTAGGACGAATTTTAAGATACCTATTTCCGTACGAATTCCTAGAGCAATTTCCAAAGGACCTCCTAAAGAAATTACTGACATACTTAAATTTCTTAAACAATTTCTTTGGACATTCCTCGTAGAATTCCTTCATGATTTTCTCCAGAGATTCCTTTAGAAAATCCTCCAGAAATTACAACGGAGATAAATTCAGACATTCTTCAAGGCTCTTATTTTGCTGGGCTAACGGCTGTGTGGAATTTGCCGAGCTGTATAAATAAAAACTGAGTGTGTAAGCACTGGACCAATTAAGATATGTAACATGTGTTGGCCAAACCTCGGCGTGAAATACGAAATTCGGCGGCGTGGAGCCAACCGGCGTATGGCGCGCCGCCGACACCTTGACCGGCGTCGGCGTACGTCAATAAGTGTCGGCGGCGGCGGCGTGGCGCGGCGGCGCACAGGTCTACTCAGTAGAGACATTTTCATAGGCACGAGGTAACATTTTATGTACTTTCGGAGCATATATAGGAGAGAACAGTGCATAATGCACTCATCTGTTGTAGGACATTTATGAACGAATATTATCATTTCAATTCATAATTAGTTATCCATTATTGGGCTCCATTGGAAAAAATGAGTATTCATATTTTCTCAAATTTAGCGATTTGCGATTCTTCCACCTCACCCGTAAGATTGTAGTTCTGTAACGACTCTGTGTTAAACTGCAATGGGATTTCCTAGGAATCCCATTAAACAACTGGCATTAAGTGACTGTGCCGTCTCTCAAGAAAAAGAGAAATTGTTACTCTCGCGTTACGTTGTTCATGGCACCACCCAAGGTCTCTCTCACTATCTAGAATCCAGAAAATTAACCGACCATGAGTGGCTGCGCAGTAAGGTGGCTCGCACCCACAGCAATGAGGATTGCATACGGGATTGTGGTACACACAGAGAAATAATCTGGAAAGAAGATCCTCGGATCGCGTAATGGATGGCAGATGAGGATTAGCCTTGAAGGAAATTCCCATCTGTATTTGTAGATGACCTAATCCAACAATAGCTCCGTAATTTTTGCCCTGCTATCTCTTTCGTGAAACCCAGCAATTGAGTCATACGACAAAAATTACAAGGGAAAGTTAGCCTAAAAACTTTTTGTATTCTATAATCGCATAAGTGTAAGAAGACGAGCTCGGTGGTCAAGTGGCTACCGCTTCTGCCTTATAAGCAGGAGGTCGTGGGTTCAATTCCAGGCTCGTCCCTTTCCTACTTTGTATTTCTATCTTAGTTCTTTCTGTGTTTCACGTTCTACCAAAACGATTCCTACTGTTATAACCTTCCACACAAACCCAAAACCTCCCGTGGCATCTATGAGAGGTCGTAGAGTTCTCTGCATCTTTCTTAAGTAGGTGTCCAACAAATCATCCTTTCCCTTCCTCAGCATTCGCAAGGACGTGGTCAGGACAGATCTCGACTATTGGAGAATGCATTGCTTCCATCTAAGAGATAGTGGTTAGTCCCAAAGTGGTTAGTCCCGATATCTGTGGTAACGGATGAAAGTGATGCTACTCTCATACAATAGCCTTCACGGAAGATTGGAAGTACTCATTAAAGGAGTTTTATTCACCCATTTTTTGATCAAGTACTGACATGTCAAAAAATGGGTATATTTTAATGACCAGAAAAAGGGTACATTAGCCCCATTTCAATATAATTCTTCTCGTAAGAATAATGGGTAAACAGTACTCGGAAGTGTTTATTGAAATTCGGCCATTTTTTCTAGCTGTTAAGAAAACATGTTTGCACCGGGCAGAAAAAATATAAATTTAGTCAGCAAAAGAATGTTTCCAAGAGGTCAGCCAGCAGACGGCTGCAAGCCCTTTTTAATAAAGAACAAAGAAAAAGAATATTTTCTTTTCTTAGAAATGTGTAAAAACCAACAAAGGTAAGTTCCTACCAATAAGTTACTTCGAAGAACTACAAATGGAATCGGTAACAGCATTATTTTTGTTTGTTGCAGAAATTTCATGTGCACTGATTTTGCATCATTTTTTGGGCGCTGGATGCACCGGACAAGACGATTGGGCCGTATTTAACCTGCTACAGTTAAGTGATGTCGGTAGTTCCGATTTTTGTATGCTCCTGGAAGAAGCAGCTGCAGCGGGGAGTAACAAGCAATGGCCGGAAAGAGCATCTCGCGGCAGAGGCAAGCAGCCCACTAAAAGTTTATAATGTAGCAGTCTAATGTAAAATGCATGACTAAATAAATAACCTTGTTTTATTCTTTTAAATTGTGATATCTGTTTGTGGAAATCCATTAAATCCATGAGAATTCCCAAGAAAAGGAAAAACAAGGCGATGAGTTATTTTTACGCATTTATTGTTGTGGAACCGACGGGTACGAAATACCCATTTTGTGAAGTTTCATTCGAGTACTCATTAATGAGTAAAAGCGATTTACTCATTAAATGAGTTATGCCGCTTTTCTTTATAATGGGTACGAAAGTACCCATTAATGGGTACTTGCCAACTTCCGTGCAAGGCGTTGTGGGTATCTCTCTTCTTTATCGACATCAGTGCACCACTACTCTTCGGACCGTTCCAACCGGCTCACATAAGGCATCGTGAGAGAGAGTCACACTTGCTGCAGCCGCAGATAGATTCTGAGCCGAGAGCTTCACCCTCTCGATTTCCACGCTAACTCGGCGCATCATCATCCATTTATATCTCGATGAGCAACCGGGTCTCCCATCTCGAGACACAGAGAGAGGAACTCACACTAGTTGCCGCCGCTGGACAGTTCCACAGCAGGGTACCTCGCCATCGCGACGCTTCGTAATCGATTCTGAGTTGCGGTGAGCGATCGCGTCACAGAGGCCCGTGACAGAGACCAACCAATTTGTTGCATGTGGTGCATCTAGTCTGCAGTTCGATCTGTCGCAACGACGTCCAACTTAAAAACAAAGCTTGCAAGTAAGTGCTTAGGAACTTTGAGCTCAAACTAGGATCCCCCTGAAGATTGTAAACCTCCTCCTCTGAGATCTTCGTTCTAATTCTTAGTTCGGCTAGCTTCCGTTTGGATAGTCAAAGAATCACGAGTGTTTGAGCCACTTTCGAAAACTTGCCCAAAGATAGGGTCTCAGAGCCGGACCTATAGAAAGCGTCAGCAGTCTCTGTAACCCGGAAGTGGCGCTTAAGCTGCTGTAGGTTGTGTGCAGAACACGAACGTTTCAGTTCAATCGTTTAAGAAAAACAAACAACCATGCGTTCACCATTATTTTACATGCAATTGGGTCATTTGGCACCCCCATTCGGGCGTTTTGTCCCAGGTCTATTTTTAAAACATTTTTGGCTTACGCGTATACTAAGTATACGTAAAGGCTATAGGATCACTCCAAAACCGAACTTTTAATAGAAGGCTCGGAAACCCATAGTGTTATATACCAATCGATTCAGCTCGACGAATTGAGGTGATGTCTGTATGTGTGTATGTATGTATGTATGTGTGTGTGTACAAAAAAATGTGAAACACACTTTTTTGTACTTACCCTTATCCGATTTGCTCGCAACAGATTGCATTCAACGCGGAATCCTTCCTAATTTTCCGCTATTGATAATCGGATATTGCGCTCCGAAGTTATTAAAAAAAGATTGATTTTGTCCCCACTATTTCCAAGGGTCTTCTTCTTCGTTGGCATTACATCCCCCACTGGGACATTGCCACCTCGCAGCTTAGTGTTCATTAAGCACTTCCACAGTTATTAACCGCGAGGTTTCTAAGCAAAGTTACCATTTCTGCATTCGTATATCATGAGGCTAGCACGATGATACTTTTATGCCCAGGGAAGTCGAGACAATTTCCAAGCCGAAAATTGTCTAGACTGGCACCGGGAATCGAACTCAGCCACCCTCAGCATGGTCTTGCTTTGTAGCCACGCATCTTACCGCACGACTAAGGAGGGCCTCAAGGATCCCAAGGGTCCCCCCTTGGAAAAAAAAATCAAAATCGATTTTTTTTTCAAAAGTATTGCGATTCTCTTCTAAAATTAGCATACTGGCTTTCCAGTTACGCGGCGGGTACCACGCGTCGAGTTGTGCACCATGCAAAAAGTAAATAAATCAATGTCAAACAGATGTGAGCTTTCGGTGAACTTTTCCACATTCGAGTCTAAGGTAGGCAGCATTTTGCCGTCCCTTTACAAAATATATTTTTTGATGGAATTGTTTGAGTTTTAAACAGATTTTCCGTCATTAAGCATGTGTTGGGTTCTGTATATTATTGTGGTGGATCTTGGTAGTGTAAACAGTGTAATGTGCGATGTAATATTTTACATTGAAAATTGATGAAAATTGTATAAGTAACACAATATACTGAAATATGTACCTTAGCGGCGCACAACTAAGCGAGGCAGAGGTGACTGAGCGAAATGCTAAAAAATCTAAAAATCTCGAGAACCACAATAAATGTGAATTGATGGAAATAACTGAATCCTATCTCCCTAAAGGGCAGTTTTGACCTCTCTTATGTGCTTTTCTTACTCTTATGTGATTTTATGTTTTATAATACACATCACCGCTGGGTGGATTAATCTGGGTTTTTTCTTAAATGCGTTAGAAATTTATGTAAACCTTATTGTTTTAAATGGAAGATCATTGTGAAATGTAGTTGGTTTTGTAAATTTGGTATCTACACGTTGAAATAGTTCGGTATTTTTGTTTATATTGGTAAAAACATCGAAAAAGCTTAAAGGGTGCATTTTGGACCGTTCTCCCCAACTTATTTAACATAACTGCAAAAAAAATTGAAAGCGAGTTTCCAAACTTTGCAAATAACTGACATTCCATGTTTGCGTCGCCGGAAAGTAGGCAATTCCCATATTGTTCAAGGCTATACCAGAGACGATGGTATTATATAGAGACACGCGGAGAGAATAAAAGCAATTCTGGCTTCATGGCCAGCAGACGAAAAAATTCTTTGCGATCGGCAGCATAAAAATTTGTGAGAACTTGAAGTGACTCTCAGTGAGAGCAGTTATTTCGTTTTCTCCAACTACATATTTTCATTACTTTAGCACCATTTTATTATATTCAACAATAAATATGATTAAATACCATATATAAATTTGCTATGAGAACTCTAAAAACATCTTCATTTACTGAACTTTTCAAACTTTTTGATAATTTCTATAATGTTGATTACAATATTGTGGTTCTCGAGATATTATAGCATTTTGCTCATTCACCTCTGCCTCGCTTAGTTATGCGCCGCTAAGGTATTTTATCATATTGTGGTACTTAACCAACTCAAGTGTAGAATATTACATAACAAATTAAGCACAATTTCATCACTAAGATCCACTTAAACAATATACCAAACTCAACAGAGGCGAAAGAAAAGAAAAAAACTACTAAAACTCGAACAATTCCACTGAAGAATATCTTTCTGTATTAAAGGGACGACAATATACTGCATACCTTAGAAGCGAATGTGGAAAAGCTCACCGAAAGCTCGCATCGGTTTGACATTGGTTTATTTTCTTTTTGCATGGCGCACAACTCGACGCATGGGACCCGGCGCGTAACCGATGAGCCAGTCTGCTAATTTTAGAAGAGAATCGCAATACCTATCTTGCATTTAGTATCGATTGGTAATGTTTGTTTACTTTGATCGTTTGGTACCGCGTTTGACGGTTCGTTTAGTACTTTCAGCTTCACTGTTTGCGGGTCTCTATCTATAAACAACGTCTCTGGGCTATACCACTGTTGCAAGTTACCCCATACGAGTAGCCAGGAAAGTCGATCTTTTATGTTGTTTAATTCATATTATTTTTAACACACAGTTTTGTTCATTGTAACTTTTGATTATTCTTTCGAAATGTGGAGGTCTTGAGCATTGAGTACTTTCCTTCTGGCTAGGCGAGGTTCGATTTTCAGTTTTATTTCTAAGCTGAAATTGATTAAGCACTTCTTAAGGTCACTCCTGACGGAATCCAAGTTTCAAAGTGCTCGATACGGAAGCAACGCACAACTGTCATTTTTATATTTTCACGCATGCTGCGACGCAGCAAAACTATATCAACAAAAATGACAGTTGTACGCCGGCTCCGTATCGAGTGGTGTGCCCCCGAAAACGCGAGCACTGCGAAAGTTGGATTCCGTCAGGAGAATAGAGGTAATAAACTATAGAGGAAGATTGTCGCTGTCGTCACTGGCGAAACATGTTTTGCTGGCGAGGATAGGGCACTAAATGTCAACGAAGGAAAAATCACTATGTTTTGACAGATAGGTACCCAACATGTTTGGGAACGATAACAAAGGGAACCGCAGCGACAATCGTCCTCTATAGTTTATTACCTCTATTGTCAGGAGTGACCTTAAGCAAGTGACTTGAGAAAGGTATCGAATTTTATTCTGATCTAAACGTCATAGCTTGCGTCATAACGTCATAACAAACTCAAAGTTTGACAGTCTTGATTTCCAGATCAAAAACATAACTATCAGTCTAGAAAAATGTATCTGAATGGCAGCTTATCAAAGGATGTAGAAATTGAGATAGACAGAAAAATTGATAAAATCCACCCGCGTACAATGCGACCCCAGTGTAGGTGCTTTTTGACTATACACATTTCCGGTAATTAATTTGATGCTGAGTTTCGTAGGGGAAGAGGCCCCAAAACGCCCTCCGAGGCAAAACGCCTTTTGTGGTTTCCCTCATATTTACCGTCATTAAGATGTCCGTAACAAAACTAGATCTAAAATTATGTAGGTTAGACAAAAAAAGTTTCAAAATAGTGTATGGAAAGGTCGGAAAAAACGAAAATTTCCAACCGTCTAAGACGAATTAAGTACTCTCCATTTAATTCCACCAATTATTTTCGATATCTTTGCAGATACGTATTTCGACCACAACTGTGTGGTCGTCTTCAGTGTCTCGTACTTGACTCGACTTGAAGAAAACAATCGCAACTATTTATACTACGCTAGGTACCTAAATGGAGAGTACTTAATTCTTCTTAGACGGTTGAAGACATTCCACTAAAAGAGCTTAATATATTTTTCGGAAAATTTCCACATATTGGAGAAACATCTAACATGTTGACGAGGAAAAACGCCCTAGTGGCACTAACCTAGAATGTACTTGCGTCTCCACGGACTATCCATACCAGAATGCTGATTCGCCGACGCGTGGTGCTTTGTTCCCTAGGAGCTGCCAGATAAAAGGCGTTCTGCCTCATGAGTTTTCCGGCAACAGAATATCGCCACTTTTTTGAAATTTGAGTGTTATCAATATGATCGAGATTTTTGACAATTTTTGAATGGCACCAACTAGCTATCTTGTTTAACTGATGCATAATGTAAAAATACCCATGAATAGCGTTACAAATAAGACAATAAAGCAGTGTTTGCTTAGCTAGGGCATATTGCCCCCTTCCCCTAAATAAATAGGAGCCCAGTGATGTGCTGCCAACTGCAGCAAAGGATTCAATGTTCAGAAAATAATATCAATATAATGTTTAGGCCTATTGCTCACCGCAAGTTAGTTCGAGGTATTTTCAACCTTAAACGAACTCCCCTGGCTGGCTGTGGCTAGTACGGAAATCGAACCCACTATTGGCTTACGAATATTATTCTCCGTATCATGTGTAATTGGCATCCTACGGCAGCTGTTGCAGCTCTTATGCAACATACTCATATGCTTCAGAGGAAAAAACTCGAAAATACACGTTTTCAGTTGCTTGCAAGCTGGTGTAATCATTTTAATTTCCACCAGCGATGGACTTGGATTTTTGTTCAATCTTTAAAAGGAACCCACCAAGCACGTTTCTAGTTTTCATTGTAGGTACATATTGCGTTTTGGTAAAAGGTGTGCCCGTGAGCCATACAGCGGAATATATTTTCTGTATGAATGGCTCGGTAATATACTTCCGTTTTAATTAAATTACGGACTCTGCTGCAGCCATCGGAATACTTGGATTCTACAATATGCGTTAGGGATTCTCAAACAAAATTCGTTTTCACCGTGTGATTGTAATTTTACAGATTTTACATGTCGTCATGTAAGTCGAGTCAAGTAAGAAAAAATGAAGGCGACCTTATTAAGGTCTAAATACGTAGGTGTTAGGATTAATCAAGTGGTGGAATTAAATTGGATAGTACTAACTCGTCTTACGACAAGTTCGGAATTTCGGAATCATAATGTGAATAAAAAAGTAAACATTGCCCTTATATAATGTCACGGTGCAACAATGCGTTTGTAATAAATTCGAAAAGACAAATCTCACTCTAGTAGGGCAATATTTTCAATAAATTAATGCATAACATCAGCATTTCAACTTCTCCATGTACGATTCATTTATAGCCTGTGGATATGCAGTTGGGTGCAACTTGAGAAATACTGGTGCTGCAGTTTGCTGTTTCATTTTCATAATTAACCCTCAGGTGTTGTAACATATTGTGCTCGCAGTTTATCGTCAAGTTTCTTCAGTTACATGCGGTTCACCTGAAGTTCAGGGAAATATAAAATAGTCGTTGTGCAGTGGCACTTTCCTTGAGCAAATTAGCTTCATATGAAAAGGGCAGATGTAGTACAGATACTTGATCCTATGTTAATGGTTTATGCACCGCTTCGTGGAAATATTTGTCGAACAGTGGTCTGTAGGGAATCTTGCTTTGCTAGAGATGCATTTGGCGCCAAATCGTATTCGGCGCTGTACTTATGAACTTTGTCATAAGAAGCCGCTTTTTTTTTGAGAAGGGTCAAACTTTTTTTATCGATCTTTTTTCACATATCAAGACAAAATTTTCAATTTGATATGCTATCAAATGCTGGCTGCAGATCGTATCTCCAGTGCCCGAGGACCGATCCAAGAATAAGGCCAGAATACTATAAAAAAGTTTCCGCATCCGATAGTACCGGTTTTATCAAAATCAGATTATCTCAACCAAAGTTATGCTGATTGGAATTTTGATAAAATTTTGCCTATCTCAACCTTTTCGTTCAACGTCTGTACAGGAAATAGTCATAAGGACGCTCTTATTCGTACTAAATACTCGGGTAGTAGAAGCTCGAGAAGATCCATCATTTCTAGCTTAACTAAAGCGTGAACCTGATAGCTGGGTATCTCACAATATTCGCGGCAACAGCAACAAACGATGTCCTGTATGTATTCAGTGACAATTTTTATGATTTTTCAAAAAGATTAGGCAATGGTATGAGGGAGGTAGAACTGGAACGTGCTCATCAATTTCGTTCGTCTACTTTGAGCTTTGCGCTTCTCATTTTCTCTTGAATCAACAATTTGACGCCAGAATACACGGTTCGAAGCCGCATCTCTCCATCCTCGAAGGAGCACCACGCTCGCCAAGTCAATCTGTATCTGGTCAGTCCATCTCGCTCGCTGCGCTCCACGATGTCTCGTACCTGCCGGATCAGAAGCAAAAACCATCTCTGCAGAATTTCACGCCCTGCTCATCGTACCCTTAGGGTCTGTTCAAATATTACGTAACGCAATAGGGGGTAGGGAGTTGTTTGATTTTTGTTACGCTTTGTTACGCAAAATACAGGGGGTGGGGGTCCTTCGAAGTATTGTTACGCGTAACAAATTATTTCCAAAGGGAAAAATATTTTAAAAAATTCAAAAAATATTCATTATCTTTGAAAAAGCATGAAATAACAAAAGATAATAATTATCAAATTCTACTAAAATTAAGATCTATTTAAGAAAAATCGCATTTGTTACGCGTTACGCATAGGGGTGGGGGTGGTTCTGGAAATTGTTACGGATTGTTACGAGGGGGTGGGGGGTTCTTAAAATCAACATTTTTCGCGTTACGTAATATTTGAACAGACCCTTACGGCTTTAGCTACCTTCTGAATGGATTCGCCATAGAGCTGGGCGAGCTCGTGGTTCATCCTTCGTCGCCACACGCCGTCTTCTTGCACACCGCCACAGATGGTCCTAAGCACCCGTCTCTCAAATACTCCGAGTGCTTGCAAGTCCTCCTCGAGCATTGTCCAAGTTTCATGCCCGTAGAGGACTACCGGTCTTATCAGCGTCTTGTACATGGGACATTTGTTGCGGTGAATCTTTCTTGACCGTAGTTTTTTTCTGGAGCTCGTAGTAGGACCGACTTCCACAGATTATGCGCCTTCGTATTTCACGACTAACATTATTATCAGCCGTTAGCAAGGATCCAAGATAGACGAATTTGTCGACCACCTAGAAGGTATCCCATATATCGTAACACTGCTTCCCAAGCAGGCCCTGACGCGCTCGGTTCCATGTACTTTGTCTTCGACGCATTTACCACCAGTCCAACTTTTGTTGCTTCACGTTTCAGGCAGGTGTACAGTTCTGCCACCTTTGCAAATGTTCGGCCGACAATATCCATGTCATCCGCGAAACAAATAGATTGACTGGATCTGTTAAAAATCGCATCCCGGCTGTTACACCCGGCTCTCCGCATGACACCTTTTAGCGCAATGCTGAACAATAGGCAAGAAGTCCATCACCTTGTCTTAGTCCCCGGCCGAATTGAAACAAACTGGAGTGTTCGCCCGAAATCTGCACACAGTTTAACACCATCCACCGTTGCTTTGATCAGTCTGAGAAACTGTTCCCGTCCATATTTTCCCATATCTATACGCGGTCTATACTGTTGTATCTTTGGAGGATTTGCCGTACAGTAAAGATCTGGTCCGTTGTCGAGCGGCCGTCAACGAAGCCGGCTTGATAACTTCCCACGAACTCACTATTGGTAACAGACGACGGAAGATGATCTGGGATATCACTTTGTAGGCGGCATTATGCAACGTACACACCAGTCAAGCAGTTTGACGAACATTGACTTCGCCCCCAAGAAAACGCTTCGGTTGCTGCTTTGTTTGAACGTGTGTGAAGTTGTTCGAACAACCATTTGACAGTTGGCGGCTCGGTTGGAAAAAAAATAAAACGGTTTGATTTTGGTTTGAGTTGTCGGGGTCGGAGTCAAGGTTCGCCGAACATGTTTGAGCATTTGTAGTAAAGTTGCACAAACTTCCATATATTTTTGGATGGTTGGTGCTCAAGTTGGTGCTCCGGTCGTTCGTGTGTGATATTGTTGGTCGAATAAATTGATTGTTCGTGGCGCTGTTGGTAAAACTTGATGGATGTTTGAGCAAACGAGAGGTGGAGTCAATGTTGGTCAATCTGCTTGACCGTGTGTACGTTCCATTAAGGATGGTGATCGCTCGAAAGTTGTCACACTCCAGCTGTTCGCTAGGAAGGGGGGATACGACCCCTTCCTTCCACTCCTCCGGTAGCTGTTCAGTCTCTCAGATTCTGACAATCAGTTTTTGGTCAGCTTTTCCGAGCTCATCTTGATGAGATCAGCTCCGATACCATCCCTACCAGCTGCTTTATTGGTCTTTAGCTGATGGATGGCATCCTTAACTTCCCTCGAGGTGGGGGCTGATTGCCTGAACTTTTTTTCATACTTTATTACCGTGATTTTTTTCTGTTCAAGAAGTTCATCACTTTACTGTCCGCTGAACTGACGTACTCACCTCCTTCACCTCCTTGACTTTCACTGCCTCAACTTTCAGCGCCATTCAAATGTTCTTCGTATTAGTAGAGTGAGCATCGAACCCAGCTTCACGTGGCATGTTAGAGGTGAGCACCCAAGTTAGACTCACATGGTATGTTAAGGGCGAGCACCTATGTATGCTATGTCAGAAGTGAGAACCTAAGTAAGTCCCATATGGTGTGTCAGGGAGCGTGTGTCAGGAGGAGTGGCAGGGTGTGCTAGAATGAGCACTCAAATAAGTCTCAAATTACTGGGCTAGAGCGTGAATCAGGTGGTAGGGTGAGCATCCAAGTTAGTCTCACATGGTGCGTAAAGGGTGGGCACCCAAATTAGACTCACATGGTATGTCAGTGGTGAGCATCCAAGTAAGACTCATATGGTGCGTCAGAAAGAGTGTCAGGGTGTGTCAGAGGGTATATTAGAGAGAGAGCACCCAAGTGAGCCTCATACGGGATGAGTGCCTGTGTGAGCGTGAATGAGCGAGTACAGTAACCGTTCGATAACTGGGCTAAGAGCAAAGCCCGGTTAGCGAATGCTGCTCGACTTAGTCGAGTCAAGTACGAGACACTGAAGACGGCCTTACTGTTGAGGTCGAAATACGTATCTGTCGAGATACACTTAAGTGATGGAATTCAATGGGATTGTACGAGTTCGTCTTATGACAAGTGATTACAGACTAATTAACCTCATATCTTGTTTGTTTTGTTCCTCTAAAAATTATGCATTTGTCAGACGATGAGTTATTTTATTTAAACAACTAGCTAAATGACGTCTTATCCTGCGTCTTATTCTTTGGCAACAATTTCCATAAAGTAAGCAGCAATTGAGCTTTTCGAGAGATTATTGCATACCTTGATACTACTATTAAAACTGAATTTTTCATTCATGAAATATTGGATAAAAAATTAATTTCAATCGTATATTGGCCATTAAAATCATTTCGTGTATTGGGCTTTCAGCGATCGTGTACGTACACGCACGTTTCACTCACACTTTTACTCGGTTTGTTTGCAACCACGAGCAGCTGTCACGGCAAAATCAAATGGGATTGTTTGCAACCACGAACCCGCGTTCGTGTTGGTGAGAAATGTCGGCGAGACCCTAATTGACCACTGTTTCTAATTTAATTTTACTAAGCTGTCAAACAGAAAGCTAATTGTCAAATAATCAATTTTAAAATATCTTTCAAAATTGATTTCAATCCTCAAAACGTCTTTATTAGGTTCTGTTTTTTTTTAAATGAATATATTCATTCTTCATTCTTATAAGAAAAATCAACATGTTTTACAAAATTTGTTGGGTAAATTTTTTTTTACCTTTATCAACGTATCTTTCAACACGCTTTTTAATTGGGGGTTTGCTAATTGGGACAAAACTCAATGAAAAAGTAGGCAAACGTTAAAATATGATGTCAAAATAAAATATGTGTCATCGTTTCATTTACACTTTGGAGCGTAATTGTGTTCAATGCAGAAATAAACCACATTGACGATTGTCAAAATGCCCTAATTAGCGAAACGCATTCGCTATCCGGGGCGAGGCCGTGCTCTAACTAGCGAACGATGCACTCCAATCTAAATAAATGTAACAAAAAGCGCATTGAAAAATATGGCTAAAATCTACCAAAAATTAACTATCGGTATGCAGTTATTCGTTGTGGTCGATATTTCAAATCCATTGAAAACAACAAAAATATGCAACAAGAATGAATTGCCAATTGGGCGTATCAAAACTTTTTTACCCAGATTGTTGAAACGACTGATCTAAATTTTATTCTTACAGTTTGACAGATGTTGACGGAAGATATCAACGCATTTGCTTACATTACTCGTGGTGTTCCCAACAGGAAACAACGCACCACGTTTTTTGCTGCCATTAGTACCTATACTTGATTTGTATGAGGAGATAATATTGCGGCGTTTCCTAGGATGCAGACGTTCTTTTCGAATATCAAACACTACGTGAAATTTTGTGCAAATGAGATTTTGGTCTTCTGAACATTATGTTGCGATATCAAATTTTAATTGAATTAACTGAATAAAATTAATAATAGGATTACGCCCAATTCACATGTTACTCGAGAATTAATTATATTCACTCGTCTCCCTTACGCATGCCCCTAGATAGTTTTGACAATAAAATGTCAAACTCATTTTGACGTCTATTTTTAACGTTAACTGCTTTTTAACTGAGCTGTAGCCCAGTTAGCGAACGCCCAGTTAAAAAGCAGCCCAGTAAAAGAGCACCCAGTTATCGAACGTTTACTATACATTAAGTACTACCTATCCACCAGAAGTAATGCTGCGAGGCATTTCCGGGGGGAACCAGTGTATTAGAGCATCATTATCGGTCGCGAGCATTTTAATCACCCGCGCAGCACTTTCATTTTAGTTTCGTCACTCACTTCCGTATCGGTCACTATTTTCGGCTTTCAATTTGGTTGCTGTATTCCGTACCGGTGACGTTTGACAGTTGCCAGTTCATCAAATTGCAGCGCTCTTATCGCGCTACCAAATTTGGTCACCTGTCAGTCGCGCTACTGTTATTGCAGCGCGTTATAGGTAAAGTGCCAAGTAATGATACTGCGCTGCCAAATGGCTTAAACTCACCACCGGTAATCTTGCTCTTAGTAGAGAGTAACTCAAGTAACCCTCCGTTACTTGGGTGGGTTAAGCGTGTACAGCGTTCCGTCAGCCCCACTCCCTGAGTGATAATTTCAGGTGTCTGTTTGCAGATTTGCCTTCATCCCTCTATAAAAAATGTTCCTCGTAGTGCTGCTTCTACCATTCGATCACCACACGTTCGTCCGTTGAGATGCTCCCATCCTTAAGGTTTCCCCAAACACACGCGATGCGACAGTCGCGACGCGATTCTATCGCTTGGCGACAGCGATTCAGTCGCCATTGGTATGGAAGCGTAAACAGAACATTGCCGGCAGCGACCGAACGATAGAATCGCGGCGACTAGTTGTCGCCGTCGCGGCGATGAAATCGCTTAGTTCTGGGGAAGCCTTTATCCCTGCACATCTCAATTCGCGGCACGAAGCATTTGCGGGATGCGTCTTTCCTGTGTCTTTCTTGAGAACGACACAGCTGTTCTATCTCCTCGCATTCCGCTTCTGGGTCGGGTCTGGTGTCTCCGGGTCTGCGGGTCTGCTGTCTCCGCTTCCGTTTATAGCGTTCCACGTTCTGCCAGGTTCCTTGCTGCAGCGTGACCGCCCGCGTTGCGTCCTTCTCCTCCAGAATCTGTCTGCACTCTTCGTCGAACCAATCGTTCCGTCGACTTCTTGGTCGAGCTGACCCTCTTCCGGCAGCGCTGCCTCGAGAAGCTGCGCGTATGCAGTGGCGACATCAGGTATGTCTAGGTTGTACCGCGGCGGCCGTCGGTACCGAACATTTTTGATGACGGATAGTTTTGGGCGCAGTATAACAATTAACAGACAGCCTAGATCAATTTAGGAAAAGCTGCAAACTCGCTTTTTGTGACTAAGGGCATCTTCAGTAGAGTTATAAATTGCATGGGAGTTAGGAAATGAAATAAGAACTGTCAAAATGCCCACTATAACAAACGTTGTAATTTGAAAAATTCGAACGATTCGTTAGAAAATCATAACTAGAATACTGCTCAGTTGTATTTTCGCTCAAATTGGCAACAGAATTTACTCGATTTATATTTTGTTTATCCTTAGCCGTGCGAACAACATTTTTTTTTTAATTAGGGAGCGACGTACTCGCGACTACTTCGAAATTGGGGATAACAAACGTACAATGAGGAACAGAGGAGTTACATATATCGTTCCTTATTTATCAACTATTAAATACCTACTTTTCTTCAACATTCGGGGCAAACCATAATCTTCATTCTAACTAAACTCCAAAACCTTCATTTTCATTCTAAATAAACTTGGAAAACTCCTGTGACATTGCTCTCACTTCAGCAGGCACAGTTATCAGTTTCTACACTATCAAAAAGCTTTTGGCATTAACAAAAGTTATGATGACAAAGTTTCCAGAGCAAATTATAGAGAAAATTATTGACCACTATCTACGGGAGAAAATGTACGAAGCCGTTGGCTGTGAGGTAGGTATACGGGGCAACCTTCACGTGCGGCAAGTTTCGGCAAGCTACGACATTTTTGCTTCGTTTATATACCATTTTGATACTTCCGGGAACCGCTTTGATTCATTTTCCGACCAAACTCAATTTTTTAACAGTCAATTTTTAAGGCGATTACACAACAAAGTTAAAAACTGGACCTCTGGGAAACAACCTGCTTTTCCGGTAATTTTTCAAAAGAACGAGTTGAGCGAACCATATCGCACGTATAGTGATGGTAGATCATTTGATTGCTTATGCTGTCTTAATTTTCATCATTGTACGAAAATTTAATCACTTTAAGGTGATTCTAAAGTTAACTTCGTGGTGAATTTAAAATTCATCACATGTTTTTCTAAGAACGACTGTCAAACATGAACCCTACATATATCGTGTAGTCATCAATACAAGTTGCGGTTAACATATGGACCTACGGCTTTACTAATAGAATACTTGTTGTTGAAAGCAGGCCTAGTTCTAGTTGGAATGTAGAGTCATTGCAGATGTAAAAGAAGAAGCAGAGACCGACAGGGGGATAGAACCCAGACCCACTGGGGTGAGAGGTAGTCACACTTCACTCAACCACTAGTACCATCACTCCCTGTCCAATTAATTCCACTCATTTCTATATTTTTACATTTCGTTTTCAATTAGTTAGATTTGATAACTGTACAGCATATAAAACAGAACGGTAATTTCTAGCATGACCGAAAAGTGTCTTGATTGCTGCAACAAACATTGGTTTTAGTGGAAAAGTGGAACCACAAACAGTCGCCGATGAAATGCGGAACAAAGTTTACCAGCGCGTTGCATGCCCTTGCGAACAAAATATTTTGACAGCGTGTTTCAGCTTGTCAAGGATGCTTGGGTGGTTTGTGGGAATCAATTTACTAAATATTTTATTCACGTCTTTACGGTGAAAGCGGATCGCTTTAAAGCTGTAACGAATATGCACGGATATAACTTTGGCCTGATAAGGTTTGTGTATCACGTGAAGTACCCCGGCGGACAAGCGGATAAACTATGCAATGCTGGTCATAGACCAATCGAGATCATTATTAAGAAAAACATGATTCTAGAAAGATGGAAATTTTGATGTCTTATTAGTTACAATATGCATTATTCACGAATAAGCTCGTCGTTGTCAGTTCTACGGAGCACATTTTTTTATTCTTTACTAGCAGACCCGACGAACTTGGTTTCGTCTAAAATTGATTTATTCTCTGATTATTTCTCGAGTTATGAAGAAATTGATGTTTCATTTGTATGGCAGCCCTCCTTTCCAAAGGGGGGAGGGGTCTCGAATCATCTTAAGAACCTTCCCTGGCCCCAAAAAACTCTGCATACAAATTTTCACGCCGGTCGTTTCAGTAGTTTCGAAGTCTATAAGGTTCAGACAGACAGAAATTCATTTTTCTGTATATAGATTATAGTGATATTTTTATATATATAGGGGAACTGCTCCGTTTTCAATCTCACTGTACATATATTCATCTCATCGCAAAACAAATAAATACAGCACCAATTTCGTTCCTTCTTTTTGCTAACATGCATGCTCACTGCTGAAAAAAATCACAAAAATAATAAACAAATCAAATACCTTTTCGTTGCTTTGTTTTTCGTAGGACCAATATCAGAGCTATGAGATGAAGTCCAGGAGCAGTAACCCTATAGGAAGTTGATCACTTATACGTCATTTTGTTGCAAGGCACAATCGAATATACAGCTACCTACATAGTCTGACAGATGCTTAAAGACTATGCTGAATAACAACACAATGATAACTTTCGTGATCATTCTTCAAGGCTTCCACAGATCTGAAAAAAATATCCGCAATACAAATAGCACGTGCTATCAAAGCATTCACCGCTACAAGCCGCCACGTGGCGGTCAAATTTTCAAAATTATTATAGTAGCTTTTTTGCTGCAGATATGTTTTTTATAGGCGACTATCTGGCCCTCATTTTTGGTTGCGGTGAAATATAAGCGGATGAGTAGATTTTTTTTTATGCGCGGTACAATACGATGCCGGAAAGTCTATAAACAAAAAATAGTTTAACGCTTGAGAAATGATTCTGAATAATTCCAAAATGCTCCGCACTTTGAAGAGCAATTATAGAGTATTGCTTGCAGTTTTTGCACTGTACCCCAGTGTGTTGAGTTTTGCTGAAAATTATTGATTTGTATCGAAGAAATTGAAAGATTCGGTGCAAATTGTTAAAAAACAGTTTTTTTTGTTTTCTCGAAATTGTGTAAAATGGATATATGCAGTTTCTTAAACAAATGATTCAATTATAATCTGAATCGCATTCTGCTGATCACTGCTACCTTAATTAATAGTAGGTGAGGTACATATATTAAAAACGACGACCACTAATGCGAGATGTCCCTAATCATGAGCATTCAATCGTTTTATTGGTGCCATCCATTCCGGTAAGCATAGATTGAATCTATTATTTTTTTTCCTGTTGCTTGCAGTTTGTTCTGTCCCAGTGGGGAGAAAAATGTTTCCTGGTTGCCCCACATTTGCCGACATTGTCGGCGGTCGTTGTCGTTAGTTCTACGGAGGTGAATGTCAAAGTTTTTCATATTTCCTCTTGCTGGACATTTCCGACATCAACCGGATCTCGGTGCTAGGTTTTAGTTCAACGGATAGCTTGTGAGCAGCAAAAAAGTGTATGGAACTGGAACATAGCAACGATCACATGTAGGGAAAAGGACTGTTTCAGCATGAGGAAATTTAGTCAATTCTTCCGTGCACAACCGCATGCCCTGCTCTAACTAATTGTATGCTGAAAATGCTTCATTAGGCAAAACGGTTGTAATGAAGTATTACGGTTATGTAAATTGTTTTACTAATATACGAATCTTCGATGGAAATATGGTTCATTCTATATTTTACCTGCTAACCCCAAGCGATAAATACAAGAATTCAAGTCTGACGCAGCTCCGAGCATTATCATATACCTACTTCCGAAATAAATCCAATTCTTGCGAAACGGAAAGAGCTTCATATGTATGTGGTATGAAAAAGCGAATCAAGGGCCATCGACGGATTATATTCAATACTTTAGCATTGCTTTTTCTTTACAGATTTCATGCATATATTGGCATAGTTTTTTTTTGTAATGTGTTGTAAAATATACTCAGCTTAAAATGAGATGATGAATGTTTGTACGTGCGAGTTTGATACTTTCCTGGTAGCATATGTGACATTAGGGGCCCTCCTTAGCCGTGCGGTAAGACGCGCGGCTATAAAGCAAGACCATGCTGAGGGTGGCTGGGTTCGATTCCCGGTGCCGGTCTAGACAATTTTCGGATTGGAAATTGCCTCGACTTCCCTGGGCATAAAAGTATCATCGTGCTAGCCTCATGATATACGAATGCAAAAATGGTAACTTGGCTTAGAAACCTCGCAGTTAATAACTGTGGAAGTGCTTAATGAACACTAAGCTGCGAGGCGGCAATGTCCCAGTGTGGGGATGTAATGCCAATAAGATATGTGACATTGACAATGACAGCGGTGTTATTTCGTCGCCTCTAGCTACTCCGTGGCCATTTGTGCTTTATCAATATATATATAACCCCAAGTGCTATAAACTTTTTTGAATACCTGTCCATCGCCTCTGAGTATTATTCATATACATATTCACCTTCCATCTAATTGTTGTGCCCGTCATGTCGCTATCGAGATCCATTTTTGACATTATCGGTACGTTCCTTATAAGTAATTGGAAATATTATATGGGCAGCCATTAATTGCCATTCAACTCTATTACCACCTATTACAATGTTTGAAAACTCGATTTGTGGAATTGCCCAACATGTCAAATATTTAGTTCGAAAAATATATTGCATGTATCCACTTACTTTGGTAGATCGGTAACAAAGACCGTCAATTATTGGTAGTGTGTTGGCTGACAAAAGCCTGCGAACAGTTGTCCCCCTGACGTCAGCTAGAGTAAGTATCCATCAGGAGAATATCGCAAATTATAGAAAATTAAAGAAAAGATAGACGTAGTCCTACGTCAAAACGAAACACGTCAGCTATAGCCACCCTATAACCAGAGACCGGCGGAGTGAAAAACTGTCGAAATGGCAACGTATGAAAATGCATGAAATAGTGAAAATAATACTGGCATCACTTGAACTTTTTGCTTGCTTCTTATGGATGCAAAAAGTAAACAAGTCGAATTGGAACCGCTTTTGACGGTTCGATTGGAAACAAGATGGCGTCTTCGCCGATCTCTTATTGTAGTATTTCTAGTCAGCTATACTTAACCGCCTCACCAACACAGTGCGGCGTAGATAAAGCGACTGTAGTATATTGGATGTGTGTTCCATATTGACTTGTGATAGAATGCACAATGTCTCAAATCTTGTTTAATGCTGTCATTTGTACCGCATGTATTTATTATATATTTTGGCAGCACTGGCAGTGTTTATGTTGGATGATATGACGGCGAGAGCTCAGTCTTGTTTAGCTACAGCGACGGGCGGACGCGATTCCACAATTGGCGACGAGGATGGGATCGCGAAAGGTAAATATTGGAGATTATATTCGAAAGAAACCAAATGTGGGAACCAGTTGATTCTTTTCTCTGGTTAGCCTTAGTGGAGCGAAGCGATGGTATCACCATCGGCTCGAAAAGAGTTGGAACCAGTGGAAACCTTGGTTGGACTTGCGGAGTGAAAATGATAGTTTCACTGCCGGCTAGATGAGAAAAGAAGACGCGAGAATTGATGAGAATTCTCCGTGGGGCCGAACTTTGCGGGAATCAGGAGTGATTCACATGGAGTAAGCGGGAATCTGCAGGATTCCCCCTGTACTATTTGCGAGAATTGTTAGAATTCTCCAGGGGGCAAAGTTCGAGAGAATGTTTGACATTCTTATGGATGGAGTGAGCGGAAATCTTTAGGGTTTCCCAGATAATGGATTATCAGTCAAAATCTGAAGATTATATGTTGTAAAGAGACGGAAATGTAGTATTTCCCAGGAATTAGAGAAAGTGGAAGTGGTTTTGTTGAAATATGATTCGTTGATTGCGGGCGTTATTATTTCTCAGATAATGCGGAAATCTGAAACATTTGTTTTGTAGAATGACAAAGACAGAGAATCGAGGGGATTCTGACAGACATGGAGCGGGAAATTGTGATTTTGCGTGGATATATTCTGGAGCATAGAATGGCTTGCAGAATAATACATATCGAAAACAATGTGTGTTGAACTGGAGAAAACGAATGACGGGTGAAATCATACAAAGTGTATGAATTCTGACAAGTATTCATTTGGAAAAGACCCTTGGCATTGAAATAATGAGGATGATGAGAACTTCATAGAAAAGATGTTCTAGTGGCTTGAAACAGACCTGCTTGATAATTTGTTTTTTTTGCAGGATCAGAATAATCAGTGATTTAATAAAGATAATTGGATACTGATTTGACGCTGCCTCTCGTGTGGCAATGTTTGCGTGTATAGTTGCACTCGTATGAGTTGAGCAGTGGTTTTTCAGAATATTTACTGAGACTGACTTTGGTATGAGCTTGGTCTAGATTTGCAAGTGCTGTGTTTACAGAAAATGGGACAAACGAGAGACTAGGAATAAAGGAAATTTGTTGAACCAGCATTGTTGATATACAGTCGCGATTCGGTGGTTTGGCCACGACCTTGACCCAACTAACGTGTATTTCGACTTGAACATCACAAATGATATCCAGTGACGCCCAATCCCGTTTTCCGTGTTTACATTGAATTTTGACGTACGATTGCTTTTTAGTTGGGCCATGACCTAACCAGCGGAGGCCCAAGTTTTAAAATTCCAACCAGCGAATCCTGACTGTACTTCCTCAATTAGGATTGTTGGAACTTTAGATTGAAATCCTAGTTTGGTGCACTTACTGTGTATAGTCATTATTAGAAGATTGCTTGACTTGGTTGGTTTAGTAAAGTGCTGTCTGGGAACGACCAAGAGAGATGTTGACGTTTATGGCGAAATGAGATGGTCGAAGACGGTGTTCCTGTTTTATAATTGGAAGTACAATTTTTCAGAATGCACTTCAGAACTGAAGGGAATTGAGATCGACAAGTGTTTGCTTGGCTGTGTGGTATTTAGCCACTATTGAGCTTTATAACTTTGCTTTGGATAGCAGTAAGATGCGCGGCCAGGAAGTAACATTATGCTGAACGTGGCCGTTAAGAAAATGTTCGGTTTGTCAATTTTCTCGACATGTTTGGAAGTGGAACTACTTTGTAAACATATAACAGGCGAAGGTGCCGCAGTGGGAGATGTATGTGAAATAGGTAGATAAGGATCGTAAGATGTACGACTGCAATTTAAAAGCGCGCTGATAGATGTTGGGTGCGAATTAAGTTCCACTCTAGGAGATTTCGTCATAACGGATTTCTCGACATTTGCTAGGTGAAAAATGCCATAGTGTGTGTGCAATGAAGTATACGAATATGATAAGTTAGACTCGATGTGCTTTACTACTTTACTGAAGCACATCGAGTTAGACTGAACTCTACTCAAATGCTTTGAAAAAGCTTGAAGAGTAATGGGCTACGATGCGGAACTGTTTCAGTCGAATATTGCAAGGTAGAGGATTGTTCATGGCATCGAAAAGCATGAAAAACTTCTGTGACGTTGCGTGGAGTTTTACTTTCAACCTGTATGTTGCTTAATTGGGAAAGTATGTGGCTTGTCAGGCCGATTCCATTTATTTTGAAATTTAAAGTCGTTTACTCTTGTGAAAGGCATCTAGAGGCCAAGGAGCGGGATTTCATAATTTTCGATCCAGTGTGGATTTTAAGCTTGGTAATGTTATAAGAATGATAAAACTCTTTTGAAATTTAAGTGAAGTGTGGTATTATGCCTTCGTTGTGCGCTGCTGGAGCGCTGAGGTCTACGATAGCAGTTTTACACCATTTGCTTTTGGGCCTTAGGTGCTATGACCGTTTTGTTAAGGCCAAAGCTATTGCTGGGTAAGATTGAGTTTTCATGCTATGCATATGTTAGCGGTATTGAAGTGCACACGTTCAGTAGGATTTGGTTTGAACATGCATATCTAATTTCTGTGAGTCATTGGCCCACACTCGGGTGTGTGTATGGGTTGGTTGGCAGATGCGTACTCCTAGAAATGGATTTCTCATCCGCAGCGAGCGATTTTGAAGTGATAGAACCTTTGTTTGAGCGTTGTTAATGGCAGACTGATTCTTATTACAAGTCCATTCACTTGAGTGTTGCGGTTCCCGATTGATGTTGCAAGCGGGGCATGGGTTTTTGACCTAGGTTCGAGATCGGGTTCGGTACTCCGGTCTGCAATGATTGCGGGTGGGCAGCATTCTCGACTTCCGGGGCTTATCACAAAGAATGCATGTTTATAAAATGACGGGTGCGGAAAGACGTTCATTCAATAACTGAAACTGATAGTTCGAGGAACACTTAGTTTAGGGGCAGGCCAGGTTCTAGTTGGAATGGCACGAAAAGAAAGAGAAAGGCACGCTCTGGCATGTTAGGAAAGGGTGTATTCGAGTAGGATTACCTTAGGAGTGTGCGGAGATGTTTCTACGCTTCTAGTTTTAGATTCTTCTGAACAAAACAAACTATGGCGTTTATGATGGCTCATGCTCATTTGGCTGAATGGTGTTCACTAAGCTTAGTGTACGAACATTTGTTATCCTGAAGTATTCGTAGAACGTGTCGTTGTGTTTATCCCATTGAATCTTTCGGTCTCTTGAGAATGCATGATAGAAGCCAGATAGCAGGGGCTAAAATTTTGTAGTTGCTGATCTAACAGAAAACATTTGAGTTCACAGAAGAGACAGAACCACTAAAAGAATGGATAACTTACTGAAAAGCTTTGAATGCCATGGAAGTCGATGATAGAATGACAGGAAACTGAAATAAAATATATTATCAGGGTATTCTCAGGACTATGACTGATCTGAGCGATGTATAACGTTATGAACATTTCTTAAACTATGGTAAACTCCTCTAAACGAGTATTCGGGTATCAGTATTCTTGTTGAACGAATCTTTATTAGACCTCGCTTACAATGGGCATAACAAGCGGACAAACAATTACAGTGAATTGGATTTATCCGGATGTTTCGCATACATGAATGTTAGTTGGTGTTCAACAGAGGCAAGCAGGTTTATACCTGATGTTTGCAATCATGCTAGATAATTGAGCGACGATTTTTTGAATGTTATTGTTGATGTTGACTAATGAAATAATAATAGAAGGAGTGGCTACTTTGTTTCAACATGAGGAGAAAGAAACGATGAGCCAGAATAGGAGCACATTGGAAAGGATGTATGTATTTTGTGAGTGAGGTTGGTCGGTGACGAGTTGGGACTGGGATGGTTCTTGCATTCAAAAAAGGGTGCGGATTGAAAGAAGTACGAAGCTGTGACACATTTCTATCACTCTGAAATAGATCTTGTTTTTATTGTGGGATTGTATCATAGTGCGCGTGCAATACAGATTGTTGAATTGGAAGTTGCCAAAAAAAATATGATGAAACAGATTGATTCTTCGAATAAGTCATTTCCGTCTACATGAATTAGAAGCGAAATTGATAAGAAGTTACGATGAACATACACTGGAAAGATTCCCCAGGTAGCAGCAGTAGATGCAATGACCATTCAAATGGCTTATTATGTGTGGACAGGAATTGAACATATCTGACCTACAAGTGTTTGCATTTTTATATCAAAGGGGGGATTGTAGTATATTGGATGTGTGTTCCATATTGACTTGTGATAGAATGCACAATGTCTCAAATCTTGTTTAATGCTGTCATTTGTACCGCATGTATTTATTATATATTTTGGCAGCACTGGCAGTGTTTATGTTGGATGATATGACGGCGAGAGCTCAGTCTTGTTTAGCTACAGCGACGGGCGGACGCGATTCCACAGCGACAATGGTAAACAAGCTTACTGGAGAACTTACGAAAAATTAAAAAAATAGGAAAATAGAAAAATAGGAAAAAAAACGTTATTTTTTACAACCTGCTCTGCAACGAAATAAGGACTATGAAAAATACAGTACCCATGGATTTAATAACCTTAAATAAACCTGGCAGCAAAATGGTTGGTTGACATCAAAGAAGGTGCGTCTAACATAGCTCTAATCCCCACAAGTTCTTATCTAACGCTTCCACGGGTCGACCGATGACAAAAGACGTACTCAGCTCAGCTGGTAGTGCAGCCTGGGCGCTGTTGTCCTTCTGACATCAGCTATAGTGAGAAGGTGCGCCTCGAGCGTCTGTTCACCAGGAGGTGCAGCTCAAACAACGTCTTCCTGGTACCCAGCGGCTGATTAACGGAACGTTGTGTCGCGTCAGCTATACCTAAGGTGCCAGCCCCACCAGCGCGATGTAGGTAACGAGAGCCCGGTAAGGTAGCTTATTGAAGCCTCTTAAATACCACGAAAAATTGGGATAGAAGAAAAAGAGAACGTCATTTTTGGCAACCGACCCGGCAACGAAATAAGGACTGTGATTGTAAATTCGGTACCTGTAATGTTAGAACCCTAAATGAACCTGGATGAGTGAGCCTTCTTGCTCGTGAATGACAGAAGGTTGGAGTGAACGTGGCCGCTGTTCAAAAAGTCCGAGGGCCTAGCTCCGGAGAACGTAAATTCAGAGCCGTAGATCCCACGACGAACACTGCATCCAAATATAACATCTAATATAGCGGCGCGGCGGCGGAAAAAGCAGAGCATGAATCTGGTTTCGTAGTGATGGGCAAGCACAGTGGCGTCGGGGGTGGGTAGGACAAGTAGTACATGTCCTACGCATGAATTTTCCTGGGTCAAAGCATTGTCCTACCCATGATTATGGTAAGAAGAAGTTAATGGCTGGCAGAAATCTAATAACAATAATCATAGAGATTTATGTTTCTGAATGTTTTTGTTCATTTAGTAATTTCGGCACGATCATTTTGTAGTATGTTAATAACTCACTCCAGAGTCTGAATTTTAAAATGTGTTGTATGGTGGACTTCTAGTGTAGTGTGAACGTGTTTCTACAACTCCGCCAAACAAACCATTATTTGAAGTGATGAACTTGATGGCTCTTTGAATATACAATTTAATAAATTCTAAAAAAAAAAACCGTTGTTTGAATTCCACTGAAAACCGAGTTAACTCGCTAATTGCCGTAACTCCTACTAAATGAGAACTAAATTTCAATTATTTAGTCTAAGTTACTGCAATTAGCGCTATAACTTCGTTATAAATTGCATTCAAACAACGAACGCTTAGGCAATGTTGTAGCAAAAGCTTCGCACAAGAAGTTCACCATAAAACACATTTTAGAATTATGCTAAAGAAACAAAATTATGCTAAACAAACTACTAAATGATTGAATCCAGTTTACTAAATGATCGAAAACATCCTTTGTCTTAACCCTCTCCCGCCCATGGTGTATGTAGAGCACCATCAAATTTTGCACCTTCTATCCTTCAACGAATTGTTTCAATAACAAAAAGCAATATTTGGCATATTTGTATGGTTCCATTAGACTGAAAATACAATAAATTTTGAGTACGAATTGTAAAACTATTGAAAACAATAATAGTTAATTTACAATCAAACATTTTTTTTTGTTTTCCACTAGCTAAAGCATAGCTAAAGCCAAATAAATTTTGTTCCAGCATTTTTCTCAAAGATGATTTTTCTAAATGAAATCTTTGAATTAGTCGTGGACGGGAAAAGGTAAAAAAGAGGTAAGCCAGAAGTTGTTGAAATCTGCAAATGAGATTGATAAACATTTTTGGAAGTTATGATAAACAAAACACGCTTAAATGAATTCATAAAAGCTAACGGGAGAAGTTTTATACAAACTTCAAAAGATTTATTGAAATCTGAGGAACCACAAACATCCCAAATCCCGCTTGAAATCTAGTCAGTAAAGAATTCTGAGGTCCGAAAAAGATTATTTGACAATCATGCGATTGCTTGGTAGTTTGCTTTGAAGCGCTATTACTGCCCTTCTACGCATAGTTGTCCCATGTTAGTTTTTTGTGGATTTTGACTTTTCACCACAGAGCAGTCTATTTTGATGTATACTTTTAGAAAACTCAAACAGATTTCGAACTTTGTTCGGAAAATCATTGAAAACAACATCAAGTCTATTTGTCCCATTGCTTAATTTCTACGCATAATTGTCTCGCGGTGATTAAATTCATCGTTATGGCGGATTCTGTTATTTTATGAAGCAACACGCATTGAAATAGCATTTTCTGTTTAGATCTTGCAATCTTAGCCTGTTGCACTGGTTTAATGGGGGCAATTTGTACAATACTCATTCTAAGCGACATAATCACTTCAACCACGTGGCAGGTTCACTTCCATAGATAAAGCATGTGGAGACGTAAGTCAATCGCAGTAGTCATTCACGAAATCATGCATTGAACGGGGCTGATATGCGTAGAAACCATAAAACAAGTGCTCTATTTCTCGGCATAACTGTCCCGCCAAACTATTTTCATGATCGTTGTCGCAAATTCTATTTGTGAGTGAAAAATAAGAATGATTGCAATAAAATTAAGGCTTCTGAATGGTTCTGTGATGTAATAATCTTATATTGCATTATAGTTATACGCCAGCAATGAAAATTAGTGTTCAATTTAAAATGCCATTTTCTCATTTGTCGTTTTTTGAATTTGGTACAAGCATGCGCAGAACGGCAATATCTATAACAATTTTTAAAAGTTAATATAAAATCCAAGCGATTAGCAATAATTGATTGAAACAATTGATGATTTATACAAATTTCTGTGATTCGTGACTTCTGAAGCTTGTAAAGATATTAGATAATCGTAAGAATTCCTGTATGTCAGCTTCTTAGTAGGCCTTAATAATCATGGATGGAAATGCAATGTTTGTCCCGAAAATTTAAACAAAAATCTCAAATTATGTGAGTATTCTCCGCAAGAGCTTTACAAGTCCTGATGAATATTTTAGAATTGATTATATTGCCACCGCAAGCATAACTGTGCCATATAGAAATAGATTTCAAATCAACATAGGACGGTTATGTTTTCAGCGGCAGTATTGGTAGAATGTGCATCGATTTCTCAACACCAGAACGATTGCCCAAATCGGAGACAAGCTCGGTGGTCTAGTGACTACCGCTTCTGCCTGTGCTCAGGAGGTCGGAGGCTCGATCGCTCGAGCCAGGTTCTTATTCTGCAATCCTAAGTTTTTTTCTGTTTCTGTAAGGATTCCAGCGGAGATGCTACTCTCATACAACAGTCTAAGCTTGTAACACCTACGAATTCATGAAAATCGCTCAATGCTAAAGTTAATATGTACCAGAACTTTTGCCCAAATTGGCCATTCCTATTTGTCCTACCCACGACTCGGAACGTGGATGCGCCTCTGGGCAAGCAGATGAACGAATCTGTGTGTTGAGGCTACGGGGCAAATTCTTCAATTACGGCCTAATCAACGTTTAAGCACCGACAAACTAAAAACCGACGACGTGAAGGACATGTTTTATTAATGCCTTTGTAAAGCCTATAGAGAGAGCCCATAGCATGACGTGAAAATTGTCATCGGAGACGCTACCAATGACAACGGCCTACGGCTAGTAAATTTCGCTGCTGCCAGAGGGATGGCCATCAGTAGCACCTACTTTCCACGAAAGGAACATCCGAAAACACACCTGGAGACACCCAAATGGTAAAATTTGCAACCAGATACTATTTTTTGATGTATAGGTGCCGGGTGTTCAGAGGTCCGAACATTGACATTGATCACTTTCTCGTTGTCAGTAAAATTTGATCACGGTTGTCAACTGTATCAGACGAAAGATCATAGCGAACGATGCGTTATAATATCCAGCGAGCAAGTGTTGAGCACAACAGCATGAGAAGTGGTAGGCACTGCACAGAGGCGACCCAGGACGGGATGGTTCGATGTGGAGTGTCAGAGAGTGACAGACGAATACAGATCGGTACAAGGAAGCAAGAGCAGTCGAAAAACGAACCCATCACAGGAAGAAAACCCCAGAAAAATCCACCTTGCGGTGATGGTGCCTTTCTCGTGTATTATAAAATGTAACAAGAAAAGGGAGGTCAAAATTGCATTTTAGGGAAATAGATTCAGTTATTTCCATCAACTCACATTTTTTGCGTTCATTTGAACGCATTGCAGCAGTTTTTGTACTATTTGAAATAAAAAATTCGAAAGCTTAAAGAGTCCTTCGTCGGCGAATACCAGGCAGGTTTTCGTGAGAGCCGATCGGGGGTACAACTTGCAGACAGATCATCTGTTTGGCGGCGGCGTACGATTCAGTGAAACGAATTGTTTTCCAAATGGTTTCCATGGTTTTCCGGCGAAACTGATACGTCTGATTCGTGTAACGGATCGTGGACGGATTGAAATCAAATGTAAGGGTTGCGCATGAAATATTGACATTTTTTGTTATCTTAGATGGATTGTAGCAGGGTAAGCAGGGTGATGCACTCTCGAATCTACTGTTCAATATAGTGTTCAAGGCAGCGTTTAGGAGAGCTGGTTTGGGAAGAAGTACCATTATCACAAGATCGCATATGGTCCTGGTTTTATAGGGATTGATCGCCGTGCCGTGGAAGAGGCATTTTTGCTTTTTGAGAGAGCGGGGATTGGACTCACGATCAATACAATCTAAGAAACCACGCGAAGTGCGAGATCTGGATCTACAGATCTGAACTGAATATCTTCGGGTCCGAGGAAAACAACAGGAGCCTACTAGGTAAGTGTTGGTGCATCTTGATCTCAAATATTTGTCCCCTGTCCATCACCCCTCTCGTATGTCTTCCTCTCGTGTTGTCTCTCAAGAAAATATTTGTTTGTCCTGTTACATAGCGTAGCTTACTGACTGGGGTTTAATCACCGTGGAAACTTATTTGTTGTTTTGTTTGGCTTTTATTCGGAGAAATTTCACCGAGAAAAGCCAATCAAAACATCTAATAACTTAGCTTAGTTTGATTGACTGTGCCCTTCGTAGACTAGAAACGTGATTGGCCGAAAAGTAACAAATATACACACACAGCTCATCAATTGAACATTTTGCTTGGATTAGAAAACTATTCTCACTGTATGTATATGCTTTGAAGCTTCGTGTATTCAAGATCAGTAACGATGCCGAACATATCCTCACAGTGAATTTGGGATTAGAAGAGGAAATGAGTTCGATGATCATTGCTACCAGAGACCGAGGAATTCTCTGTATACTGGAGAATCACGACTCAATTAAATTACTCTATGGTAAGTGCAAAAAAGTGTTTTACTTTTTTGTATATCAACATAAACACTGCAAGTGAACCGTTTGTTTAAGAAACTGCATATGTAACGTTTTTGGCCAAAATGAGATTTTAATATTTTCTGAATCCTCGTTCAAAAATATGTATCCTGGCAAAAAATTCGAAAAAGTTTTTTGATTAGGAATGTATGATTTTTTGGTTGGTTTGTGAAACTGCATATGTGCACGCACTTTGAGGAGCAATTATGGAGTACTGCTTACAGTTTACTGAAAGTGCCCCAGGATGTCGAGTTTTGCAAAAACTATTGATCTGTATCAAAGAAATCGAAAGATTCGGTGCCAATTTATTCAAAAACAGTTTTTTGTTGTTCTCTCGAAATTGTGTAAATGGACATATGCAGTTTCTCAAACAAATGATTCAAGTGTAACCTCATTCAGTTAAACCGAGTCTATTAGTATGTTGGCCTCAGCGATACAGTCTTCCATTTAAGAATCCTTTCCATAGCGTTCTTTTATGTATGTAGTATGTTGCTTTTCAGTGAAACAAAGTTTATCATTGATCATAGATTGCTCTACAGTTTCCAATATGCTAAATCAATTCTTTCCGCATCCATCATGGTTCTGTCCAGTACCTAACATGGTTTCAACCCCTATCAATTTTAATTTAGTAGACAGCAATAATGTTTATAACCTCTCACATGTTCCAGCTTCGTAACCCAAAACACGGATGAAAATCTAAATTAGCTTCAGGACTCCATCCCAGCACACTCTTATTAATATTGAAATTTTAATTATTTTACCATAACAGTTAATGGACTGGCGGACGGCTGACTGGGGTGGATTCATGACAGTGCGAGAGCTTAGCCAGCTGACATGGTAGACATAATGATGACAGTGAAGGTATTTTCGGGAGCTTTAAGCAAAAACTCCAGTGACACATTAGGGTTGTTCGCTGGTAAATATGGGTAGACGAGGTAAGATGGATGTATCTGAATGTATCTGAATAGAATACTGTCATCATTGTCTCGTGATGTCGAGTCAAGCACGAGACACTGAACACAGCCTTACTGTTAAGGTCGAAATACATATCAGTAAGGATTACAAAGTGGCGAATTAAATGCATTAGTGCTATATTGTTTTATTACAAGAAATGAGAACCACTCTACTAATGTTCATTCATAAGTAGTGAAATGCTCGGGTTTGTCCTTAAGGTTCCTTTATGCTGCTTCTCCCTCTCTATTTAGAGGAACTTTGCACAATATTAGGATTACCAGTTTGTAATATGGTATATGGATTGGATTCAGTGGCGTAGCCACGGGGGTGGTTTTAAACATAAACCCTCCCCCAGAGACAAAATTTTTAGAAGAAATTTTTTTTGTCGAAAAAAAAATGTTCTGAAACCCCCCCCACCCCAGACCAATTTTCTGGCTACGCCACTGATTGGATATCTTGATGACATTGTTCTTGATTATGATTTGAATAACATGTCCGAAGTCTAAACGTAGTATTACCGCCTTGTCGGGCAAACATCATTGGTTGGGAAACTTGTATTCCGTGGAACTGTGGCCATATTGAAACAGATTGAAAGCGGGTGCAAACCTGTAAATGATTAATCTCATGCTCATATGCGAAAGCGGGCTTATCACCTGTTTTATTGCTGGTTGACGTGGGTTTGCAGAATGTAATTCCTATTTACCGTAGAATTCTCCATTCGGATATTCCGAGTCAGAAAGTAATTTTCAGCCTGACATGGTATAGATAAATTGAAATTGATTTCATTATCAAATATGTCAGTAGATACTCTGTGCTTTTCTTTACAAAGTTAATTAATAACTATTGGTTCATCTCTCGTCCCGGATAGAGTACCTATGATCTCGTAAGCTAATGAAAATTATGGTTATACCCCCATGCATTATCTATGAAATACTAAGAAATGATCGGTCGCTGTTGCAAAATAGTTGCCGGTAGGGACATCCTAATGAGTACTGGGTTTTGTACAAGCAAGGCAATCATCCATCGGAGCCAACTAAAATGCTGCGGCATTTCTAACCTCATAAAAGGAAAGCACCGGTTTCAATCAAACCGCCTTGAATAGATTGTGGCCATAAGCATAAATTAGACACGAGCATAAACTTCAATAGCGTAACCCAGCAGTGAGAAGCCTGACGTGTATCCTCGTCAGTCGCCGTCGGATGGAAGAATGCACGCCTTTGCACTAAAGGAGTTGGGTGGTTATTTATTTATCCCGCATAATGAACTGCTAGTAGAGTAAGACGGTTTTGGACTTTGATTTCTAGAAAACTATAACTAATTAAGGGTCAAAATCAGTTGGTACCTATAAGTATTTGTAAGCCCACCATACTATGTAAATGTGGAAGTATTTTTGTATTACACAATGAAAATAATAGCAAAATACAAAAAGTTACAGTTTTGATGTAACTTTTCATGTTTGTTTGCTCAACATACTGGTGCGACTCTGGCATACTGTTCGCAAAACTTGTACTGGAACACTCAGTTGGGCAACAAAATAACTTTCCTCAGTGGTTAATAAGATAAAAAATTGCTTCCATCTTCAAAAATGTAACGATTTTCGAAAACATGTTTCACTGGCCAAAACGCCCCAGTGTAGGCAGGACGATATGCCCTTACCAACTGGCCACAAGCGCAGCGAGCCTGCAGCAGTTACTTCCAAATTGTATGGAAAATATTGAAATGTAATTCACACCTCCTTGAATGGACCTATGTTGGTTTTTTAATGTCAAGCGCATAAGAATTTGTAGCCTTTTTATTATGGGATTGATAAATTACTAATGAAGGGCTATGAAACGTCTTTGGTTGAGGTGGGGCGTATTGCCCAGGCACTTTTTAAAATTCATTTTTTCACGACTTTTCAAAAAAGTTTTATTACGTGTTATCTGTAATATTTTTATATGACTACTCATGGGCAATGCATTTTGGACTTCCTGGACTACCAAATAACACAAAGTTTGCATAAATTGCGTTGAAAAGTAAAAAGTTATCAAGGGAGTTGCTTTAAGGGGGGGCATATTATACCGTCTTACCCTAATGCAGCCAATGTAGCTAGTCAGCTCACATCGTGACGTAGGGGAGAACAGAGCATAATGTATCCCTGGAGCAAAATGGCCTCACTCATAAAATCACTCATATAATCTGTTGTAGGACATTTATAAACGAATATCACCATTAGAATTCATAATTAGTTATCCATCATTGTGCTTCATTGGAAAAAGTGAGCAAAATCCCTTCATATTTACTCAAATTTGACGAATTGTGATTTTTCCACCTCACCCGTAAGATTGTAGTTGAATTCATTGAGAAAAAACCAAACAACCATGCGTTCATCATTATTTTACATGCAATCGAGTCATTTTACACCACCATTCGGGCGTTTTGCCCCAGGCCTATTTTTAAAACATTTTTAAATGCGTTAGAAAGCCATGAAAACCTTATTGTTTTGAATGGGAGATCATTGTGAAATGTTGCTGGTTTCGTAAATTTTGCATCTACACTTTGAAATGGTTCGGTATTCTTGTTTATATTTGTGAAAACATCGAATAAGCTTAAGGGGTGCATTTTGGACCGTTCTCCCCTAAAGTGAAACGTTGCTACAGGGTGTGAGAGATTGATTCGGTTAGTGCCAATCGGATGACGGGAGTGTCAACAGTCGGACAGCAAATATTTATGGAAGAGTGATTTTTTTTAATTTTAATTAAAACTATTGTTTAGCAAAATTTGTCTATAAATAGCTGATTTAAGGTTCCCCCAAACACACGCGACGCGACAGTCGCGACGCGATTCTATCTCTTGGCGACAGCGATTCTGTCGCCGTTGATATGGAAGCATAAATAGCGCATTGCCTGCAGCGACCCAACGATAGAATCGCGACGACTAGTTGTCGCCGTCGCTGCGATGAAATCGCTTAGGTCTGGGGGAGCCTTTATATTTAGGTTATTCAACGAAACAAAAATGGGTTTCCGGCAGTAACTTTTTTAAAGTTTTGAAAGCCTTCTGCAACAGGTTAAAGCCATGGAAGGACATCGCTCAGGATGAAGATCTTTCAAGACGGCTCTTTGTACCACATAGGGTATACACTGCCCTTCTACGCATAGTTGTCCCATGATAGTTTTTGTGAATTTTGACTTTTCACCATAGAGCAGTCTATTTTGATGTACACTTTTAGAAAACTGTAACAGATTTCGAACTTTGTTCGGAAAATCATTGAAAACATCAAGTCTATTTGTCCCATTGCTTAATTTCTACGCATAATTAAATTCATCATTATGGCGGATTCTGTTATTTTATGGAGCAACACACATTGTAATAGCATTTTCTGTTTAGATCTTGCAATCTTAGCCTGTTGCACTGGTTTAATGGGGCAATTTGTACAATACTCATTCTAAGCGACATAATCACTTCAACCACGTGGAAGGTTCACTTCCATAGATAAAGCATGTGGAGGCATATGTCAATCGCAGTAGTCATTCACGAAATCATTCATTAAACGGGGCTGATATGCGTAGAAAACATAAAACAAGTGCTCTATTTCTCGGCATAACTGTCCCGCCAAACTATTTTCATGATCGTTGTCGCAAATTCTATTTGTGAGTGAAAAATAAGAATGATTTCAACGAAATGAAGTCTTCTTAATGGTTCTGTGATGTAATAATCGTATATTGCATTATGGTTATTCGCCAGCAATGAAAATTAGTGTTCAATTTCAAATGCCATTTTCTCATTTGTCGTTTTATGAATTTGGTACAAGCATGCGTAGAACGGCAGTACAACAGGTGTTAAGAGGAAAGCAACGATCTAAAAATGTTTGTCTGCGAAATGTCAAACACAGGCTTTACCAATGCACTGTTGTGTCTACGTTAAGTGTTTAGATCATTCTATGACTATTGTAAAACTTTTCGGAAGAGTCTGGTATAGATAAATTGAAGGCCTTAGGTTTCTATAATATCGTAAATCTGGGATTGGTTCTTTGATCACTTTGATCACTACTTCCTCTCGTCCTGGGGGAAGTCAGTAGAAGCCGCCCTTACCTGGAAGCCAAGCGGCCTCCAGAAGTTGACGCCCGATTTGCCTTTTCTCGTTGTTTACCAAACTCATTGAAAAAACAATATATTGGAGGTCGATTGCTTGTTACTGCCGAAGAGAACAACATCTTGCTCCAGGAACAGGTTAGATATCGACACTGTCGTTCAGCAGTCCATAATTAGGTCTGGGCGTTTATCACCAGGCCATCTTGTTTCGCCTAGGCTTGTTTCGACCCAGGGTATTGTAATCCTCCTAAACAGCACACCAATAGAATGGAGTTATGTGATTATACACATCTCAGCCCCTCGCTTGACAGCCAGCTTATTTTCAGACAGCAGGTTGACAAGGCAGCTACCGAATACGACACTTTGTTGAAATCGATCAAATATCTAAGCTATTAAAATTTGTTTGGTGCCTTAAAACAAAACTTTATCCTCGTGATTCATTACGCTATGTTCGTTTGGTTGAATACATCATGCTTCAGAATAAAGACCTCCACTTGATTGCAAACATTCCGTGAAAGCCACCAACGTAGACTGGAATGAAAACTTTGAAGGTCGCTTTGGTGAGGCGAACACTATTTTGAGAAATGTCGAAGCGGTGAGAGATTTAATCATTAGGTTATAAAAGTTTATTTTTTTATTTAATTTTAATTTGTTTTTAGGACCTTTTAACTTGTTATTCAGGTCCAGATAAAAGTTTAGTTTGTGTAGTTGGTCGTTCTCCATAGTATTCAAATTAATCGAAGCTATTCCACACAACGGTTAGCCACACAACGGTTAAAATGGAGACGTGAATTCTACTAATCCATATATAGTCCTTTGGAGGTGAAACAGTCTAGGTTTGAAAACCAATAGTCCTATGGCTTGTTGATATTCTAAGACTAGATTATAGGATAAAAATAGTCCAGTTTTTATGGTATGGAATTCTTATTAAAACACATTCTGCTTACGTTTTTGCCTTTTAGGAGAAATATGATATTGGCCTGATTGATTATGTTTTTCGACAATGGCTCCTTACACTAGTTTTAACTAGGGACTGGTTTGAATGAATGCCATTATCGTCTGCCAATCGTGACCGGATATTCGATATTATTATAAATGCGTTCTATTCGCCGCATATCTGAAACAGAGGCTTCCTGATTAGATTTGCGGTGCGGCATCGGTTTGTAATGTGATAGGAGTGATAAATAATGGGTATGCTTAATGGAGGGAGCAGTTTTAGTTTCCTCCAGATATGCCTTATAAAAGATTTGCAGGAGGTGTTCAAGCTAGCATGGAGAAATATTTTTTAGGGATTACTCTTCTATTTCACTCTACTAATGTTCTAACGCTCTGAACGTGCAACTGCATTTAAATAAATAAAATTCTGAAAATTTGGACTGCGTGGCATTTTTCACAAATCAAAGTCCACTTATATAGAGGAAATACTGGTTGTTAACAATCTGAGCCTTTCGCTAATTAAATTCATGTTCACCTTAGAGCACGGACAACAAATTTGAGATAGAGATAGGCGAAAACATTTTTTTAGAATTCCGAATACCATGGTGGACCGAAAATCGTGCACCTGCCTAAAATCAATAAATTAAAGGGGAATTTAAAGAACAAATTTATAAGTAGGTAATAACACTCGGAAGTTGGGTTTCTCAGTCTGAAGAATCAGGACGATGGTTTTTACTTGTTTTTACTTTACAATCTATTGGTCGAAACGTCGAACAAATAAAAAACCATCGTTCTGATTCTTCAGACTGAGAAGCCAACTTGTTACAGCCGATTGTTACAATTTTATCCTGTCGATAAAACTCTTTTCCAGAGTTCAGTGCGTGTTTTCTCTTGTTTCAGACAGCAGAATGATCGTGCGATCTGCCGAAATATTGTGTTCTGCATTGCGCGGCCGGTAATAAAGTTAATCAGTTCAGTGCGTGTTTTTTTCGGATTAGCCATCGAGCAAGCGTTGTGCAGTGCGTGTTTTAGTCGTCGCGATGTAGATATCGAATCAGTCTTCGGGAAAATACGTAAGACACGCGTTGCTTTTCTGTTTTTGTATCATCATGAATATGGCGTCGTTCAATAGAAATAATTAGTCGCTTACCTAGGCGATTTCCAATATATTTCCTTCCCAACTAACATACTATTCCTTTCCAGTGCGCTCATGGAGATGCAGAGGATTCCTCGGTCTCTTGTAGCAATGAGTGTTGAACTAATTTTCCTCCCCTTATCCTAATTGACTGTGAGGACGTGGTCGGCATCGTTATTAGTCTTGAATTAAAGAAACTCTGAAGCATGTACAGCGAGAATAGCTTTCTAGTCCCGAGAAAACTATTCAATTGGTGAGCTGTGCATTATTTGTTGTTTCTCGGTCAATCACGACTAGCAACTACGATGGGTACAGTCAATCAAGCTAAGCTAAGCTAAGCTGTCGATAAAACTTTTCCAATTTATAAATAATTATTTTAATCTTTGTCATATCTACACTTCACAATAAGCTTTATGTCCATTGAAATGAAAGTAGGCCTCGAAATTTAAACAAAACAAATCAAAAACAATTCGCCACCCAGAAAACGCGGAATTTAAGGAATCATGTGTTCGCGTGTTGTCAAAAATTGTAGCAAAAGTGATGGTGTTTATATGGAAAATCGCAAAGGATAAAGAAAGATCAGTAGAATTTGAATCAAAAGAATCACTTCTTAAGGTGCGTGTTGACTATTCACAGTGGTAGTTTTTTTTATTCAATAATGCAACTTGTTGCGAGAAAATCGATTAAGGATTACTATATGAAAAGTTGGTCACATTTTTTTTTATTTTTTGTGCACTATAAAAAGTTCGCTTTCAGGGTGAAATAATAGCCTTTCTGTATAACTTTGTTGTACGAGAAAGACAAAAATATCTATACGGATTTAGATTCTATTATTCGAAGTCTGTTCACGGTGGACGGAAAATCATCTTTTTGCAACTAGTTACACTCTACAAAATCTGGTAAAAGACTATCTAGTTGCATATTGTTCGACTAATTAGTTGCATATTATTCGGGATTCCGCTGTAACTGAAATTAATGTTGCGAAAAAGAATCTTGATGGGACTTGAACCCTAGGCGTGATAACCCCTATACAATAAGACCACTTAATGGTCCACTTTGCGAAAAAGCCGTCAGAATCCGAGTACCAACCTCCACCGCAGATAGCTCTTTTTGCAATTTGAATATCTTTCGGATGCTTGATTTGCCTAATCGCCAAATGTAGCAAACCAGCAAACCTGTTGTATATTCACAACCATGCGAGCACATTTGTTTATTATCTAGAATCTCATACACTGAAGACCCCCAACAACTTGCTGGGTAGATGGTATAGTGTGTGAATCAATCACTCACTGCTACACAAGGTTTTATGGCAACAAAATAAAATACCCATAAAAAATTAGAAATTTTCCATAAACAATTAGGAAATTGCCAATAAAGAAATCAGGGTATGATCAATAAATAAATATATTCCACAAATAAAACAAAATTTTTATGAACAATTAGGAATTTTTAACAAAACAAAAATAAATAAGCACTTTTGAAAGCAAAAATAGCAATTATAAAAGAAGAATTATCCATAAAGAAATCAAAATGTTCCACGAAAAAAATACAAAGTTTCCAAAAATAAATCAATATTAGCAAACAATTAAAAAATTTTACACAAAATAATATTTTTTTCCATAAAAAAATTAAAAAAATCTACAAAATAATCAATAAAGAGCAATAAAAATAAGAAAATTCCCATAAAAAATACAAGAAAGCAATAAAGCTGATGAAATTTTACATGAACTTTAAACGCTTTTAAAGAAGGGGTATCTATGGCAAAAAAGCACATGGAAATTTTCTTATTTTTTATTGCTCTTTATTGATCATTTTGATGACAATTTTTATTTTTTTTTTGAAAAAAATATATTTATTTTGTGGAAAATTTTGTAATTTTTTATAGCTTATATTGATTTATTTATGTAAATTTTGTATTTTTTTCGTGGAATATTTAGATTTTTTTTATGGAAAATTCTTCTTTTGCTTATTTATTTCTGTTTTGTGGAAAATTCTTAATTGTTTATGAAAATTTTGTTTTATTTGGGGACATTTTATATTTATTTATTGTTTATATCCTCATTTCTTTATTGGCAATTTTCTAATTTTTAGGGGGAGTTTTTATTTAAGTCATTAAAACATATATGCGGATCGGACTAGTCATCAACACGTCGAAGACGAACATGATAGGAAGAGGTTCAAGAGAAGACAACGTAAGCCACCCACCGCGAGTTTGCATCGGTGGTGACGAAATCGAGGGGGTAGAAGAATTTGTGTACTTGGGCTCACTGGTGACTGCCGAAAATGATAACAGCAGAGAAATTCGGAGACGCATAGTGGCTGGAAATCGTACGTACTTTGGACTCCGCTAGACGCTCCGATCGAATAGAGTTCGCCGCCGTACCAAACTGACATTCTACAAAACGCTCATTAAACCAGTAGTCCTCTACGGACACGAGACCTGGACGATGCTCGTGGAGAACCAACGCGCACTTGGAGTTTTCGAAAGGAAAGTGTTGCGTACCATCTATGGTGGGGTGCAGATGTCGGACGGTACGTGGAGGAGGCGAATGAACCACGAGTTGCATGAGCTGCTGGGAGAACCATTCATCGTTCACACCGCGAAAATCGGACGACTGCGGTGGGCCGGGCATGTAGCCAGAATGTCGGACAATAACCCGGTGGAAATGGTTCTCGACAACGATCCGACGGGCACAAGCAGGCGAGGTGCGCAGCGGGCAAGGTGAATCGATCAGGTGGAAGATGACTTGCGGACCCTCTGTAGACTGCTTGGTTGACGACGTATAGCAATGGACCGAGCTGAATGGAGAAGACTCTTATATACCACACAGGCCACTTCGGCCTTAGTCTAAATAAATAATAATAATAATAAATAATAATAATAAAACATATAAGATCAACAACAATCTGTATTATTTCAATACAGTATCTATAAAAATAAAGGGGCCCTCCTTAGCCGTGCGCTACCGTGCTGAGGGTGGCGATTCCCGGTGCCGGTCTAGGCAATTTTCGCATTGGAAATTGTCTCGACTTCCCTGGCCATAAACGTATCATCGTGTTAGCCTCATAATATACGAATGCAGAAAAGGAAATTTGGCTTAGAAACCTTGCGGTTAATAACTGTGGAAGTGCTTAATGAACACTAAACTGCGAGGCGGCTCTGTCCCAATATGGGCATGTAATAAGAAGATGCCAATAAGAAGAAGAAAAAGATCTGTATAAAAAGCTTTCATCTTTCTTTTGTAAATCTTTCGACGTTTGAATCCATGTTCACAAAAGCAGATAAGTCTTTTTAAAAATTTGGTATTGATTTCTGCTTTCTAAAAAGAAAGCATGTTGGGCGTTCTCATGAGCAGCATGTTGTTTCTTTGAAATTCTTTGGAAGCAAACTTTTTTGTCGTTCATTTTAAGATAATGAAAACTTCACGGTTGCCATTATCTAGCCGTCCGTCATACACAGTTCCTCCATTCGTTGACCTCCAGGTTCAAAATAAAAACCTAATTACACAGTCCCGTAGAGCTCCTAATTACTATTGCATCTGACACTGTACCCACTGTAGCACATATACATACGAACAAGAGGTTGAATAGTTCTCACCCCAAAAACTATCCCATTAGCAACAGCATCAGCAGACTGCAGCCAGACAATTTATTATCTTCTTCCTCTGCAGAATGGTCCATCCATATTCAAATGTGATTATCAGCCCCGAGGGCTTCGGGCTCCCAAAAGAAATCTACTCGGTAAACGAGTAGAAAAGTACCAACCATTCGCAATTTTGAGACGATCCAGCAGCGCGAGGGGTAATAATAACGAAAACAGTCACTTTGCACCACAAATATATCTATGCCTGGAATCATCTCCAGTTCTTCTGACTAGGAGAGAATTTCAAGAAGGGAAAAGATTCTTGCACGGAAAGAAATGAAGTGGAACTTATTGGCTTATGACAGTACTATTGCATGGATGCATGAATATGTTCGTTATTTTCAATTGCTAATTCAATCTTAATATTCACGGAACCCATCCCGAACAACAACAAATAGATCACATCCAATGAGCAGCTCGAAGTTGTTCCCGTCCTGCTCGATCTTTTTTGTCAACAAATGGAGAAGGAGAGGGATGGGAATAACTTCGAGCTCCTTCGAGCTGCTCGTTGGACAGCATTAAAAACTCATGAACGACCAGATTCAATTACAATGAAGTTGCTGATTCTCTTTGGTTGTGTTACGGACCGTAACATACGGTTAAGGTTATTTAGCCACATTGATTTAAAGTTGAATCTAACTATTGAATGTGGAAAATTGCCATGAACACTGGTTTAGTTATTGTTTCCAGGGTTGGTTCGCTCTGAGGAGTATTCAAGAGAAGGTGTAAAAACTTCTCTTTTCACGATCTGTTATCCGAGTGTATTGTGCAGAAATACACTTTATCTTTGTATGAAGGAGCGTGCGTAGTATCCACTCTTCGTCGCACAAGTCCACAAGTGTAAAGAGTACAGGAAAATGGTAATTTGCTGTTTACCAAAATGCATACATTTAGGCTATATTCTAAATCTTCCATGTAAATACGCTGTTGTGAGCGCCTAAACATAGGCCATTTTGTACACAATATCAAAACACACGCGACCGAAAATGTTCTCACTCTTTGTCGATCATGTTTCTCTTGGCTTCAATCACACGTACGTGTGAACGCTCTCGAGTGTGAATCAATACACTTCTCTTTATTTGTAAATTCTCTACACATTTCAAGACGAAGTGTGAGAAATGACCAACCCTGATTGTTTCAACTTGCAAGGATTCAGAGTTGAAGCAATATTAAATGGCAGCCCTTACTTTGCACCGTTCGATGTGGAAAAACGATCCATAAAAAATGAAAAACGATCTATAAATAACATCTGAATGTTCCATAAAACGCTACCATAAATCCATAAAATAGTTCGAGAGATTCCATAAAGAATATTTTTATGATCCATAAAAACTATATATTGATCCATAAAATTTCAAATTTGCGCAATCCTGATGATGATCCATAATTTCAGCCATATGGTCCATAATTTTGGTCATATGATCCATAATTTTGATAATGTGATCCATAATGCTCGGAAAGAAGGCCAATGAAACTATATTAATTTATCCACACATTTTATAAAATCTATGGATCATTTATCAAAATTTATGGATCATATCACCAAAACTATGGATCATTTGAACAAAGTTATGGATCAAATGGCCAGAATTATGGATCATATGACTAAAATTGTGGATATTACTGAAATTATGGATCATCATCACGATAAAAAAATGCGCAAATTTGAAGTTTTATGGATCAAAATATAGTTTTGTATGGATCATTTTCCAATTATGGATTATGGATTATTTGTAATATTTTCATGGGAAAATAGCGAGAATTGGATTGTTTTCCTTGACCATGTTAATGGAACATATCTCCCAATTAATTGCTAAATTTTAGCTTAGTTATGGATCGAAAAATTATTCTTTATGGAACCTCATAAACTATTTTATGGATTTATGGTAGCATTTTAAGGAACATTCAGATGTTATTTATGGATCGTTTTTTAGTTTTTATGGATCCGTCTTTATCGTTTATATGCAAAAGTATGTTTTGCCATATTAAATCATTAAATGGTAGACAGTTGAATCAAGTAGCCATCTGTACCGATTGTTGTTTCAGTCGTAGCCTTTTTTCTGCGTGTAAGACAACCGGCAGCAGTCGTTCGTTAATGCCCTGGACTTATACAGTTATAAGTGAACTCATTTCTCAACGACCTCTCGCGCAAACGAGCGCTTTGGAAAAGCTGGATGGCCGTGTTTTCCGCTGCCCAAGGGTTTTCCTCACTTTCTGCTGCATGGCTGAGTCTTTTTTTAGTTTTAATTAAGTTCTTTTATTCGTTTCCATTACTCAAGCGGTTGTTTTACTGGTACCATGCTTCCACTTCGAGTGTATCTCAGTGCCCTGGCATCTCATTCTGCAGGGTCGATTGCCCAAATGCTGTGAAAGTAAATAAAAATGTATTTGTCAGGGTTTCCGTTATATTATGTAACTTAAGCTGGAACAGCATTGTCAGATAACACGATAGGTAATTGTTTGAAGTACAATCTTGCCTTTGATACAATCACGAAAAAGTCCGAAAATGGCTGCCACCATGGCCGTCCTGGCCCTCACCTCGCCTTTTTTCTGCAAAAATCTCTATTTATAGATGGTTAGCACATCTGAAAAACATTTTTCCAAACCTTTCTTTATTTATTCTTCCTTTATTTATTTTTTAATTATCATTTATTCGGAGACCTCCTTTATTTATGTTAATTTTTTAACTTGAAGTTCTTCACTTCTAGCCTTAGGAGCTGTGTGCCCCTGAAGCGTGATGTATAGTTTGGAAATTGGGTTCTAATGCGATTCACCTTAATTTCAGCATTATTCAAGTACAAAACAACCATACAAGAAAGTGGTGGAATTTCGAGCGGAAAGACCATACCATTCATTGGCTGGTTCTTCTTGAGTGCATTGCTTTACAGTTAGTGTTACAAATGAGATGACATTACAAGCACCTTCATTGCCCAGTTCTTCATTTCCATTCTCTGACACCCGAAAGGGCACCAGCGTTTAGTAAACAAAAACGGATCTTTCTTCCCGTTTGGATGCCATCCAAATGATTTAAGTTGGGGTTATTCAGTATTTACGTAAGACGCGGAAAGGTTGTTCCTATATAGAAATTCGATCAGTGGATGTTAGATTTTTTTTATAATTCTGTATAAGAACCTACCAAAATACGTATAACAATTGGGCATATTCCAAATTTGCTGGTTTTCTGTAACAAGCATTGTACGAAAAGCTTGAAAAAATGTAAAGTCTGGTTGGGTAACTTCTACGAAGAATAACAAAAAGTTTTAAACCAGTTTGAACAGAATAAGTGAGATGATTATTATGTTATTGTGGCTGTTGCTAGCAGATATATAATAGAAGCGTGTCTTATAATAGAATAGCAATATACAATTCAAAAAAATTTGCTTCAATCAATACAATTTATTACTTATATATAGCAGCATATCTATAGTCGTCGAGCTCAAAATAATAATTTAAGAGTGATTTGTTTTAAAAGTACACGTGTTCCAGTGGTAAAAGTTTCGTTTAGATACTCGTAGTAGTAAAAAAGTTCCGACGGTCTTTTAGATGCGCCTTGTGGTCTCCCAAGCCACAGCACATTTTCTGGTGGTCTTTCTGACGCGCCTTGTGATTTTGTAAACCACAAACTATTTTTCCAGCGGTCTCCCAGACGTGCTTTGTGGTTATTCAAACCACGAACAATTCTCGGGACTCAATTTTTACAGGTTTACCCTCAACTGTGGTTACGCTGAACCGTTGAATGTCACGAGGTCAGGATTTTCTCACATGAACGAGAATGGTTCGTGCACAGCGTTTATGGTAAAACCTTTTGTAAAACAATGGTGATCGATCTTATACCAGGTACTAAATTCCAAACAAGCGGAAACGGTCCTAATGCAACGTACACACCAGTCAAGCAGTTTGACGAACATTGACTCCAACCCCAAGAAAACGCTTCGGTTGCTGCTTTGTTTGAACGTGTGTGAAGTTGTTCGAACAACCATTTGTCAGTTGGCGGGTCGGTTGGAAAGAATTAAAACGGTTTGATTTTGGTTCGAGTTGTCGGGGTTCGTCAAGGTTCGCCGAACATGTTTGAGCATTTGTAGTGAAGTTGCACAAACCATCATATATTTTTTGATGGTTGGTGCTCGAGTTGGTGCTTCGGTCGTTCGTGTGTGATATTGTTGGTCGAATAAATTGATTGTTCGTGTCGCTGTTGGTAAAACTTTATGGATGTTTGAATAAACGAGAGGTGGAGTCAATGTTGGTCAAACAGCTTGACCGTGTGTACGTTCCATAAGTCCCAGACTACAGTGAACGTTCGCTAATTGGGGTTTTTCTAGTTGGGGCGCTTTTTAGTTGGGGGTTCGCTAATTGGGGCGAAACCCAATTAAAAAGCAGTCAAACGTCAGAATGTGATGTCAAAAACGCGTTGACGTTTTGTTTCCGTGTTTGGCGGGATCGATATTTTCTGGCGCGTAAAATTTTCCTTTGTTCAATGCAAAAAGTAAACAACTTTTAGTCCTTGAGTCCCAGGGTCGATGGAGGTAATGAGAAGGTTTTCGAATTTGCTAAAAATCGGAAGCTTGACGGTTATGCAATGGCATACTGCCTACAAAGCCAACTTGCTACTCGATGGCGTGCATGAATCACCGATAGGAAAGGGGTCTCGGCTCGATGGGTGGCTTTGCTGGACCGTTTGGCCGATGCCCATGATATAAAGAAGGTAGAATTATGCCTAACGTCTTTACGCCTAACGTACTACCTACCTAACGTCGCACTGATGAGTATTTCAGTCCAAATCCTGGTCAAAAGTCCAAACCGAAATTTTAGATGTTTCCGTTCACGATTTTCTTGGTTTTTAATTATTTTTAAGATTTAAATCAATGTAGGTATCAATAATGAGGGCATTTGACGTTTTCAAGCATGATTCGATTTGAAACCGTTTTCAGGTGATCCATAATCATGGTATTAATTGCTAGCTTTTTTCTACATTTTTCTTCTTTTATATTGTTCTTATTGGTATTACATCCCCCACTGGGACATTGCCGCCTCACTGCTTTGTTCAGCACTTCCACAGTTATTAACCGCGAGGTTTCTAAGCCAAGTTACCATTTTTGCATTCGAATATAATGAGGCTAACACGATGATGCTATACCTAGGGAAGTCAAGACAATTTTCAAACCGAAAATTGTCTAGACCGGCACCGGGAATCGAACCCAGCCACCCTCAGCATGGTCTTGCTTCAAAGCCGTTCATCTTACCGCACGGCTAAGGAGGGCCTCTACCTTTTTCAGGGAATCAATATTCGAGGTGCTAGATGAATGTAAACAGCAGGAAAACGAAAAAAAAATACACTTTACTGTTTATATTGAACGCATTTACAGACGACGAAATGATTGACATAGTTTTGGCAACGCTTTTACATTGCGTACTCTTATGTGCGTCGTGGACCCGCTACCAATAATATTTCGGAAATTCTCAGAAAGGAAGGATTGAAGGCGTAATTCTTCATAGTTGCTCCAGGAACTGCTCGATTCCCCCGAGGTTGGGGAGCTGGATGATCACACCAAACGATTCGAGTCAGCGGCTAATCTCGCTCGGCCACTAGCACTTGGCTCTGAAGGGATCAGGATCATTTGGCATAAAGTCATTTGGTAAACGCCATTTGGCATAAGGTCATTTTGCATAAAGGTCGTTTGGCATAATGATCATTTGGTATAACAGACATTTGGCATAATTTTGAACTACAACAAAAAAGTGGGTCATTTGGCAGGATTTGGAACTGTTCAGAACTACTTCCGAGGAAGGGATCACGTCCGTCATTAATTAAATCCCGGAAAACGTCTATACTAAAAAAAATAATCTTGATTCCCCTTGCTTGGTTCTTGACAAACGCCTACTTTCAAAGAAGGTATCACATCCTCCATTGTCTTACACCTGGTCAACGCCCGGGATTAAATTCACCACATCACATCCACTATAACCTTAATCCGAGCAAACGCCTACTTAAGAAAATATTGCATCCACCATTTTCTTAATTCTGTCAAGCGCTTATTTTATAGAAGAAATCCCTTTTAAAGAAGGGATCACATCCACCATCGCATTATGTCTAGCAAAAGTCTTCATTTAAAGAAGAGATCACATCCACAATTGTCGTAATTCGAGCAAGCACCTACTTTTAAAGAAGGCATCATACCCACCATTGATTTAACCAGGCAAGGGTCTATTATAAAAGAAGAGGTCACATCCACAATTGCCTTAATACGAGCAAGTGCCTATTTTATAAAAAAGAGATTGCATCTAACATTTGCTTAATCCGGACAAGTGCTTATTTTTAAAGAAGGGATCACATCACCAGTGCCTTAATTCGAACAATAGCCTACTTTTAAAGAAGGGATCACATCTACCATTGCCTTAACTCGGGAAAACGCTTCCCGATAGATGCTTTATTTCCAATAGAGAGATAAAATTTATCATTGCTTCATACTCGGCTATTACATGCTTGTTTCTAAAAGATTATGTCTTTTGACGACCTTCAGGATTCCGCACAGTATGTTCCACGAAGTGTTTTTCGTAATATCGCTCGCTTGTATACCAGCCCTTTGAGTGCTATACCTCTTCCAACTGCCAGAAACGGATAAGCAACAATGAGATAGGTCATTGGTTTCCGACATAACATTTTTGTATACCCCAACCCCGGTTTAAAGTGCTGCGGATGTCACATCAACTCGTACACAAGGTTAGAGAATTTTAGTTAAGGAATTTTGTTTTTTGAAATCAAAAGCATGTTAGTTATTACACCCTCAGCTTATATATCGTTGCTATGTGGAGTTTGAATCAATTTGAAGCACCTGTGAATATTCACATTCTGAGCAGCAATTTGGTCCAGAAGCAAAATTATACGAATGTGAGCCAAAACTTTTTTAAAGTTATCATCTGTTCTATGAGGTTTCAATTGTAAAATAAGTTCGTAATGCCCCAGTTAGGTAAAGTTAACCACCGCATTTCTATTGCTATTCTGTTGACGTCAGTGACGTATATTGTTGAAATTGTTTTTTTTGCGATTCTCTAAATCGTTTGAAAATATTTTGGACCAAACAGTAACAAACTTTCGATTAGAATTGCTAAGGAGCTACCAAGGAAGTTATAATAATATCACTCCCGGGCAGGGATACGACCCCAGTCGCTTTACCGTGGTCTGCCATGTGACTTACTGCTGCCTAACTTACTTACAATGGTAAAAGTAGCATACAAATTGAACGCAATTAATGGATAAGCCCTATCGAGTAGAATGCACTCTTTATTCGTCCCGACAACGAAAGAAAAACGAACCCCGAAAAGCATAACAACTGTGCTGTCCAACTCGGACCGGAAAATGAACACCAAAGTTTTGTCCGTTGATTGATACATCAAGTCGCGTTGCTGGTGCGGAATGGTGTAGCGAAAAACAGTGGCACACTTCTCCAGCGAACAGTGCAAAAGACATGATTGCTTTTTAGGTCCAGCGGGGGAAAAATTGCTTCGCTCCGGAAGTGGTAGAAACAAATTTAATGGCAGACTCTTTCCTGGCGCTGCAGCGCTGCTGCTTTGTAGAGATTTGTACGTTTTTCTGCTTTTCTTGTACAACTATTTTGTGCTGAAAGCTATCAGTTTACTCTAACAATTATTTTTTGAATGGCTTTTGTTATGAAGTCCTATACCCAATGTTAGATTTACTTACACTTTACTATATAAGAAGCGACAAAAAATTGTATAAGAACTATTCAATAAATATTGTATTAAGCCATATAATTTTGACAACTTTTTTTTCAATATCTGAACAAAAAGCTAACATTTGTTTTTGTATTAAAATCTAATAATTTATCATCTGCTAAGTTATAATACAGATTGTGGTTCTTATATAAAATTGTAAGACAGTCTAAAATCCGCTGGTCGGGTGTATATAACATTCATCTGTACTCGACGAAGTTTACAAACAGTCTGTCCGAGTAACATGCAGTAAAAAAATTAAAGCTAAACTTATGCCAACTTTATATAAAGTAATTTCTAGCCAAAACAGCGTTAAATTTTTGTTTCACGGAGAGTACGGTGAAAGGAGTATCGAGAAATGAGAGTCGAAATTTTGGCGATCTATGCGGAAGACAGCATCACTAGTAGGTGAATGAATTAGGGTTTTTTATTCCTTCAATATCGAGTGGGTAACTGCAATGGACAAGTGGAGATGTTAATGAAAAGCACTATGCATAACTTTATTCAAAATTTATTTCAGTTAACGTGAGCTTTTTGTTTCACTCTACCAAATAGCAGAAAAGAGGGATAAATTCGCTTCTAAGTGGTTGAGAAATGCCTGATGTTGTAATTTATGGCTTTGGCTCGGGAGGAAATGTAGTAGGATGAACGTTTTTTGATTTCGTTGCAGACGTGATTCGAAAAGAAGAGGAGACCATAGTAGATAAGATACCATCTGCACTATAGTAGGTAAAAGGTGATAATTGGCAATTTAAATTCTTCTGGACTCTAGATGTTGTAATATGTATTATGAAAAAAAAAACCTGAATCATCCACTTAGCGGTGGGGTGCCTTTCTCGTGCCAAAAAATACAAAAGCATATGAATGAGTGTTTTTAGCGTGTTTTGCATACAAGAAATAGTAATTCCAAACGAGCTGTTTGCAACAGGTGTTTATCTTCATCTTTTGACTAAACTTTAGAAAATTTTGCTAACTAGCTATCAATCACTTCATTTCATTTAGGTACAAAAGAGAAAAACACAAGAGTTGACAATATCTACGGTTGGAATTGTTAGAGCACATTGATATAAACCAGTAAAACTCGATAAAATTCTTTAAGGTAATTTCATTCCACTCCTGCCATATGAACATAGAACATGCACAGGAAGTCGCTTCCTTATGTTGCTATTTTTAAATTATCTCCAGCTATAACTTCCTGTTCCTTTCTTTTGAGAAGGTGATACAGGCGGGTAGCGACTGCCGTATGCTGTGCATGATTGGATCTAGGAGATCATCCGATAAAATATTCAAATTCAAATCACTGCAGCAGAAGCACCGAGAACCATTAGGTATCCTATCTGCTGTACTCCCTTTTTTCGTACTCGCTCAAAATGGAGCGGAAAATCCTCGGCAAAGATTTCACATATGCGGAGGGGGCACACGTAGCTGCTGCTGCTGAGAGCACCTTCAGTTATGGTTTCCATGCCCATTCGGAACCCACATATACAACCGATTTGCTGTAGGAAAAACGTGATCATACGAACGAAGAGAAGCAACGTTAAACAGTTACTAGTTTTTGGATGGATCCGAAAAAAGTTAACATTTTTAAAACCTAGTTTATGAATATTTACTCAAACTGCTTCGGAATAGCTTCATCTTCACTGGAAGCCTTCTATGCTGAACCATGCTTCAGTACGGCATGTGGTTTGGTCGTCCGTAAGGGTATTTTGTGGCGCTTGAAAGTTTCTGTCTATGAAAAAAGACGAAAGAATAAGTTAGAGTAAAATGGTTAGCGAAACTGTTATTTGAAGCATTTCCGATCCGTGTAAGTTCTGATTTCTGTTGGTTTGTTCCTATCACTAGCTTTGAGGGCAAAAGCATAGGATATAATTGCAAATCTGGAGATGGCGAGTCTTGGGTGGTGAAAACAGGCGTCAAATGATGCGTGGTATTGACAGCTTTCAGTTAATAACTGTGGAAATCTTACGCAGAGAGAACAGTTGTTGAAAAGCAGGCCTAGTTCTAGGCACTAGAAGAAACCAGAAGTGAATGCGGAGAAAAAAGGTGTTGAGTTACTGAAAAAAGATACACATAAAAATATTTTTTTCAAAATTATCAATAACATGCTGTATTCACAAAGGGAACAAATTTGGTATAATCTGTGTCGCTTTTTATATTCCACCATGCGGGCTCATAACTATATAAGTATATAATCACAAAATTGATAAACAAAGAATAATAAAACAATTGAATGGTAAACAATGATAGACATCTGTTTCTACAATAAATTGTTCCATTGGAAACTTCTCTGAAACGCTTCCCAGTTAACCAATAAGAATTAAAGTAAGCACTATAGCAGCATTATTCTTGCATTGCATATACTCTATGCTGTATATAAGCATTTCGAAAACCTGGCTGTTCTAAATAAGCATTATCAAAGCAATCATGAGAGGAATAGGTGGGTGTACAGCTCTGCCACCTTTGCAAATGTTCGGCCGACATTGTCCATCCGCGAAACAAATAAATTGACTAGTGTGGAGTTTTTTTTTTTTTCCCTCGTTTGTCGGGTGAAGATCACTGCGTCCAGATTTTAGGACTATTGTGATATACCCTTTTACTGTGAAATACGCAAGTTATCTCAGTAACATGTTTGTCACTGAGATACCTTGGTATCGACTGAACTCAAGACCATCTATTATTGATGAATAGAGATCCTGAGTTACAGTATGTGACTCCCCCATTCTGGCGAGACTAGCTTTATGAAGCCAACCACGTCCTTGGGGGATAAGATCCATATGTCAGCAGGCCCTAAAAGGGCTTGCTGAGAACTTGAACCTACGTTGGGTGAGTGCACTGCAATAGCAGAGGATGTGTTCTGATGTTTCTCTCTCCTCGTCACAGAAGCGGCAATTTGAGGTTTGGATTGCTCCGATCTTTGTAGATGGTATCTGCAGGGGCAGTGTCCAGTTATTAGACCGGTGTAGATGTTGAGATCCCTTTTGTTGAGACCTAATAGTTGTTGGGTTTTCTTGGGGTTAATCGTTACGAGCCTTTTGGATTGGCTCGTATGGGGAAGTGCATTCCAGTTTGATGTGATTTGACTGACCATATATTTGTTCAGTTCCATTTTTACAGAGCAGTCTGAGATCCCGCAGAAGGGCTCAGGGCCAATGAACCTTTCATTAGATCCATTCCTGGCTAGCTCATCAGCAATCTCGTTTCCCTCTAGACCCGTATGTCCTGGGATCCAATATAGGTAGACTCGATTGCGTATGGATAAGTTTTTCAAAGCCAGAATGCATTCCCACACTAGCTTTGAGTTACAAGTGTAGTTATTAAGCGACTTAAGTGCCGCTTGGCTGTCAGAGAAAATACATATTTTTGCAAATCTATACTTTCTCCTCAGGCATAATAACACGCATTCTAATATTGCATATATTTCCGCCTGAAATACTGTGGGCCACTGTCCTAAGTGGACAGAAATTTTGTTGTAGGGCCATAGATTCCGGATCCTGTCAGATTATTCATTTTCGAACCATCTGTGAAGAAATTTATAGAGCCTGTTGGAACGCTGGGTCCACCTCCTTCCCACTCCTGGCGGGAAGGAATGAACACATCGTAAGGTAAGTCATAATTGACTACCGTTTCCATCCAGTCACTACAAATTCCTATTGCGGGATTTATGGCAAATTCATTTAATATGCTGAGGTGACCCGTAAGGTCTCCCGACAGCAGTGTTTTTGTTCTCTTTAACCTTAGAGCACTTTTTCCGCTTCCAGCTTTATGAATTGATCTAACCGGGGCAGGTGAAGCATTGCGTCTAGGGCCAAAGTGGGTGTACTACGAACTGCACCAGTGATGGCTATGCAAGCGGTGCGTTGGATTTTGTTGAGCTTAGCCCTTGCAGCAGCTTCATTAGTTTTAGGCCACCAGACAAGGGAAGCGTAAGTTGTCCTGGGACGGACAATGGTTTTATATATCCACATGATCATACTTGGTTTTAGGCCCCATCTTTTACCAAGGGTTTTTGAACAAACCCAAAGTGTATTGAGACCTTTCTGCACAACTGATTGGAGATGAGAGTTCCAATTAAGCTTTGCGTCGAGTATGACACCTAGATATTTTACTTCACTTGAATAAACTAATTGTGTTTGATTCAAGAAAAGGTACCAGTTGTACCTTTCTCCGTTTGGTGAAAGGGATAATGGAAGTTTTTGTAGGATTTATGCCTAGTTGATACTTTTGACACCAGGAAAAAGTGTGATTTAGGGCATATTGCATTCTTTCCACGATAACACTTTCGAATTTGCCTCGTACAATAATGACTACGTCATCAGCATATCCAACCACTTCGAAGCCTCTTCTCTCTAAGCTGTCTAGAAGCTCATCCACCACCAGTGACCATCCACCACTCCGCCTTGCGGACACCCCCTTGTTGCTTTAACAGTGATGTATGAACCGCTAAGCTCAGAGGAGATTTTCCGATTAGCTGGCATAGCATGTACCCAGGTAACAATGCATGGGTCGAATTTTCTCCTCAACATTGCTGACCCTATAGACGAATAAGAAGCGTTATCGAATGCGCCCTCAATATCAAGAAATGCTACAAGAGCAAGTGTGGAGTTTATTCTGACTGTTAGCAAGCGGGAGCCACTTGGAACGTCTTATCGCACTGTTTGTTCACTGAATCTGACGGACGACACATTCCCCGATTGCTTTGATTGCTGATGATGTGACTCTAAGTTGTAGTTCACATTAGGCCTACTTCGATGGTTTCAAAGCAATTGAATATATGATTTATGTAGTAAACGGCAAGTACTGTTTCACTACCACACATTTCCCCTCTTCTCAGGAATTTATGTGAAAAAAATTGTCATTTGAATTGACTTTCAATGAAAAACATGAAAACTTTGTGGTTTTATTATGCCTATAAGAAACCAAAATATAAACCCGTTTACTGTATGTGGCACATACTATTACTACATACATCACTTAACAACTGTAAGACGAAGTTGAATTCATCTTGTCAAATTGTGTTGTTCTCCAGATATGAGATCTCCAAATATAATGTTTATACTAACTCGTACTGAGATACCTTGGTATCGACTGAACTCAAGACCATCTATTATTGATGAATAGAGATCCTGAGTTACAGTATGTGACTCCCCCATTCTGGCGAGACTAGCTTTATGAAGCCAACCACGTCCTTGGGGGATAAGATCCATATGTCAGCAGGCCCTAAAAAGGGCTTGCTGAGAACTTTGAACCTACGTTGGGTGAGTGCACTGCAATAGCAGAGGATGTGTTCTGATGTTTCTCTCTCCTCGTCACAGAAGCGGCAATTTGAGGTTTGGATTGCTCCGATCTTTTGTAGATGGTATCTGCAGGGGCAGTGTCCAGTTATTAGACCGGTGTAGATGTTGAGATCCCTTTTGTTGAGACCTAATAGTTGTTGGGTTTTCTTGGGGTTAATCGTTACGAGCCTTTTGGATTGGCTCGTATGGGGAAGTGCATTCCAGTTTGATGTGATTTGACTGACCATATATTTGTTCAGTTCCATTTTACAGAGCAGTCTGAGATCCCGCAGAAGGGCTCAGGGCCAATGAACCTTTCATTAGATCCATTCCTGGCTAGCTCATCAGCAATCTCGTTTCCCTCTAGACCCGTATGTCCTGGGATCCAATATAGGTAGACTCGATTGCGTATGGATAAGTTTTTCAAAGCCAGAATGCATTCCCACACTAGCTTTGAGTTACAAGTGTAGTTATTAAGCGACTTAAGTGCCGCTTGGCTGTCAGAGAAAATACATATTTTTGCAAATCTATACTTTCTCCTCAGGCATAATAACACGCATTCTAATATTGCATATATTTCCGCCTGAAATACTGTGGGCCACTGTCCTAAGTGGACAGAAATTTTTGTTGTAGGGCCATAGATTCCGGATCCTGTCAGATTATTCATTTTCGAACCATCTGTGAAGAAATTTATAGAGCCTGTTGGAACGCTGGGTCCACCTCCTTCCCACTCCTGGCGGGAAGGAATGAACACATCGTAAGGTAAGTCATAATTGACTACCGTTTCCATCCAGTCACTACAAATTCCTATTGCGGGATTTATGGCAAATTCATTTAATATGCTGAGGTGACCCGTAAGGTCTCCCGACAGCAGTGTTTTGTTCTCTTTAACCTTAGAGCACTTTTTTCCGCTTCCAGCTTTATGAATTGATCTAACCGGGGCAGGTGAAGCATTGCGTCTAGGGCCAAAGTGGGTGTACTACGAACTGCACCAGTGATGGCTATGCAAGCGGTGCGTTGGATTTTGTTGAGCTTAGCCCTTGCAGCAGCTTCATTAGTTTTAGGCCACCAGACAAGGGAAGCGTAAGTTGTCCTGGGACGGACAATGGTTTTATATATCCACATGATCATACTTGGTTTTAGGCCCCATCTTTTACCAAGGGTTTTTGAACAAACCCAAAGTGTATTGAGACCTTTCTGCACAACTGATTGGAGATGAGAGTTCCAATTAAGCTTTGCGTCGAGTATGACACCTAGATATTTTACTTCACTTGAATAAACTAATTGTGTTTGATTCAAGAAAAGGGGTTTCAGTTGTACCTTTCTCCGTTTGGTGAAAGGGATAATGGAAGTTTTTGTAGGATTTATGCCTAGTTGATACTTTTGACACCAGGAAAAAGTGTGATTTAGGGCAGATTGCATTCTTTCCACGATAACACTTTCGAATTTGCCTCGTACAATAATGACAACGTCATCAGCATATCCAACCACTTCGAAGCCTCTTCTCTCTAAGCTGTCTAGAAGCTCATCCACCACCAGTGACCACAACAAAGGGGAAAGCACTCCGCCTTGCGGACACCCCCTTGTTGCTTTAACAGTGATGTATGAACCGCTAAGCTCAGAGGAGATTTTCCGATTAGCTAGCATAGCATGTACCCAGGTAACAATGCATGGGTCGAATTTTCTCCTCAACATTGCTGACCCAATAGACGAATAAGAAGCGTTATCGAATGCGCCCTCAATATCAAGAAATGCTACAAGAGCAAGTGTGGAGTTTATTCTGACTGTTAGCAAGCGGGAGCCACTTGGAACGTCTTATCGCACTGTTTGTTCACTGAATCTGACGGACGACACATTCCCCGATTGCTTTGATTGCTGATGATGTGACTCTAAGTTGTAGTTCACATTAGGCCTACTTCGATGGTTTCAAAGCAATCCCAAGCAGCACAACTTGTTTCACTACTGAATATTTCACTGTGTTGCATCTATTCGGAAAGAAACAATCTTTGCGTATGTGTCATCAAATATAACTCTCTTGCAATCTAAAAAGCGCAAGAGGTGGAGCCTACGGAAACATCCTTCGATTGCAATAAAATTTCAATAATGTTGCAAAATACTACAGCGGAAAAAAAATAAAAATATAAAACTGGATTCGATTTATGAATCTTGTGATTGATAGTCCTTCACTCTACCACAGCACCATTCAACACTTCGAAGGGACTGCATGTTGACTCACCATAAAAACCATACGATTATGAAGTTGTGTACTCGGGTTTTCTGTTACTTGATTGCATCATCACCGGAAAAAATGTGAGTTGTCAAAACGTTGAACGATGCTTAATTAAACATGAAGACACACTCAACTTATCTGCAACTTAATTTAAACAAACAAATAAATTTTGAAAGACGCATTGATGTTACATGGTAAAACATATGCAACTTGATGATTTTGTTTCGTGTTTGCAACATAAAGTGCAGTATTCTTTGGTTGTTTGTTTCCAAATGTCAAACATGTACTGCATTGCAATGGTAATGAAACATTGATCACAACTCGAACGTTTTTGACATCTTGATGCAACTTGTTTGTGCTTTGATGTTTTTCCAATGCCTCTAATGAAACTGAATAGAAACATGGTGCTTTTTGGAAGATGTTGCGTGTGCTACTTGGGATTGAATATATGATTTATGTAGTAAACGGCAAGTACTGTTTCACTACCACACATTTCCCCTCTTCTCAGAAATTTATGTGAAAAAAATTGTCATTTGAATTGACTTTCAATGAAAAACATGAAAACTTTGTGGTTTTATTATGCCTATAAAAAACCAAAATATAAACCCGTTTACTGTATGTGGCACATACTATTACTACATACATCACTTAACAACTGTAAGACGAAGTTGAATTCATCTTGTCAAATTGTGTTGTTCTCCAGATATGAGATCTCCAAATATAATGTTTATACTGACTAGATACCGCATATGCTATGCTAGCTGATCCGTCGAACTTCGTCTCTCTAAAAAAACTATTATTTAGCGCCAACATTGTTTTTTTTACTACTTTATAGGCAAAATTATATCGATTCAAGCGCTTAGCAACGTACGTATCATCTGGTATTATTAATATTGCATTTATAGTATATGGCTACTTTTAAGCAAGGGTCTTAAGTGGCATTTTATTAGAATGCAACTGACTGTATCTCATTGTTAAATGTAATTATATGAACCACTCGCGCTCCTTACGAAGATTAGCTACACTAAGTCTCACTTATTAATTTATGCGAAAGCCACTCGTGCTCATTTAAAAAGTCATAACAATAACTCGTACTGAGCACTTCATGCGAGCACCACTCGCGCTCTTTGCGAAGATTAACAACACTAAGTCGCACTGACCACTTTATGCGAGCACCACTCGCGCTCATTCAAAACATCATAACAATAACTCGTACTGAGCACTTTATGCGAGCACCACTCGCGCTCTTTATGAAGATTAGCAACACTAAGTTGCACTGAGCACTTTATGCGAGCACCACTCGCGCTCATTCAAAAATGTATAACAATTTATAACTTTACGAAGATTAGCAACACTAAGTCTCACTGAGCACTTTATGCGAGCACCACTCGCGCTCATTCAAAAACTCATAACAATAACTCGTACTGAGCACTTAATGCGAGCACCACACGCGCTGTTTACGATTAGCAACACTAAGTAGCACTGAGCACTTTATGCGAGCACCACTCGCGCTCATTCAAAACATCATCACAATAACTCGTACTGAGCATTACTCGCGCTCTTTACGAAGATTAGCAACACTAAGTCGCACTGAGCACTTTATGCGAGCACCACTCGCGCTCATCCAAAAATCATACCAATAACTCGTACTCACTCACGCTCATTGAAGTATGCATAATACTAAGTCGTACTAAACACTTCTAAGTATGTCTGAGTTGAAACTACCTATTGTTAATTAACAAACACATTTTATTAATACTGGTATCAAAAAATGATGTCACTACCAGAGAAATTTTCGTTTGGTAGCCATGAACAGCCCTATACGTGTGCTTGGGCCTAACAAACTTCGAACAAACTGGAGTGTTCGCCCGAAATCTGCATACAGTTTTGCACACCATCCACCGTTGCTTCGATCAGTCTGGTAAGCTTCCAAGAGAAGCTGTTCTCGTCCATAATTTTCCATAGCTCTACGCGTTCTATACTGTCGTATGCCGCCTTGAAATCAATGAACAGATGGTGCGTTGGGACCTGGTATTCACGGCATTTTTGAAGGATTTGCCGTACAGTAAAGATCTGATCCATTATCGATGGCCGTCAACGAAGCCGGCTTGATAACTTCCCACGAACTCATTCACAAATGGTGACATACGACGGAAGATGATCTATGATATCACTTTGTAGGCTGCATTAAGGATGGCGATCGCTCGAAAGTTCTCACACTCCAGCTTGTCGCCTTTCTTGTAGTTGGGGCATAGAACCCCTTCCTTCCACTCCTCCGGTAGTTGTTCAGTTTCCCAAATTCTGACTATCAGTTTGTGCAGGCAGGTGGCTAGCTTTTTCGGGCCCATTTTGATGAGCTCAGCTCCGATACCATCCTTACCAGCTAATTTATTGGTCTTTAGCTGCGGGATGGCATCCTTAACTTCCCTCAAGGTGGTGGCGTCCGCTGAACTGACGTAGTCATCTCCTCCGCTGCCTTGACTTTTACTGCCTGAACTCTCAGCGCCATTCAAATGTTCCTCATTTGAAGCCATATTGGGCCAAAACTTGCTATAAAATAACAATAAAGGCGACTATAGGGCTTATTGGCATTTCATGTTTTGCCGTAGAGACGCATTATTTAATGCTTACTGGTTACCTGGGTTGTCATAAGCGGTGTAAAAGCAGTCTTCCTTACATCGTTTTTGGTATTTCAATTTTTGAATCATATCTTGTAAGTGGTACATTTTATTTCAGCTGTTAGCTTTGGACGAGTGGCTCTTGTGTAGTTAGTGCTAATTGTGATAATAGTGATAATTATATAATAAGTGATAATTATCGGCAATTCCTGACGGATACTTGCAATCGTAAAAAATTCTGGTTCGTTGAAACAAGAATTGTCGCTGGCTGAAATGTGGTCATAATAATGACCTGTTTTCCGGACTACTTAGAGCTTTTCTAAGTTAAACCAACTATTTTTTTATGAATCTACACAAAATCCTTATCAATACTTCTCTGAATAAGTCATAAACGAAAAAAGTCCTTCATTATTTCGTCAACCCCGGATGATGACCCTCGGTGACCATTAGAGGCAAAAAAATGGAAATTATATGGTCTGCGTAAACCACGTTCTAATCGACGGTAAATTCTTCTCCGACATCACGAACGTCCGCACTTACCGCAGTGCGAATATTGAATCCGACCACTACCTCGTTGCAGTATGCCTGCGCTCAAAACTCTCGACGGTGTACAACACGCGTCGAAGTCGGACGCCGCGGCTTAATATCGGGCGGCTACGAGACGGTAGACTAGCCCAAGAATACGCGCAGCAGCTGGAAGTGGCACTCCCAACGGAAGAGCAGCTAGGCGCAGCGTCTCTTGAAGATGGCTGGAGAGATATTCGATCCGCCATTGGTAGCACCGCAACCGCTGCACTTGGCACGGTGCCCCCGGATCAGAGAAACGACTGGTATGACGGCGAATGTGAGCAGTTAGTGGAAGAGAAGAATGCAGCATGGCCGAGATTGCTGCAACACCGCACGAGGGCGAACGAGGCACGATATAAACAGGCGCGGAACAGACAAAACTCGATTTTCCGGAGGAAAAAGCGCCAGCAGGAAGATCGAGACCGTGAAGAAACGGAGCAACTGTACCGCGCTAATAACACACGAAAGTTCTATGAGAAGTTAAACCGTTCACGTAAGGGCCACGTGCCACAGCCTGATATGTGTAAGGACATAAACGGGAACCTTCTTACGAACGAGCGTGAGGTGATCCAAAGGTGGCGGCAGCACTACGAAGAACACCTGAATGGCGATGTGGCAGACGAAGATGGCGGTATGGTGATGGACCTGGGAGAACGCGCGCAGGACATAATCTTCCCGGCTCCGGATCTCCAGGAAATCCAGGAGGAGATTGGCCGGTTGAAGAACAACAAAGCCCCTGGGGTTGACCAACTACCAGGAGAGCTATTTAAACACGGTGGTGAGGCACTGGCTAGAGCGCTGCACTGGGTCATTACCAAGATTTGGGAGGAGGAAGTTTTGCCGCAGGAGTGGATGGAAGGTGTCGTGTGTCCCATCTACAAAAAGGGCGATAAGCTGGATTGTAGCAACTACCGCGCAATCACATTGCTGAACGCCGCCTACAAGGTACTCTCCCAAATTTTATGCCGTCGACTAGCACCAACTGCAAGGGAGTTCGTGGGGCAGTACCAGGCGGGTTTTATGGGCGAACGCTCCACCACGGACCAGGTGTTCGCCATTCGCCAAGTACTGCAGAAATGCCGCGAATACAACGTGCCCACACATCATCTATTCATCGACTTCAAAGCCGCATATGATACAATCGATCGGGACCAGCTATGGCAGCTAATGCACGAACACGGTTTTCCGGATAAACTGATACGGTTGATCAAGGCGACGATGGATCGGGTGATGTGCGTAGTTCGAGTTTCAGGGGCATTCTCGAGTCCCTTCGAAACCCGCAGAGGGTTACGGCAAGGTGATGGTCTTTCGTGTTTGCTATTCAACATCGCTTTGGAGGGGTAATACGAAGAGCAGGGATTAACACGAGTGGTACAATTTTCAATAAGTCCGTCCAGCTATTTGGTTTCGCCGACGACATAGATATTATGGCACGTAACTTTGAGAAGATGGAGGAAGCCTACATCAGACTGAAGAGGGAAGCCAAGCGGATCGGACTAGTCATCAACACGTCGAAGACGAAGTACATGATAGGAAGAGGTTCAAGAGAAGATGCCACCCACCGCGAGTTTGCATCGGTGGTGACGAAATCGAGGTGGTAGATGAATTTGTGTACTTGGGCTCACTGGTGACTGCCGAAAATGACACCAGCAGAGAAATTCGGAGACGCATAGTGGCTGGAAATCGTACGTACTTTGGACTCCGCAAGACGCTCCGATCGAATAGAGTTCGCCGCCGTACCAAACTGACAATCTACAAAACGCTCATTAGACCGGTAGTCCTCTACGGACACGAGACCTGGACGATGCTCGTGGAGGACCAACGCGCACTTGGAGTTTTCGAAAGGAAAGTGCTGCGTACCATCTATGGTGGGGTGCAGATGGCGGACGGTACGTGGAGGAGGCGAATGAACCACGAATTGCATCAGCTGTTGGGAGAACCATCCATCGTTCACACCGCGAAAATCGGACGACTGCGATGGGCCGGGCACGTAGCCAGAATGTCGGACAGTAACCCGGTGAAAATGGTTCTCGACAACGATCCGACGGGCACAAGAAGGCGAGGTGCGCAGCGGGCAAGGTGGATCGATCAGGTGGAAGATGACTTGCGGACCCTCCGTAGACTGCGTGGTTGGCGACGTGTAGCCATGGACCGAGCCGAATGGAGGAGACTCTTATATACCGCACAGGCCACTTCGGCCTTAGTCTGAATAAATAATAATAATAATGGTCTGCGTAATACCTACACAGTATAAAAATGTTACAGCATATATGATGTAACAAACAGGCTCCGTTCGATTCAACTCATTTTTGTATCACTTTTTAAAATTACAGGTCGTCGTTACTATGGAACTCGTATTCAATATTGCATACAATAAAAAGTTGGATGTAAAATTAGAGGCTATTGAACACAAAAATATGCGTTCAAATATTTCCATAGGGGGCCATCCACAAAGTACGTCACGCTCCTAGGGGGGAGGGGGGGTTCCGAGCAGCGTGACGACTCATACAAAAATTTTAGAGTTTTAATACAAAAAGTGTGACGAAGGGGGGAGGGGGGGTTGAAAATCGCCAATTTTTGCGTGACGTACTTTATGGATCTTCCCTAGCGTGTAATTTCCAGAATTTTAACTGTGTACCTGGGTACTTGGTTGGTTACAGCGTCGATACATCTATGCATGGCGTATTGTAGAGCTCCATAATCGTCGGTCTTGGGCGATGTTCCTCCAGTTTCTCCGAACGTTTATGGTCCCTAGGTCCGATTCCACCGCGAACAGCGTGGTTCTCTCCTCTCTCCGAGTATTGTACGCAGCACTTTTCGCTCGAAAACCCCGAAAGCTCTCCGGTCCACCTCTTTTAACGTCCATGCTTCATGTCCATAAAGGGCCATTGGTAGAATCAGAGTTTTGTATAGAACAAATTTCGTTTCCGTCTGCATGTTGCGGGACCTAAGCTGGTTACGTAATCCGTAGAAGGCTATTTCACTGCTTTCCCTACTAAGTCAGTACCCGCTAAGCTGCGGTGGACGACGGAGGTCCTTCGTAGCTTAGTAGGGAAAGCACCTGTCATGCGAACTGGGGTCGTGGGATCAAACCCCACCGAAGGGGCGGTTACCCTCCAATACCTTTTCCGAACTAAATCTATCACATGTTGTACATATGCATAATCAAGTTTCAGACAAAAAAAGATAAACTAGCAGCACTGCATCAGTTTGACAGGTATTCTGGTCAACTATTATCATGTGTAATTGTAAACGATTTGAATGAACAACAAGGGAGATATGGAGTTAGATAACTTTTTGGTCATTTTGCTAAAAATAATTGGATTTCCGCAACTAGTATTTCATTACCATATATACGTTCATTCAGGTGAACATTATACCATTTCGATAACCTATTGTATAGAGTACTTTATGGTACAGAACACCAATCCGGTTGGTTTTCCAAGAAGTCAAAACCATTACTTGAATAATTTTTGGGACTGTGGGGTAAAAGTACGCCGGAACCGGTGGGGCAAGAGTACGCATATGAATTTTTAAATTATGATGTCAAACCCGTATCTCCGGTCGAAATAAGACTTCTTCCAAAGCGTAAAGATCCACAACTAAGAAAAAAGGGACAGAATTCGAAATTATCACAAGTTTTTAGGATAAGTTGAAGTAATTCGGTGTTAGAAAGGACTAAGCGAACAAAGCACTGAAGCGAAGTAATGAAATTGTATTAGGACTTGTTGTACACCTAAACATAGTATGAAAACACAATTTCATCTAAATGATAATTTCATTTAATCAAAAGAAACATTCATAAATTATGCAACGTTTAGCTGGGAGGGGTTGCAAGATTTGTGACGATCCATATAATTTTTAGAGGGTTCATACAAATATTTTAAGATAGGGGGAGGCCTTTGTATACGCCACGCGAAACCTGATACATATTTTTACCTCTGTAGTATATAAAAAACAATGGTTTTTCGTATGAAAGTGCACATTTTTAGAACCCCCTCCCCCTTTAAGAGTTACGTAATCTTTAAACATTCTCTAATATATGCTCATTAAACATCAATTAAATGTTATTAACTCTTATTTGTGTTAATATATACTTAAAGCACATGATTGGATAAAAGCGTACTCTTACCCCACCTGTTGACGGCGCTACTTTGACGAGAGCATCAAGCCCCACGCGCCCCGCAAAGTCGACATGAATTTGGAATTCATCCACTCTACACCCATCGCACGTTCGGAGGATCGTGCGAGATCTAGCGATCAAGAGAAGGTCAGACAAGTAAACAACCGCGTCTATTGTGTGGTCTGACCTTCGTCTGTAGGACGGTAGTGCATCAGAAGTGCGGAATGCTAAAATTGAACTACATATCTAATTGAATTATATCTTAAAAGTACTTACGAACTGCCTATTTGAATGAATTATATCTTAAAAGTATGTGCTTAAAACTATTTACGAACTACTAGTGTAAAACTTATCATCTACTTATAGAGCTAAACCGTAAATCTAGGAGGTTGCTTATCCTAACTAAAACTACGATTACTGCCAAGTGCGTTTAGGTGGTTTTCCTGTGGCAAATATGCATTAATATTGCAATTGATTAATATAAGTATGTGACTAAGACAAAATTACAAGACTAAAACTAATCTGTGAATCCTAAAGTCGCTAAACAGGTTACGGATTCTTCTTAGGTGGTAACAGTCGTCGAACCTCTTTGTAGGAACAGTTGAGGCTCGAGTCGAGTAGAGGTGAGAATGGAATAAGAAAACCTCAATGAAATTAAATACTTACATAAACTTATGACTAGACTACAATTAGAACGACGCACAGTACGACTACGAAAAATTAAAATAATCACCGTTGAGTGGTAGTATCCACTAACGTAAGTTATAAGCATACATCCTATTTTTTTATATGTAACTAAAATTATTTTTACACGGCAGGAATTTTGTAATAAACCCATATATTCGCCAACGGATTGGTTAATTAACAAAATTGAGGTTTTTACTACTACCACCCAACATTTTACAAAATTCGTTAGTGGTCGTAACAATGTTCGGCAAGGAGTTAAGGAATTCCAGGACGAGTTCCAAATCGAGTTCGGACATGGCTGCGGCGGGCCAGCTTTTGGCCACGGGTGCAATTGGAACCAACGACGCCATGGGTACTCCAACAACCAATGCAGATGTAGTTACCGGTATCAACAGTCTCACTATCGCGACTAGCGCGCAAGGCGAAGCGAGGGACTTAACGACGACGGTAACCGGTGCCAAGAGCCATGCATCTACGGTACAGGAAATACCCTCCCCAAGTTCTCAGGTAAATGCTGATATTGCCAATGTTAGTCCCAGAGGAGCCATACCGAAATTAAAAGCTGGTGTCAATACTAACGTCAATCCCATACGGTCGTCGAATGTCAACGATAACGCGAGTCCCACCGCGCCGCCAAATTCGAATCAACGCGTATACGTTACTCGGTATAGTCATTGCGAATGGTGTAGTGAACGAGATAATAGTAGAATGGTGCAGTGTGATGGTTGCGATAAGTGGTATCATTTTTCTTGTGTGGAAGTGACTGGTGGCGTTGCGAACCGAAGTTGGATTTGTCCAAAGTGTCCACATGAGCCAACGGGCGCAAGTAATCAAATGGAACAAGTACCAACACCCCATCAAAATCAAGCGGTAGCTCCACCCCCAAACATTACAAATACAAGGAAGTCCGCCGGAAAGGCAAGCAGCCATCGGAGTCATCAACGCAAGGTCGATCTACAGTTGCAGAAGCTCGAAGAACAGAAGAAATTGGAGCAAAAGTTTTTGGACGAGAAATACCGCATTTTGGAACAAGAAGACGGCGAGGGAACAGTGGTTAGTGATGATGATGTACAGTCTGGTGAGATGTCCAAGGTCCGAGGATGGCTGAGAGATACGGATAAATGTGGTGAAGAAAGTGATTCCGGTCTAGTTGAAGAATACGTGAACGGCGACCAGATGCAGCTTAGAGTTCAACAGGCACCAGATGGCGGGCAGATAGAACGGCGATCAACGTTACAGAGTTTCGTTCCCCTCTACGATCAACACCCCAAGAAGCGGATCGATCAGATGTTCCGCTGAGTAATCGTGAATTTCGAGCTACGGTTCCTACGCCAATCCCCGAAGATCGGTTCCAGCGAAGATCAATACTAGTTCCAGAGAAGCAGTGTCCTCCGCCGCCGTTTCCAAATAATCAACGAGCAGATGCAACACGAGGAGTCCAATTTCGTCGACCGCCGGCGTCCTTTCTTGAAGATCCGTGTCAGATGGCACAATTTTCAACTCCAGAGAACTTTTCTCACCAACACAAAGTTCGTCAATCAGTTCCAGTATCAGGAATACAGTTCAACCAACCGCAACATCGTCAACCGGTTTCGTCTCAAAGCTACCAGGCTCAGGACCAGTGGTCGGGTTCGAATCCAAGAGCCCAGTTGCATCCTTCGTTCGATCCACAGGGGGCGTTTGGCCCAACAATCTCGGGTGTCAGAACAGCGCCCTCCGATCCAAACGTCCAGTTCTGGACGAAAACCAGGGAAGGAATCCTGCCGGGCTTTCGAGTCAACACCTTCGAGGGCTCAGAAATTCGGAGTTTGACGATCGTGATGCTGACGATAACGTGTGTGTTCTCAACCGAAGTCAGGTGGCGGCACGCCAGGCTGTATCCAGAGACCTACCGGAGTTTTACGGGAATCCCGAAGATTGGCCTCTCTTCTTCTCGATGTACACTTCATCATCTCAAATGTGCGGTTTTTCCAACGAGGAAAACATGCTCCGTCTTAGGAAATGCCTGAAGGGAAAGGCATTAGAAGCCGTTCGCTGCCGACTACTCCATCCGTCCAACGTTGGCGGTGTAATGTCCACATTAAAAATGCTCTATGGTAGGCCAGATGCAATCGTACATGCTTCGATTGGGAAGATCCGGTCGTTACCATCGCCACAAGTAGAAAAACTCGACACGCTGGTCACGTTTGCACTAACGGTCGAAAATTTGGTTTCTACTATAGAAGCATGTGGAGTTCAGGACTTTATCTACAATGCTGCACTGAAAGTCGAGCTGGTAGATCGCCTTCCACCCGGATTAAAGCTCGACTGGGCAAAGTATTCTCGAAGTAATCCTGCACCGAACCTACTACACTTCAGTCGTTGGCTGTATTCGATTGCAGAAGATGCTAGCGCCGTTATGCAAACTCCTTCCAATACACCTAGAAGCCGCGGCTGGAAAAATGACGGATTTATAAACATCCATTCAGATGTTGAAGAAGAACGAAACCGATCCGCACCAGCAAAAGCACTAGCTGGCCACCGATCGTCCTCAGCGTCAACCACTGCATGCATTACATGCAAAGGAAGCTGTCCCACGGTTGCCAAATGTAAACGGTTTGCCGAATTAAGCCTAGATGCCAAATGGGCCGTCGTACGGGAGGCAAAGCTGTGCCGTAAATGTCTACGGAAGCACAATAGTACATGCAGACAACAGAAACATTGCGGAATTAAAGGCTGCACCTTTTTTCACCACCCGTTGATGCACAACGATAAGCAGGACAGTTCTGCTACCAGAAGCTGTAACATCCACCAAGCGCTAACCAGCGAAGTATTGTTCAGGATTGTTCCCGTGTTGCTCCGTGGGCCATCAACGCAGGTCCAGACGTATGCCTTCATAGACGATGGTTCGGAGCTAACGCTAATGGAGGATAGCTTAGCTGAGGAGTTGGGAGTAGACGGGCCTCGAACTCCGCTGTGCTTAAAATGGACGGAGGTACCAAGAGAGTAGAAAATGCGTCCCAGAAAGTTGAGTAGAAATCTCGGGCATCGAAGCCGCTTCCAAGTCTCACAGGATGTCAAATGTGCATACGGTTCAGAGCCTACAACTTCGGCCGCAAACGTTAGTGTACTCGGAGTTACTGCAACGGTTCAACCATCTCGACGGGCTACCCGTAAAGTCCTACAGTAACGTATGTCCGAGAATTCTGATTGGTCTTGATCATGCGTCGCTTGGGCATGCTCTAAAAAGTCGAGAAGGAAAACCCTGTGAACCTATCGCCGTCAAAAAGCGCTTGGGTTGGATCATCTATGGGAACACCTCACGAACACAACGACAGGGAAATTACGTGAACGTGCATTCTGTTAAAGTGTGTGAATGTCAGCATGAATCCGACGAGAATCTGCACGCCACAATGAAAAGCTACTTCAATCTGGATAGCCTTGGGATTTCAAAACCGGAAAAGATTTTGCGGTCGAATGAAGATCAACGAGCGTTGGATATGCTTGAAAAGCTAACAACCCCAAAAGAGGGAAGGTACGAAGCGGGACTCCTCTGGAAGTACGACAACGTTCGTTTTCCGAATAGCCAAAGTATGGCTTTCAGAAGATGGCAGTGCCTTGACCGGCGTATGCAAATGGATAATAATCTCGCAGAAACCGTTAGGATGAAGATGGAGGACTACGTGAATAAGGGTTACGTGCGAAAGCTGACGCAAGCAGAACTCAACAAACAGCAGTCTCAACAATGGTTCGTGCCCGTATTCCCTGTTGTGAATCCCAACAAACCGGGTAAGGTACGGCTAGTATGGGACGCCGCTGCTCCTGCTCATGGTGTTTGCCTCAATTCGTTCCTAATCAAAGGCCCTGATCTTTTGACATCGCTACTAGCAGTTCTCGTCCAGTTTCGGGAGTTTCGCATCGCTATCTGCGGGGATATTCGGGAGATGTACCTGCAGATTCTTCTGAGACAAGACGTTCGCCTGTGCTTCTTTTGGAGGGACGATGTAGGGAGCGCTGAACCCAGCATATACACTTTGCTGGTGTTGCCGTTTGGGGTATCATGTGCCCCTAGTATCGCACAATATGTGAAAAATACCAATGCTCAGCGATTCCAGGAAAGTCATCCGGCAGCGGTTCGAGCCATCGTCGATAAACATTACGTGGATGATATGCTTGCAAGCGTCGAAAGCGAACAAGAAGCAATAGATCTCGCGCTGAACGTGAAGGAAATCCATGCTGAAGCCGGCTTTGACATGAGAAATTGGATCTCAAACTGTCCGGCTGTTTTGGAGGCGCTACATGAGAGAATCACGGAAGAGAAGGACCTTAGTATGGCGGAAGGAGCCACTACGGAAAAGGTACTCGGAATGTGGTGGAATACTTGACTGACTGTTTCACCTTCAAGATTTCTCCTCGCTATGATCCAGAGCTTATGTCGGGCCAGCGGAGACCAACCAAGAGGGAAGTACTCAGAACGTTGATGATGATCTTCGACCCCTTGGGGCTTATTGGTCATTTCTTAATGTTCTTGAAGGTGGTGTTACAGGAAATATGGAGAACGTCCGTCGGATGGGATGATCCTATAGAAGAAAAACAGTTTGGAATGTGGATGCAGTGGCTAAAGGTACTTCCTGAAGTGGCGACGGTAGAAATCCCACGTTGCTATAGGACCGCTACATCAATTGATAGTACCAACGAAGTGCAAATGCACATCTTTGTCGACGCTAGTGAGAAAGGGTTCGCTGCAGTGGTATACCTGCGATTCAAGCAAGGAGACATCATTGAAACGGCGCTGGTAGGATCAAAGACACGTGTTGCACCTATCAAGTTCCTATCAATTCCGCGATCAGAGCTACAAGCCAGCGTAATCGGAGTAAGGTTGGCGAATAGCATAGCGCAATCGCTGTCCGTCAAGATTAACAGGCGCTTCTTTTGGACCGATTCAAGCGACGTCATCAGCTGGCTCAAATCCGATCATCGCAGATATAGCCCGTTTGTCGCTTTCCGAGTGAGCGAGATGCTGGAAGCTTCGGATGTCAGCAAATGGCAGTGGATTCAAACGAATAATAATGTCGCTGACGATGGAACAAAGTGGAAACGAGTACCTGATATGAGAAAAACAAGTCGATGGTTCCACGGTCCGGAATTTCTCAAAACTCCAGAAGCAGAATGGCCTGTGAAGATACACGTCGATAACGCTACCTCGGAGGAATTACGTCCACATTTATTGCTGCACATCAAATTTCCAGAGCCAATCATCGATCCTCAAAACTTCTCCAAATGGACTTCGCTTCTACGTCGATGCGCATACGTGTTTCGATTCATCGGGAATGTGAAGACATCTAGCTCTGAAGAAAGAACTGTTGGAGCATTGACAGCTGGTGAGCTAGTAAAGGCTGAAAACTACTTGTACCGGCTGGCCCAAGATAGTTCGTACGCAGATGAGCTAGCAATACTATCGAACACAAGAGCGTCCAAAGATTCTACCTTGACGATACCGAAGAATAGTTCAATCTATTATCTCTGTCCGTTCCTGGACCAACATGGCGTACTCCGGGTGCGTGGTCGAACCTCGGCGTGTCCCGGTGTGAATCCGGATGCAGTGAATCCAATCATCCTTCCACGAACTAATCACATCACACGTCTCATCATATCCCACTACCACAACAAATATCATCATCAAAACCACAATACCGTGGTTAACGAGTTGCGCCAACGATACAGCATTTCTCGACTGAAGCCTGCCTACAATGAGATTCGTCGATGCTGTCAGCAGTGCAAAACGATCGTGCACAACCACTACCACCAGCTATGGGCGACTTGCCATTACCTCGCCTGGCCGCCTACGCTCGACAGTTCACGTATATGGGGGTGGACTACTTTGGACCAATTATGATTACCGTTGGACGTCGTCAGGAGAAGCGTTGGGTACTTCTCGCCACATGTCTAACCACTCGCGCCATCCACTTGCAAATCATACACAATATGACTACCGATTCCTGCATTCTGGGACTGAGAAACGTAATGGCAAGGAGAGGGTACCTGCTGTAATCTTTAGCGACCGGGGTACAAACTTCGTGGGAGCTAGCAGAGAGCTAGAAAATGCCATGCAGAACTTGGATCAAGAGCTTCTTGCAGAAGAGTTCACTACCTCACACACCTCTTGGAGCTTCATTCCCCGGCCTCGCCCCATATGGGTGGATCGTGGGAGCGGCTAGTACGCAGTGTTAAGGCTAACCTTGCGAACCTGAAACCGAATAGGACGTTGTCCTATGAAGTGCTGGAAAACATGCTAGCAGAGGTCGAGAATATCATCAATTCTCGTCTACTAACCAGCATTCCGCTGGACGATGACCAGTCCCCAGTGCTGACTCCCAACCATTTTTTGCTGGGATCAAGCAACGGATTAAGACCTTGGGTTGCGTTTGACGACAGCTCGAAGGCGCTCAAGTACGGTTGGGAGCTATCTCAAACCTTAACAAACCAGTTCTGGAAGCAATGGCTTCGGGACTATCTCCCTACAATAACGCGGAGGACCAAATGGTTTGCAGAGACGAAGCCCATATGTGTCAACGACATCGTCATCATTGTAGACCCGAAGCTCCCTAGGAACACCTGGCCCAAAGGTCGGGTCATTTCTATTAAGAAGGGATCAGACGGAAAGGTCCGAAGTGCTGCTGTGCAGACATCCAGTGGCATCTACGAGCGACCAACCGTGAAGCTTGCTGTGCTCGACGTAGGCGTTAGGAGTAATGGGCATCGAACTCCGCTGTGCTTAAAATGGACGGGAGGTACCAAGAGAGTAGAAAATGCGTCCCAGAAAGTTGGAGTAGAAATCTCGGGCATCGAAGCCGCTTCCAAGTCTCACAGGATGTCAAATGTGCATACGGTTCAGAGCCTACAACTTCGGCTGCAAACGTTAGTGTACTCGGAGTTACTGCAACGGTTCAACCATCTCGACAGAACGACGCACAGTACGACTACGAAAAATTAAAATAATCACCGTTGAGTGGTAGTATCCACTAACGTAAGTTATAAGCATACATCCTATTTTTTTATATGTAACTAAAATTATCTTTACACGGCAGGAATTTTGTAATAAACCCATATATTTGCCAACGGATAGGTTAATTAACAAAATTGAGGTTTTACTACTACCACCCAACACCACCCGATGCGCACTTTTACACCACCGGTGGGGCTTGTAAGAGTACGTGTTTCACTTGTCTTGCAATAAGGGTTCTACTAAAACGAATCTCAATAATTTCAATATTTTTTTCCACTGGGTAACATAAAGGAAGAGTATATGAATCATCGACACAGATTTGATATGCAGAAGCTTGCTTCATAAGGGCCACATGATCGATTGAAAACTAAGTGCGTACTCTTGCCCCACTCTACTCTACTGCTCTGCAATCGATTCCAATGAGGTTGATGTCGTCCGCAAAGCCCAGAAGCATATGCGACCGTGTGATGATAGTGCCGTTCCTTTGCACGCCAGATCTCTTAATAGCCACTTCGAGTGCTATGTCGAACAATAAAATTCGAAAGTGTATCACCCTGCTTCGTCTAAGGTTACAAACGAGGTTGACATTTTGTCTGCCATCCGAATACTTGATTTCGAGCCATCCTGCGTGGCACTTATCAGTCCAATCAGTTTACGCCGAAAAACCATGTTCGGACATTATCTGCCACGGTTCATTTCTTTTCACTGAATCGTACGCTGCTTTGAAATCAATGAACAGATGGTGAGTCTGCCAGTTATACTCCCGGAATTTATCAAGGATCATCCGCAGGCTAAACATTTGATCCGTCGTTGATCGACCCTCACTAAAACCTACCTGGTGTTCGCCGAGGAAGGACTCCTCAAGCGGTCTCAGTCTGTCAAACAGGATACGCGACAGAATTTTGTACGCCGAGCTCAGAAAGGTAATCCCTCTGTAATTGGCACACTCTAGTATATGCCTTTTCTTATAGATTTGGCATATGAGGCCACCCAACCAGCTGGCAGGCAGTTTTTCATCCTCCCATATTTTCTGGATAACGTGGCGGATTGATTGCTCACTTCCATGTTTGAGAAGCTCGACCGTGACCTCGTCCTTCCCAGCAGCTTTTTTACCTCGTCCGGCGTTGGTTGTTCCACAGTAGGGCAGTTCAAATTTCAAAAATGTTCGAAAATTCCAACTCCCATATGTCTATTAGCATCATTTTGATAATATAGGACTTCTGGCAAAATTTCAGGCAATTCGGTGGCCATTTAGGGGTGGCGCGAAGTCAATTTATGTTTATATGGGAAAAACGTAAAATTTATTCAAGTATCCCTACAGCTGTCAAATCGTGATGAATTCAAATAAACATCCCCAACCTCCCTTTTTGGAATCTATATAAATGAGACCTCTGGATAACACATTAGTTATGAGTGTATTGAACGGTTCTATTGACAGTGTGAATATGGGATAAATGGCTAAAATGGTGTAATTAGCATCAACGTAGCAGTGGAAATATAAATCAAAATTAATGAGTTACCCACTGGTTGAGCACAAATAGATTCCAAAAATGGAGGTTGGGGATGTTTATTTGGATTCATCACGATTTAAGAGTTGTAGGGAGATTTGAATAAATTTTAAGTTTTTCCCATACAAATTTCCATATAAACATAAATTGACTTCGCGCCACCCCTAAATGGCCACCGAATTGCCTGAAATTTTGCCAGAACTCCTATATTATCAAAATGATGCTAATAGACATATGGGAGTTGGAATTTTCGAACATTTTTGAAATTTGAACTGCCCTATTCCACAGCTTGACCGTCGCTGACTGACCGTTCAACAAATCTTCGAAGTGCTCCTTCCACCTGGCTGCCACCATAGTCTTGTCTGTCAGCAAATTACCCTCTCGGTCATTGTACATGGCGGGCACTGGCGCAGTCTTATGCCGCGAGTCATTGACAGTTGCGTAAAACCTCCGCATATCATTTCTATCCACGTACTCCTGCGCTTCAGCTATCACACTCTCTTCGTGTTGCCTTTTTCTTCTGCGGTGGATTCGTTTCACTTCTGCCACAGTGCAGCAAACTGTACCGCTCTCTGTTGGAACGGGTGCGACCCACTAGCATTTGACTCCTAGCAGCATTTTTCTCGTCCGTCACTAGCTGGTACTCCTCATCAAACCAACCATTTCGTTGGCGTCGCTGTGCAATTCCTAACACTTTCTGCGCTGTTGTAGTCACAGCTTCGTGGATATTTTTCCACAATCTGTTGACGTCTCTAGCAGGGTTGGTCATTTCTCACACTTCGTCTTGAAATGTGTAGAGAATTTACAAATAAAGAGAAGTGTATTGATTCACACTCGAGAGCGTTCACACGTACGTGTGATTGAAGCCAAGAGAAACATGATCGACAAAGAGTGAGAACATTTTCGGTCGCGTGTGTTTTGATATTGTGTACAAAATGGCCTATGTTTAGGCGCTCACAACAGCGTATTTACATGGAAGATTTAGAATATAGCCTAAATGTATGCATTTTGGTAAACAGCAAATTACCATTTTCCTGTACTCTTTACACTTGTGGACTTGTGCGACGAAGAGTGGATACTACGCACGCTCCTTCATACAAAGATAAAGTGTATTTCTGCACAATACACTCGGATAACAGATCGTGAAAAGAGAAGTTTTTACACCTTCTCTTGAATACTCCTCAGAGCGAACCAACCCTGGTCTCTAGATCTTGTGGCATCTCCTATCCGGCCGTCTTCTGGTGTTACTGTTCAGCAACTCCTTCAACTGACAAGCATTGGATATTCTGTTCTGTTACCGCCGCTATAGTAAATGTGGTACTATAATGAAGTGTTCGCTATGGGATCCATCACCCGGAATTCACGTTCTCCAGTTTTGGGGATTGCTGCCACACTCACGCCGATCATTTGCAGCTCACGAGCCAGGAGCCCAACAAGAGCGGGCTCGTTCATGGTTCTCACGTTCCAAGATCCGACTTTCCAATCGTTGTCCTTTTTTCGTTGCCGGGGCTGTTGCCGTTGAATCCATCCATTTGCGCTATTTTATTTACTTTCTTGGTAACTGTAGAATCTTCGGTAGGCTTCAGTCAGCATACGACCATAGTTCCCACCGGGGTTGGTTAACCGATCTTCCCTAATGTTGCTCGTATCCCGGCCAGCGCCATGAGGATGTGTGGATCGAAGTTGCTGGAAAAGAGGCTAAGGGTCGCGAAATGGGGTCTATTTTATTCCTTCAGGTACGTGAAGTAGGGGAAGAGGCCCCAAAACGCCCCCCCCCCCAGGCAAAACGCCGTTTGTGGTTTCCCTCATATTTCCCGTCATTAAGATGTTCGTAACAAAACTAGATCTAAAATTATGTAGGTTAGGCGAAAAAAGTTTCAAAATAGTGTATGGGAAGGTCGGAAAAACCGAAAACTTCCACATTTTGAAGAAACATCTAATATTTTGGCGAGGCAAAACGCTCTAGTGGCACTAACCTACAATGTACTTGCGTCTCCACGCACTATCCATACCAGAATGCTGATTCGCCGACGCGTGGTGCTTTGTTCCCTAGGAGCTGCCAGCTAAAAGGCGTTTTGCCTCATGAGTTTTCCGGCAACAGAATATCACCACTTTTTTGAAATGTGAATATTATCAATATAATTGAGATTTTTGACAATTTTTGAATGGCATCAACTAGCTATCTTGTTTAACTGATGCATAATGTAAAAATACCCATGAATAGCGTTACAAATAAGACAATAAAGCAGTGTTTGCTTAGCTAGGGCATATTGCTCCCCCTTCTCCTTCCAATGGTACGCTTTACCCACCATTTGCCGTGCCGATCTGCGTAATATGGGAATTAAAGTTCATGATTTTATGGTATAATGTTTTGAATGTTATTTTTTAGATCCAACTGGCCGGCTTTTCAACTTAGTATTCTATTTAGCATTTCCTCAGTTATCAATTGTAAGCTTTTCTTTGCCTGTCATTGCATGAGTATGTACCTTGTGTGGCAATGGATACACTATACCCAGGGTATCGAGAATGTTTTCCACCCGCAAAACGTGAGAGATAAAGTCCAGGAGTGGTATCCCTATCTGTTTATGATACGAGCTTTATTTAGATTCATTGTTGTTATGGTGAAGTGATCGTCTTTCGGTATATCTGAGGCAAACTTATAGGCTGACTGCAATGGGCAGAATTTCTCAGAGAAGATGATATTGCATCTAAAAACAAACAAACAGTTTATATGTATGGCTAAAAGCGATGCAGATACCTACGAAAAAATATACTGTATACTGCTTCACGTTGATCTCAACTCAACCCCTGTTCCAACCTCTGAGCTGCACTCAACACTCGATACTTGAGTTTCCACGATGTTTTTTTTCTTTTTGAAGACAAACTTCAACTGTTGCAAATTTCCGTGAATCGGATGCAACCGAGAGCTCGTCGGAAGAGAGTCGTTTTAAAAGATATCAAAACTACTTGGTGAAAAGATAAAAGTATACCTCATACAGCGACAGTGAACCAATATTAGAGACCCGATGCCTGTCTGTTGGGAGAAAAAGGCAAAATTGAAAATTAAGACGAATTCATTCGATGGTGGGTGAGGAAGTTGTGGATCGACTTTTCGTTTGAACTCGACTTGGTTTGCATTACTTGCGTACAGCTTCTCGAGGGAATTTAAACTCTGTAGCTGCGGGGAAGGACAAGCCAATCGAAACTTTACGTTTTGCTGTTGGGAATTTGCGAAGCATTTGTAGGAAATCGAGTTTCAACATTCTAAGGGGAAATTGTGCTGGTGAAACTTAGTCGATGATTTTTGTCAGGAAATTGAATTTATGTGCTTGTGGATCAGTTATTTTCATCGGGACGGTAAATCTGGAGTACTTATTGGAACATTTCCGGGAAATAGTATGTATTCACATAAACTAAATTTTTAACTAACCAAACTAAACTATGTGTGTATTCATCATCAGTTCAAGACAGCAAAGTTTAGGTTGGCGTTCGGTGAAATAATATTATTTTCTTATTTTTAGAGATATAGCTTTGCAACAGCTTTGCAACGTTAATAAAACCCGAACTGTGCTGGCTATCAAAATCACCATGAGCGCTCTTTGATTGGTGATAATATCTTTGTTTAAATGGTATTGTAATGCCTGGTGGAGGTGAAAATCCCAAACGTAGCATTATGGGTGCCATACGCGCTTTACTGCTTCGGCTCTTCACCTCTTAGCTGCTATATATTGAACACATAAAAATTAATGCAATGCATTTTAATTTATTTCTAAATTTTGAGTTTTTTCAGCAGCTACTACCATGTAGCAAAAATAACCGACGAAATATGTAGTTTACTCTTTTTTTCAAGATTGGATGAATTTATAGCAACGAGGAACTGGTACCCATGTAGGACATATGAACAAGTTTAAAAGAATCATTGAACAATGTAACAACCACAGTGCGGAACTGCTACTATCTTGTTTCGACGAAGGCGTATCTGTTAAACTTCCAAGTGCAATGCTCAGCATACTGCTGGTATTTCCTACCTATTCTTAATTGCATTCCATGGTACAAACCACCGAACCAGACTCGGTTTGTAACCTTATTAAGCGATACAGAAAATTCTCTTTGACAGAATTATATACGGAGGAAGGTGGTTCACATTGAACTTATGTAGATGACATCCGAACCATTAAATAATTCCAGAAAGCATTTTCATTTTTTTTGCGTTTATGTATAGAAATAAATGTTGGAAGATTTGTACATTTCTTGTATATCGGCTTACTAAAAGCATTTTTTACTAGATACGAAAAGTTTGTCTTAATTATATTTTTGCTTGTGAATGACGCTTTAATGAAAGTCACCTAGAATGAAGTGATAGATTTGTAGGTTCTCATGCTTTTCACACTAAGTGAATCATTCATTTTTGAAGAAATTTGAGCACATAAATGCTAGTTCGAGTAGATATAATTATATCGTTATTTATGACCGTTTCTTTTTGCGTCGTTGAAATTTCGAAAATAGTAAAGTAACCGTGATGTTACAAAATTTGTAATTTAATATGTTAATTGACGATATACGAGCATTTCTCATCAGATTCTACTTATGTCATATATACATGCGTATGCGTAAAGTCTATCTAAGTTTTCGCTAACTTAAGGATTCATCTGCATTGTTCACAAGTAAACTACAAGCAGCTCGGTTAGCGTAGACGACAACTTATAATCTACTTCAGCACAACACAAGATGCTTGTGTTTTACCATCTGTTGCCAAAGGGTACGTGCTTCACAGTAACGCTCTTTCACCCCCGTTCGCAATTCGCATCACTTCCGAAATAACTTACCCGCGAACTTGTCCTTGTCAGTCCCTTGTTGGCACTTTATGGCCACCAACGTACGAGTGTGTCGCTAACTGGAACGGTGTTTGCTCCCGTCATCATCCGTGCGGTGCAGGGTTTCCTCGCGGCCATGTCCGTTCCAGAGCCAGTCTAGTTAACCATAGACATCAACGGCACTCTATCCGTGAAGAGCACATCGGCATTAGAAAATTAATTTGCTTTATGGTAATATTCACTAGACGCAACTTCTCTGCGTCGTTGCTCGGATCTCTGTACCATGATTATTGGAGTAAGGAGTCGGAAGCTGTTCACTCGACGAGTGAATCATGTATTATTCAAACGATCGAATTAGTGACCGGAAAGTTAAAATAATTCGATAAAATAGTCGTCGTTCTCAAGTTATGTAAAATTTTGCTTTTCAGGAATGGGCCAATTTGTAAATTACATAAGAGTCATTCCATATGAAGTGACCGAGAAAAAATGCAAACGTGCAATCGACTTTCTTAGAATTGAATGAAATTTTGAGCAATTGTTTATGTATGGGCTATACACCAAAAACCAAAATTTCGTGGTGATTGGACCTCCCCACGATGAATTAGACCATCCCCCTTTTCGGACAAATGTTTGAAACTCATCATATTGTTTTATACATATCTCTGGAACTGTGAGGACTATAATGAATCTAAGGTAACCATTCGAAAGAAGATTTTCCAAGGAATTTATAAAAAAATAATTTGTTGATGTGCAGTGTTGCCAAATGAACAATTTTTAAGTTTTTGTTTGAAAAATGCATTTTTTACCCAATGAGTATATTTTTATTCAGGAAATAACCTCACCAACGTGTTCTTTGACCATTTTTACATTGGAAACGCTTAAAACCCCGTGGTACTATGTTCCGATTTTGAGATACAGGATTTTAAAAATGAAAAGTCCTTTTTTCACTGTGAACATTGTAGATTTTTTATTGATTTCCGAACATACACACATATACGCATTGACACATACATAACACACATTCACAGCTCGATTGGTTGCTTCCCCACTTACAGCATCGCGTTTGAAATTTATATGGAGATTAGTATGGAAAAATATATTTTTTGCATTTTTGCTCCTAGCGGCTTTATTTTATCGTTAATTCAATCATCTGACTCAATACTGAGAGATGCTGAAAGAGTTTGCTGAAGAATAAGCATTGCTGGAAATATTAGAACGCTTTGAAGATTGATTGTTGAAATCATATGCAAGAAATCAATGTTTCTGCCAGCACTACCTGTCAACTGTCCTTACTATGTCTGAAACTCGATTATGCATATGTACAACATGTGATAGATTTAGTTCGGAAAAGGTATTGGAGGGTAACCGCCGCTTCGGTGGGCTTTGATCCCACTGTCCTTGTTCCTTGTTAGACGGAAAAACCATTTCTCTTTCAGGAATTTTCCATTAAAAATTGATCTGAATAACTACAATTTGTACCTCAGCACTAAAAGATTAAAAATTTTAAAATAACACTCAGTTGAATTATTGGTACACGTAGTTTGGCAGTTCTGGTAGAATAAACAATTCTAGTCGTCGTTCCAGCAAGGCTTCTTCTTCTGCGAAGATTTTCGGCATCCTTAGGGTCAACTATTAAAAATTAAAACAATATGATTCTGCCATAGTGGACTAGTATTGACATTAAGGTCTTCTTCTCCCTTTTATATAGCTACAAACTACGTTTAAAAATTGCATCCAACGTTTATCGCCATTTTCAACCCTCTTACCTCCCACCTGTCACAAATCACTAACCCTCTCCTTCTGTACGTACAAATACCATTTACATATTGATTTGCCTTTTCATACATTATTTTTCCACAATAACATAGTGAAAGTCTACTTCCTTATGAGCTAATTTATTTTTACCTTTCTCGTACACTAAGTGTACCGAAATGCTTTATGTTCGCTCCAAAAACAATCTTTTTATAGAAGGCGGGAGACCCATAGTGTTGTATACCAATCGACTCAGCTCAACGAATTGAGGTGATGTCTGTGTGTGTGTATGCATATGTGTGTGAGTAAAAAAGCCTCATCCACTATTTAGGGGCTTGCCCTTAACCGATTTGTTCGCACCATGTTGCATTTTACAGGAAATCCTGGCCCATTGTTTCCTATTAAAATTTTACTGGTTGGGATTATGGGCTCGAAAGTTATGGTCAAAATACTATTTCTATAATGCACGAGAAAGGCACCATTACCGCTAGGTAAATTAATCAAAGATTTTTAGATAACCATATCGTTTCTTTTGTCGTAATTGCCTCTCGTATGTTTTTCCTTTGTTGTTTTTAAGAAAATGTTTGTTTAACGGTGATGAAATTCTTGTTTTATTTCTATGTCCCGTAACAGTAATGAAACAAGAACTTCATCAATGTTTTCATCATCGTCATAAATTTAGTATTATTCGCTACTGAGATACTGTATTCCCTTATCCAGATTGAAAAACGAGTCTTTCGGTTCACTTAATCTAACGTTATTTTGTAAGAATAAAATAGTATAAAGATTTCGGCTCCGTAATGCTCAACGGCATAAGAGCCGAGAGCTTTCGAAATTAATAAATGTTCTATAAAATTTAAAAAAATCTTCCCATAGCAGGTGAAATAATATAGTATCTATGTGAGTAATAGCCCAGTCAACATTTTGATACCTATAACTCTTGATATAGGTTATCTAACTAAATCGTATATAATGCACAGAATGGCTATATACGTACCAAAGTGGAGGCGATATAGGTACATACGAGTTTTATTTCACGATTTTTCCCGACATCATACGAACAGTATTACGATTAAACATTAAAATATGAAAAATAAAAAAAATCTTACCAGCACCAAGTCTCGAACATGCGATCTTTGGATCTGCAGGCGGATACTCTACCACGGCACCATAGTGCACATCTTGAAGTGAATTGGATTTTTGTCCAACATAAACTACACAATTTATATCTTTACAACTGCTTGAAACTTCTGCAAGCCACTTGGACTGAGGTGGTTTCGATTGTATTACGATTCACGTAGACATTCATTCGCACTGATATAGGATATTACAAGGAATATAAGTCATTATGAGTTTTTATTTACACAATTACGATTGATTTTCACTAGGGTATAAATTTTCGTATATGATACGTTCAAGACGACATTTGTCGACAATAAACTTATAAAGTTTGATATGCAGTGCGATTTAGATTTTTAATGGACGCAAATGCGACTTTATTTGCTGTTTGTAATACGATATGTGGTTTACTGGGAGTTTAATAGTACGCTCTACAACAATACAGAAAAGCTATTCCTTCCAAAGGGACTACGTTGCCAAGTACATTATTTTCTATTCAAAGGCTCAAGTTACATGTTTTACAATTTATTTGAAGAAAACAATATCTTCGAATTCTTGGCAATTCCATAAAAGGTAAAGGTTCAGTATGCATAACAAAATCTTATGTGATTGATAAGTTCCATATGAATCATATAATATTCAGAACTCCATAACTCGAGAACGGCTCATAGTACCTTGGGGTTTCTGAGTGTTTCTTAAACAAAATTTTCTGGAGAACACGATGCTGGTGTTATTTTTAAATAAAATATACTCATTGGCAGAAAAATACGATTTTTACTTAAAATGCAAAAACAATAGAGGCAACACTTCTACTCAAAATCGATAATTTTTCTCAAAAGTTTGAAGAATTCTCTTCAAAATGCATAAAAAGAAGTTATTTGTAGCTTAAAAACTGTCCGAGATATGAGTTGTTCAAAAATATGGTTTTACAAATCGTCAAAAACGGGGGGGTGCTCGCATTTGCCGAGGGGTTGGCCAATCATTAAAAAAATTGGATTTTTACATAAAGTCGATAGACAAACAAATCCACGAAACTTGATTAAAATCTATGCAAATCGATTACAAGTGGTTCGGCCACTTGGTATGGAATGACCCATAAGCTTTAGAGGTTGGGAGTGTGTCCATCGTGGTGTCATTGCTCATACAACTTTTTGAAATCCTCCATACAAAAAAACACTGGTAGGATTGAAAATGGTCAATTTCAACATGACACATTGAAGCATATTGAACCATTTTATTCTTGTTAAAGGTTTCTCATTATAAGATAGGTAATAAATTCCAGACTTCGATTGATGTCTGTGTGTAGCCTGCCACTGTGGATCATTGGTTAGCCTAGCTGTGCAAGATAAAGGAAACAACCGTCGGGATCCATTTGTAATGCCGCTGGAGCAAGGGTACGGGAATGGCATGTTCGCTCTGGCGTTAATTTGCGCTATTTGCCCTCTGGGTTGTCGTCGTCCATTAGGTAAGGATATAAGTGCGAACATACAAAGCAGTTCCCGATTACGGGGATATGTTGGATTTCTGGATTGTGTACGTTAAATTTGAAACACCATTGCGTTTATGGGATCCAGTCATCGAAGTTGTAGATAAAAAAAAATCAAACTTTCTTGGTCATAGTTTTTGAGAAAATTATTGAATAGTGGCAATAGTAACATTCTTAAGGAATTTTTTTTTTCACTGGCACTGGAGCTCGAGAAACGTGCTAATTCTCAGCTATTCATTAAATTGATAAAATAAGATAGGTTTACTTTTTAAAGTAAATTTATTCACAGTTTTACCACCTTTGGAAATATCCGGCCTTGTCGGCCCTGTCCATGTCATCCGCGAAACAAATAAATTGACTAGATCTGTTGAAAATCGTACCACGGCTGTTACACCCGGCTGCATGACACTTTCTAGCGCAATGTTGAACAACAGGCACGAAAGTCACCTTGTCATAGTCCCCGGCGCGATTTGAACGAACTGAAGTGTTCACCTTAAATCGTCACACAGTTTTGCACACTCTCCACTGTTGCTTTGATCAGTCTGGTAAGCTTCCCAGGGAAGCTGTTCTCGTCGGGTTAGGGACAAAAGGTCTAAAGGACAAAAGGTCGAAATACAAAAGGTCGAAATATAAAAGATCGAAAGACAAAAGGTCGAAGGGACAAATGGTCGAAAAGGACAAAATGTTGAAAGGGACAACGAGTCGAAAGGACAAAAGGTCGAACGGGACAAAAGGTCGAAACGGAGAGAAAGTCGAACGGGACAAAAGGTCGAAGGGAACTAAAGATCAATAAAATCAAAAGGTCGAAATGGACAAGGAACTGAAACGGAGAGAGTCAATCTAGCACAACAGTTATCAAAAACTCTGATCTTTTATTTTTCACAATTTTTAATAAATAAATAAAATTCATTCAGTGAGTACAACTAACAGATGGATGTTGAGTTTTATAAATGTCACTTCGATCTGTCAAAATGGTGCACGCCACACATCAAATACACCGGCGTATATTACACGCCGGTGTATTTTCAATGCGTGCGCCTGGGTGGCTACGTAGTACACTCTTTTGACAGATTGAAGCGACATTCAGAAAACCTAGATTTTCATCTATTATTTGCACTCATTGAATGAATTTTATTTAATTGCTAAAAATAGTTTAAAATAAAAGAGCAACTTTTTTTGCCAATTGTATAGGACAACTCTGTCTCGCGCAATACAAGTTTTATTCATTTCCTAAATCAACAATCTTTTTATCTCTAACAGAACTATCTAGATATTCATAATATTGTTTCAGAGTAATTACTCCTTCTTTGAAAATTGCTCATTCTTCAACTTTGATTGATGTAATGAGTGTGTTATTTCTACTTGAAGTTAAATGCATTTCATAAATTCTTTCGGAATACACCAAACTTGTTATCAACTTGTTCTTGATCTACCTTTTGTCCCTTTCGACCTTTTGTCCTTTCTGGACCTTAGTCATTTTCGACCTTTTGCCCTTTTCGACCTTTTGTCCTTTTCGACCTTTTGTCCTTCCCATAGCTCTACGCGGTCTATACTGTCGTATGCCGCATTGAAATCAATGAACCAGGGATGGACAAAACGGATCACTTTGATGAACGCATCAGATCTGGGTCATTCATTCTAATGATCCGGATCTTTCAACCGGATCCGATTTTTAGAACAAAACGTAAGGAGAATGCAAAAAAGTGAAACCTTTGTCATTTTGGCTCACATTTTGAACCGTACGGTTGACAATCACTTTACCTTTTCTTGTTTACAAGCATATGGATTACAAAGAATGAACTTTTTATATTATTATTTCCTTACAAATGGTAAAATAATTTGCTGATCTGGTGAACCGGATCTTTTAAAAAATAATCCACGAATCATTCACTCACTTTAGATATCTGGATCATTTGACCGGTTCCGGATCTGAACGCCCATCTCTGCAATGAACAGATGGTGCGTTGGGATCTGGTATTCACGGCATTTTTGAAGGATTTGCCCTACAGTCCGTCCACGAAACCGGCTTGATAACTTCCCACGAATTCATTCACTATTGGTGACAGATGACGGGAGATGATCTGGGATATCACTTTGTATGCGGCATTAAGGATGGTGATCGCCGAAAGTTCTCACACTCCAGCTTGTCGCCTTTCTTGTAGATAACCAAATAGGTAGATGTTCAGCTTCCCAAATTCTGACTATAAGTTTGTGCAGGCAAGCTTTTCCGGGCCCATTTTGATGAGTTCAGCTTCGATACCAGCTGCTTTATTGGACTTCAGCTATTGGATGACATCCTCAAATTCCCTCAAGGTAAGAGCTGGTTGGCTTCCATCGTCCGCTGAAGTGAAGTAGTCATCTCCTCCGCTGCCTTGACTTCCACTGCCTGTACTCTCAGCGCCATTCAAATGTTCCTTGTAGTGCTGCTTCCACCTTTCGATCACCACACCACACCGCAGTTTAACCATCACCAGATAGTGGTCAAAGTCGATTTTAGCGCCACGATATGTCCTGACGTCGATAATGTTGGATAAATGTCGTCCATCAATCAGAACGTGCTCGATTTGTGGTTCTGTCTGCAGTGGTGATCTCCAGGTGTACCGATACGGAAGGCTGTGCTGCGAATAGCCATATTCTTGGACGGGGTGAAATCAATTAGTCAATAGCCGTTTTCGTCGTCAGGCGGTGGGCGCTGAACTTTTCTGAACTCTTCTTTCTGGCCAACTTGAGCGTTTCAATCTTCTATGATGATTCTGATGTCGCGTTCGAGCGGCGCGTAGAATACGTCCTTATCATCATCAGTACTTCCGGAGTGTGGGCTATGGACGTTGATAATGTTAAAGTTTGAGAACCGGCCCTTGATAATATTAAAGTTTAAGATCCTCAACGTGCAAATTCATATATTGATAGACCGCCACAAGATCACACGTGTCTGCATACCGCTCTGAAAGCTGCTCCTAGTTCGTGTGTGTTGCCGCAGATCTGGTAGATGGTATGATTACCTCTAAACGTTCGTATCAATGATTCCTTCAACAAATCTCCTGCAGCGGTACGATGCTGAATCCACGCTCCTTGAACCGAGTTTCCAATCGCTAGTTCCTTTTCGTCGCTGTGGTCTTCGGTGATTGCGCTGACCCGTATTAGTCTTGGTGACTGTTCGTTCCTTTTTTCCAAAGACTGGCTTGCAGTTCCTGAACTAAATCTCCTACATAAAATAATAATAATTAAAAAAATTATAGTTGACTGAACGGTTCATATGGCCGAAAGTGTTGTTTATACAAACGGGCGATTATGACGTAAACTGGTTTGGGGAGATCGCAGCAGTCTGCGTGCGCGAGTGGTTGTGTTTTTCCTAGTACCTAGCACTTCCCAATTTCAATCAATTCTTTTTGGCTGGAAAATAAGGTTTTGGCCGTAAACCTGTGAAATGTGAGTGGAGCCTCAAGTTTTATCGTTCTTTTGATTTCGAAATCGTGGTGCCACTTGGTAAACTGAACAACACGGGGAGCCAAAGAGATTTTTATCAGGCACAGCCCAGCTGTTTCGTTTTTGTCAAAAAAGCCGTTCCTATCGACGTATATGTGGGAATTCAGTGTTGCCCCTCATAGAAATGTGGAGGCTGATCGCTGTAGAGAGGGCGCCCTTCTGCTTCATAGACCTGTGCTGATGGGAGGCACGGCAAGCGGACCATGTTCACAGTCGATTGGCCAACATGCGATTTCGGCGGTGGACGTGTGCAGATCTCCTCCACTCCACTCCACTGAGGTGTCTTTCCAGTCTGCTGTTTTGGTGAGGTCGAATCTATTTAACGAAATATTTCTTCTTTTGGTTTTCCTTTGGATTTTCTTTTAACTAATGTGTTGTGTTTACTCTTTGTAGCTATTTAAAACTAGCCAGAACACTGATCATATAAAAACAAATATCAAAGCGATTAATCACAACCTAAGTGACCATGAGGTTGAGGCCCGGTTGATTGCATGTTTGGGGTATATTTGTGGCCTGCGCTGGCTGTAAAACCGTGGTTGAGTTAAAGGCGGGATATGATCGCATTTCGATTATATCTCATAACTATAAAACAAACATAATGGGACCCTTTTCCGATTTGATTTTACTTTTATGGTGGATTGTTATTTTGCATAGGTCTTGGATTTGCTCTAGATACGCAGATAATAATGCTCTAGCCTCATAGTTACTTGAGGAGCGCTTATTTTGACACATCCGCAACATGTCAACAAGCACTCACCAGAAAAAACATTAAAGCATATTTTCTATGGCAGCTTTTCAAAGATCGTCGATCAAATTAACCTGGGTTTATTTGTGCTTTAAATGTCATTATAGGCACAATTCTAAATCAACATTTTTTTCCGAAACAATGTTTCTTAGTTTTTGACCCAAAGTAGAAACTTTTGTATTTTTCTGTTCCTATAAGCTAGTTTTATCTCACACGACACTAAAAATATAGGGTTATTTAATTCTGGATACTATTTAGTGACATAATGGTAAAATATGATAATATTAAGTTAAAGTGAATTGTGTGTTTGTGAATCAAACATGGGAAAGGGCAATCAATGTATTTCACTTTCTTTCTCGTTTCAGAGAGCAAACAATGACGCTTAAACCTAAGATAATTAGCCAGGGTAAGTTTAATAGCCTCGCCTCATCCCAGGACAATAAAAAATGGAGTGACATAAATTTCTTAGCATTGTCACTTCCACCGTCTATTTAAATTCATTTTATCATTTGCTTATAATGATATTCCTAAATCACATACCTTTCCAAATATCCAACTTCTTGACATCTATGAGGGCGTCAGTGAGTCGCTGCCCTATCGTTTAAATAGATGTCATATCATCATTTCCTTCCCTTTCCCAGTTACGGAGAAAATGGGCGTGGCCAGCAATGGTAGCTTTTATGCTTTATCATTTTGGACCTCCAATTGGGTTGCTATTAAATCCCAAATAGCAATCCATAAGCAGTTGGGGTAAAAAGTTAAAGTAGGGGAACGGTTCGCCACTTCATCTCATAGCTCCTTTTTCCATCCCATCAAATATGGAACAAAGCAATGGAAAGGAATTTGGTTTGTTGATTATTTTTGTGATTTTTTTCAGCAGTGAGCACGCGTGTTGACAAAAAGAAGCGACGAATTTGGTGCCGTACTTCTTTTTTTAGCGATGAGATGGATATATGTACAGTGAGATGGAGATCGGAACAGTTCCCCTATATACATGACAGCTATCAGTATGCAGAAATACTCTGTCACAACGCAACGCAACGCAAATTTAACTGGTTTGGCCGAATAAATTTCATCTACGTCAACGCGTTCGATTAAATAGATCGTTCGAACAATATAGTTGTTTTTCATCCAAAAATAGACTCAAACGCTAAATTAATCACCGAAAAGTACATCGAAAACAGTCGAGAATACCAAAACGTTGTTTTGTCCAAAAAATCTCTTGTTCTGATCATTTTAAAGCATGTCGTTATATACCAGTTTCGCAGTGTTAGTATGCTGAAAAAATATGGTAGAAATTTTCCACATTTCATTTTTGACGCTGATTTCATAAATTCTGGCACCCTCGAAATTTAGTGCGTTGACTAATCTAGTTGGACCTCCTTAAGTCTCGTGAACTTCCAAAAGCAGCCCTAGCATTGTTTTTCATTTTATCAGTCAAATGGCCAAATACAATAAACAAATCGAGTCTAATCGAATAAGCTGTCCGGTCATATGACCTTTTCAACTATAGGACACGTTCGGCCAAATTACATTTTCGACCTAATAACATCTTCGGCCAAATGACATATTCGACTGTACACGCTGACCTACTCAGTGACTGAGTAAAATTGTATTGTTCTCTCTTTCTATCCCACGGAAATTTTACTCAATTTCCGTCAAAAACAGGACAACTCAAAACTATGAGTAATCCTGCTTTTGACGGAAACTGAGTAAAATTTCCGTGGGAAGAAAAGAGATGGCAATACAATTTTACTCAGTCTCTGAGTAGGTGAAAGTTAGAGTGTATGATCTGTTCATTTTTGGTCAAATGACATGTTAACATTAGCATTAGCATTGAGCAATTCGCACAAATTCGTAGGTGGTACAAGCCTGGATTATTGTATGAGAGTAGCATCACTTTCATCCGTTACCATAGATATTGATTTGAGCCTAATCACTATCTCTTAGATGGAAGCAATGCATTCTCCAATAGTCCAGCAATAGTCCAGATCTGCCCTGGCCACGTCCTTGCGAATGGTGGGGAATGGGAAGGATAGTTAGTCGGATACCTATTTGAGAAAGATGCAGAGAATTCTACGACCTCTCATAGATGCCACGGGAGGTTTTGGAACGGTTAGTGTGGAAGGTTATAACAGTAGGAATCGTGTTGGTAGAACGTGAAACATAGAAAGAACTATGATAGAAATACAAAGTAGGAAAGGGACGAGCCTGGAATTGAACGCATGACCTCCTGCTTATAAGGATAAGGCAGAAGCGGTAGCCACTAGACCACCAAGCTCGTCACATTTTTGGCCAAATGACATGTTCGGCGAAAGTATATTTTCGGCCGTATGAGCAGTTCGGCCAGAAGTAATTCTCTACCAAACGCCATTTTCGGCTGACTGATCTGTTCCGCCAAACCTTTCTTCCGGCCAAATGACTTGTTTGGCTAAATCGATTGAAACATTCGCCCAACTAGTTTCTAGCCATACGTTCAGTTCGGCTAAATGTAATTTGGCTAGATGACATTCTGCCCAATGTGTTATTCGGCCAAGGGGCATTCTGCAAGTGGCATTCAACCAAATTGCTTTCACCTGGAAGTCTTTCGGTCAAACGAGCATTCCTTCTTATGTATTTTGTAAAAAAAACGTCGAAGATTGATATGGTACAAATGTGCCTGGATGTTTCCTATGCATCCAAACGGATCGAAATTGACAATAGAATTGTAACATTAGTTTCTGAATGTCTATCGATTTGCCTCGGGCTGAAAGTCTCTTTAATAAAGACACAAAAAAAAAATGTCTATCGATTCAAGTGTGCCCAAAACTGGCCATCAGGCTTCAAAATTCGTGCAGATGCATCACAAATAAGTGTTCTCCACGATACGGCAATGAAAAGATGATTATTGTACGAATAACAAATAGGACCCCACTGAGACTCCGTGTTTATCTGGAATAGTTGAACGGACATGTCTTGATGATCGGCCTTCCTAAAATATGATGATTTCTGGTTGATGTCTGCTTTCGTAGGGGAGACACCATACAAGAGATCTATTATTATTATAGAGTTTTGGCACTTCCTCAGCAAGCGTGCTGGGAATTTTCACCTACCCCGGGCAATCTGAATGCCAAAGGGGATTAGGCTCTGTGGATCTCATTCGCCGGTTGACTTAAAATCCTATAATAAACGTTTGCACCGGATGTATTAGTTATGGTGGTTCAGGAATCTTCTTACGATGCTGCAAGTTCCAAGAACCACTGTCTTTTGGATGCTATGGAGGTTATGAGATAGATCCAGTTCTCCTAAGGATCTCAGAAGAGATTTCGGGACGATTCCGGTAGCTGAGATAACAACCGGAATTATACGCACGTCCTCCAGGTGCCACATCTGCTTCAACTCCTCCGCCAAGTCGTGGTACTTCGTTATATTGTTGGAGAATGTTGTTTGGACATTATGGTCTAGCGGTACAGCAATGTCGATGAGGGTTACCCGCTTCATCCTTTTGTCGTAGACCACAATATCGGGCCGATTGGCACGAATGAGGACATCCGTTATGATCTCGCGATCCCAGTACAGCTTCACGAAACTATTTTCCAGATCCGGGACAGGCACATATTTGTAGTAGGCGACAAACTGGTTAACCAAGTTGTGCTTTAAAGCAAGCTGTTGGTGCACAATCTTGGCTACTTCGTTATGACGACCGAGATAGGCTGAATCAGCTAAGGCTGAACACCCGGACACGATATGTTCGATCGTCTCTCCTACTGAATTGCACTTCCTGCAGCGGTCCTCCACGTTTTCGTGCAATATATAGTGCCGATAGTTCTTCGTCGCAATTACCCGGTCCTGGATGGCTACCATGAATCCTTCTGTTTCCGAGAAGAGTTCACCCCGCACCAGCCACGTATTCGACGCCGCTTTGTCGATATATTCCAGCTCCAGTTGATGGGGGTGCGTCCCGTGTAACTCCTTCTGCTTCCACGATGCGATCATCTCGTCGACAGATTTGATGTCGCAATTTAGCTGATAGTCCTCCTGCGCCAGATGCAGGGCACTGAATCCGTGGTCAGCTTCACATAGCGCGATAGATTTCGTGGCGGTTCTGGCTTTCCACGAAGTATCTTCGCAACTGCTGGATCTGGGAAACACATAGTGTTTGTATATCGGTGACGCCTCTTCCTCCTACTGTACGTGGCAGGGTGACTCTCTCAATGGACGATTTTGGATGGCGCATGCGATGCTTAGTGAACGCCACTCATACTGCTCGTTCTAACGCCTCCAAGTCAGTCTTGGTCCACTTCACCACCCCTAAACTGTATGACAACAAGGGCACAGCAAACGTGTTTATCGCCTTCACCTTGTTGCCGGCCGACAAGAGGCTCTTCAAAATACCGTTGACACGATGCAAGAACTTTTCCTGCAGCTCTTTCTTGATCGTCGTATGGCGAATTCCTTTCAGTTGCAGGAAACCTAGGAACTTGAATGTTTCGCCTTCAACCATGATTCGAATCTCCTCCTGTTCGTTGACGCGGAAACTGTCGGCATCCACCAGGTGACCCCGGTGTAGATGTATGGATCGACATTTATCGATACCAAACTCCATCCGGATGTCGTTGCTGAATACCGTTACAAGCCGCAGAAATTGGTGCAGCTTCTCCACAGATTCCGCAAACAGCTTCAAGTCGTCCATAAAGAAGGTGTGGGTAATGTTTGTACTCCTTTCCCCACTCTTCAAATGATAGCCATAGTTGTGTTGGTTAAGTGCTCTGCTAAGAGGATTCATGGCAAGGCAAAACCATAGAGGACTAAAGGTATCGCCTTGGAATATACCCCTCCTGATGCTGAGAGTCCTGGACCGTAACACCTTTTCTCCGTCGGTAATGTGTAGGGATGTGCTCCACATCCCCATAGCGTGCTGCATTAGCCTGATGACGTTACCGTCTATCTTATACAACTGCAGTACCTTAAGAAGGTACGAGTGAGGTACTGAGTCGTATGCCTTTTTATAGTCGATATACGCCATGCTCAGGTTTCTTTGCTTGTGGGTGGCCTGCCCAACAACGACTGCATCAATGATGACCTGATCCTTGCAGCCTCGTGTGTTACGGTTGGTCATCAGGTTGTTGACGTCACAATGGTTCTGCACCCTCCTCGCTATTACCGATGACAGCACTTTGTACAGACTCGAAAGGCACGTTATTGGTCTGTACTTGGCTGGGTTCAAAGTGTTCCGATCCTTCGGCAGAAGATAAGTGACACCCCTAGTGATGTATTCCGGTAGCTGCCCAGGGTTATCTAGTACCGTGTTGAAGCATTCCGCCATCCGCCCGTGAACCGTTGTGAGTTTTTATACCAGAAATTATGCACAAAATCGGGTCCTGGTGCAGCCCAATTCCTGGTATACCGAGTAGCCTCACGTATGTCTTGGGCGGTCACGTTGATAGCGGTCATGTCTCCAATTCCACCACAGTATTGCTCTTCTTCTGCCATCCACACCCCGTCACCGTTGTGTATGACGGGGTTCTCCCATAGATTGGACCAAAACTGCGTGACTTCTCCAATCTCCGGAAGGCCCTCGCCAAAGTCGGCTTTGTCGTTTCGGATGTGGTTGTAGAACTCCCTTTCGTTGATTTTGAACATTCGATTTTGCTCCTTCCTCTTCGAACATTCTCCATAACGTCGCAGTCGTTTAGCAAGAGCACTCAACCGCTGTACATGGGTGTCGAGGATCTCAGTTATGTTCACCTTGGTGAGATCACGGAGTTCTATGGGTTTCACAATTTCAGCAACATTCCGAACTAGCCTGGTTGATCGATTCCCCTGCTTGTACTGTGTTAATCGACCAACCTTTGACCGCAGTGTGGCGATGCGGGTCTCCAGACGTCGCATCCTCGCGGGTTTTCGTGCTTTGGGGCGTGCGCGTCCATCACTCTCACCTTGTGGGCGCGTTCGCAATCCCAACGTTCTTACAACAGCCACTGCAGCCGAATACACGATAAATTGCAGCTCCTCAAGGTTCTCCACGGTTTCCAAGTACTGTGGCAAAATATCCTGGTTAAGGATGCTTACTGTACTCGTCAACCGATAGGAGTACTGCAACTTGGGTATCTGGTGTCGGGACATGGGGTCTGTCCCACGGAACTGTGTAACTGCTGTGCCCATATGATTAGCTAGTTCGTCCTTCAATTGCTGTCGTTGCAATTCCACTGTTGGTCCTGGAGCGGCGGGTGCAATCGAATCGCGACGGTTACTTGCGATTGATGCATCCAACCCAACAGAACTCCTTCTCGACGTATCGCTCGATCTTGCCTCCTGCTCCTCTCCTAATTCCCTCTGCACTTCCCGCTTGATGTACTCTACGTCTTCTGGAGTCAGCATATTATGTGACATAATAGCTCTCTGGCGTGTGTACAACTTGTTCTGGTCAAGCTGGGGTGCAAACCGAGGGAACCTCTCATTGAACATCTCCAGCATCGCCGGTCTGCCGGACATATCCGTCTCCATCCTGGTGCAAACGTAGTAGCAACGGATCACGTACTGATTCATCTCCCTTGTCCACATGATCCGTTGCCGTCGGCGGCCCGCTAACGTGAGTGATTGACGTCGATCAACCACAGCAACATCAGCAGGTGCAGCATTGCATTGCCTTGGTGATTTCTTCTGCTGCCGTTTCTGTTTTGCCTTGTCGGCACGGGCTGAGCCCGATGACTAGAGGGTCGCTGTTGCACCTCTCCTTCCTCTAGCCGCTGGCCGCTCGCTCTGTCCCCCGTTCCAGGACCAGCTCCAGTAGGGGCTCCCTCCTCGGGCAATCGCATGGGTGGTATTGTTCTTGAGCGTAACTCCATATTTGGGTGTGCTTTCATTCCCGGAAGCTACGGGTTCTGTAAAGTTATTTAATTCTTTACAGTGCTAAATAGCTAGGTTCAAGCGCCAGTGCTCGCCCGAGGGTGGTTTTTCATTGGTGCTTAGGAATTGGGCCTTCAGCTCCCACCTACTCGAAATGGTGGTTTTTCATGGACGCCCAGGGTATTTCACCTGAGCTCCCACCTACCACCTATTATTATTATTATTATTATTATTATTATTATACAGGTTTTGCATTTTTTAATAACAATTTAAATGCTTCGAAAAACTTTTGAGTAAGAGATCTATGAAATAAGTAGCTTATGTCTGGTTGTGAGTTTTTACGATGTGATATTTAAGTTAACTTATATTAGTTAACTATACGAATAAGTTTGAGAGTTGCGTTTCGCGCATTTTCTTCTTATAAATGATAGACTCAATAGTTTGTAGCACTCCCAAAATCAATAAGGCCAAAACAAATATGAATTCCTTCTTCCATCCTGGTAGTATTTGGATAATGAAAGAAGTGAGAATAAAATAAACGAATAAATTGATAAAATTGCAAAAATCTTCAGTTTTCTTGATGAATTTTCTGGGAAAGCTAAATAGGTATTTTTTTATTTTCCAATAAAATTCTGAATCCTCTCAATTCATAAAATAAAGCCACAAAAAATCGAGGGTGGAGACAAAAGAAAATAACATTTGTTCCGGCCCAAATAAAACCGCCCAGGTCTTATCTTTCTTTTGTTACTAAGTATAGTTCTCACAAATTTAAATGTTGCAATGTCATCTATCATTCCCTATACGTAAAATCGTTTTCTCTTCTGCTGAACTTCAATGATACATCATTCGCGTGTATATGCAGTTGTCAGTAGCATGCTTTTAAAACCCACCGCTCCATTATCGAAATGTGACGCTGTTGGTGAAGCCATTGATCGTGATGGTGATAATGGTGATGGGTAATAATACTCCCATCTCTCAAATCTCATGACCAATTGCGAACAGTGCGCTGCTTTCGACAAACCGTATCATGTGTCTATTTGCGCATGTGGTCACCATTGCGGTGGGCGATAACATAGACCCCGAAAGTGCATCAAATTGCTATTTTATGCACCCATTTTGTGGTGGCGCCTTCATTGTCGCTGTCGGTATCTACTGTGCGGTCGCATTATCACCACTGCGTCTCGAAAACAACGGAACGCAGTTCAGGATGGTAGTCTGTGCTGTATCGTGACTTTCTCTTGTTCTCGCTTAACATGTGCGAACTTGGCAGTCCGAAAACGATGCATCTATGAAGTATTTCATGAGCTGCATTTCTGCGGAAGAACCTTGATCTGTGTTGTATCGTTATCAGTTATCCATTACGAGTTGGTTCATTAACCCTCAGTTGAGCTTTCCCGTCAAATATTGCTCAAATATTATTATCAAATATTACTCGTCGATAGATAATTATTGTTATTTGCTAAATCGATTGTGTAGTTTATTGAGGACAGCCTTTTCAAAAAAGCCCTTATTTTTTATATAAAAAAAAACAAAATTGAAAAAGTTCTACCATTTAAGTTTGATTCAACATTTGCCCGATTTTTTACCTAGATCAAACCATACTACAGGCTTTCAATTTTCAAATAGGTAGAGACTTAAATAAAAATGTGGGATCTTTAGGAAAATTGACCTTAAATAAGTCAAAAAAATCGATTATGACAAAAAACGAGGTAATATTTTAAAAGGGCAAGGGTAATGGTAACCATGATTGGCTGGACTATTTGTGACGTCGTTGTTATCAACGTAGCACAACATTCAACTCATAACTTTATAAGAGAGGAATAATATAATATGCACCCGTAGATCAAAAGGCTGAAATTGCTCATTAAATCATTTTTACAAATTTGTAACACTGCTCCCACGTTTTTTTGCTAGACTGTTTTAACATGATTAGTTATTTGTGAAGAAGATAAATACACCCCACTGGTTTAACGTTTTAAATTGGCATAGGTTACTAATTCGGTTCTTCATCTCATAGAACATTGATTCATTTTATTCACTTTTCCTATTTACATGCTAAATGAATCACTCTCTTATAAAAGATAAATTGATATTGACGCAAACGTCGAATAAGCTCAAAAGTAATTTTTTTTTCTTCTCTCCCTTATTCGACACTGCGAGGGCCTAGTTATGCTGTGAACAATGCCATCGTTTTCATTCTCACTCCATACAAACATGTGACGCAAAAACACCGTGAGCGCTATAAAATTATACCAATAGAGTAAGTGTTCTATTTCCAACGCGAGTATCAAAAGTAATTAACCTCACGATATTTATGAATAGGGAGCTGGCGAAGATTATAGGGCCTTCCTTAGCCGTGCTTTAAGATTGCGGCTACAAAGCAAGACTATGCTGGGTCCGATTCGCGGTCCGATCTAGAAAACTTTTGTGTTCTGAATTAATTCAAATAAAAAAAATATTAGACAAGATTTTCGAAGATCCGATAATCTATTACGCAGACCAAAGCGTACATTGCGTTGAGTTCATATTCATTTCCTATTATATACTTCAACTTTCGATACAACTACCCTAGAGCTAATATTATGACTAAATTTTACAGCCAACGTCGTGCGTCGTACGTCGACAACTTGTCGTATACCGCCTTTTTGACTGTTGATAGTAACGACCGACCGCTTCTGACGACGACGATGACGGTGCGAGGAAGATGCGTGTCCGATGCTGTTGTTTACTTGTCGCGGAATTTGTTACGCATTTGTCGTTCTAAACTGAGTTAGGAATAATGCGAGAATTTACTGACGCCGGCGCACCGTATGTAAAGTTGGTATCCACCTACTACAAGCACATCGTCACAGCACAGCCAGATAGTCATTTGGAAGTTGGATAATGCGATTCGCAGTAAATTCGTTTGTTTTACGACGATGATGATTGCGTTTTCACAGCTCACACGTCACTGCACTGACGCGGGGTCGATTGGAACGTCATACAGCAACAAGCCATGTTATGTTTCGAGTTGAAGTTTTTCTTGCCTTGGTTATGTGGATATTAAACTTGATGATTCGTTCGTTAAGAGGCGCCGTGGCTTAGTTGGTTAAAGCGCCTGTCTAGTAAACAGGAGATCGTGAGTTCGAATCTCGCCGGAGCCTATGTGAAACGATCTTTTTACAACTCTCATGCAAGAGGTTCAAAATCGCAAGATCGTATTATGATTGATGATCAAGTATCGTTGTAAATATCCATAACTTACACATTTTCATGGATTCCAGATCACTCAACTCAATAATATGGTCATAATGGTTATATCATTTCGCACCAAAATATATCCAATCCATTCAAACACGAATGAATAACTATGAGTCAAATTATTTAATCGTGAGAAGCACAGATTTAAGAATAATTTCGTTGAACTTATAATCGTATTCACCAGCAACCAAGCGAGAGGTCTCTTTTTCCGCAAAATGCAGTTTCAGCCATTATTCTCGCGCTCCTAGCTCTAACGTGCATGCTTGCACCACCAACCACAATATCGCTTTCATCTTCGGAGAAGTGCGGGAGAACCGAAAGAAAAACCGGCAGCCATTATTGTAATTTAACTTTTCGCCTCACAATGCCACATGTTCCGAGACGTTTGCAGAAAAGCTAAGCGGGAAACAGCCTGCTTCCTTTTGCAGAATCCATGCTGGTACCCATTTTTTCTCGTTTAGCACCGGCTCTGACGATATTGGAATCACTTCTTGTTCCAGATCGGTGGCAAAGTTCAGAAAAGCACTTTTCCAGAGACAGACTGCCTCTGCCTATTGTAGGAAAGTGCACTTCGGATGTGGCAGCTGGGGAAGTGGAAAAAGGGGTAACCTAGTTGGACCGTGCTATCAATATAAGTTGGTTACCTTCGGTGTTCGCTGGTTAGGTTAAAGACTGTGGATCGAAACGATATGTACGGCATCCAGTGCTGGTTACAATGGAAGACACAGTCTGCATCCTCCGCAACGTGTGCAAAATTGTCTGCAGTATCAAGTGCGAACATTTTGCACCCGCCATCTGCAGCCCATGTGGTGCTTGTTGAAATTTTTTCATGTTCCGAGGCGCGAAAAACAGGAGGAAACATGATCACCTACTCACGATGCGAGACGGGTTGTACTATGGAGTTATGAATCTTTTTCTGGGATATAGGGATCTTAATTTTACTAAGTATGTATGTTTCTTAGTATTTTCAGCTGAGGTCGTTAAATAATTAAGGTGTACATTTATCGTATAGACTGAATAGAGCATAATTCTGGTCTAAGACGAACAGAAATGGATTGAAATCTATACGAGATCAAAATAATACTGATCCATTACAGTGACTATGGAATTTGAAACGAATGGATGTATTGAAATACTTTTGACTCCACCAAAAAATTAGGTGGTGTATAAACAGTTGTGGAAATTAACGTGAAACTGATACAATCTATCCACGTAAGAAGCGACTCCAGCGTACTACTGCTGGTCTTCTACTGAAAGAATTCAAGATGATTGATGACGGCTCACTGTGCCTGCATGAATGGAATTGACAAGCATTACTTTGATCTCTTTGTTACCATCAACTTAGTTTCCTGTTTCTCAAGCAGTTATTTCCATCATTCCAAGAAATTATTCCTATCAATGTCGGTGCTTCATCCCTGTCGTCCATTGGATTCAGGCTTTTTTTTCAGGTTGTTGTGATATAGCACAAGCATCCGCCTGTAGGAGGGGCTCGAGTAAGAAAGACACCTTCAAATAAAATCGTTTTTAGAGAAAAAAAATTAAACTGTAAAATAATGGTTAAAGCATTAATTTGCAAACATTGTCGTTCACCAACAGTTTATTAATAAAAAAACACAATAAATATATTCAATTATCATATATCGTTAACGATGTTTTGTTTTTGAAAATGAAAATGTTTTTAAATTCAAGAATTTTTTTGGACGGGTGGCTCATACACTGAGCTAAATAAAAATAGCACTACCACGTTTTTGGCTAATATTTTTTGAAATTATGGACAGATGGCGGTAATTTTAGTTCAGAATGTAAGCACATTCACATTGCTATTTAAAAGGCAGAATAATTTTTCCAAGAATTTTCGACTCGAAATAACAGTAACGAGCAAGTATAAACCATGCTTAAATGTTAATGGTCCGCGTTATGGGCCAAACACAATGGATACGTTGGCGTGCGTTTTGACAGTTTTCTCATGGGAAAATTGGCAATAACGCACGCAAACGTATCTATTGTGTTTGGCCCATTAATGTCAATGTTGCGAAACAAAATGTCTCTGAACTGAAATTACCGTCGACTGTTCATGATTTCAGAAAATATTAAAATAAATAGTGGTGGTGCCATTTTTATTTTGCTCAGTGTATATGCCCAGCGTTTTAAATTGGCGGTGTAAAATCACAGCAAGGTCCCCACTTTCTTCAGCATAGAGGTCAAGTGTGATTATACACTGAAGATCCAGATTTCCGAAACCGAATTTTGTTTCTGATAGCATGCGAATGAATCTGAATTATTTGAAACCTATATCGCATTGTTTGATAATTGTGAACACTCACTCAAGTTTAGTTATCCTAAACGTCAAGCCAGTGATCAATTTTCAGGAAATTTCTAAAAAAAATCCATTTGAATTTTGTTTGTTGGGCGTAGAACCACTGCGTTCAGACATTCAGAACTGTGAACAGAAGTTCCTTGGAAAATTGTTCGAAAGGACCATCAGAGTAACTTTTTCTTCCTCTTATTGGGATTACATCTCCCACTGGGACTTGGCCACCTTGCTGCATAGTGTTCATTAAGCACTTCCCCAACTTTGAGGTTTTCAGCAAAGCTTAGATTAGAACCCAGCCTTCCTCAGCTTGTATTGTAGCCACGCACGAAGGCAGAGTAACCGAGAAAAAAGGCCAGTAGGAGCTTTTCAAAGTAATCAGTGAAATCATATCAACTCAATGGACATTATTCAAAACTCGATAAATTTATGAACTACTGTTACCAAAAAAGGAAAAAGTAGAAAAAACGGTATTTAACGGCATCAGATCCGGCAACGAAAGAAGGACAACGAGCAAAAATCCGGATAATGGAACGTGAGAGCTCACGAGTTGCGCTCCTGGCAGAACGTCGGTGTGAGCGTGGCAACACCGAAGATAGTTTCTCACTAGAAATCTCAGGTAGAAAATCTTAGATTCTCACATAAAAAGAATATTTTCCCACTCCAGACATACGGACAATCACTTGTTTTCCGTTGGCATATGAGAACGGAAGCAACGAAACGACTTTGCGGCTTCGGTCTTAAGTCAAAAAAATACACTCTTCTTGTACAGACATTTTGTACACAGTTTCCATCTTCGAATGCCAAAGTACTTTTCACCGCCGTCTTATTGTACTTTTCGAGCACTGGTATAAAACAAAGCACTGAAAACAAGCTGGCTAGCTACCACCCGGAAGTGTACCAGAGTGTGGGAATCCTCTAGCCGTGACTGGTCCTATCAACTAAACCTTCCTTGGGCTCCAACCCCATAATTCCCCTCGGGACTGCCTTCCAGTATTACTTCTGGGGGATAGGTAGTACTTAACGTACTCCTCCCAAAACGAAACACTTTGCGTTGCTTCTGTCCGTTGATCTGATTAACTTCTGAGCCCACTGGCTTCATAGTTCGCGCACTTTTGAGCAGTGACTGTGCCAGTAAGAACACCAAAGCCATGAGTCCTTTAGATCTTCCCATTGTACCATTTAGTACCACGAGCCTTATAGCTCTCAACGTGCTAGCAATCTACTCAGATAGTCCCCGGCGGCGGATCTAACCTAATCCGACCAGGAGTCCTCCGGCGGTGGAAGTTCCCAAGCTATCTGCACAAACGACTCGCACATGGTCATCTACGACCCGCACTTTTCATCTGGTCATCATATTCATAGAACAGCTTAAGTCCTAAGCACTTTTTCATTTCAACGGGTGACCGGACGAGTGCCGAGGTCGATCAAATTATTCCAGGTGGAAATAGCTTCCGATTCAATGGTGCCCCGACGACCAGAAGCCGGTGCAGTTCTAGTTCCTTGAGCCATTCGGCTTCCTGTCTAACCGTTGAGTTATTCAGATCCCGCCTTGATCGCAGACTACGTGGATAATCCCCGGGGTAATTCAGTTATAAACCGTCGGAAAGTTCTCAGGCGTAGGAAGCTCCCCCGTAACAAAAGGCCTGTCTCAACGGTTGACCGGACGAGTGCCGAGGTCTATCCAAAGATTCCGGGTGGAGATAGCTTCAGGTTCATTGGTGCCTAGGCGAGCCGAAGCACGAAACGATCTACTCAACGAGTCCCCGGCGCGGTGGATCTAGCCTCGACAGCCGTTTTTCATGCCCCTTAAGCCATACTTGAGCTGTCAATACTTATGTCGAATTCGTTTTTAAACCTTGGTTAGTGCCAACCGGAGCCTTGAAAAAAAAAAATGTTTTCAGTTCCATCTGTCATTGGATATGTTGGTGTGCGTAGCATCGTGTTTGTTTTGATTCGAAATATATGATCACCAAATGGTTCTTTCACAAATTACGTAACGCTGAAGGGAGAGGGAGGGGGTCAAGCCTAGCGTTATGGTCCATACAAAAATATTAAACCTTCCATACAAAAAGTGTTACGTGGGGGAGGGTGGGGGTCCAAAATCACCAAATTTAGCGTTACGTAATTTTAGAAAGAATCCAAACCGGACTGACAATGTGTGAGTCGTTTGAGTTCGCGCACTGATTTTTGAGGATGACGAAATTTACTTTTAGGCGGATATATGTATCTGATGGTATTCTATAAACCTGTGACATTTTTTCACCAAGAATTCCGTATGAAATTCATCTAGAAGATTCTCTATTCTACAGGAATTCTTCCTAAAATTCCGAATAATATTCCCACAGTTTTTATTCTTCTGAAAATCACTTAGCAGCTTGTAATAAAAATCCTCCAGAATTTGTTAAATGTTTTTTTTTTCGGAAAATCCACGTAACCTTACCTGATAATACTTCATAAGCAGTTTCTCTTGGAGATCGTCCGTAGATTACTTTAAGAAAGTCCTCCTAGAAATCCTTCCGAAATTAGTCCTGGAAATCCTCTAGGAGTTCCATCCTTGTCCTTCAAGAGGCCTACATGGAAAACATTAGAAAGTCTCAACCACAAATTCACCAAGAAAATCCTTTAAAAATCTCCCCTTTAAATTCCCCAGGAGTTCCGAATAATGTTTCCTCGGCTCTGCATGAAATTCGCGAAGTATCTAAGGAAGTATGCTCCGGAAATTCTTTTAGTAATTACCTCTAAAGTTTCTTCAGGAACTCCTCCGGAAGTTTCTTCAGGAATTTGCTCGAAGTTTCCTTCAGGAATTCCTCCGCAAGTTCCATATTCAAATGCTTCCGGAAATTTATTTAGGCATTCCTCGGAATTTCGTTCTGGAGCTTCTCCATAAGTTCGTTCCGGAATTTCCCCCGAAGTTCGTTCAGGATTTCTTTTTCCTCCGGAAGTTTCTTTGGGAAGTCTTTCGGAAGTTCCTTCAGAAATTTCTCCGGGAGTTCGTTCAGGAATTCCTTCAAAAGCTCGTTCAGGATTTCCTTTAGAAGTTCCTTCAGGAATTCCTTAGGGAGTTCCTTGAGGAATTCCTCCGAAAGCTGCTTGAGGAATTCATCCAGAAGTTCCTTCGAGAATTCCCCCCAAAGTTTTTCCAGGAATTCTTCCAAAAGTTCCTTCTGATAGTCTTTCGGAAGTTCCTTCAGGAATTTCTCCAGAATATCCTTAAGAAATTTCTCCAGAAGTTCCTTCGCGAATTCCTCCCTCACGAGGTTTTTTTTTTCAGGAATTCTTCCAGAAGTTCATTTAAGATTTCCTTTAGAAGTTCCTTTAGGAATTCCTTCAGAAGTTTCTTCGGGAAGTCTTTCAGAAGTTTCTTCAGGAAATCCAAAGGGGGTTCCTTGAGGAATTCCTTCGAAAGTTCCTTGAAGAATTCCTTCGAAAGTTCCTTGAGGAATTCCTCCAGAAGTTCCTTCAGGAATTCCTCCGGAAATTCCTTCAGGAACTCTTCCGGAATTGCCTTCTGAAAATCTTTCAAAATTTCTTCTGGAGGTATTCTTGGAGAAACTTCTGGAGGTATTCCTGAAGGAGTTTCCGGAAAAAATCCTCAAGGAACTTCAAGGGGAATTCCTCAAAACTTCCGGAATGGTTCCTGAAGAAACTTCCGGAATGGTTCCTGAAAGAACTTCCAAAGGATTTCCTGAAGAAACATCGGAAGGAAATCCTGAAGGAATTGCTGAAGAAACTTCCGGAGGATTTTCTTAAGGAACTTCGCTGCCGTAATCTGGAAAAGTAACAGCCATTTTACAACATGCATGTTTTTCATTTTTCTGTTAAAGAGCTCAATGAGTGATACGCATTAACACCATTTTTGGAAAATGGCGTATACGTCACTTTTTCAGATTACGGCAGTTCGGGAGTATTTCCTTAAGCATCTTCCGGGGGAATTCCCGAAAGAACTTCCGGAAGAATTCCTGAAAATACTTCCGGAGGAATTAGCGAAAGAACTTTCGGAGGAATTCCTGAAAAAAAAATCCGGAGGACTTACTGAAGAAACTTCTGGAGGAATTCCGAATGGAACTTTCGGAGGAGTTCCTGAAGGAACTTCTGGAGGAGTTCCTGGAAATTTATGGACGAATTCCTGAACAAACTTCCGGAGCGATTCTTGGAAGATTCCTTGGCTTCCGGTGGGATTCCTGAAGAAACATCTGGAGGATTTCCTAAAGGATCTCCCGGAGGAATTTCTGATGGATTCTCCGGACGAATTCCTGAAGGAACTTCAAGGGAATGCTTGGAAGACATTCCGGAAGAAGCTTCAGAAAGTATTCTAGAGGGATTGTCGGGATAAATTATTGCAGGAATTTCCAGATAAATTCCTGGACCAACTTCCAGAGAAAGAGCTCATAATTCAAAATATTCCTAGAAAAATTACTATAAGCATTCATCACGAAGGAATCCTTCGTGAAAAATTATGCAGGAATTCCTGGAAGATTTCACTGAGGAATTCCTAGAAGATATCGCCAAGAAATGCATATAAGAATTTAAGAAATAATTCCTGGTAGAATTACGGGGCCCTCCTTAGCCGTGCGATAAGACGTGCGGCTACAAAGCAAGATCATGCTGAGGGTGGCTGGGTTCGATTCCCGGTGCCGGTCTAGGCAATTTTCGGCTTGGAAATTGTATCGACTTCCCTGGGCATAAAAGTATCATCGTGTTAGCCTCATGATATATGAATGCAAAAATGGTAACTTGGCTTAGAAACCTCGCAGTTAATAATTGTGGAAGTGCTTGATGAACACTAAGCTGCGAGGCGGCTCTGTCCAAGTGTGGGGATGTAATACCAATAATAATAAGAAGAAGAATTACTGCGAATTAATCGCATCTGCACGGCATGAAACCGAGCCATACGTAAACCTATGATCATGGCCTATGTATTCGCCATGCAAAAAATTTGTTACCAGCTTCTAAGTACCACTGAATTGTATCCTTTGGGAACACTTCGCGCTGTTCAGCACATCCATCGTTTTCTTTCATAAACGAACATCCTAAATTGTGGGTGGATACGTCGTCCGAGGAACGTCGAATCTAATCGTAAGTACATGCCCCTTTGAAACGTAAAGGTGGTGGCTTGGTTTATTTTTCCTATTTGTTATAATTCTGCCCCTCACTTCACAAAGCAATTTTAAAAATTTGTATGTAGCCAGGTCATTTAACAGATACCCCACTTTTTCTGCAAAACGACCAGGTGATTTATTGATAGCCCCTTTCCCATACAAATCTGTCGTGAACAAAGCGCCTCGATAACGGCTATAGAGTATAGTTTTTTTTCGCTTGAGCTCGTTTGTTCCGGCGGCGGCCTAAGCGAAGCATGCCAATAAAGTGGGAAGCAAGGCCGTCTTTGGCCTCGCCTCGGTTGGAAATGCATCGAAACCAGTGCTCTAGCAGCCAAAGTGCAATAACAGCATTCTCGATTGCCGGTTTCTCCTCGATTCGTTATGGAGCCAATCCACTTGCTCAAGATGATTTCCCTCGTGTTGACACCATGGCATACGGAGCAAATGACGGGGCCGTTCCCCGGTTCAAGTAGCTTTTGATGGGTAGTCGTGACACGGTGAAGCTCTTGAAGAAGAACATACCGACCGCCTCTTGCATGGAAATGTAATTTAAACTTGGATGTCATTTCTCATCGGCTCAAGACGGCGTACACGTACTTACGCTTTTATCGTAGGCTATATTTCAAATACTCTTTTCGGCGTGTGCATAGTTTAAAATTGGCTGAATGTGGCAATAAAACTGCCAAAGGAAATTATGAAAAAGCGGCAAAACCGTTAATGTTGGGTTTATGTTATAAAATCTGCATGATTAAAAAAGGGCTGGATGAATTTTCTTCTCTTATTTAGCAGCTACGTTCGGTATAGTTTCCGACGGGTGTACATGCTATTTGCTAAAATTACAAGCAACATTGAGTAGGTAAATCGAGAAAAACTAAAACAAAAATCTAAAGAAATTTTATATGAGCAGTGTACAATGCGCATTTTCGCTTACTATGCAGGACAACGTCTGCTGGGACAACTTACTAGATAGGGTGAAATATCCAATAGTGGAAGAACTAGGCACCTTCCAACGCTATTTAATCGCTTGCACTAAATCTATACTTCATTTTGCTTACCTTGAGAGTGAGTTCGAAATCTGTTTAGCTTCATTTTGCATAAAAAGTGGTGAAATTTGCCACAGAATCCAGACTTACTACCTAAAACCAGTCCTTCAATTATTGGTGCATTGTTCTAATAGTTGCGGTATTTTATAACTCGTGTTCCTATAGTTACGAATCCCATTGGTTTTATTCGGGATTCGTAGCTTTGGAACACTACCGCAACTATTGTATATCGTATATTTTCTAAAAAGTATACTAACGCAACTTTAGGAACACCCACGACTATCGAACCATTTGACCTACGTATAATGAAATTATAATAACATGTAATTTTTTGATATATATTTCTTTATTATTTGTTCGCTATAAGAAGCTGCACACAGTGTATTATGCTTTAATATTATTTAATTATTCTTCCCATAACACGGGTGCTCTCCTTAACTCTATTTTAAAGCAACTTTTGAGTAAGGAGAGAAGTATCGAATAAGATAGGAAAATAAATAAAATTAATAAATATGTACCTAGTATCGTCAAACTAGCCAGGATTTACATTGTATTGAAGATGGGATAGTTTACTTTAACACTTTTGAAATACCGCCAACGGGGGTGACAATGGGTCTGGGGGCGAGAATGGGTCATCGCTCTCACCGGCAGTCTGGAGTTCGTAGAGCAAAATCGTTCAAAAAGGTCTCTTATATTTTGGTCTTCTTGCCCTCAGATGTATTCAATCTATACTACAAGCACTCTAAGTAGTTGAAACAGTGACCCATTTTCACATCCATTTGACCCATTGTCACCCCCGACGACGGTACTATAAGAAAAATCTATTATCTTCGGAATTCTTGGGTGCTAGTTGAGTTAATCTAATCACCGTTGTACAAAGTAGGACACCTTCGTAAACAGTTTGCTTGTTCATAAAAGCATCATGCAAGCCCCGAAAAGCTAAAAATATATTAGGTATACATCAAAATCCCAGGAGCTTATACGCCTAGCCTCCGACTATCTTTGTAACGGTTGACTTGCAGGTTTTTGGAGACCTGGAAATCAATCTTCTTGAACAGTATGGTTATCTACACATATAAAAATTCTAATATTTATACGCTACGTAAATATTTGAACACACAATTCGGCACCAACATTTTAAATTGGGGGAAACAATTTTTGTAAACAAGAGCTTCTCGCGTCGCTGCTGGTGGGCTAATTAGAACCCACCCACGCAATCCAACACCACTGATGGAAGCAATGAATCCTCTTCTTTTATTCAATGGCGCTAGATTGAGTGGGTGGGCACAAATTAGCCTACCAGTGACTTGAGAAGCTTTTGTTTACAAAAGCAGTTTCGCCCTTTTAAAATGTTGATGCCGAATGTTCTATCCAATATACATTTGTCGCATCTTATTCTCATAAGAAGATATTCAATCGATTTTCCAAGCTCCATTCCACTGTCGCACTTTCCGGGGGAGGAGGATGGTTATTTTCCGTCGATTGGCATTATTATGCATAAATGAGAAAACTCTGTACTTCCATTAGTGAGCCGCATTGTGCGGGATTGAGTTGACCAAGAGGAATGAACCGGCGTTTGACCTACCAAAATCTGTTTCATATAAGGACTCAGTGTATTCATTTGGATGCGAGAGCGACTCAAGGTTCAGCTTCAATATTGAGATGGGCAACAATATTGATATTTTACCATATAACAAAGTGATAAGAATTTTGCCAGGGGAAATTTCTCAGCTGCGCTCAGTTGCATAAATACCTGTTTCTTCTATGCATATCAGCACACAACCATAACAGATAGGCAATGATGATGGCTATCTGTTTTGTGATATTAGCCCAAGTATGTCAGTTGATATTGAATAAAATGTGAAGTGCTATGCACTGTCCAGCAAAGTTGCCCTAGATTGAGCTTATTAATATGTACTGCCATTGGCTTGATCATGATGTCGATGCCGTGGTCTGCTGAACGATAGAGACAAATAGTGAGACACACTGCCAATATCAGTAATTTGATGAATTTCATCAGAAACAAACAATGACTAGCTGGTCTTCAACACAATATCTGTTCATTAGTGCACATTCTGTTGGTAATTTGCCGACATATCATATAATACATGTTGTCCTAAAATCGAAGTGTGAATTTTAGTATTTTGGTATGCATGGTTGTTCAAGTGTTGTTTATTAGGTCTTACACAGCGAAATCTATAGTTTCCAAAACCTTTTTCTGGGAAATGTTGTTTAAATAAACAAAATTCATAAAAAAAACAAAGTCTTAAACTAATAAAAAAATACATATTGCCAAATTGTTTAATACTACTGAAAATCGTAGTTCAGCTTGTGTCTCTCCATGGGAAACGATTCTTTTTCGGCATCTCCCTCGACTTGAGTTGGCTACTTCAATTTTCTAACGACCGCAATCCGATAAAATGCCGTTCCGTGTAGCACCGCGTTTGATTTACGGATGGATGCTCTCGCGCACAACGAATGAAATCAAATCCAAACGAAAATTTTCTCATTAATCATAATTTTTAGGAAGATAATGGCGTGCTGGTTCTGATGTAATCAGTGTTGGGAAAGAGTTCAGATCCCGTCACGGGTCATATCACGGGAAGGGTGGTTTGTGATGGGACTGTGATCCGAAGGGATTGTATACGATTGTTTTAGGGATAGCTTCATAAATTATAATGATTGATTCGATTTTCTAGGCACAACGCTGATGGAAGGGTATGACTTTAAATTTACATATTGTTTGCATAAATGAAAAAATGTGTAATAATTTGAATATGAATTACAACAGAAATGAGATTCAGTTAGCCATCACTCTAAGTAGGGTATTGGCATGTATTACCGGCAGCATATTGCGCTTCGGCATACCCCACAAAAGCCGCAAATGTACCTTTAAGATCAATGGCAACTAGCTGCATCGTAGATGATTCTACTAACAGAGAATATCATCCGTAATAATTTTGAAACAAAAACTTACATTTTATTTGTTGGTTTGCTTGAAAACAGGCGTAAGGCTCAAGGAGGAATGGTTCAGAATCCAAACATGGTCCACAAATGTTTGTTTTGGTTTACATACGTGTTTTGGATGACATCATCGTAACAAAAAAAAACTTTATAATAAGATGATTTCGATTTTACAATGTACATATCAGAAAGAATCGTGGCTCTGTATACTGCCGCCAACCGCAAGTCGAGCACATCTGTATATGGAGGCCCATATACAGATGTGCTCGACTTGCGGTTAGCGGCAGTATAGTGTTATATAAGCCAGAGCCTACCTAAAAACCTACCTTAACGAACAAAGAAAAAATGGAACGAAAAACAGTTGATTCCTCTGTATCCTAGACATAACCGTTGATTCCTCTGCATTCTATCAATATATCGTGCGTACGATAGACGATTGTAGCTTGTATGCATGTTGCTAGCCAATGCGAAGCAACGCTTGAAATATGGAGTGCGACTGTTTCGGTATTTCCGAAAGTAGGACTGCTTATAATTTTTTAGCTTACAGAGATGTCCAAAGAGGTTTCAGCGGAAATTGCTTGAGTGGAGATCAACAAATAGCCGGGTTTCATGATTGAATATGCTGATCGTATCATTCAGATCACAAACAGAATCCAGAAATCGCCGATCTATCAAGAGATTGTTCAAACAGCAGCGGCAGAACCATCCTAATGCCGTAATCGGTATCGATATCGATATCGGCAACATTTATTTATTTATCATCAGACTAAGGCCGGAGTGGCCTGTGCTGCACATAAAAGACTTCTCTATTCAGCTCGGTTCATGGCTGCACTTCGCCAACCACGCAGTCTGCGGAGGGTCCGCAAGTCGTCCTCCACCTGATCGATTCACCTTGCCCGCTGTGCACCTCGCCTTCTTGTTCCCGTCGGATCGTTGTCGAGAACCATTTTCACCGGATTACTGTCCGACATTCTGGCTACGTGCCCGGCCCACCGCAGTCTTCCGATTTTCGCGGTGTGAACGATGGATGGTTCTCCCCACAAGTGATGCAACTCGTGGATCATTCACCTCCTCCACGTACCGTCCGCCATCTGCAACCCACCATAGATACGTACGCTATAGTACGCAACACTTTCCTTTCGAAAACTCCCAGTGCGCGTTGGTCCTCCACGAGCATCGTCCAGGTCTCGTGTCCGTAGAGAACTACCGGTCTTATAAGCGTTTTGTAGATAGTCAGTTTGGTACGGCGGCGAACTCTATTCGATCGGAGCGTCTTGCGGAGTCCAAAGTACGTACGATTTCCAGCCACTATGCGTCTCCGAATTTCTCTGCTGATATCGTTATCGGCGGTCACCAGTGAGCCCAAGTACACGAATTCCTCAACCACCTCGATTTCGTCACCACCGATAGAAACTCGTGGTGGGTGGCTCACATTGACCTCTCTTGAGCCTCTTCCTATCATGTACTTCGTCTTCGACGTGTTGATGACTAGTCCAATCCGTTTAGCTTCGCTTTTCAGTCTGATGTAGGCTTCCTCCATCCTCTCAAAGTTACGTGCCATGATATCAATGTCGTCGGCGAAACCAAATAACTGGACGGACTTCGTGAAAATCGTACCACTCGTGTCAATCCCTGCCCTTCGTATTACTCCCTCCAAAGCGATGTTGAATAGCAGACACGAAAGACCATCACCTTGCCGTAACCCTCTACGGGTTTCGAAGGGACTCGAGAATGCCTCTGAAACTCGAACTACGCACATCACCCGATCCATCGTCGCCTTGATCAACCGTATCAGTTTATCCGGAAATCCGTTTTCGTGCATTAGCTGCCATAGCTGGTCCCGATCGATTGTATCATATGCGACTTTGAAGTCGATAAATAGATGATGTGTGGGCACGTTGTATTCGCGGCATTTCTGCAATACCTGACGTATGGCGAACACCTGGTCTGTGGTAGAGCGTTCATCCATAAATCCCGCCTGGTACTGCCCCACGAACTCTCTTGCAATTGGTGTTAGTCGATGGCATAAAATTTGGGAGAGTACCTTGTAGGCGGCGTTCAGCAATGTGATTGCGCGGTAGTTGCTACAATCCAGCTTATCGCCCTTTTGTAGATGGGACACGACACCTTCCATCCACTCCTGCGGCAGAACCTCATCCTCCCAAACCTTGGTAATCACCCAGTGCAGCGCTCTAGCCAGTGCTTCACCACCGTGTTTAAACAGCTCTCCTGGTAGTTGGTCAACTCCAGGGGCTTTGTTGTTTTTCAGCCGGCCGATCTCCTCCTGGATTTCCTGGAGATTCGGAGCCGGAAGTCGCGTGTCCTGCGCGCGTGCTCCTAGGTTCATTACCATACCGCCACCGTTGTCTGCCATATCGCCATTCAGGTGCTCTTCGTAGTGCTGCCGCCACCTTTGGATCACCTCACGCTCGTTCGTAAGAAGGTTCCCGTTTATGTCCTTACACATATCGGGCTGTGGCACGTGGCCCTTACGTGAACGATTCAACTTCTCATAGAACTTTCGTGCGTTATTAGCGCGGTACAGTTCCTCCGTCTCTTCACGGTCTCGATCTTCCTGCTGGCGCTTTTCCTCCGGAAAATCGAGTTTTGTCTGTTTCACGCCCGTGTATCGTGCCTCGTTCGCCCTCGTGCGGTGTTGCAGCAATCTTGCCCATGCTGCATTCTTCTCCTCAACTAACTGCTCGCATTCGCCGTCATACCAGTCGTTTCTCTGATCCGGAGCCACCGTGCCTAGTGCAGCGGTTGCGGTGCTTCCAATGGCGGATCGAATATCTCTCCAGCCATCTTCAAGAGATGCTGCGCCTAGCTGCTCTTCCGTTGGGAGTGCCACTTCCAGCTGCTGCGCGTAGTCTTGGGCTAGTCTACCGTCTTGTAGCCGCCCAATGTTAAGCCGCGGCGGACGACTCCGACGCGTGTTGATCACCGTCGAGAGTTTTGAGCGCAAACATACCGCGACGAGGTAGTGGTCGGATTCAATATTCGCACTGCGGTAAGTGCGTACGTTCGTGATGTCGGAGAAGAATTTACCGTCGATTAGAACGTAGTCGATTTGGTTTTCCGTTACTTGATTAGGTGATTTCCATGTGGCCTTGTGGATATTCTTACGGGGAAGAAAGTGCTTCGGACTACCATTCCGCGGGAGGCTGCAAAGTTTATGCATCGTTGGCCGTTGTCGTTCGATACGGTATGCAGACTATCCGGTCCGATGACCGGTCTATACATTTCCTCCTTCCTACCTGAGCGTTCATGTCACCGATGACGATTTTGACGTCCCGCAGTGGGCATCCATCGTATGTCTGCTCCAGCTGCGCATAGAACGCTTCTTTCTCGTCGTCGGATCTCCCTTCGTGTGGGCAGTGCACGTTGATGATGCTATAGTTGAAGAAACGGCCTTTTATCCTCAGCTTGCACATCCTTGCGTTGATTGGCTGCCACCCAATCACGCGTTGGCGCATCTTTCCCAGCACTATGAAGCCCGTTCCCAGCTCGTTGGTGGTGCCACAGCTTTGGTAGAAGGTAGCCGCTCGATGCCCGCTTTTCCACACTTTCTGCCCTGTCCAGCAGATTTCCTGCAGCGCTACGACTTCGAAGTTGCGAGGATGTAATTCATCGTAGATTATCCTGTCGCCATCTGCGAAGCCTAGCGACTTGCAGTTCCATGTTCCAAGCTTCCAATCGTGATCCTTTATTCGTCGCCTAGGTCGTTGCCGATTGTATCGAGTCGTATTATCTTCTATGTCGTTCGTAATAGTTGTTTTTAAAGGCGGCTTATTGGGCCTGCGCAAACCTCCTGTCTCGTCGGAGGGCCGTCGTGTCAGGGCTGTTTAGCGTCCCACCTAACACCAGGACTTGGGCTTGTGCGCTTTGAGAGGCACACGGTCGCTTTGGCGGAGCCTACTTGCGGATACATGCAGCTTTTTATAGAGGTTTAACAGGGCCCACTGTCAAACCCCACCACATCCTAGGCAGGCGCCACAACTCGCAGATGGCCTGGGGAGGGATCGTCAAGCCCTTGGACATAGTCCCTGCTGCCCCTATCGGCAACAACTACACCTGTATTCAGAATAATAGCAGCGGAAGCCGTTTTTCATACAAAATGGTCAACTTTCAACTTATCTGTAGTTCACTGCCAAAATTTCAGCTCAATCGGTCATCGGGGTACAAAGTTACAGCTGGTCAAAGTTGACCATTTTGTATGAAAAACGGCTTCCGCTGCTATTATTCTGAACACAGGTGTATCTGCTCCACTGCTTCCGAAACGCAGCAAACTGTTAACGTCTTATCACCAGCGCCAAACCGAGAATCCTGTTTGCTAGTGTTCTTTATGCAGTTTATCTGTGTCAAACCATTCTTGCTAATCTTTTCTAAAGGATTGAAGGACAGACGTTGATAGCAATATTCAAATTAATTCATGGAAAAAATGTTACTTAGGTTCTTTTGAAAAGGTAAGCGAGCATTGAAACACAATGCATCGTATAGTGCATTCTCGGATCGTGGGAGCTGCTAACATAAATCTTGAAGCTACCAACCTCGGATCGTGTTCACCGCATTTCGAGCTGGAAGAAGAAGAAAAGCACAGTCGTTTTGGGTTTGGCAAGATGCCATGGATTCGATGGAGTCAATGTGCTGTTGAATAAATTTCAGATCGCTTTTCCGGTTACATCCGCCAACTGGAGTAGAATTGTCGAATAGGCAATAGTACACCGTCTCCTCTAGCCTTTTACTACTAAGCGTATTTCGACCAGCTCTGTGCACCGTTAATGATCCACCAACAAGTTGTGTAAAAGGATACAATTATCAATCATCAAGTCTCGGGTCCCCACGATAAAGTCGTATGTCGCATCCGAAGCTGCTACAAAAGGAGTCGATCTTAGTGCGAACATCAAGGTGGATCACCTCAACTTGAATCCGTAGCGCTGCAGTAGTATCCCTAATTTAAGGGCAGAGGAGTAGGCCGAGTGGCATAGAGAAGGTGCAAAATAAAAGACACAGAAGAAAGGAATGGCCAAGTAAAGTTGTTGAACAAAAGGCACAAAAAAATGCCCCAAAGAGAAAAATCCTATTTGGATTTGGATTGGATTTGGATTAGCATTGGATTTGGATTGGATTTGATTTGGATTGGATATGGATTGGATTTGGATTGGATGTGGATTGGATTTGGATTGTATTTGGATTGGATTTGGACTGGTTTTGGATTATATTTGGATTGAATTTGGATTAGATTGGGATTGAAATTGGATTAGATTTGAATTGGTTGGATTGGTTTGGATTGGTTTGGATTGGATGTGGATTGGTTTGGATTGGATTTGAATTGGTTTGGATTGGTTTGGATTGGATGTGGATTGGTTTGGATTGGTTTGTATTGGTTTGGATTGGTTTGGATTGGTTTGGATTGATTTGGATTGGTTTGGATTGGTTTGGATTGGTTTGGATTGGTTTGGATTGAATTTGGATTGGTTTGGATTGAATTTGGATTGGTTTGGATTGGTTTTGAATTGGTTTGGATTGGTTTGGATTGGTTTGGATTGGTTTGGATTGGTTTGGATTGGTTTGGATTGGTTTGGATTGGTTTGGATTGGTTTGGATTGGTTTGGATTGGTTTGGATTGGTTTGGATTGGTTTGGATTGGTTTGGATTGGTTTGGATTGATTTGGATTGGTTTGGATTGGTTTGGATTGGTTTGGATTGGTTTGGATTGGTTTGGATTGGTTTGGATTTGGATTGTATTTGGAGTTGATTTGGATTGGTTTGGTTTGGATTGTATTTGGATTGGTTTGGATTGGTTTGGATTGGTTTGGATTGGATATGGATTGCGTTTGGATTTGGATTGTATTTGGAATTGATTTGGATTGGTTATGGATTGGTTTGGATAGGTTTTGGTTTGGATTGGATGTGGATTGGTTTGGATTGTATTTGGATTGGTTTGGATTGGTTTGGATTGGATGTGGATTGGTTTGGATTGGTTTGTATTGGTTTGGATTGGTTTGGTTTGGATTGGTTGGATTGGATTGGTTTGGATTGGTTTGGATTGGTTTGGATTGGTTTGGATTGGATTTGGATTGGTTTGGATTGGTTTGGATTGGTTTGGATTGGTTTGGATTGGTTTGGATTGGTTTGGATTGGTTTGGATTGGTTTGGATTGGTTTGGATTGGTTGGATAGGATTTGGATTGGTTTGGATTGGTTTGGTTGGATTGTATTTGGATTGGTTGGATTGGTTTGGTTTGGATTGTATTTGGATTGGTTTGGATTGGTTTGGATTGGATATGGATTGGTTTGGATGGGTTTTGGATTTGGATTGATTTGGATTGGTTTGGATTGGTTTGGATTGGATTTGGATTGGATCTGGATTGGATTTGGATTGGATTTGGATTGGATTGGAGTTAGATTGGATTTGGATTGGATTGGAGTTAGATTGGATTTGGATTGGATTTGGATTGGATTTGGATTGGATTTGGATTGGATTGGAGTTAGATTGGATTTGGATTGGATCTGGAGTTAGATTGGATTTGGATTGGATTTGGATTAGATTTGGATTGGATTGGATTGGATTTGGATTGGATTTGGATTGGATTTGGATTGTATTTGGATTGGATTTGGATTTTGATTGGATTTGGATTAGATTTGGTTTGCATATGGATTGGATTTGGATTGGATGTGGAATGGATTTGGATTGGATTTGGATTGGATTTGTATTGGATTTGGATTGGATTTGGATTAGATTTGGTTTGGATTAGGATTGGATTCGGATTGGATCACGACAGAGACGTGTATCGTTTGCTAAATGTACTCTAGAGAAGCCCTGCTACATTATTTGTTTTTTAGTAATGAATATAATCATCTGTTTTAAAATTATTTAACAAATTTAGCATAACTTTTATCATAACTAGACAGTCAATTAGATATAGAATGTTGCTACATTGCGATGCCTGCTAAATTTTTGCACAAAGGAATCGTTACTCGACTCGACTTCGACTTAGGACAAGAGGAATTCGAGTCTTTCAACTGTCTGCAAGGTAACATTAATTATGTTTTGTTTCTGATACTGCTGTTGGTAGCGGGGATAAAATACGATGAATCCTTAATTACCACAACTTATTGCCCTAGCTAGAAAAATGGATTAAGCTTGGGCTCTGTTTGCTAGAACTTACATCGTAACACACTACGTCAAAGTGATCTACCGTGTTACGGGAAAAATATAATTTTATGTTTTTTTAAGCAGACCTCAGACTAGAGATATATTGACAATACTTTTCTCATCAAACCTTTCATCAAACTTTTCTTCAATATTTTCACTGATTAGCCGGCGTGGCCGTAGCTGAAGAAAAATTCAAATTTTTCTTGAACTACTACGAATCAAATAGCGGTAGCCACAAAACACGCACACAGTCAACCGTCGTCGACTCCTGTGGGCTGTAGGATATTCGGATGATGAAACAGGATATTTATATCACTCGGATAGGGATTTCACTAGGCTTTATTTCACTTCACACAGCCTGTCACAAACCACCCACTCGCTCTCGGTGTCGGAAACTAACTGCCTCCTCATCATCTATATCAGTGTCTACTTTGATCTCTCTGATACTATTAGGGCAAGACCCTACAACCCCCCTTAACCTTTATTTGCTTAATATGGGATAAAATCTTTAGATCTACTTGGTTCTACTCTAGTACGTTTATCGCGATTTGCTTGATTTTCCTCTGTTTTCTTCTCCGCTGACGCAATCTTTTTTAAATGAGCTACGTTACGCCTATATTCCTTCCCTGATTCAACGGATTCAACTGTTACATCCCCTCCTACTTTCCTTATGACCTTGAACTCTTCTGCTGAGAAATCTGTATCCAACTTGTTATTCTTCTTCATCCTTTTCATTATTACTCTGTCACCAGTTTGGATGTCACTTTCCTTCGCCTTTCGTTTTGAATCCGCATACACCTTCCCTTTCTCTTTGGCCACTGCATCTCGATCTCGTACTTCCTCATCATTCAAAATTTCTGCTTCAATTCTTGGTAATTTACTACGAATTTTTCTGCCGAACATCAATTCCGCGGGTGATTTACCAGTTGTACTATGAATTGTTGCATGATAGGTCAGCAAATATTGCCGAAGTTCCGATTTCCAATCTTTGCCCAACTCCTGCGCAATTTTCAATCTTTTCAAAATAGATCTATTCTGCCGCTCAACTTCGCCATTCATTGCAGGCCAGAAAGGAATAGTATTCACCAAAGTAATACCATTATTTTCACAGAATTTGCGAAACTCTTCACATTTGGAACTGAATTGCGGACCATTATCGACTCGTAATGTTTTTGGTATTCCAAACCGACTAAAAATAGTAGCAAGCTCTTTTATGGTATCCGTAGCTGTTATCATCTCCATAACACAAACTTCGGTGAAACGGCTATAATAATCGATTACAACAAGTAAATATTGCCCTTCTGGTAATGGCCCAAGGAAATCTGCTGCAATATCTTTCCACGGTTGCTCTGGAAGTGCTCGGCGCACCATTGGTTCTGGAGCATTTGGCGCCGATACCAAAGTACACCCTTTACATTGTTTGACGTATTTCTCCACATCCTGGTCCATTCGTGGCCACCAAACGTTTGTTCTTAGATGACTCTTCCCCTGGATGTCCTTCGTGAGCTAGCTGTAATACTCATTTTATTTACAGTAGGAGTAGTTACATTTACTAACTACGGTTTCACACTTGATCAATTCTTCAATTAGAATGTTTCGTATATTATTCCATAGAATGCCATATCTAATAAACCTTCAATAATCTTTATTATCATCCAAATAATAAATTCGCCATACCCCAACTTCTTGCTTTTTTTCATTCAGTTGATGACACACAGCAATCCTCAAATCACTTACCTTTCCCCTCAGTACCAGTAAAACAATCAACACAACGAAATAAATTTCATAAATGAATACCGTTACCTTTTTTTTTTAACTCACCTAACGGTCTTACATGCAAACACATACAAACATAAACCTTTTATCTCAGGTCCCGCTGTTTCTCAATGAAACGTGTACGTATTTGCCTAGCTGGGCTAGAGTTCTCTCACACGCAAAAATTCGTGCACCATATTGAACGTACCAGCTTCTCAACATGTGGTTAGAGCAGCTTCGGTACGTATATGCCATCACCGCGACCGTCCTGCTATTTTCCCAATCACTCACTCTCCCTAGAACCGTCATCGTCATGGTATCTCACTAACAAACAGAATAAAGATTATCGCACGCACCCCGCGCGCTTGTAACTGTCGCGTATTATGCAACGTACACACCAGTCAAGCAGTTCGATGAACATTGACACCGCCCCCAAGAAAACGCTTCGGTTGCTGCTTTGTTCGAACGTGCGTGAAGTTGTTTGAACAACCATTTGACAGTTGGCAGCTCGGTTGGAAAAAATTAAAACGGTTTGATTTGTGCCAAAAGTGGGGTCATGGAACCAAACATTGTCACATGGATGCTAAATGCATGATTTGTGGTGGAACCTCTCACGCCAAGGATGCATGTCCTGTGAGTGAAGATTCCAATAAATTTAAGTGCGCAAACTGTGGGGGCAATCATAAATCCAATTTCTGGGAATGCCCTTCACGCAAAAAAGTTTTGAATTCCCGTGCAAAATTGATGACGGGAAATTCCAATCGGATCCCAGATTCGACGGGTAGAAATTTTTCAAACGCTCAAATTTCGAAACCGGTTACCGGTCGACCAATTCATACCCACCACAATTCACAAACAAATTTTGCCGCTCGTCAACGGGTAGCAAGCACTTCAGTAAATTCCAATTTTTCCAATGTACCTGCGTATGCAAACATCGCTGCTGGTAGACAAAATTTCTCTTCCCAAAATGAGGTTTATACCCATGTCCCAACGGAAAATAATGGTTGCCGATTCAGGTAGCATGACTGCTTCCGATTTTGATTTTTTAACTGAACAATTCGGCACCAACATTTCAAAAGGGCGAAACTGCTTTTGTAAACAAGAGCTTCTCACGTCTCTGGTGGGCTTATTTGTGCTCACCCACGCAATCCAGCACCATTAAATGAAAGAAGAGGATTCGATGCTTCCATCAGTGGTGTTGGATTGCGTGGGTGGGCTCAAATTAACTCACCAGTGACGTGAGAAGCTTTTGTTTACAAAAGCAGTTACGCCCTTTTGAAATGTTGGTGCCGAATTGCATTACATGATTGATGCAATGTTCAAAGCAAATACCATACCAGGTTCAGGTTGGTATAAAGTACACACAAAAAAATGTTATCGGACTCCGTTTTAATGGATCTAAATAATTGTGTGAAAGTTCTAAATTGGAATGCCCGCTCTCTAAAGGGTAAGGAAGATGAATTATTCAACTTCCTAACAGTTCATAATGAGCATATTGCCATTATAACAGAAACTTATTTAAAGCCCGGACTCTCCATTGAAAGAGATCCAAATTATTTTATCTACAGAAATGATCGTCTTGACAGCGCCTGTGTGGTGGGGTCGCCATTGTCATTAATAGACGTATCAAACATAAATTATTTTCTTCGTTTGAAACCAAAGTTTTTGAAACCTTGGGAGTTTCTGTTGAAACAAATTTTGGTCAATTTTCCTTTATTGCAGCCTATTTGCCTTTTCAATGCAATGGGCAGCAAAAGAATTTGTTGAAAGCTGATCTTCAAATTCTGACTCGCAACAAATCAAAATTCTTCGTAATTGGTGACTTCAATGCCAAACACCGTTCATGGAATAATGCTCAAAGCAATTCCAACGGCAACATTTTATTTGAAGATTGTTCTGCTGGATATTATACTATTCAATATCCCAATGGCCCTACTTGTTTTTCTTCCAGTCGAAATCCTTCTACAATTGATTTAGTCTTAACGGATTCAAGTCACCTGTGTGGCCAATTGGTAACTCATGCTGACTTTGACTCTGATCACCTTCCTGTGACATTTGAAATCTCACAAGAAGCCATTTACAATCCAATCAGCTCTACTTTTAATTATCATAGAGCTGATTGGGATTTATATAAAACATATATCGATAGGAATTTTGATGTTAATATTCCTTTGGATACCAAAAGTGATATTGACAATGCGCTCGTATCTTTGACAAATTTAATTGTCGAAGCCAGAGGCATTGCAATTCCTAAATGTGAAATTAAATTCAACTCCATTATTATTGACGACGGTCTTCAGCTACTGATCCGTCTTAAAAATGTGGGAAGAAGGCAATACCAAAGAACTCGCGATCCCGCGTTGAAAGTTATTTGGCGAGATTTGCAAAATGAAATTAAAAAACGTTTCGCTATTCTGAGAAATACCAACTTTGAGAATAATGTCTCGAAGTTGGATCCCAGTTCGAAACCCTTTTGGAAATTAACGAAAATTCTTAAAAAACCTCAAAAGCCAATTCCAGCGCTTAAAGAGGGAAATAAAATTTTATTAACAAATGGCGAAAAGGCTCAACAACTTGCTCAGCAGTTCGAGAGTGCCCATAATTTTAGTCTAGGTCTCACTAGTCCAATTGAGGATCAGGTTACACGAAGCTTCGAAGACATTCTCAACCAAGATAATGTTTTTGACCCTTCGTTGGGAACTAATTTGGATGAAGTGAGATCTATTACTAGAAAATTTAAAAATATGAAAGCTCCGGGTGATGATGGTATTTTCTACATACTTAAAAAGCTTCCTGAGAGCTCTTTATCCTTTTTGATTAATTTATTTAACAAATGTTTTTAATTGGCATACTTCCCAGATAAATGGAAAAATGCCAAAGTTGTTCCAATTTTGAAGCCGGACAAAAATCGAGCTGAGGCTTCTAGTTATCGCCCAATCAGTTTGCTTTCTTCAATAAGCAAACTGTTTGAAAAGATTATTTTAAATAGAATGATGGTTCATATTAATGACAATTCTATTTTTGCTGATGAGCAATTTGGTTTTCGCCATGGGCATTCAACCACTCATCAGTTATTAAGAGTTACGAACTTAATCCGGCTCAACAAATCTGAAGGATATTCGACTGGAGTTGCTCTTCTTGATATAGAGAAAGCATTTAACAGTGTTTGGCTTGAAGGTTTGATTGTAAAATTGATGAATTTGAATTTTCCTCTGTACATTATTAAACTGATCCAAAATTATTTATCAGATCGCTCACCGCAGGTAAACTATCAGAATTCTAAATCTGGTAGATTACCTGTAAGGGCTGGTGTCCCCCAAGGCAGCATACTGGGGCCCATTTTGTATAACATTTTTACTTCTGACTTACCTGATTTACCACCAGGGTGTCAAAAATCTTTGTTTGCAGATGACACAGGTCTCTCAGCCAAAGGGGGTAGCCTTCGTGGGATTTGGAGTAGATTGCAAAAAGTTTGGATATTTTCTCCACTTACTTGAAAAATGGAAAACTTTCCCGAATGCTTCCAAAACTCAGCTTATAATTTTCCCACATAAGCCGAGAGCTTCTTATTTGAAACCTTCTAGCAGACATATTGTCACTATGAATGGGGTTCCAACTAATTGGTCTAGCGAAGCTAAATATTTAGGACTTCTGATAGATCAAAAATTAACTTTTAAAAATCACATTGAAGGCCTTCAAGCCAAATGTAACAAATATATTAAGTGTCTATATCCACTTATAAACAGAAAATCAAAACTTTTTCTTAAGAACAAACTTTTGATTTACAAACAAATTTTTAGACCTGCCATGTTGTATGCTGTGCCAATATGGACTAGTTGCTGCAATACCAGAAAGAAGGCACTTCAGAGGATTCAAAATAAAATTCTGAAAATGATTCTGAAGCCTTCGTGGTATAGTACCAATGAACTTTTTTAAAATGTCTAATATTGAGACATTGCAACAAATGTCCAACAAAATAATTTCCAATTTTAGACAAAAATCGTTGCAATCTTCTATTGCAACGATTAACTCCTTGTACCTTTAGTATAAAATAGGTTAAGATTAGTTTAAGTTGAAAACATTGTAATTCCTACATGGTTCAATTCAATAGCAAATAAGGATGATAGTGTTAAGAAGATACGGAACACCTAGTCTAAAAGATGAATGCATGTATTAGATAATTAGCAAATAAAATTAGTTAAAAAAAAAAGCGCCGCGGTAGTATCCCTGATGAAAGGGCAGAGGAGTAGACCGAGTGGCATAGAGAAGGTGCAAAATAAAAGACACAGAAGAAAAGAGTGACAAAGAAAAGGTGTTGAATAAAAGGCACAAAAAAAATAAAATAATGAAGAACGAATGCCCTGAAATGGTCCCCTAAAGAAAAAAAGGTGCAAAAATGCCACAATGAGAAAAATAAGGCATAAAAAGGAATAATTAAAAACGAAAAAAACGATGAAGAATTCTCGATTAACTTTTCAAAGGGACATAAGTAACATTTTTTCATGAATTAATTTGAATACAGCAATCAATAGCTTTCATGTTGTTCTGTTGATAGCGCTATTCAAATTAATTCATGAAAAAAATGTTACTTAGGTCCTTTTGAAAAGTTAAGCGAGAATTTTATCATCTTTGGTAAGCTTCCTGACGAGAAGGCAGACAACTAGGTAAGATGAAGAAAAATTTGGATTGCATTTGGAATGGATTAATATTTGATTTGGATTTGGATTGGATTTGGATTAGATTTGGATTGGATTTGGATTTGGATTCGATTTGTATTGGATTGGATTGGATTAGATTTGGATTGGATTGGAAAAAAAATTATTTTGAGCTTTTTAGTGGAATGTCTTCACTTGTCATAATACGAGCTTGTATAATCCCATTGGATATGAATTGGATTTGGATTGAAATTGGATTAGGATTGGATTTGAATGCGAACGTCTCTGGTAGACTCCCTGAAAAAAAGAGCTGCAAAGATGCCACAATGAGAAAAATAAGGCAAAAAAGGGGGAAACCGATGAAGAATGCTAACATCTTTAGTAAGCTCTCTGACGAGAAGGCAGATAACTAGGTTAGATAAAAAAAAGTCAAAAAGATGGCACTGTAAAAATAATATTAATTTGGCCTGAATTTAGATTTAATTTGGATTGGTTTGAATTTGGACTGGATTTGGATTGGATTTGGATTGGATTTGGATTGGATTTAGATTGGATTTGGATTGGATTTGGATTGGATTTGGATTTGGATTGGATTTAAATTGGATTTGGTTAGAATTTAAATTGGATTTGGTTAGGATTGGATTTGAATTTGATTTGGATTAAATTTGGGTTGGATTCGGATTTGGATTGGATTTGGATTTGAATTTGATTTGGATTAGATTTGCGTTGGATTTGGATTTGGATTGGATTTGGATTGGATTTGGATTGGATTTGGATTGGATTTGGATTGGATTTGGATTGGATTTGGATTGGATTTGGATTTAGATTGGATTTGGATTGGATTTGGATTGGATTTGGATTGGATTTGGATTGGATTTGGATTGGATTTGAATTGGATTCAGATTTTGATTTGGATTGGATTTGGATTGGATTTGGATTGGATTTGGATTGGATTTGGATTGGATTTGGATTGGATTTGGATTGGATTTGGATTGGATTTGGATTGGATTTGGATTGGATTTGGGTTGGATTTGGATTGGATTTGGATTGGATTTGGATTGGATTTGGATTTGGATTGGATTTGGATTGGATTTGGATTGGATTTGGATTGGATTTGGATTGGATTTGGATTGGATTTGGTTAGGATTGGATTTGGATTTGATTTGTATTATATTTCGTTTAGATTTTGATTTGGATTGGATTTGGATTGGATTTGGGTTGGATTTGGATTGGATTTGGATTGGATTGGATTTGGATTGGATTTGGATTGGATTGGATTTGGATTGGATTGGCTTTAGATTGGCTTTGTAATGGATTTGGAATTGATTTGGAATTGGAATGGATTTGGATTGGATTTGAATTTGATTTGGATTGGATTTGGATTGGATTTAATTAGATTTGGATTGGATTTGGATTGGGTTTGGATTGTATTTGGATTGTATTTGGCTTGAATTTGTATTGGACTCGGATTGGAATCGGATTAGATTTGAATTGGATTTGAATTTGATTTGGATTGGATTTGGAATGGATTTGCATTAGATTTGGATTTGATTTGGATTGGATTTGGATTAGATTTGGATTGGATTTGGATTATATTTTGATTGGATTGGATTTGAATTGGATTGGGATTGGATTTTCTCGACTTCCCTGGGCATAAAAGTATCATCGTGTTAGCCTCATGATATACGAATGCAAAAATGGTAACTTGGTCTAGAAACCTCGCAGTTAATAACTGTGGAAGTGCTTAATGAAAACTAAGCGTCGAGGCGGCAATGTCCCTGTGGGGTATGTAATACCAATAAGAAGAAGAAGAGTGACAATAGTATTTTCTACATTACTAATCAAATAACTTGTTGAGAGTTCTTCTTTCTTTTTGGTTTATTTATTTAACAAATGCTTCCAATTGGCATACTTTCAAGATAAATGGAAAAACGCCAAAGTTGTTCCAATTTCAAAGCCGGGCAAACATTCAGCTGAGACTTCTAGTTATCGCTCGACCAGGTTACTCTTCTTGATATAGAGAGAGCATTTCACAGTGTTTGGCATGAAGTTTTGATTGTAAAATCAACGAATTTTAATTTTGCTCTGTACATCATCAAACTTATTCAAAATTATTTATCAGACCGCTCACTGCAGAATTTGAATCTGATAGGTTCTCTGTAAGCAATTTTGTTCCAAGGTAGAATACTGGGGCCCATATATGTAGTATAAGATTTTTATTTCTGACTTACAAGCGCCAAAATACATAATAATTACATGTATCCCATTTTTCTGTTGAAGAGCCCGATGAGTAAGTATTACTTGTTAACATACATATTGGTAAATGTCGTATATGTCACTTTTTCAGATTACAGCAGTTCAAAACTCATAGGCCGAAAGTTTCTTATTTGAAACCTTCTAGCAATCGTATTTTTCACCTCATTATTCCAACTAATTGGTCTAGCGAAGTCAAACATTTAGAACTTATGCCTGATCAAAAATTAACTTTCCAAAAACACTTTGAAGACGTTCAAGCAAAATGTAACAAATATTATGTTATGTTTGTTTATCCACTTATCAACAGAAAAGCAAAACTTTTCCTTAAAATCAAATTCATAGACCAGCCATGTTGTATGCTGTGCCAATTTAGACTTATTCCTCCTTTTCTATGGCTCTTCATTTTAAGCTTTTCAACTTAGTATTCTATGGCAGCAAAATAAAATTTTCATGAAAAATTAGAAATTTTCCATAAAAATTGGGAAATTGCCAATAAATAAATTCGAGTATGAGCAATAAATAAATATAAAATTACCACAAATAATGCAAAATTTTCACAAAACAAAAATAAATTAGCCTTTTTAAATGCAAAAATATCAATTAAAAAAGATTTTTTCATAAAGAAAACAAAACATTCCATTTTGTTAAATTATTTGGAGCTTTTTAGTGGAATGTCTTCACTTGTCGATTTGTAGCCTCCCATTTAATTCCACCACATGATTATACGTTGACAGATACGTACGTGAGTTTACATTTCTTTTGAGTCAATATAATTCGCGAACGGATGAACCAATTTGCAAGATTTCCTCACAAATCCATTCATCTTGGAATCCGCTGAGAAAAGATAACAATTTTCGGTTAGATAATTTGAAAACCATAAAATGTAAAAAGCTGCTGCATTGTGAAAAATTTCAGAACAATCGTGTCAAAATCGATCTGGAGTGCGGCGCTGCATAGGTAGCAAAATAAAATTCCCTACGCTTTCCTACGCCTACGCTGTGAACACTACACTAATAGTCAACTAGCGCTTGTGCACGTGGTGTTTATATTGTACCGCTCATAAAGAAATCTACTCCTCCGCTTATTTTTAATCGCAACAAAAAATGAGCGCCAGATAGTTGCCTAAGAAAAACATACCTCCAGAAAAAAAGCTTCTTCGATATTTTTTAAAATTCGGCAGCCACGTGGTGGATTGTGGCGATGAATGCTTTGATATGTCGTTTTCGTTTTTGTGGTGTAGCTACACCGGAAAGTGCACCTTTTTGCACCACATAAAAGAACATTTTCAGTGCAATTCCAATAAGATTGCGAAAGTATGTGTGACATCGATCATCTTTCATGCTTCTGTCATATTTGTTTTTGTTCGGACCTGTTCTGACCGTTCTGACTGCCTGCTTCGAAATATGTTATTCTAATCATTTTTGTTGGGCCTAAATTGAAATTTTATAACTATAGTGTCATTCTTGTAGACATTTTACGTTTACTTTCTGTTTAATTGGTTCGATTATCTAAAACTGAGCACAGTACGCACTGTTTATCCGAGATATGGGACACAACATAAATCTTGAGAACAATGCATATTATTTCAAAACGAATCAACGTTGAATCAACGTGTTGACCCGATTTTGTTACATGTCATATTCAGAGTCTATTATATATATAGAGATGCGCAAAGAGTGAAGCTAAATCTACCTATTGAACTGTAAAACCCAAGGTAAAACCGTCTACCTGTCGAGCAAAGTAAATAAATGCTTGTTGGTAAGGCGGAAGTACTGTCATCGCCTAATGATTATTATGGCGAATTAAAACGCACGAGTTGAAATGTATTAGATTTGTTCTAGAAATAGCTTCAAAACACTTGAATATATTGTCGGCGTAGCACCAAGTTAGAATTCGGAAGTCGGGACTTCCGAACCGAACTTTCTTCCGAAGTTTTATTTGTCAAACTAATTGATGCGTTGTTTAGCGCATCTTTAGGCGAATCCAGCGCACTACTTCCGAAGTTGGGAAAGTTGCCTGTATCTGGAGAAAAATCCAACTTCGGTATAAAAAGCGGTATAAATTTATTCCGGATACACAATACTCCCCAATGAAGTAGCAACAAGAAATTCACGTGTTTGCACTCTGTGGGTGAATTGGTGACACTCCCGTGAAAAAACTTGAAGAAATGAAAAAAAATGAAAGTTGTTAACATAATAACAAGAAGATCTTCTTTGTGGAACTTTATAATCAGAAACTGTGGCCATATTGATAAAAAAAATCCACTATTTTATCACGTTTTCGACCCAAACTCAACGGGCACGAGTCGGGATTATTTCTAATGGAAATATGTATAAATATCCAATAAATCACAATACTAAACTACAAGAAAATTAATTATTGGGTTTTTATTGGGAATTCTTGGGCCAAGTCAGATTCTCGAGAAGTATATTGGAATCTGATGGAAACGTTTTCACTGATCCTCAATTTGCTATTATATTACAACTATTATGGCGGGGAACTTCGTTTCGTAAGAGACAGATATGATTCTTAGCATTCACAAATTAAATAGAAAGTAGAATGTGTTATAAATGAATCAAATGCAAAAAAAATGGTTTACACAGTTTACCAGTTTTATAAAATATTGCTTTAAAAAGATATTTATTCAAAAAATATAGAAGAACAGCTCACATCTAAGGTCGCATCTAAGAGCAAAATCGAGGCTGTAATTTTCAATATGTTCTAGATTCATATTTTCTACCATGATATTTATTAAGATAAATGTCGTAATCTGAATATGCTATGAAACTTCGCCACATCACAATTCACAATTTATGTTCAATTACGCGTTGCTCAACCACGTTTTTAAAATTCCACAAAAGAAGCATGTTCATTAGAATAATTTTATGACTAATGATATATTCAAACCGATAGTTTAGGTCGAAGTCATGGTAATGGAAGTATAAAATTAAGTAGTAGGAATACATATGAATCAGTTCTGATGATATCATACAACTGATTAAATGTAAGCAATTTCATTTGCCTTGGTATATATCGCCTAACTTTTATAAACTAATCGATTAGTAAGTCTGTTACACTCTTTTTAATTATCCTTTTCTTATGACATACATAAAATAAATGTTTATTCCTTTGCATAAGATAAATAGAAACAAAATAACTCGCAACAGAAATAAAATAACAATCATTCCCACTTCAAGGATCCCCAAACCTAAGCGATTTCATCGCCGCGATGGCGACAACTAGTCGCCGCGATTCTATCGTTGGGTCGCTGCAGGCAATGTTCCATTTACGCTTCCATACCAACGGCGACAGAATCGCAGTCGCCATGCGATAGAATCGCGTCGCGATTGTCGTGTCGCGTGTGTTTGGGGGAACCTTTAATTGCATTTTTTCCAAACCAACTCCAACGAGCACCCGGCCCATCAAAATCGAAAACAAAACAAAACAGAATTTGACAGCAACAAGCACGTGACATGCGACTGTATTGGTAGCACCACCGTTCGAACAAGCTACACTCCCGATTTTATGCGTGCTACACTACCCTTACGGTGCACGAAAAAGTGGGGTTTGAGTGTAGAGCGAAAACCAAAAACGAACAATTTCAGTGCAGAAAGTGTACACCTGGTGTAGCTACACCGCAAAAACGAAAACGACAATAGTACGTGTTATTTGTACTGCGGATAAATTTTCCACATCTATGAGAGCCTTGTAAAATGATTACGAAAATTGTCATTTTGTTGCAAGGCACAATACTTTGTTTCAGTAATTTCGTTTAGCTGACCAGTTGAGAATAAGTAAATTACTGCATGCAATAATCATTTTCACTTCACTCGTAAATCACACAAATCAACCATCTGCGCCGAAATAGCTCAGTTGGGAGAGCGTTAGACTGAAGATCTAAAGGTCCCCGGTTCAATCCCGGGTTTCGGCATGCTATCCTTTTTTGAAACTCTATTTAATCAAGGTTAAGGTCACAGCAATAGCACGCAAGTCAGGTCTGTATTATGTGGATTATTACGCCAATGGTGGTCGCAGTGGTATCATGGAAGAAAACAATTGATTATGTGTGGGGATTATCATTAAATCTCGGGTACTTATTCAAAAGGACGTATGTGATTTTGTAAGCAAAGATTCAAATGTCGATTTGTCCAATCTGATGGCACTCCCACGCAAACCAACACCACCAACATGTAGCCGAAGGCTTCTCCTACTTGTCTGAGGTGATGGTTTGCGTGGGAGTGCTATCAGACTGGACAAAACGACGTTTGAATCTTTGTTTACAAAATCACATACGTCCTTTTGAATAAGTACCCGAGAAATGTTGGTTACAAATTTCAATAACATTTCAAACTTTGTTTAGATACACACTTTCAATTCGACTCATGCTCTTTGCCACAAAAACTTCCATGATAACCAAGAACACTTGAATCATAAATCTAAAAAGTCGTTTCAAGTTCAAAATCGCACTCAATTCCAAATTTAAACAGACCATTGAGTTGCGGAAATGTAAGCAAACCCAGTCAACTGATGCAATAATGTTGTACCCTTGGGTGTGTGTGAATATGTATGAATATTTGAATGTAGATAGATATGTAGAAGATGAAATGGTTCATCCAGAACCAAGCTCACCGTCCATCCACACTGTTATCAGGCACACTAGATTAGAGAATGGACCACAAACACGTCGGAATTTGCTGGCTGCTGCAAATTCCAACATTTCGGTTCCGAAGGACGGTGGTCAAAACTCGTTCGGTATGATTTTGTGTGTAGGCATGTGCACATGATGAAGCCAAGATGTGTAAAATCGGCCTGTTTTGCTGCTGCTGCAGAGTGTTGGGCGATTATGACCAAATCCACTTCTTCTCCTCTGTGAGTACACCCTGCAGAGCCCCATTGACCGACCACCTGGTCGTTCATACCCCGATGCGATGATAGGGTGTTGGATGAGGTCGACTACTGTGTGTTAGCACGTGCAATCAACATTTTAATAGCTAGCTGTATGATAGTCTCAAAGTTGAATCCTTCGGTCAGTCGGATGTCTAGAAATGGACATTTTACAAAGCACCGAGTCGGAAAAACCATTGCAGCAATTATATAACGAACTAAAGACCAAATCACATATACAAACATACATATTTTCGTTCCACAGCCTTCATCCAATCTACATACGTTCTTTGCAGAAGAATCACCCTGAGAATGGCACTGAGAGCATCAAAAAGGCAAGATTGATGATAAGTCGTCTGGTTCAGTGCTTGTGCAGCATAAACTACCATTTTGGCCGCTTCAACTGGACTCTAACCCACAGTAGAGAGTTAACACGAAAATATTGTACGGCTTGCAACAGGAAGTAAGGCTTTCCTCACTACAACACAGAATGTATTGACAATTTTTACTGTTTTTTTTAATATGGTAATATAGATAATGATATCGGAAAATGCGTGACTTTTTGTTTAATGACGCCAAGATTACTCAAATTAAGAATATGTCACATTCACATGTAATTCATGCGTGGGTAAAAATTTTTGCCAATCAATAACTGCAAACATTTGACTGATTTTAATTTTATTTGTTGTTTCAAATATCTTGTTTTTCTTGCTTTATCATAAAGGTAATTATCTTCATTAATATTATGGGGCCCTCCTTAGCCGTGCGGTAAGACGCGCGGCTACGAAGCAAGACCATGCTGAGGGTGGCTGGGTTCGATTTCCGGTGCCGATCTAGGCAATTTTCGGTTGGAAATTGTCTCGACTTCACTGGGCATAAAAGTATCGTCGTGTTAGCCTTATGATATACGAATGCAAAAATGGTAACCTGGCTTATAAACCTCGCAGTTAATAACTGTGGAAGTGCTTAACTGCCGTAATCTGAAAAAGTGACGTTTTATAAACATTTTCCGAAAATGGTGTTAACGAGTAGTACTCATCGTGCTCTTTAACAGAAAAATGGAAAAGTAGTATGTTGTAATTTGGCGCATACGTCACTTTTTCAGATTACGGCAGTTAATGAACACTAAGCTGTGAGGCGGCTCTGTCCCAGTGTGGGGAGCAGCAGTAACTTTCTACTGGAAATCTAACACTCAATTGATCTAGAGTAACCAGTCGTGCATAATTCTTTCAGCCCGGTGGCATCCCTATCTCACACAATAGGTTTGTTTTGCAGCCAACATTGCGCGACCGTATCCCACTGACAGTTCTGTATCCTAATCAGAATCAAATGTGATGTTTGTAAACAAAACACATACTATCATGAATTTTATACTGATACTTTTATACTGTTCAATATTCATATAATAACTCTACTATGCTGTCGTAATCTGAAAGAGTGACGTATGCGGCAAATTACAACATACAAGTACACAAAAGTACACGAGTAGTACTCATCGGGGTACTACTCGTTAACACTATTTTTGGAAAATGGCGTATACGTCACTTTATCAGATAACAGCAGTATAACTTATTGTACCTAGAAATACAAATGAGGGGAATAAGAAAATGTTGCGGATATGATCACATGAAATTAATGACAAAACACACGTACCATAACTGTCCTACTAATTTTCTCGATGAAAACATGACACCTAGTAAAAACTTTAGTGTCTTGCAATAGTTTCGTAGTTACTCTTTATTTGCTCCAAAGGCGTATCGTATTATTACGTGTAATGGAATCACTGCAAATTTTTTTTTCGTTGTTCGCCACTTCAATTTGAACAAAGGTTTGAGGCATTCGTTAGCTCCCATGTGTGTAAGCAACTTCAGTTCATTGGTCGTTTGTCAAAACATGGCAGGCGAGTTGCATTGGCCGATTGTGATTGTCGTCTTTAGTTTTTCCCCACCTTTTTCTCAAACGACAACGATGACCACCGAGAATCTTTTTCGAAAAGTATCTGATTCTAGAGAAAACAGTGGTGAAGTGAAAACCTTTTCCTCGGTTATCCGCATTTTAGGTGCCCCTTTTGAAACAAATGGACGAGATTTTGATATATTACGTCCTTCGGGGTCGTTCTACAGATGTCAGGAAAAGTAGTCAGGAAGCATGGACTAATATTCTAGCCGGCTTCCAAGCGATTTGGAGATTTTCGTATGAATCGTGGTATCAATCGATCGACGAACTCTTAATGATTTTGCTCAACTATTAAAATAACGTACTGTTTAAAATCTGTAAACCAACATGGGCCATAATCCCGAGTTCAATCAAGACTTCACGAACAATGGACACGAGGACCGCACAGTACTATCGCAACGATGATGCCGGTAGCAGCAGTTTCAGCAGAAAGCGGATCACAAAAGGCCGTCGCCAACAGCAGCAGTACTCAAAAGAAATTTCCACGCAGCGTTCGGAACATCGTTCGACTGCTATTTAGTCATTAGAGAGGCACATTGTGAAGAGAAAATTGGTTCTTTTCAGGACCAACATTGCATGAAAAGAAGAGTTGATTGCGTCGGTTGCGGTCCCGGGATATACTAGTGGCGTTACTGAAAATGACTGTCGAGTGACTATCGGAAATTTTTACTTAAGGTTCGGGCTAACGTTTGGTTGCCGTAAGTGATTAGAAAGGCGCGTAAACGTAAACAAACGAGCATAAATTCCATACAAAAAGTCAGAAGACCCCCCAATAAATGCATCCTGGTCTGAATCTCGCTGCAGGTGATCGTTGAGCGTTTGTTGTAGTGTGGAGGCCTCAGCCGCAATAGGCGTGAAGATATCGTGAACGAAGCTGTTCATGATGCTTATCGCCTTCGACGAGAAGCCAGTGCCTAGATGAACCTGCTTCTGTTCCTAGTAAATGTACCTAGATGGCATAGCTGTCCTTCCACCGTGGATTCCGCTTCAGTGTCGCAATCGACGATATTTTTCTAAGCCTTGCTGTCACTACCCGTTGCCCCACCATATGTAGCAGCCACCGTCGCAGTTGCTTTTTTTCGTTGTCTTTCTGCCGACTTTCGGTGCCGTGATGTTTAGTTGTTTGGTGCTGCTTCTTTCCGGTCGTTGTTCTGCTGATCGGTCGCGAAGGCACTTTTTATTTTATTTTCTTACCGGTACATTTATTTCTGTTCTATATTTGTTTTACATTTTTGGTATGGTATAACATTTGGATATTGTTAAGCTTATACAACACGGCAGACTACGGGCTGGAAACATTGTTCGTATGACGGAAGAACGTCAAGCGAAGATAATATTTAGTAGAGAACCCGGAAGATGCCGCAGGCTTCGTGGAAGGCCGCGTACACGATGTTTTTTTGCAGTTGAAGAGGACCTGAGGGCGCTCAATATTCAGGGCGACTGGAAGCGATTGGCCCAGGATCGAGTCCAGTGGAGAAGGATACTCCATTCGGCGTAGGTTCTTCGAAGAGCTTTAGCCCATCAAGTATCAAGTAAGTATAACATTTAAGTAGGGTGGTCGGTATTGGCCATTTTTGACAAAATTGGTAGTCGGTATTTGGTGTAATCAATTTCGATAAAACCGGTAAAATACAGGTGCTTGCGTTTTGAAGGCCTCACCACTCCATACGGAAGTAACGCACAACTGTCATTTTTATTATCCTTTGCTATCTTATTGAGTGGTGTGCCCTTGAAAATCGAGTACTTTTCAATTTGGATTTCGTGGAGAGTGTCCTTAAATCCTTCAGATTCATAATAGGAAATTTTTGTTTACGGATTGCTTGCAAGGATCCTAGCGTCAACGTAGTTGCTACCGGCAAAGCAAGTGTTTTGCTCTCTGAAGTCTCTTCACGAGTTGTTCTTTAGCCGATAAGCCAGAAAAATCATCCATAAAGGCATCTTCTTCGTACTGATCGTCATCTGTGGTTGCTGTCTTAGTTTCAAGGATCGCATCAGTATGGATTAGACGCTTCAAGATCTCGCACGCTCTCGAGCACGCTCTGGATATCTTGAAGAAAATATCAAAATCGTTTCTGATCAATTGCTTTACGACAGGATTATTCAAAATGCAAAAAGATCGGCATATTCTAATCGTCTCCTTTGGATTCGTCTTTCATAAAGCTTCATAGTGCAGAACTCACGACAGAGTAGTTCCACAGCAGCTTTAACAGGTTAACAGGCTTCAAATCGATCAGTTTTTTTTTCTACTCAACATCCTTGCACTTTAGCTCAACATCCTTGCACTTTAGAATCCTCCTTAGAGTAAAATCAGTAGTGATTCAGTTTCATTCTAAATTTTCGACCACTATTCTAGTTTGAATCTGGAGCAAAATAGAACTAACTCGCTGGTTTCCCCAGCAGTGTTCCATTCATTATTTTCAAATTTTCAATTAAATGAAATAATTAAGTTGCTGCCAAGAAAGGCGCCATAATTGCAAAGTGGATTGATCCGTAGATAAAATGACGCATAAATATACCAAAACAATTGAAAAATATTTGAATCTCGTGATTCAATCGTGGTTCAAATCTGCAGAAAATAGAACTGAGCTTTATACCAGTTTTTTTTTTGACAGTTGGTATAAACTGTTGACTGGTATAAAAAATGAATCAAGAACAGCTGTTGGGAAAATTTATGTTTCAGGTTCATATTCAAACTGACAGCCCCGAACGATTTAAATCACTACTGATTTTACTCTGACAACTGCCAGTAGTAATGGCTGTACCTTACATGCACAGGGTGTGCAAGGGCTTTCATAAACTGATCCATGTTATAGACTGATTCATACCACACATCTTCCCTCTTCTCTCATAATCAGTGCATAAAACTAAATCGCTCTCAAACATCTAACAAAAACGAAAGAAACATTCAAACCGGAATGTGGTAAGCAATACCATCTAATAGAGTAGAGACATATAATGAAAATTAAATCATGTCAGCTGGCTTGTAAACTTATTCATTCGGTAATTTTTCTACTATTATGCATTTCGGGAAAACATGAAACCATTCCTAATCAAACTTATTACTCTCATTAGAAAATATGGACACGACAATACAATAGATTTTATCGAGGCTTGCTACCAAACTTTTTCACATCATCCAGAGAAAACAGCATCACCGATGAGACTTGCAGGAAGATTGAGTAATGAAGAAAAACCAAAACCGCGAACAAAAACCAAAGGAGACGGAATTTTAGCCCATCAACCACACTCGGCTCTGGAAAATAAAGTAAAGCACTCAAGTCGACGGGACAAGCGATAGTGGGCGGAATCTCTTGCCAAAGAAGATTAGAAAGCCACAGCAACCGGGGCAAAGATGAATGCAATGATTCCTGTGAAAGACGCGATTGGCCTGCTGAAAAAGAGGTTCAAGTTATTCGAACAACTTTTCTAAGTGTTAGCCGGGCCACCACCACCTTGGCATGATCTGCCTATGATACCACGCGTTAGTACCGAAGCTTCATCACTGCTAGCGATCCAAAAAACCATCCAATAATGAACCGACGGCAGCAGGTCGGGCTGTATGTGGGAAGATCCTATGTGTCTATATTGTCACGCTCCTTATTATTCTGGAACCGGTCAACGGATTCCAAGAGTCTTCCAATTTGGTTCCTATTGACTTCGAAAAATCTTTCAACCAACTTAATCACAATGAGACGCAAAACGGTTTGTAAAACTCGAATCTTCTGTCAAGAATAACCACAGATCAACATTCCCATTTCTTTTCAAATGATGGCAAGGTTTGAGGGATGTTCTTGAAGAACTCCGGTTTGCAGTATTTGTCTGGTGAGTTAGTTCCTTTCTTCAGTTTATAACGAGTGAGTTCAGAATAATTTGTCTGTGTTTATTTTATTTCTTGAAGTAGCAGTGATCAACATTTATAACAATTGTTCTTTCCTTGGTTAGTTCGGCAAGGAAATGAGATAAATTTGTAAATTTGTATTTCATCTAATAACGAAATTGACAACATCTGCGTTAGTGTTTAAACAAATCTGCACTTTGTAACATCTCGTGAAATCCATCATTTCCGTGATGAGAAAATTAGAAGAGCGTAATGAATGATAAACTGAATATAGACCTCTGACGAGATTAGTTTTCACACATACTATCGTCGTCCTAACACATAACTGATGATTCAACAGACTGTTCTGAGGACAACTAAACCATCATTGGCAATCGAGATAATATTATTTATTATTTCAATCAATAGTGTTTAAATTTATAAGTCAGGAAATTAAATGTTGATCACATGCTTTTTTGCTCGAATTGAGAGAAGTGTGCTTGAGTGTTTCCTTCAAATTGTATACACTAAATCAATATTTTCCTAGAAACGAGTTGTCATATGATTCTGGACCAATAATTATTCATTTTCCACATATGGTGTCCTATGCTTTTTTGTACATTGCTGTGTAACAATAGAATTACTGCAGTGCATCGATATTGAGGGAGCTAAAAAGATCATTAAAATTACTTGTCACATGACGAGTTTGTACTATTTCAATTAATTCCACTATATTATTGTACCTTAGACAGATACGTATTTCGACCTAAACAGTAAGGCCATCTTTAGTGTCTCGTACTTGACTCAACAGTATTAGTACAAGCTCGTCTTATGACAAGTGAAATACATTCCACTTAAAGCATTTAAAAATAAGTTTATTGATTTCAAAATAACCTATACATATGTCATATTTCCATTTTTATTTTTCTCAAAGAAATAATGAATTTTTAGTTAATTGAAGAAATAATGATAGCGTTGGTCCAAATTCAAATGAAAAATCACTCACTTTGGGCGATTGATGGTTTGTCCTCTTAATGGATGAACAATTTACCTTTTAAGGGGCAGCAGGGACTATGTCCAAGGGCTTGACAACCCCTCCCCATGGCCACTGTGAGTTAGAGAGCCTGCCTAGGATGTGGTGGGGTTTGACAGTGGGCTCTGTTAAATCTCTACGAAAAGCTGCATTTGTCTATAAGGTCCTATCAAACCCAGTCAACACATGAACGTTTATGGTGTCGTATAGGATGCTGAAATGGAGGCGATAGAGGTACTTCTCCTTACAATACGTATGTATATCGTCTTAGCATGTATATCGTCTTTGGCATCTTGTATTGCACCATGTACGATTTTATATAGACTGGGAAGTGACCGTGTGCCGCTCAAAGCGCACAAGCCCAACACGAGTGCCAACCGGCACATCAGTGCCAATCGGTACCAGTGAGATCCTGATTACGGTATACTGGTCACGGCAAGCGACACACACACGCGCGCGAAAGTAATGCAAAATAAACGACATGTAAAATAAACGTAAATTAACAAAATATGTCTGGCTGAACATTCTTATTTAACCTCAAATAGAGATAAAATAAGGGTTGCTGATTGACATTAGCTTTCATATTACTATCAATCTGGTTAAACAGCTGTGAATATTACTTAATTTTCAATTTAAATCCATTTTTTTTACTTTCCTTACGTTAAAGAAATGATGACGCGAGCGCCTAATCCAGAATTCAAATGAACAATCGCTCACTTTGGGCGATAGATTGTTTATTCTCGCGAAGGATGAACAATTTAACAAATTAAGGAAATGCTAATATACTGTAGTGTAGAAGTGGCATAGGTCACATCACTTTCCATGGTGAATCCCGATCTATGTTACTGATTACCCCACCCAACTAACAAAACTTCCTTCCCGTGGTTATTGTGGAGATGCAGAGGTATTCTCGGTCTCTAGTAGCAACAATAACCACATATTAACATTCCCTCCCTTTTCCAACTGACTGTAAGGACTTGGCCGGCGCCGTTATTGATCAACATTTGCGAGCTGCTGAAACGTGCACTTCGAGAATAGATGGTAAATCCCAACCACTATTCACTTGGATCGTAGTGCAATTTGCACCAGTTCTGATCAATCACGGAGTAGCAACCATTGATATGTACAGTCAGTCTAAGCTAAGCTAAGCTAAGCTAATGAGACGCAAAACGGTTTGTTAGCAAACCAGCAACCTAATCAAGGCAAAGCAAGGAGCCCTCTCATACAGAGTGATGAACAACGGGAACCTGTTCGATGTCAACCGGGTCGCAGCTGGTGAGGCAAGGATATATCCTATCATCAACATGCTGCACAGTAAACGACGGTGTTATTGTTCGTGATCGAAACCACAAACCACCAGACAGCACCTGAACGACTTCGATTTGGCTGAAAACGTTACACTTCTAGTTTGACGGCTATCTGATATGCAGATTAAGATTAACGAACTGCCTAATCGACAGGTTTAGTCATCAACGTCAACAAAACCAAATCGTTGAATGCAAACACGATGACCGCTTCCAGTCAGCCCGATCCGCTTTCTAAATTTCTTTGCGCGGTCACCCCGAACCGCTTCCTACATTCAAGTTCGCGGTCATCCCGATCCACTTCCTAAATTTCATTTCGCGGTCATCCCCTTCCGCTTCCTACATTCCACTGCGCGGTCATCCCGATCCACTTCCTTAATTTCATTGCGCGGTCATCCCGATCCGCTTCCTACATTCCATAGCACGGTCATCCCGATCCGTTTCCTAAATTCCATTACGCGGTAATCCCGATCCGTTTCCTACATTCAAGTGCGCGGTCATCCCGATCCGCTTCCTACGTTCCATTGCGCGGTCAACCAGATCCGCTACCTAAATTTCATTGCGCGGTCATTTCGATCCGCTTTCTACATTCCATTACGTGGTCATCTCGATTCGCTTCCGTCAATTCATTGCGCGGTCACCCTGATCCGCTTCCAACAAATCAATTAAGCCTCCACATCGATTCTTTACTAGTCACAAAGTTGCATGCAGTAACTTTAACCATTCACAACCCTAACAATCCCAATCAGCAAGGTCCAGTCACAAACTCAATTCCTCAATCCACCTAAAACCTCCATTATAAAAACAAACAAACAATAACATCTGTTTGGAAAGGCCTTTTCTATAGTAACGTACACCAATAAGCCAAAACTCTGTGAATGTCTATGTTGGCCCCAAAGGGAGCAATAACAATTCCAAATCTATGGGGCAAGGCGTTTCATTTCCTCAATCCAGCCCGACCTCCTCCAAACTATGATCTATAACACTTCACCCCGACCAGTCACAGCATCAAACCCATCGACCAACAATGATGTACTTGATCAATCTAACAAATTGCACCATACTCAATTTGTTAGATTTTCACTATAGTATACTATAGTATACAGTATACTGTGCACTGCTGTTATGAAAACAACAACACAACTACTCCTTTGCGCGCTCGGATGAGTAGTAGGAAAATCCCTTTTACACCATCTCCGCGAGCTTGTGCTGGGTTATTCTCCATTTATGCTACAGTAAATCGAATTAAACTCCTGGCAGGATCGCCAAATATGTAGCTTTGACTCCAACAGAGAATCACCCAACACAGCTCGACGTCCTTGCACTTTAGAATCCTCCTTACAACTGCCAGCAGTAATGGCTGTACCTTACATGCACAGGGTGTGCAAGGGCTTTCATAGACTGATCCATGTTATAGCCTGATTCATACAAAACAAGATGATTCAACAAGATCTTTTCCAATGTAAGAATGGACATATTTTTGTAGCAAATCATTTTTTACAGGTGACCTTCGGAACAGAACTTCTACGACAGGCACCTTTATCACCATTTCATACGTAGGGGGAAAATTCTCCACGATGTAAACAATGTTCATTGAAGAAAAAAGTCACTAATGCCTACTTGTGCAAAGGTTCATTCATGTGCGCGTTCATTTTTTGTAAGCGTTTGTTGCACGGTGTGTCTTTATCTGATAGGGGAAATGTTCCGATATCCATCTCACTGTACATATACCCATCTCATCGCTAAACAAAGAAATACGGCACCAAATTTGTCGCTTCTTTTTGTCATGTGTGCTCACTGCTGAAAAAAATCACAAAAATAATAAACAAACCAAATTCCTTTCTATTGCTTTGTTTTTGATGGGATGGAAATAGGCGCTATGAGATAAAGTGGCGAACCGTTCCCCTATATGTAGGTGAAAACTATTCGAGATTTTTTATACTGGCAGAAAAAATATGAAGTATCGGGAATACCGGTATTTTTCCGTCGCTAATACCGGTATTTTCGGTACTCAAAATGGGCTGGTAATATTAACTTGGTGAGAGAATTCCATTTATATTGTTACCAAATTATAGTGAAACTATATTATTATAAACCATAAAAAAACCATCAGGGCACCCGATTGAAGCGATTTGGATAGGAAGAGTGGAATCGCCAACTTCTTATTGTTAACATTTCGTGGATAAAGGGCGGGCTCTTCTCCCCATCTATTGGGTCAATCTGGGAAACGAGGGCTAGATTATATTATTGTATGTACGAATTTTCTTCTGGAAGGAGATTCTCTATTCATCCCGTGGATTCGCATAAGCGTCTTTGCTTATGGAACCACCCCACCCATTTTTGGCCCTTCATACAGGAGTTTGATGAAATACATACAATAGTACAATCATGATCAAATCGTTCGTCAAATATGGCCAGTGCTATCGGCAGGTGCCTTGCTACAATAGATGGTAGTATCATCATCATCATCATCATCATCAAAATGGGCTGGTAATATCGGTATTACCGGTTTCGGTCCTACCGGTTAGACCACCCTACATTCAAGTTATTTAGCTTTCACAGAAGCTATTTTATCTTTGTTTCGTTTGCTTTTAATTTTTTTTATGTTTTCATATGTTTGCTGTAGAGCTTATTTGAACTTCTTAAATTTTGATTATAGTATTATGTTGCTTATGTCTACAAATAGTCTATAAAAGCAAAAATCAATGAACCAAACTCTTTAATGCTGTTTAATTATAGGCCTGAACAATACCTACGTCAAAGCTTACGTCAATGTACGCAGATTGAATGACAGTAAAGAGAAAGTATAATATAAAAATAATTTTGTTTAATTTGGTTTTTATTCCATTTAGTGACATCTGAATAAGCCTGTCAATGCCTTTCATCGCATTTCCTTACCATCGATACCATTGATACGATACCATAGAGAATGCCATGCGATTAGAAATCTCCATTAACGAAATTGTTTGCATTCCTTTTCTTCAATTGGCGCTGTCGAGAGTACCGATGGCTGCTTCAGTACCAGTTTTCTGTCTCCAGTACTTGACTGGTGGTTTCAGTTCCAAGGAATTTTACGCTTTGAAATTGGAACCATTAACATGTCAATCGTATTGCCGCTGAACCAATATTATTATGTCTGTGAGGGAAAATTGAGCCGCTGCTATCTGATGGTGGTTTTGAGTTTGTATATATTAGGGGAACCCCTCCAACCACCGTACAGTGATATATTCATCATAATTAAAAGACCTTTTTTATTTGTTTTTGTTTCACTTTATTACTGGTATCACATCTCACAACTGGAAGATAGCCGCCTTGCATCTTGTTATTCATAAGGCCATTTTACATTTGCTATATTGCGATTAGAAAATTATTTTTAATTTTGTAGTGGAAAGTATTTACTTGTCATAACACGAATTAGTACATTTAACTACTAATAAATAATTGCAGTGGATGTATGTAAATGGAAGAAGGAAGAGTGATCAAATAATTAGTTTTGATTGATGAATTTGATATTTCTTTCAGATTGAACACCATTGACCCCATCCAAACTTTGATTTTGGATAGTGAAGCCACGTTTCATTTTGTTTTTGAAACATTCGGAGTCATTAGAGTCCCCAAACCTCGAGTGGTTTAGTTTAGCCACGATTCAGTGCTGACCCAGTGTAGGGTAATTCGCCATATGTTGAATAGCTAATTTTGTCGCGCCTAATGTTGAACGCACGTGCATTTCTTATGGGTGTTCCACAATAGGCAAGAATTTTCGCCGTTCAACATTTGGCGATTTCCCCTAATTGTTCATTCAAATTAATGTTTCTGAGAGTATTTAGCGCCATTTTTTTCTCAAACCAATGGGATCTATTCATTTTCCATTTTATTAAAAAATGCTAATGTGCCTTATTTAGGCCAATCCTATTACATGTTTGGTTGAATAATCAACTCTATACAAACCGATCTATTTTCGCAGTTTATGACGCTAAACTGTACACCCACAAAAATCTTTTTTTTTACAACCACCGACCTTATTTCATTCAACCTACATACACACACATCTTTCTACCGGGAGCAGAAGATGCATGTATTCTGCTTCAAACCCATCCCATCTCCGGTAGCCGAAACAGAAATTTAGGCCAGGAATTTTATTAGCATTTCTTTCGGATACCTGCATGAACTGTGCCGCCGTCTTGTGCCGGTTCCGCCGATAAAATGTGAAACGAGAGGACTAACAGCAGCTAGAAAGCCATTCGCTGTCAGACCAATTTCCGGGTGTTTTATGGCCTTTCACCCCCAAACAACACTCGGACGTAGGGATGTCGGTTGGACGAGAGTCTAGTCTCTCGTAGCGGCCAAGCCAAGAACTGAACAGGGATGATGTTTTAACAGTGGTAGTCCGTTCGGGTTCGAAGCTGCCCTCTTTGGCCGACATGAACGGAAGTTAAACTTCAACTTCACTTCCGCCACGGTAGAACCCTTTTTCGCCGTACCGTAGATCGATAGAGCCTTTCAACACGCAGACCTACATACCTTCTACAGAATGATTCAATAAAATGAATGAAATTAAAAGAAAATCAGAGATTTTTTAACTGTCATTAAATGAAGAATAGAAATTTGAAAACTAAACTAAAAATTTCACTAACATCCGTACCGAATCATGAAAATATTAAATATAAACAGTTCTTATGAAATAATGATGCATCACACTCTTGCAGATATTTGAGAGCAATAACTTATTGAATCCTAAATCTATTATTGGAATCGAAACAATGTTGTAGCGTTGTGCCCCATTCTCCCAGAGCTTAACATATTTCAAACAAAGTATTCGGAAAATCAGTAGATACAGCTATTCTTGGTATTTGCAAAAAAAAACCTAGGGAAGGACTATGCAAGATCGCCACCCGGGACAAGACGGGCACCCCTCAATGTTATCGTTATAATGCCTTTTGCTCTCTAAATAACCCCGCACACTGTTAAACTATAGTCCATCAAAAGATTTGTCACGAAAAAAATATTATGGAAATAAAATGAATTTGTAATACAGATGAATTAGCTAAAGGTAGAAAAAACTTGGAATTTCTTATAAGAAATCAGCATTAGAAAATAAAGATTTTTCTGAACATTTTTTTTCCGAAAAAAAAAAGTTTCTTCCAAAAATTTTGTCTCTGGGGAGGGTTTTATGTCCAAAACCACCCCGTGGCTACGCCACTGCATTTACATATTGTATGTTTGTTTGTCTTGTAATTCTTGTTATACGAAAGATTTTCTTTTTGTGCTTTTTTCCATCGCACCCTGTTATCATGGACTGCGCGCACAAGGTAGGCAGTGAATCGTTTTCGGGAAAATTGGAAAACGAGATCGTAAACGATTTTAATTGGTTTCATCATTGGAAGAGTGGCATTCTGGGTTGGCAACCCACCAAACCATCAGCCAAATTATAGCTCGCGTTTTATTTCCGTATCTCGTCGGATAATGCGTTCAATAGGCGTCAGAAGCGTGGATTCCCTATTGTGGAAGTTTAATGACTACAACGTCGTCGTCGTCGTCGTGGACCAAACGGTGGTGTCGTTAAATTTCAGAATAACAATCAATCGAATTTAAGTGGTGCAGAGTGGATTGGCACGCTTCTTCCATCCCCAGCTTACGTTCGGTTTTTAGGTACGCTAACGTGGATCGTTAGTTGATTGATGGTTAACGACCGACAATTAATCGAATTGGAGTGTTTTACTCCATCAAATAAAAATCGGAATTCGTCTAAACGCTCTGGTTGTTGGTGTTAGTGAATTTCTAAAAGTCCGTTTAAGGACGAAACGTTTCTAAGGATAGTGTGTTTCGAAAAGCTCAATATATACTATGCCACACCCAAAAAACAAATCTGACAATTATTGTGTAAAATCTGGGCATATACAATTCTGTAAGCTTTTTATACAAATATTGTATTAAAATAATACAAATCTGTATTATTTCAATACAATATTTGTATAAAAAGCTTACAGAATTGTATATGCCCAATTATTATACAGTTTCTGTAAGGTTCTTATGCAGAACTGTATTAAAATCTGCCATCTCCTGGTTGGGTGCAAAGGGGTTCATATGAGAAGTGAATTGACAATTTCAGCGCGACTTCATTAACTTCCCACCTTTTAAGAATTATCGACAATAACTGATTAATATATTTTCCCTAGTTTGTTCAAGATTTTATGAATTGTTCTTTATGAGCATTATTAAACAAATGGTTCCTAATCAGTCATAAGAGGAATAACTAACATATTTTGTCTCTGAGACCTTAGAAGTAAAATCAGAATTTGTTTCTCACATCGATTGAGCATGAAATTAAACACTCTGTAAAACAAGAGTAAAATTTTACTAGTAAAATTTCAAACAAATTCGTTTGAATGTGATCTTAAATTTATAGAAGAATAATTAATAAAATCAGTGTTATTAATAAGAATACAAAAACTTAGTTAATATTAACCACAAAAGTAATAAAATAACTGCCGAAACCCGGGATTGAACCGGGGACCTTTAGATCTTCAGTCTAACGCTCTCCCAACTGAGCTATTTCGGCTGGTTAGTATGAATGGTGCAGCTTGATTCGAAATGCATTTCTAAACGTTACCTACCGCCCGATAGTGCTCCAGTTATCAAGAGCAACCGTACATGCAGTTGGAAGCACTTGCCACTTAATTACTCACTATGCATTAGACTGGCCCAGATTACTATGGGGAGAAAAAAATGTTGTCAAATTCCACGGGGCACCCCCCAGAATTGTGTCTTTGGGTGAGAAAATCAATCTCTGAAAATTTCAGCTCAATCGCTTGTTGCATAAGCTGGCGCATTTGATTTGAAGTTTGTATGGGGATTTCAGCCAAAATGTATAGGAAAATACACCTCCGTCACTCATTCGATCTGGAAATTGGTTCTGATTGCTCGCTTGACCTCAGAATTGCAAAAACGGCAGTTGGTATGCTACAGAACAATTTCACAGAACATTGCATGATGATTAAATGAACTTTTATATAATTTTCGGCTGGTTTATTAGGAGCTGATTTGTGTGTTTTTGGGTTTTTTGATCGAATCGCAGCAGCCGAAACCTAAATAAAAGTTCATTTAATCATCATACAATGTTCTGTGAAATTGTTCTGTAGCATACCAACTGCCGTTTTTGCAATTCTGAGGTCAATCGAGCAATCAGAACCAATTTCCAGATCGAATGAGTGACGGAGGTGTATTTTCCTATACATTTTGGCTGAAATCCCCATACAAACTTCAAATCAAATGCGCCAGCTTATGCAACAAGCGATTGAGCTGAAATTTTCAGAGATTGATTTTCTCACCCAAAGACACAATTCTGGGGGGTGCCCCGTGGAATTAGACAACTTTTTGTTTCCTGGGCCAGTCTACTATGCATGGTCTCTGTGAAGGCCGACTGCGAGGCGTAAATCATGCCGCACGGATTATTGCAAACACACAGAGTGAAATTGTAGAAAGTCGAGTACCGCCTCTTATCAGGAAGTTTCGTATCAAGACGACGGCTCGACTCCTCCTCGGAACCGGAAAAGTAAACAATCAGAACTTTAACAGACTAAGCAAATCGACTGGACCGACTCGCACGGCAGAGCATATATTCTTACTACAAACTAGGGATCATATATTCATAGATGAGCGGATTCAGCCCAAGCGGATAAGTATTATATGCTTGGTCCTGATAGGGACGTTTAAAATGCGTATGTAAGATGCACCTTCCTTTGCCAGAAGTGAGATTTGATTGATTCGAAGGTAAAAAAAACATGCCTGTTGCAAATTACCCCACATATTCAAATTTACTGCTAAATAAGTCCCATTTTTACAGCAAAATAAGTCCCTTGACGTGTATAATAAATAAGAAAAATAAGCCTCTTTTGTGTATCTATTCATCCCAAAATGCGTCGAAATCTTTAAAATATATATGAATCTCATCATATTTTTAAACACCCTTCTCATAAAATTGTAACGCAAATCATAAATATTTCCATATTTATCACGAAATCAGAAAATCCAGATAAATCCATTTAACCCTTCCGTTCCCAATCCTCTTTAGAAAGAAAAAAAAAGCATTTTTTATATGGAAGGTATCTTTTTTGTTTTTCTATATTTTTTTTTCGCAACTTTCACCAAAAATTGGAATTTATTCAAATTTCAAGGACTTTTTGGATTTCCAGGATTGGCCACTTAGTTCCGGAGTTATTCTTGATTTAAAATAGGTTAGTCAGGGATCTTAATGCTCCCTCATTCTCGCAAGCAGAGGATGCTCACTCACGTACACTTTCGCCGAGCCTGATGAAAGATAACTATTTCTCCCTCACTGTCAGTGCCACGAAAAGTTGATTTTCTCGTTTTCATCCTTTTCATGCCTTCACCAATGCAAACAAGAGTAGCTTTTATGGAACAGGGGGCCTATACTTAATAAGCAGTATGGCAGAGTGAGCGCAACCCAGTGCCATTTTTGTTAGTATTCTGGGTTTGAATTCCGTTGCGGTCATATTTTTTTTTATAATTCCGCACCGGAAATTTTCGCTAAAAACGTAAGTGAGGCGTAAGAATGATGAAACGAAAAAACAATTTCATCAAGTAGGCACGATTTTCGTTTATTTCAGGCTTGCTTTAGAGGAAAACTCAAAGGTAAAGCCCAATCTGGTTGTACGCAAAGGTGACGTAGGACTACATGTGCTATACTAAATAGATGGTAATTGTCATCATAATTTGTGTCTCTTATTAACATTAAGCAAACTGTTCGGAGTTCAAACGAACCAAGAAACCGAATTGGAGCTCCCAGTAGGATGGACTTTGAGTCTCCAACTTTGGAAAAAGTACACTATTAATGATTATTATTATTTATTCAGACTAAGGCCGAAGTGGGGCCCAACTTAGCCGTGCGGTAAGACGCGCGGCTACAAAGCAAGACCATGCTGAGGGTGGCTGGTTTCGATTCCCGGTGCCGGTCTAGGCAATTTTCGGATTGGAAATTATCTCGCCTTCCCTGGGCATAAAAGTATCATCATGCTAGCCTCATGATATACCAGGGGACTGAAGAGAAGGCTAATACGCCTACCCACCATTTATTCAATATGGCGTACGATGTTTTTGTTTTAATTTCGTTCGATCCATAATAACAAAACTTCGGAAGTATCGACGAGCTATTTATCGACATAAATAATCCATACAAACACAAAAAGCTCGATGTACCTCAACCAAATGCAAGTTTTCGCCAGGAAAAGTTAATTGCCGATAATTAGCACTAACTGCGTACGAACCAATCACCCTAAATGAGCGCTGAATTCGGGTATACTAGCCAGAAACTGGGTACCAAAAACAGAAGTACCAAAAACGATGTTGGGTAGAGTGCCATTGTACCGCGGATGACAGGCGTTTCACCCTCCTGTGATATACGAATGCAAAAATGGTAACCTGGCTTAGAAACCTCGCAGTTAATAACTGTGGAAGTGCTTACTGAACACTAAGCTGCGAGGCGGCAATGTCTCAGTGGGGGGATGTAATGTCAATTAAGAAGATGAAGAAGGACGAAGTGGCCTGTACGGTATATAAGAAGAGCCTTCTCCATTCGACTCGGCCCATGACTACACGTCGCCAACCACGCAGTCTACGGAGGGTCCGCAAGTCATCTTCCACCTGATCGACCCAACTTGCCCGCTGCGCACCTCGCCTCCTTGTGCCCGTCGGATCGTTGTCGAGAACCATTTTCACCGGGTTACTGTCCGACATTCTGGCTACGTGCCCGGCCCACCGCAGTCGTCCGATTTTCGCGGTGTGAACGACGGATGGTTCTCCCAACAGCTGATGCAACTCGTGGTTCATTCGCCTCCTCCACGTACCGTCCGCCACCTGCACCCCACCATAGATGGTACGCAGCACTTTCCTTTCGAAAACTCCGAGTGCGCGTTGGTCATCCACGAGCATCGTCCAGGTCTCGTGTCCGTAGAAGACTACTGGTCTAATGAGCGTTTTGTAGATTGTCAGTTTGGTACGGCGGCGAACTCTATTCGATCGGAGCGTCTTGCGGAGTCTAAAGTACGTACGATTTCCAGCCACTATGCGTCTCCGAATTTCTCTGCTGGTATCATTTTCGGCAGTCACCAGTGAGCCCAAGTACACAATTTCTTCTACAACCTCGATTTCGTCACCACCAATGCAAACTCGCGGTGGGTGGCTCACATTGTCTTCTCTTGAACCTCTTCCTATTATGTACTTCGTCTTCGACGTGTTGATGACTAGTCCGATCCGCTTAGCTTTCCTCTTTAGTCTGATGTAGGCTTCCTCCATCTTCTCAAAGTTACGTGCCATAATATCTATGTCGTCGGCGAAACCAAATAGCTGGACGGACTTATTGAAAATTGTACCACTCGTGTCAATCCCTGCTCTTCGTATTACCCCTTCCAAAGTGATGTTGAATAGCAGACACGAAATACCATCACCTTGCCGTAACCCTCTGCGGGTTTCGGAGGGACTCGAGAATGACCCTGAAACTCGTACTACGCACATCACCCGATCCATTGTCGCTTTGATCAACAGTGTCAGTTTATCCAGAAATCCGTGTTCGTGCATTAGCTGCCATAGCTGGTCCCGATCGATTGTATCATATGCGGCTTTGAAGTTGATGAATAGATGATGTGTGGGCACGTTGTATTCGCGGCATTTCTGCAGTACTTGGCAAATGGCGAACACCTGATCTGTGGTGGAGCGTTCGCCCATAAAACCCACCTGGTACTGCCCCACGAACTCCCTTGCAGTTGGTGCTAGTCGACGGCATAAAATTTGGGAGAGTACCTTGTAGGCGGCGTTCAGCAATGTGATTGCGCGGTAGTTGCTACAATCCAGCTTATCGCCCTTTTTGTAGATGGGACACACGACACCTTCCATCCACTCCTGCGGCAAAACTTCCTCCTCCCAAATCTTGGTAATGACCCAGTGCAGCGCTCTAGCCAGTGCCTCACCACCGTGTTTAAATAGCTCTCCTGGTAGTTGGTCAACCCCAGGGAGGTTCAAGAAGAAGACAATGTGAGCCACCCACCGCGAGTTTGCATCGGTGGTGACGAAATCGAGGTGGTAGAAGAATTTGTGTACTTGGGCTCACTGGTGACTGCCGAAAATGACACCAGCAGAGAAATTCGGAGACGCATAGTGGCTGGAAATCGTACGTACTTTGGACTCCGCAAGACGCTCCGATCGAATAGAGTTCGCCGCCGTACCAAACTGACAATCTACAAAACGCTCATTAGACCGGTAGTCCTCTACGGACACGAGACCTGGACGATGCTCGTGGAGGACCAACGCGCACTTGGAGTTTTCGAAAGGAAAGTGCTGCGTACCATCTATGGTGGGGTGCAGATGGCGGACGGTACGTGGAGGAGGCGAATGAACCACGAATTGCATCAGCTGTTGGGAGAACCATCCATCGTTCACACCGCGAAAATCGGACGACTGCGATGGGCCGGGCACGTAGCCAGAATGTCGGACAGTAACCCGGTGAAAATGGTTCTCGACAACGATCCGACGGGCACAAGAAGGCGAGGTGCGCAGCGGGCAAGGTGGATCGATCAGGTGGAAGATGACTTGCGGACCCTCCGTAGACTGCGTGGTTGGCGACGTGTAGCCATGGACCGAGCCGAATGGAGGAGACTCTTATTCCGCACAGGCCTTTTCGGCTTTAGTCTGAATAAATAATAATAAATTAAACGACAAAGACGATTCTGAAAAGATCCTTTATTTTCAATAATGCGCCATTTCAAAGCTTGAAGCAACTAAACGAAATTTTCTACTAAGCTGGCGTCTTCATCCGTCTGACTGTTGTCGGCCGTAAGTGAAACTTTCAAGATTCTTTGGCTTTGTTTCTGTTAGTCATTAGAAATGAAATCTTTTTTTTCCGGGCCACCATTTTATACAAAAGAAGGTTAATCTGAGATAAATTTTCTTCAAAGTGCAAAACATGGCGACGATGCAGGGTCATTAGGCCGAATGGTCATTAGGCCGAACGGTCATTAGGCCGAATGGCCATTAGGCCGAATGAGAACTGGAGAGTGAGAAGTGAGTAGTGCGAAGTGAGGAAGAAGAAGAACGGAAGAAGAAGAAAGGAAAAAGGAGGAAGAAGTAAGAAGGAAGAAGGATGGAGAAAGAAGGAAGAATGAAGAAGGAAGCTGGAAGAAGGAAGAAGGAGAAAAGAAAAAGGAAGAAGGAAGAAAGAAGAGGGAAGAAGGAAGAATGAAGTAGCAAGACGGAAGAAGCAAGAAAGAAGAAGAAAGTAGGAAGAAGGAAGAAGGAAGAAGAAAGAATAAAGAAGAGAGAAAGAAGATGAAAGAAGAAAGAAGGAAGATGGCAGAAGGAAGATGGAAGAAGGAAGAAGAAAGAAAGAAGATGAAAGAAGGAAGAAAACGAAAGAAGATGGAAGAAGAAAGAAGGTAGAAGGAGGAGGGAAGAAGAAAGAAAAAAGAAAGAAGAAGGAAGAAAGAAAAAGAAAGAAGGAAGAAAGAAATAGAAAGAAGGAGGATGGAAGAAGGAAGAAGGAGTAAGGAAGAAGGTAGAAGGAAGAAGCAAGATGAAAGAAGGAAGAAGAGAGAAGGAAGAAGGAAGAAGGAAGATGGAAGGAGGAAGAAGGAAGAAAGAAGAAAAAAAGAAAGAAGATGAAAGAAGGAAAATGAAAAAAGGAAGAAAACAGAAGAAAGAAGAAAGAAAAAGGAAGAAAGAAGAGAAAGAAGGAAGAAGGAAAAAGGAAGAAGAAAGAAAGAAGAAGGAAGAATGAAAAAGGAAGAAGGAAGAAGGAAGAAGGAAGAAGGAAGAAGGAAGAAGGAAGAAGGAAGAAGGAAGAAGGAAGAAGGAAGAAGGAAGAAGGAAGAAGGAAGAAGGAAGAAGGAAGAAGGAAGAAGGAAAGGAAGAAGGAAGAAGGAAGAAGGAAGAAGGAAGAAGGAAGAAGGAAGAAGGAAGAAGGAAGAAGGAAGAAGGAAGAAGGAAGATGAAATAAGGAAGAAGGAATAAGGAAGAAGGAAGAAGAGTGAAAGAAGAAGAAAAAAGAAGAAGAAAGAAGGACGAAAACGAAAGAAAGAAAAAAGAATATAGAATGAAGAGGGGAGAAGAAAGAAAGAAGAAGGAAGAAGGATAAAGGAAAACGGAAGAAGGAAGAAGGAGAAATGAAGAAGTAAGAAGGATGAGAGAAGAAGGAAGAAAAATAAAAGAAGAAGGAAAAAGGAAGTAGGAAGAAATAAGGAAGAAGGGAAACGGAAGAAAGAAAAAGGAGGAAGAAAGTAGGAAGAAGGCTGAGGGAGGAGCAAGAAAGAAGAAAGAAGGAAGAAAAAAGAAAGGGGAAAGGAATAAAGAAGAAGGAAATAGCAAGAAGGCTGAAGGAAGACGAAAGAAGGAAGAAAGAAGAAAGAAGGAAAAAGAAGAAAGAAGGAATGAAGAATAAAGAATAAGGAAAAAGGAAGAAAGTAGAACGGAGAAAAAGCGAAGAAGGAAAAATTAAGAAAAAAGAAGAAGGAAAAAAGAAGGAATAATTGAGAAGGAAGAAGAAAAAGGAAGAGACAAGAGGAATGAAAGAAGCAACAGAGAAAAAGCAACAAGAAAGAAAGAAAAAGAAAGAAGGATAAAAGAAGAAGGAAGAAAGAAAAAGGAAAAAAGAAGAAAGAAGTAGGAGAAAAGAGGAAAGAGAAAAGAAAAAGAGAAAAGAAGAATAATGTAGAAAGAAGATGAGTGGGGAAAAGAAGAAAAAAAAGAAGGAAGAACAAAGAGAGAAGAAGAATGAAGGACGAAAGAAGGAAGAAGAATGCAGAAAGTAACAAAGAAGAAGGAAGAACGAAAAAGAAAGAAGACAGATAGAAGAAGGAAGATGCAAGAACGGAAAAGGAAAAAGGGGTAAGGTGAAGAAAGAACTTCACATTTTCACTTTTTGCTTCTTTTTACTAATTCGGTCTAATGGCCATTCGGCCTAATGACCTTCGGCCAAATGGCCTTCGGCCTAATGGCCTGACACCATGACGACGGAAGAAAAATGCTCTTCGATAGAATAAACACAATCGCTCGTCGGAGAGAGATGATGCAATAAATTTGTTTGAATGGATGGAATCACTCACAGCCAAACGCCGATGCTACCGAAACAGTCCTTTTTTCTGTCCAGAAATGCTGGTCCTGATAAAAATCAATTTTATTTCCTCAATGCGCTTTTCCAATAACTATCTGCATTCGAACGCTTGACGGAACATTGCGTTGGAATTTCACTTCGTTCTGTTATTTTTCGACGGCCACTCGATGAGTTTTCGCTGTACGACGCCACAATGAATCACATACAGTGGCTGATTTGCTACCCACCGCTGCCACCTTCAGGCACTAACGTATATATGCGATAATAGCCAGCATGAGTTAACCACTTGAAGTTTGTATGACGAAAGACATCTAACGCGGGATTTGTCAACAGTAGGAACTTTTCATGATTTGGAGCAGTTATGAAGGTAGGTGTCTGCTACTACGCCTACTAAATATTTTTTCGAATAAGGTGATTATTTTTGAGATATCAAACGCGCATCTAACCGCACGGCTAAGGAGGGCCCCCAGTTATTGTTAGAATAGTCAATTTGAAGGTTTAGGAGGATAGAGAAACGGAAACGGTGTAAAAGCTGATTTCCAGTTCTAGCGATTGTTAGAAAATGAGAAATATAGAGAAAGATTCAAAAGTAGGCCTGCGTATGAGGCAGAACCAGTAGCCATATGACTACAAAGTCCGTTCCATAGCAAGCAGTATTCAGCGGTATTCCCCCAACTTTTTTTTATTTACATTTTTCAGTAGTTGCTAACTTTGGTGGAATATGTACAGAACCTTGCACAAACATACAGAATGGACTGAAAGATCATAAAAAATGTAAAAGGTTGTTTACTTACTTATTAATGATTCCTTACAACTCATACTGTCCATAACGTCCTAGCACTCAATTGGAGGAATCTTATGCAAATTTCAGAAGTTTGTTGAGTCAAAAAAATCAACACTGAAATGAATCGGTTGATGGTCGAAATCGCTATCGGATCTATCCGAATCGACACTGAAATGAATCGGTTGATGGTCGAAATCGCTATCGGATCTATCCGAATCGAGAAGAATCAATTGGTCTGTCAGTGGTTTGAAGGCACTGTTGTACTTCGTTGAATCCAACTTTTAAGAGGTCGGAATCGCCATCGGAAGCAGATGGACCACGTGGTGAAGTGAGGCGATGAATACTTCAATAGCCTTGAGAAATGACAACCAAAGTAGTGATTTTAGCAAGGTGCATATATTATCTCTGTCCATCGTAGATTCAATAGTTTCCTCTTTCACTCATTGATATAAGTTTCTGGTTTGTCCCCGGGTCATATGCGGTCATAATTATCATTTTTCTGATTACATGGAATTTCTTCTGAATAAAACGAGCAAAATTAACAGATGTTAATACTTCCCCTTAGCGGTGACCAAAATAGTGGTTAAAACTAATCAGACCGCTTCGTGCTTTCGTGCTGTGCGGTTCTTTCTCTCTTTGCGGAAGGAAGTTTTTAATACTACCCGAAGCTATTTTAATTTCAACGGTGCTTCTTAGCGCTATTTGTACCCACTGATCCCGTTACGATCTTTGCAAGGACCCGTGCCTTCGTTTTACGTTGGACCCGTTTGCGGAAGTAAAATTCCGACAAGCGGTGGTAATCCTGCAGGGACACCGTTCTGGGAAAAAACCTCTTAGAAGGTCACGTCTCCACGCTCAGCAATGAGTATTAATAAAAACAAGAGGAAGGGGGAGTCTCTGAATTCTCCACTTCCTTCAAAGAAACAAGGTTTCAAGACCGTCCTGCCCAAGCGCGGAAAAATAGAAGGAAGCTGGAGAATTCAGATATTCCTTCTAACTCTAATATCGGAAATAATTCTTCTCCAATCGAACTGAGCAATCAGTTCGATTTGATTAATGATGAAATTGAGCAAATCGAATCTACCTCTAGCCCAGGTGATTCGATTCATGCGAAAAAGCAAAGGATTCCGCCAATTGTGGTATCTGTTGCCGAGTTTTCTGGCTTCCGGAATGAGATTTTGAGTAACCTTCAGGGGATCAAGGTTTCATTTCAGATTGCTAGGCAGGGTGACTGCCGCGTTTTGCCGGGATCCTTTGACGATCGCGTCTTCTTCAGTATTTAACTGAGAAGCGCCATAAATTCTTCACATACGACGACAAAACTGAGCGATTGTTCAAAGTCGTCTTGAAAGGCCTCCCCAGTGATGACAAATCACTGGATGAGATTAAATTGAAATTTCTCAATTACTTGGATTTTCACCAGTCCAAGTAATTAAGATGAAAAAGAAATCCCATTCTGGTACTTCCCAGAGGGCATTTCTCAAGAATTTTATTTAGTTCATTTTAACAAAAGTGAACTAAATAATATGAAAAGTTGGAAAAGGCCTGTATTATGTCTCATGTCCGTGTTACATGGGAACATTTCCGCAGGCCTGGGGAAATTTCAAAACCCTACGCAGTACCGTAAGTGCCAAAAGTGGGGTCATGGAACCAAGCATAGTCACATGGATGCTAAATGCATGATTTGTGGGGGAACCTCTCACGCCAAGGGCGCATGTCCTGTAAGAGAAGATTCAAATAAATTCAAGTGCGCAAATTATGGAGCAATCACAAATCCAATTTTTGGGAATGCCCTTCACGCAAAAAAGTTTTGAATTCCCGTGCAAAATTGATAACGGGAAATTCCATTGGGATCTCAGATTCGACGGGTAGAAATTTTTCAAACGCTCAAATTTCGAAACCGGTTACCGGTCGAGCAATTCATACCCACCACAATTCACAAACAAATTTTGTCGCTCGTCAACGGGTAGCAAGCACTTCAGTAAATTCCGATTTTTCCAATGTACCTACGTATGCAAACATCGCTGCTGGTAGACCAAATTTCTCTTCTCAAAATGAGGTTTATACCCATGTCCCAACGGAAAATAACGGTCATGTTGCCGTTTCAGGTAGCATGACTGCTTCCGATTTTGATTTTTTAACTGAACAATTGCATCACATGATTGATGCAATGTTCAAAGCAAATACCATACCAGAAGCTGTTCAGGTTGGTATAAAGTACAAACAAAAAATTGTTATCGGACTCCGTTTCAATGGATCCAAATAATTGTGTGAAAGTTCTAAATTGGAATGCCCGCTCTCTAAAGGGTAAGGAAGATGAATTATTCAACTTCCTTTCAGTTCATAATGTGCATATTGCCATTATAACTGAAACGTATTTAAAACCAGGACTCTCCATTAAAAGAGATCCAAACTATTTTATCTACAGAAATGATCGTCTTGACAGCGCCTGTGGTGGGGTCGCCATTGTCATTAATAGACGTATCAAACATAAATTATTTTCTTCGTTTGAAACCAAAGTTTTTGAAACCTTGGGAGTTTCTGTTGAAACCAGTGTTGGGAAATGTACATTAAAACACTTTGATTATGCGAATGTTTATCTTTTTTTCAGTCAAATTTATTGCGCCAAACAAGCCGAAACTGTTTGCCAAAAAAAATGTACGCGACATCGTGACATTTATTTTTCCGATGAAGCAAACTGTTTGCTTGCTGCTACGTTAGAGTCGTGCCGGCACGCGGTCAACATTTACGTGAGATTTTTTGTTTCGGCTCGTGCGCAGCGTAAACAGCACAGAATCGAGTTCAATTACCTGTGACGCAAAGCCTAGAAGGAGTGCTATCCGTAGGTACTGATTTATTCGTTCTTGTCTCTAAATCAAGCAAGTAGTAATGAAATGAATATTTCCCACCAAAAACGGTTATACGCTGTGAAATTATTGCACGAAAACATTAATTGTGGGGAGAGAAAATGGTAAAAGCATGTGCTGACTATCGTCTGCTTGGCGTGGCTGCTGCTGTGGCTGCCGTGGTTTTGTTTTTATTTTTTTGCATAGAAGAAGGAATGGTAAAAAGAAATGTCAACCATTCCCGTCCCTGGTTGAAACAAATTTTGGTCAATTTTCCTTCATTGCAGCCTATTTGCCTTTTCAATGCAATGGGCAGCAAAAGAATTTGTTGAAAGCTGATCTTCAAATTCTGACTCGCAACAAATCAAAATTCTTCTTAATTGGTGACTTCAATGCCAAACACCGTTCATGGAATAATGCTCAAAGCAATTCCAATGGTAAAATTTTATTTGAAGATTGTTCTGCGGGATATTATACTATTCAATATCCCAATGGACCAACTTGTTTCTCTTCCAGTCGAAATCCTTCTACAATTGATTTAGTTTTAACGGATTCAAGTCAGCTGTGTGGCCAATTGGTAACTCATGCTGACTTTGACTCTGATCACCTTCCTGTGACATTTGAAATCTCACAAGAAGCCATTTATAATCCAATCAGCTCTACTTTTAATTATCATAGAGCTGATTGGGATTCTATAAAACGTATATCGATAGGAATTTTGATGTTGATATTCCTCTCGATACCAAAAGTGATATTGATAATGCTCTCGTATCTTTGACAGATTTAATTGTCGAAGCCAGAGTCATTACAATTCGAAATGTGAAGTTAAATTCAACTCCATTATTATTGACGACGATCTTCAGCTATTGATCCGTCTTAAAAATGTGAGAAGAAGGCAATACCAAAGAACTCGCGATCCCGCGTTGAAAGTTATTTGGCGAGATTTGCAAAATGAAATAAAAAACGTTTCGCTATTCTGAGAAATACCAACTTTGAGAATAATGTCTCGAAGTTGGATCCCAGTTCGAAACCCTTTTGGAAATTAACAAAAATTCTTAAAAAACCTCAAAAGCCAATTCCAGCGCTTAAAGAGGGAAATAAAATTTTATTAACAAATGGCGAAAAGGCTCAAAAACTTGCTCAGCAGTTCGAGAGTGCCCATAATTTTAGTCTAGGTCTCACTAGTCTAATTGAGGATCAGGTTACACGGAGCTTCGAAGACATTTTCAATCAAGAGAATGTTTTTGACCCTTCGTTGGGAACTAATTTGGTTGAAGTGAGATCTATTACTAGAAAATTTAAAAATATGAAAGCCCCAGGTGATGATGGTATTTTCTACATACTTATCAAAAAACTTCCTGAGAGCTCTTTATCCTTTTTGGTTAATTTATTTAACAAATGTTTTCAATTGGCATACTTTCCAGATAAATGGAAAAACGCCAAAGTTGTTCCAATTTTGAAGCCGGACAAAAATCCAGCTGAGGCTTCTAGTTATCAGCCAATCAGTTTGCTTTCTTCAATAAGCAAACTGTTTGAAAAGATTATTTTAAATAGAATGATGGTTCATATTAATGACAATTCTATTTTTGCTGATGAGCAATTTGGTTTTCGCCATGGGCATTCAACCACTCATCAGTTATTAAGAGTTACGAACTTAATTCGGCTCAACAAATCTGAAGGATATTCGACTGGAGTTGCTCTTCTTGATATAGAGAAAGCATTTGACAGTGTTTGGCATGAAGGTTTGATTGTAAAATTGATGAATTTTAATTTTCCTCTGTACATCATTAAACTGATCCAAAATTATTTATCAGATCGCTCGCTGCAGGTAAACTATCAGAATTCCAAATCTGATAGATTACCTGTAAGAACTAGTGTCCCCAAGGCAGCATACTGGGGCCCATATTGTATAACATTTTACTTCTGACTTACCTGATTTACTACCAGGGTGTCAAAATACTTTGTTTGCAGATGACACGGGCCTCTCAGCCAAAGGGCAAAGCCTTCGTGTCATTTGTAGTAGATTGCAAAAAAGTTTGGATATTTTCTCCACTTACTTGCAAAAATGGAAAATTTCCCCGAATGCTTCCAAAACTCAGCTTATAATTTTCCCACATAAGCCGAGAGCTTCTTATTTGAAACCTTCTAGCAGACATATTGTCACTATGAATGGGGTTCCAATTAATTGGTCTAGCGAAGCTAAATATTTAGGACTTCTGCTAGATCAAAATTTAACTTTTAAAAATCACATTGAAGGCCTTCAAGCCAAATGTAACAAATATATTAAGTGTCTATATCCACTTATAAACAGAAAATCAAAACTTTGTCTTAAGAACAAACTTTTGATTTACAAACAAATATTTAGACCTGCCATGTTGTATGCTGTGCCAATATGGACTAGTTGCTGCAATACCAGAAAGAAGGCACTTCAGAGGATTCAAAATAAAATTTTGAAAATGATTCTGAAGTTGCCTCCGTGGTATAGTACCAATGAACTTCATAGAATTTCTAATATTGAGACATTGCAACAAATGTCTAACAAAATAATTTCCAATTTTAGACAAAAATCGTTGCAATCTTCTATTGCAACGATTAGCTCCTTGTACCCTTAGTATAAATTAGGTTAGGTTTAGTTTAAGTTAAAAACATTGTAATTCCTACATGGTTCAATTAAACCAGAGGAAAAATCCTAACTGCCAGAGGCAATTGAAATGTATTAATAATAACTAAAAAGTAACATATCAAATAAGGATGATAGTGTTAAGAAAACACGGAACACCTAGTCTAAGAGATGAATGCATGTATTAGATGATATTTAGCAAATAAAATTAGTTAAAAAAAAAAAAAAAAAAAAAGTGGTTAAAACTTAGACCAAACCATGACATGTTGATTTGAGATAGGTAAACAAACATTCTTTGATTGATTTAGAGTACTCAAAATATCGTCCTTTGGACTTTGTAGTCGGTTTGACATTAATTGGCCCTGTAAGTAAATAAAATTGGGGCCCTCCTCAGCCGTGTGGTAAGACGCGCGGCTACAAAGCAAGACCATGCTGAGGGTGGCTGGGTTCGATTCCCGGTGTCGGTCTAGGCAATTTTTGGATTGGAAATTGTCTCGACTTCCCTGGGCATAAAAGTATCATCGTGTTAGCCTCATGATATACGAATGCAGAAATGGTAACTTGGCTTAGAAACCTCGCAGTTAATAACTGTGGAATTGCTTAATGAACACTCAGCTGCGAGGCGGCTCTGTCCCAGTGTAGGGATGTAATGCCAATAAGAAGAAGAAGAACCAATAAAATTGTTCTGTTTTTCATGCCGTAATTCTTGATTCCGGCGCCCCCCTGAGGGCTGGCGCCCTTGGCGCGTTATATACCGATCGACTCAGCTCGACGAACCGAGGTGATGTCTGTATGTGTACAAATTTTGTAGACACAGTTTTTGGAACTTAGCATTACCCGATTGACTTGCAACAAGTTGCATTCGACGGGGAATGCGGTCCAATTGTTTTCTATTGAAAATTGGTCCGATCGGATATTGCATTTCTGAATTATAGAAAAAATAATTCCCCTTGGAAAAAAAAAATGAAAAACAATTTATTTTTCGAGAATGGTGGCAATGCATAGTAATTAATGCAAAAACATGCAAAATGATAGAAAATGCGATTTACTCCCGTAATGTGCTTTTTTGACCATTCTTATGTGATTTTTTAAATACATTTTACGAAGCACGAGAAAGGCAACATCGCCGCTAGGTGGATTATTCTGGGTTTTTTTTAAATCTCTCCGTATTGATACAGAACTCATCTGGTGACATTATCCCAATGTTTGTAATCAAATTTTAGCTGGAAATATTCGCTCCCTAATACACGATCTAATGAATGAGCCTCAATGTTGTTTAATTTGACCAGTTATCTTGCTAGGTCCAAATAATACAAGCAGATTATTATTGCTTGGAAGCACCCAAGGAGGTATGTTCATAGTTCGCAGCTGATAAGGTGGATTTGTATTTTAAGTGACTTGCTGTCAATTTTAAATTTTCTCTTTTGTTTTACTCGTACAACAAAATTGTACTGAAAGGCAATAAATTTATTCGTATAGCGAAAAGTTCCTGTGAAAATAAAAAGATTAAGTTTAATTGACTGTTCAATCCAGTAAGACAAATTGATATATGGATGATTAAAACTCCACTCCGTGAGAAACTTGATCAACTTAAAGCAGTTCATTTGAAATTTTTCCGATGTTAAACTTGACAGTTGTTTTGGCTCACTAAGAGAAATGCATTATTCCCATTAGGAGAATAAATCAAATTATTTGATGAACAATGACTTTCAAATTCAATATCAGCCTCCCGTGCGTATCACATGTGAACTAATCGTCGAGCCATATCTCAGAGATACTGAAGTCAGCGTGATAAGTTGATTTCATTGCAGCTATAAATGGCTTGTTCAATATTATTGTCGTCAAAAGAGCATACTTACCTCGCGCATAGTTACCATGTCGTCCGCGTACGATCCAGAGAAAAAAATTTGGTCCGGCGTTAAGCTGCCGGGCCCGTTTAATCCGCAGGCGAATTTGGGTCAACTGATCCTGAATACACTGGAAAGAAATCCGTCTATGGTGGCTCAGGTCTGTGTGGAATCCGGAGTGGAGTTAACATGCGAGGAGATACGACTCCGAGCCATTCGAGCTGCACAGAATCTGACCAAGCTGGGGTACAAGAAAGGTGACATGATTGGCTTTGCTGTGAGGAACCGAGAGAATGTTGCGCCACTGGTTTACGGTTGCTTCCTAATTGGAGCTCCGATCAATTGCATTGATCCGGATTTTACGATAAATGACATTGCGCACATGTTTCGCATCAGTAAACCGGTACTGGTGGTTGCCGATAGAGATAACGTGGAAACCGTGAAAAGTGCTTGTCGTGATGCTGGAATAAGCCCAAGGTTTTTATTAGATAGTGACGACTGTAAACAGGACGATATATCTATTTTGGATGTAATTAAGGAGACGGGAAGTGAACAGTATTATTTGTGAGTTATCCAAGACTCGCTTCTCGAAGAATGTTAAAATATGCTTAATTCGTTTTACTTTCCAGCCCTCAATATCTCGGTGACTCGGAGAAGCTTGTCGCAGCTATTCTATGCTCATCCGGAACAACTGGAATGCCGAAAGGAATCTGTTTATCACATGCACAGCTCATTCACCAGACTGCCATGATATGGTAAAAAATGGGTACACCCAGTTCTTTTTTTACACGGGTGGGTTTTAGTTAATTATGGTCTTTAGCGTTGATGAAACTATGAGTTAACCCCATGAAAAAATTCACAAAAAATCAAAGAAAATTCAGGTGGTATTTAAAAAGCTGTGAAAAATCAGGTTAACCGGGAAATTGAAGAATACCAACCGTGTAAAAAAAATATTGGGTGTATTATGAAATGCCTTTCCCGTGCATTGAGAAATTGTATTTAACTAACTCTTTTACGAATACATAGATGTTTCTATAATTTGTTTCAACCTAATTATGTTCAGTCCAAATATGAGTACCATTCCGCTCCAATGCACGACAAGGACTCTATCATAACGAAGTGGATTAACCTGCTTTTATTTTCTCCCACCAGCAACCTTCACTTGTACAAGATTCCGTTCTCGTTCAGCTCTCTTTACTGGGCCTCCGGATTTTTCCAGTTGATTCAGTGCCCGTTTAACAGCGCCACGCATTACATATCAACCCGTCGTTTCAGCCCTGAGGCATTTTTCGAAATCGTAGAGAAGCAAGCTCTCACAACCATGTTTTGTCCCCCTGCGCAGATGACGATGATCCTCCAAAGCCCTCTGTTGTCAAGAGCGAACTTGTCTAGTCTGAAGAGCATTTTCAGTGGAGGGGGATTTGTTTCAACTGGACTACGTAAGTCTTTTGAGAAAATGGTTCCTTCGTGCACTGTTGGTGTAGGGTATGGAACATCTGAAATCGGATATGTCTCTTCGGATGGATTTGGAGGAAAACCGCGGGAAGGATCCGTTGGAACTTTGGCGCCAAACATAGAAGCAAAGATATTGAATGACGATGGCAATCAAGTGGGCGTCAATGAGCAAGGAGTCCTCTGGTTTAGATACCAAATCAAACCAATAGGCTACCTGTACAATCAAGAAGCAACCGACGAAATAATGACCGAAGACGGATGGGTGTGCAGTGGAGATATTGGGTACTTCGATAAGGATTGTTTCTTGTTCGTGGTGGACAGAAAGAAGGAAATCATCAAATACAAAAACTACCAAATATCACCGGCAGAGATTGAAGCCGTCATTGAGCAACTTCCGGAAGTGGCCCACGTGTGCGTGGTGGGATTGGTCGACTCGGTTCAGCACACTGACTTACCGACTGCAGTGGTTCAGCTTCGGCGCGACTGTACGCTAAGTGAGGCAAGTATTGTCGACCTCGTAGCGGCAAAGTTAGCTGACTTCAAGCATCTCCGCGGTGGGGTGTTTTTTGCGGATGAATTGCCAATGACCAAATCTGGTAAGCTTCAGAGGTACGAGATACGAAAGTATGCAGAGAAAAGAGCGGCATCCAATAGTGTCGGAAATAGAGTGTCCGACACCGTGAAGCTTTTGGAAAAGTTTATTTCTAGTAATGGTAAATAAATGCTGGTTAAGCTAAACTATGCAAAATGCAGTATCAATCATACAGAATTAAGTTTTTACACGAATTTTTTCGCTCGTATTTTCGATCGTGTGACTTAAATTTGCCACTAAAATCATCGCAATATGTTTCAAAAAATCCTAAATAATTCAAAGATAAATCGCACGGTATTTACAATGTGTTAAACATTTGGGATGACCGCAGAATTGAAAAAAAATGTGAGTTGTGTAAAAACAGAATCCTGTGTATTTTAAGATACACAGGATTTTGTTTTTACACGATTTTTTTTCGCTCGTATTTTTGATCGTATGACTTCAATTTGCCACCAAACTCTTCGCAACATGTTTCAAAAAATCCAGAATAAATCAAAGAAAAATCACATGATAATTAATATACGTTAAACATTTAGAAAGAGTGGAAAATTGAGAAAATGTAAATCGTGTAAAAACAAAATCCAGTGTACTTATAACATATAAGTAGCTCAAATTTTCTTCGTTCTTCGTAACAATGCACTATGGTCCAGGATACAGATTTACGCGGAAAGATGCATTTTACGCCAAAACTTAGGCCATTACAAATATTGGATTAACATTTTGTCCTACTGTTCTCCGAAAGGATAATCTTAATCTATACATATAAAAACCAATCTATGTATGTATGTTCGCTAACTACTTCTGAACCACTTGGCCGATTTCAATCAAATTTGGTACAGACATTCTCTATCCTCAGGGGAAGTTAACAAAGGGGTGGGATTGTCATGTAGAAAAGGGGGAGGGGTGGTGGGAGGGGTTTTGTTCAGAAAACGAACAATTCTGTGTAACTTTCAACTCCCAAGACCGATTTCAACCAAATGTTGTTCACATATTCCCTACGAGGAGGCAATCATATGGGAGGGGAATTGGGAAAGGGGGAGGGGGCTGGAGGGAGAGGTTTTGTTTAGTAAACGGGCAATTCAAAGTAAATTATGAACCCCTGTACCGATTTCAACCAAATTTGGTACACATTCTACATTATAAAGAAAAGATAACAAAGGGGGTGGGATGGTCATTAGGAAAAAGGGGAGGGTATAGGGGGAGGTGTTGTCTTTGGAAAACGAGCAACTCACTGTAACTCCCAACTCCCAGGACCGATTTCAATCAAATTTTGTACACATCAGGGATGGGAAAAATCAAATTTTCCGAAAAATCGGGAAAGAAGAAACTCTCCCGCGATCCTACTTTTAAATTATCAAGTGATTAAAACTCGCCAACGATTAGGAATCGTTTGAAAATCGTATCTTGATTTGAAGCATTTAGCGTTACATTTTGAACTCTTTTTCCTTGCTACCATGAAACCATAACGCCAAATAGTAGATATAACGTGACTGTTAACAATTAGCTGATATTAGTAAAGAATAATGATTGAATGAAAATTCTGTGTTTATTATCGTTCGAGTACAAAATTTGAGAAGTTGTCGCCGGTGACAACTCGCCTACTGTTTTCACGTGAAAAGTTTTCGCATGAAAATCGCAATCATTATCGCCTGATAAGGGGCCATCCACAAAGTACGTCACGCTCCTAGGGGGGAGGGGGGTTCCGAGCAGCGTGACGACTCATACAAAAATTTTAGAGTTGTAATACAAAAAGTGTGACGAAGGGGGGAGGGGGGATTTAAAATCGCCAATTTTTGCGTGACGTACTTTATGGATCTCCCCTAATGATTCAGCACAACACTGGTACACATATTCACTATGAGGAGCCGATCATACGGGAGGGTAATTTGGACAAGGGGGGAGGGGTCTGAAGGGAGGGGTATTGTTCAGAAAACGTGTAACTTACTGTAACTTCTGAACCGCTGTACCGATTTCAACCAAATTTGGTACACAGATTCTCTATCCCGAAGAGAAGATAACAAAGGTGATGAAATGGTCGTTGAGAAAAGTGGGAGGGTAGAGGGGAAGGGGTTGTCTTTAGAAAACGAGCAATTCAGTGTAACTCCCAACCTCCAGAACCAATTCCAACCAGATTAAATGATTAAATCATTCAACTCTATGATTAAAGATTATGATTAATGAATTAATATTTTTGGAAATGATGACTGATAATGATTAACGATTAAATTCATTTTGACAATAATTAACGATTATGAATAATGAAAAAAAAAAAACGTTGGAGTATGATTAAGGCTCTATAAACCGTAATCAATCCCATAATGACGATGATTTTATTCGAATCTAAATCAATATTTTGGGGCTATTTAGGAACTTACCCTCCATCATAATATATTCATTGCATTTCCATATTATTTTTCATTTATCAAAACTAGCAATTACTGAGGAATTTACGCAATTACGCTGAAAACTGCGTTTTTCCTTGGCCGATATTCGTATGTTCAACGAACGCATACTATCGTTCGAACGTTCAGATCAAACACATACACATTCACTTTATTTTTCACTTGATCTTTTCCCAATGTTTCCTTGATTTGATCACTCCTAAAACATATTCACTAACTGAGTTTCACATTTTTCTTCAACCTTGACTACCAATTAATTCACTTCACGCCCAAAAACTGTCGAAAACTGCTTTCCAAAAATCGAAGTGAGAGACAAATTTGACGACCGTATTGTGAATGCAATAAAATGCGGATGACTCAAATTCACTAGCGCAATAAGTGAAATGGTGAGTACAAAATCTACGCGACGCAACTTCGTTCAATCCGAACAATACAACGTATACGCCAGCCAACACGCAAACAAAGATGTGCATACACAAGAAAATAATCATCTCTTCACCGTTGCCAGATTTATTTATTGGAAAAAATCATTGCTGTTTGTCGGATTGAACAATAAAACCAAAAATAAATATTTAAACATGTTATGTAAGCTTCTATCACATTCCAAGTGGTGTATAAATTTTTCTAAATTGATAAATACCCATATATTTGATACGCCATGAACATGTCTCATGATATAAAATAAACAATTCGTCAAGTTTGGCAACATTATGCATCAGCTGGCATATTTTACCACCCCATTTCCACCCACCCAGTTGAAAACAACATTTTATTCATCGCTGCTGCACTTTTCCGTACCAAATGCATCACTATTACAAGCAAGTGATACAGTCATTAGTTTTCAAAACATTGTGATGGAGTCTTGAGCCTTAACGATTACCGATCGTGATTAAATGTTGACTCACTATGTGTATGATTAATGATTAACGATCGATATGATTAATGATTGATGATTATGAATGATCAAATTGAATGATTTGCATAGTGATCCATAACCGAGTAACCTTTATTCCAAATTTTAAAAGGTATGAAAATTATATGATTATGATTAAAGATTAAAAAATAAAAGCAAGGTATGCAATGATCCAATGTTTCATAACTTCTGTACCTTTTGCCCGATTTCAACCAAATTTGGAACAAACATTATTTTCCTTAAGAAGGCGAAGATGGTAGAGATGATATTTTGAAAACGGGAAGGTTGTGGAGGGACTGGCATTGTTCAGCTCTCAATCTCCTCAGTGTAACTTCTGATCTCCCTTTAGCCGATTTCAGTTAAATTTGGAGCACACATTCTTCATATTAAGGAGACGACGATAGTGGGTTAAGGATGGAAAAGGGGAGGGTGTGGGGGAGTTGTATTGTTTAGTTATCGGTCAACTCAACACATCGAAATCATGGTTTGCCCAGTGAAAAGCAATGATTAAAGTGTTTCCTTCTGGATGATAAATGTGATCATTTCTTTAAAAATAGTAAGCATATGCGGTATTTCGAAAAATTTCGTTTCAGGTGGTTCGAAACGAAATTCCGCGAAATTTCGCGGAATTTTAGCATGGCGAAATAGCATTTCTTGATTTCGTTTCGTTTCGTAAAATTACAAAAATTTCGCTAGAAAAAACTAGATTCTAACGAAATTTAACGGAATTCCGCGGAATTTCGAAACAAATTTAAACTTAAACTATTCTTTATATTATCAAAAATTTTGGCTGCGCCGCTGAACAAAATCGTTAAATTGTTTTCAAAATATTAGGTTATACAATTTATTCTATTAACGCTTACTACATAACCCCATTCTTAGTCGACAAATAGGGGTAACGGCTCAAACCTTGGCCCATTATGCTACGGTTGAGCACAATTATCGTTATAAATCTTCATATATTGCATTTCCAACCAGAATTATTCCACCAGCCGGCTTGCTTACATTTGGTGTTGACGCCAAATATCAAAAAACGGCGATGAATGTCCGCAATATCTCATTTAAACCAGCGAAAGTCTCGAGAGAAATTGACAAAATGTCGGCATCCTTGTCCCTATCAGGTGGATCATTTTTCAGCCCACTTGGGACGAGTGATTGTTGATTTCGAACATACGAAAGATAAAGATGGGTTGCTGGTTGTAGTACCAGTCATTTTGCTTGCGTTGAATAAAGGCAGCATGCAAACAAATAGAGAAAATCAAATCATCTGATTGAGCGTGAATTCTAATTGGTTGCATGTAAAATACTACCACACGGATTGTGAGAGTGCGTTTTTGATTCCCCCAATAGCGCGCTTACCAAGGACATGCTAACGAAAATACTATTATATGAATCATTTTTTTCCCAAATATTTACCATATTTGCAAGTGAAGAATGAAAGAAAAATGCAAACTGTATTAAAAATTGCAATTGCAAAAAAGGCTACATGTTCTAGCCCTCATGTTATGCCTTCAAACAAATTATATACGTTAATTATTGGCTGCCGCATAATTTTGAGATTTACTGCTAGTTGAAACCATGGCAGTTGTGTTGCTCTCGCTCTCGCGATACTCTCAAAGAAACTTTTGACGTAGGACTTACGTCTCTCTTTACTATACCGGGTGTCATTTCAAAATATTCAAATCGAGCGCGTTACGCTGTGTTGAAAGATTTTAAACGTTAATAGCGTTCGTCTCAGTGGACGAATTTCTGCGGTAAGCCCCTCAATCGACAGATTTCAAGTATGCCTTTCATGTCCATGCTTGATACGACCCGAAAAACTTGTTTCAATAGGCATGAAACTGTTTTCAATGAAAAACATTGAGATCAAGGAAACCTATAAATATGGGTACCGCATAATTCTTGCATCATTCCATTACCACGTTCTGATTGGTGCAGACACCAGCGAATGAGCAGCCGCTGGGTCTGCGAAAAGCCATAAAATAGCGCAACGCGATTTTTTCCTTTCATTCTGACCGGGAGAAGCGAAGCAACCACATCATCGATTGAACAGCACTCACACCAGGGAATGAAGTCTGCTCGACACCATCGAAGCCACCATCATCAGCCGAAACCTAGCCAGTTCAGCAGCAGTCCACCCTACAGACCCGACAAAGCAGCAATGCTGAGCAGATACCGGCAGCAGCAGCAGAGTCGAGCCGAGACCGGCCGGCATCGGTGATGAGCCGAGACAGGCTGAAGAAAAGCCACATGATGCAGCATGTGTCCAAAAAACAACGGGTTCTTCAGAGAACCAAAAATAGAGATCAATATCAAAGCTTTCAATATCCTTCGGGATAGAAATTGTACTCCAATATTCTAGTGATAAAATTTTATGCGAGATTTTCATAAATAGCGACTTCGCTTGACCATGCCTGAAAAAAACATAAGATGTCCAAATCTCTAACATAATATTTGGATATTTGGATTTAAAAAAAACACCGATAACAGCTCAAACATTAATAAACTATCAATAGATTTTTCATCAAATGTTGGATTTTTTGGCATTGATCAAGAAATATCTGGATAAACATTATTTGATACTGACCGCACACAAAGTGAACGTGACTGAATGATCGTCCCATGTTACCAATTCTAAATCTTATCACCCGAAAACCCATGTCAGGGTGTTTCCTTCCATCTACTACTAACAATGTTGTCTCAGAAAAGAACACGTACTTCTCACCTTAACTAAAATTCTAAGCTCGCTTGCCCGGCTTATTGGCCTGTATCAAGCGAAAAGTCCCGGTTAGAAATAGACGCCAGCAGCGAGCAACAAGCGTAAAAAAGAAGAAGTCCTTCTCGAACGCGTTGATGATGATGACGCTTTGGCTGACAAAGAAGCAGGATACAAGACACTGGCTGATTGGCCCACCAATTGGGAAGCAGAGAAGTTCAGTCTTTTTTATACCACCACTAGAAATTTGCGGTTATTTGAAATGATCGTTATCTTACTTTTTGGACTTAGCCGAAGCAAACAGCCTTTTTCAAGGCTCTAAGAGTTAAAAATAATGTTCTCCTTCACCCAAGTAACATTTTGAGTTTTATCATAGTCTATTAGCGGATTTGGAGAACAAATTTTCAAGGCCAGCAATAAAACTAATATCTACATATTAACCTCTTGATGACCGCTATAAGATTATGTTATGACCAAGTGGACCACTCTTGAGAACGTCTTCAAAGCAAGTTCAAGAATGTTCATAAAACTGCCATAAAACCGCTGTCAAAAAAGGGAATTTCTTTTCCGTGGATCTTTTTGTTATTGTTTTGGAGAAAATGGAAAATAGTAGAAATGGATAATAAAAACATTCATGGACATTGATCATGATGAAAAATATTATAAAATAATCGGAAATTGGATGCCCCAGAATTCGTTCGCGTGCTTACAATTCTTATGCGCGTTCGAATTTCTGGTGAAACCAGGTAAGAAAATCAGTTTATTAAAGCGCGCCGTCGTAATATTGTAGTTTACGGCTTATTAATTAGTGAAAAAGTGCAAATGATAAATCGATATGCTGTCTATTTTTCTAGTGGCATTCCGATTCGCAACAAAACATTTCTTATGCTTCAATATTTGAAAATCATCGAGAAATGCAGCCGTTATTAATAATAGTAATAGATTTCGCAAAATATTTTCTCCAATATTAAATCAATTCTATGCTAACAGCATGGCTACTACACTGTGGGCAGTTTAACGGTCAAAATAAAATTTGCATAACTTTTAAAAATAAAATATTTTTTGCTGAAACTTGCGGCACTCGGCATTTACTCTCTGCTATTTTGTTTTGAATATGCGTTCCGTTTACCGATGTTTTCGCCATCCCACTTGCTGAATGACGTTTAAACCATTTTTAATTTGAATGATGTTCGAGTCAACGGGGTTCAAATTAAAAGGTCTTCACATTGAAAGCGGTCAAACTACCCAGTCCATGGGCAATTGAATAGAACTTATGCTTCCAGCAGCAGCAGAAGGACATCTCAAATCGTGGCCATCTCACCATTCGTGGCGTATTCGTATTTATACCATTTTAATTGACCGGTAGTAAAGTGACACGTTCCTTCAGTTTATTCTATTATTATTATCTGTTCCATTCTCAGGAGTGGAATTTGACCAATGGAGATTTTATTGTTAATAAACAAAACAACAATATTTTTAAATAGGGGAACTGCTTCTTGAATTCATACCATGTACCCAAATCAATACCATCAGAAAACAAAGAGTTGGTGCGCAAATAGATTTATTTCTCATTTTTGTGATTTTTTTCAGCAGTGAGCACGTCGGATAACAACAAAACACGACACTAATTGAGCTAAATTGCCTGTTTTGCGAATGTTATTGATATAGGGATATGTTATTATAATGGAACAGATACCCTATGCGAATGATCAATTGGGAATATTGTGTTTAATGGTTCCTTTGTTTAAATTATTTGAGGAACATGTAACAGAAACATTTCTTTTTAGCCATTCGAATGACCATAGTTCATGAAATTTAACATAAACATTATGCTCTTGTACAATGCCATTATAAACCTTTTGAAAACTACTAAGTTTTATTTAGGTTATGCGTAAGACAAGTCTATGACCAATATATTTGTCTTTATGACAGTTTTTAAAATTGGTTTTATTGAAGTCCTCAGGATAATCATTAGACCACTAATAAGCTCATGAGATATTTGACGTTTGTGGATTTATTGAGCGTTTTATTACGGTTTTGAAGATAGCTATAAATCTTCGAATTAAGCAAATCTCGCAGCATTGAACAAAGCAGCGATAAAACCGTTAAAAAACTTAAGTAAATCCATGTAGCCTTGAAATTGTTACTTGGGCAGTCGCTATCGCACGGATTAGGCGGCCCTACATCCCCTGCTGAGCCAACTTGTGGCTTATTTCAGGCAGTCCTTCAGTGGAACGGTTGCCACTGTCGAGGCTAATATTCCGTGGCCGGACAGATACTTCCTGAATTGTTTTTGATTATTCTTGTTCGAGGTAGATTTGATTTCTGTGTCGGTTTGATGAGAAGATTTTGCCAAGGAATGGTATGCAACGCCGATTATTTATCAAAAATAGCTGATGTGAAAAATTTGGACATATGTATCTTAAAGGCATGGTCAAGTCAAGTCCTACGTCCACTTAGCGGTTATGTCACAGACATTACCCACTGTTCGTTTTTTCCAAAACGTAAACAATGCTTTAGGTGGGGATGATGCATAACGCACTACTGAAGAAAGCCAAGTGTAAAACTTTTTCTATGCAATTCCTTGCTTTGTACTGTGCATAAACAGTTATAACTGAGCCAACTACCTGATATTATTACACAATTATTCATAAATACAATTATTGGATGCTTGTTTTTAACTCTGCCTGCATTGAAGTTTCATGATTGGTACGTGCGTTTGACTCCACTCCTCTCTATATCGATCAGCTGTTGTGAATCCTCTCAAATCTCTCACGTGTTTCAACTTTCCGAGTTGAAAGAATACTTTTTCGGTGTCATTTTACAGATCAAAATACTTTTTGCAAGCAATAGTAGATCTGAATTATGATGAAGATATTTGTCGAGTAATTTGACTTGACATTATTCACATGAAATGACGTTGAAAGTTTATCTAATGAAATATACGATCCATTGTATCGTTCCATTATTAAATGAAAAAATGTTTGTAGGATTCGCGCGAAAGAAGATATTCATACACTAATTGAATCATTTATTCGCGAAATTATGAAGAAAATGGTGTATCGAACCCAAAAGGTTGATGCTTGAATCGCTTTCGTTTGAATCGTGTTTGGAAGCCGTAAGGTGGGCAATTATTTTTGGTATGTTGTGCGAATGAAAGCGATTATATCGTGTTTCGAGAAAAGAATCAACCCATTCACAAACTACATGACGTTTTAGGTTGTGAGAGGGTACTTGTCTGAGCGTTAAGGACTTTATAAATTTCAGAACTCTACAATACATTGAGCATTACTAGAGGCTTGGTGTGGGTTGATTTTAGCGTTATGTAATTTGTGAATGAAACTTAACCGCTGAGTGGATTCACCTGTGTTTACAAAAATTCTCAGCATCTCAATCGCAAGCATCGGATATTCTATCTATCTGCAGCTTTCGGTTATTTTCTCCAGTACGGGTTATTGGTGAGAATGTTTTGATTTTAGAGTTTCACCTATACTAACGTAGTGCTGCAAATCGAAAGCGCATGCCAACATTTGACTACAGGTGCCCCCAGTATTGTCCAGAAAAGTTTTGGTTGATAATGTCGCTATACTAATAGAAATTGTGAAATAAAACTGATAGCTGACATAGTGTGGTTGTTATCCATTCATCTGATGTGCGAAAGCAGGTATGTTCATTCAGAAAACTCTTTTATTGGGCAAAAGAAAAACTCTAGCACAGCCAGTCTGCATAAGTCAACGAAACATGGCTGCTAAAAAACCGAGTCAAAGTGATTTTTCACGCAAGATAATTGCTTTTAATAGTTTAAAAAGTGTTTAAATCTAGAGTTATGAAGCAGATATTTGTTTGATACACTTTTCTGTAGAAGCAGTGGTTAATATCTCCCTACAAATCGACGTATTATCGCTGAAATATTGATTAATTTGCGTGATGAGCCAATGTTACATCCAGGGCCAAAATTACCGCCGGTTACCCTATGTCTTCTTAAATGGCTGCTTAAATCCGAGTCAAAGTGATTTTATCACGCAAGTTTATTGAGTGTATCAGTTGAAGACGTGCATAAATCTGTCGTAACGTAATGTAATTTAAATGTGCTTGATACAATTTTTTAGATAGGCAATAAAAAATATTTCTCTACAAAATAATGCCCTCAACAATGAGCCAACGTTTCATCCTAGTCTAACTTTACCTCCTGTGATCCTAATATTTTTTTTCTTATGTGCAGTCAAACAGTTCATTTTAACAGAGCCGTTTACGCCTATCTCTGTTAAAAAGATTCCTTCTACAATCGTGTCAGAGTGTGTGAACTAAGAGCAAACAACACGCCACCGCCGGCCGTTCTATCCATGTATAAATGTAGTGCACATTACTCAAGTAACCCCATTATAGGTCGAGAGTATCTTCTGCGGCATGATTGCGTTTCTCAAGACTTGCGGCGGGCTGGGATGTTGCACCTAAAATCATTTGCCGTGCTCGCATTACACCGGCCAGCGAGCCTGGGGGCTGCAACGAATCATGCAAAACAATCATTTGTCTTTGCGGCGTACTACCCACTTGTTCCTCGTGTTGGGCACAGGTGGCCATGTGAGCACGTGGACTACGAACTGTACCGGAGGGTTGTAAATCATTTCATGTGTCTGGTTGATATGGTCGATGGTTTGCTCGGATCGCCTTCTGACCTTTTCTGAATAATGGGTATTAAAATGGTACTTAGATTGTTAAGAGTAGTGATTATTCAGATAAGAGATGTTGCTTAGTGTTTTCTTGATGGTGTGGATCACATTTGCCAAATGCATTGCACTTTTATTAAACTTCATTATCAATGAAGTTTATTCGCTTAGATAGAAAAAATGTTGGCATTGTTATTTCCAATTCATTCAACTGCTCACAGTAGTAAATGTCATGATACAGTGGCTGATCATTTAGTATACAGTCGTTTGACATTAGTTTTAGCATTAAGGGGTTTGTCAACTATGTTCAAATATCATGACGATTGGGTAATAATGGAATGAAATCAACATTTTTCGCCTGTCGTACTTGAAGGGTTTGGCCAAGGCTCCTAATTTGGTTTATTTTGCAGAATATTCCAAAAATAAAGGTAGGTGGATTGATCAGGGTCTTTTTTTATAATAAATTTCTTAAATTATAACAGCTTTCGGGTCGGGTCTGAGCATGACGACCGACTGGCATATAGCTCTCATAAGCTCACTTGATCAGTTGCTGATGAAGAATGTGTGTAGCCGCCAGACATTCTAAACACTCACGCTCCTCTAATATGAACGTGTACCATACACATATGGAAGTGTTGGCTTGACAAGTGGATTGCGAGTGATTTGACTATGCGTCCAATTTGGGAATCTCGAGCTCATTCAATAGCCGCTAGGTTGCAAAGGCCGACGGAGGTCCTTCGTAGTTTAGTTGGCTAAAACACCAGTCTAGCGTACTGTAGGGTGCATTCAATTCGAAATTTTACGAAAGGAAACGACATTTTTTTTCCGCGGAATTTTCATTGAATTGGTTTTAGTCTAGATTATGTATGCAATTCTCATTTCCCTTTTTTTAAGGCAAATAACTATCTTACTATCAAGAGAGTTAAAATAACAGAAGAAGCAGGGTATGATAATCACCGCGTTCCCGTTTATAAATCATTGGCGATAAGGCAATACCCCAGCATTTGTGCCGCTTTTAAACGAATTCATCGTGGAGTGAGTACTTCCGAATCTGTTAAATTTTATATCACTTCGGTATAAATCTGTTAAAAACCTTATTTCACTTAGAAATTATTGAGATTATGTGATTCATATTGTCTCATCATCGTGGCTTTATGGTATTAGGCTAAATCTAACCAACTATAACATTTATATATCCACATCTGCCAGGCATATACGGAGATAGAGAATTGATAATAGCATACATTCCTGTGCAGAATCCTGCGTACCTTTCTAAAATGCACAAAGATATGTATTTCACAAATGGTGATCGTAAAGTTTTTATGGCAGGTATGAAAAAATAATTCTTCCTTTCCCATAGAAAAAGTTGTACCAAAAGGCATTCCAAATTCAAACTTTTTATATGAGGCTCGGAGACCCATAGTCTTATATACAATCAGCTCGACGAACTGAGCTATTGTCTGTTTCTGTTTGTCCTTGTATATGTGTTTGTGTATATGAGACATGCAAAAATTGATGCCAAATTTTCATCATCAACCCACTTCAATTAAGTGCAAGAAACAGCTGTTTTGGTCAGTATGTCAGTATGAAAATAATCATGAGTAAAGAACCTTCAGCAATTTTAATGATCATTCAACCCGTTCTGTTTTTTTTTACAAATTCCATGTGAAGATCTAGAAATGCCCGCGATTCTGCAATGTTGAATGAATAGCTTAGCTTGATTAACTGTACACATCGTAGTTGCTCATCAGGATTGGCCGAGAAACAACAAATGTGCACAGTTTACCAATTGAATAATTTTCTTGGGATAAATAAAAATTATTCTCATTGTACTTGCTTCAGTCAATTTAAGCATTAGGAGATGAAAATTAGTTTGACACTCATTGTTATAAGAGACCGAGGAATGCTCTGCATCTCCGTGAGCGCCACGGGAAAAGAATCGTTGATTGGTTGAAAAGATAATTTATGTGATGCCACCTTGGTAAGTTACTAAATATTTATTGTGAACGAAGTGCGCGTTCTCCCGGACTAACTGCCGTCCCCTGACCAGCAGCAACATGATCGATTTCGATTGTGCAAATAGTCAAATAACATCACAAAATGTTTATTAAAATCTTGGGGTCTGTATGTATATTTCGATGATTCGCCGAATATTGACTGGTGTGTGGAGTATCTTCAATCCTCCGAACTTTTTATTCTTACTTTTAGGTAAGATTCAAATTGTTGTTTGAACGTAAAATGTTGCATTTTGTTTTCCTTAGGGCCTTCTTAACGCTTAAGCGGTGCTTTCCCATGCACTTAAACCTGGTTTGAGGCCTAAGCGAAAGTGAAGAAATCAGCCTTTAATAAGAAAGAGGCGCTCAAAAAAGACTTCACAAGGGCCCTACGAATCCACGCCACGGCGTTGCCTTTTTGACAAAGTTATACTGATTTGATTCGTTTCTGATTACACTCTATTCACACATTGAGCCGCATCACTTTTACAAAAAATAGTATAGGATAGTTAAAGATACTTTTCGTTTTCTGTTAGATATTTCTAACAAGCCAAACCACTCTAGGGCGAAGGTTTTCATACAACTCTGCCTTATGATTCGTTGTTAGAATTTATCTAATAACGGAGTTATAGCGCTAGTTGCAGTAACTTAAACTAAATGATTGTAATTTTGCTATCATTTAGTCTAAGTTACTGAAATTTTAGCTATAACTCCGTTTCTAGCGGAATTCAAACAATGAACCATTAGGCAGAGTTGTTAAAAACCTTCGCACTTATAGTCCACCATACAACATATTTTGAAATTCAACTTTTGAAATGAATTATTGACAAACTACTAAATGAATCGAAAATGAATGAAATTACTAAATGATCGATAACATCCTTTATACAAAGTATGTTTTAAGTTTAAATTTGTTTCGAAATTCCGCGGAATTCCGTTTAGTTTCGTCAGAAGCTAGTTTTTTCTAGCGAATTTTTTGAAATTTGACGAAACGAAACGAAATCAAGAAATCAGATTTCGCCATGCTCAAATTCCGCGAAATTCTGCGGAATTTTGTTTAGAGTCACCTGAAACGTAATTTTTCGAAATACCGCATATGCTTAGTACGACCCCATACTCTGCATCAAAGCTTAGAACTAAAATCGTTAATACGCACAAGTTAACCTTCTACAACCAAAATTTTTGTTCTCGCTCAAAATCACTATTTTGCTCTCTAAATTCGATCTAAACACGGTTCGGGCATGAACAATTTTTAATTCGCGATTTTGTCAATTTCACACTTTAATTTTTAGAATTTTGTTTTTATCCAATCAAATATTTTTTGAACTTATTGCAATTTTAAAATGCAATTTTAAAATTTTCAGAGTTAATTTTTCTATTTTCCCTGTAACGAGCTGGATAAATATTTTAGAGTGCAGCAGTGATCTGATTTCATTACGTTTGGCATTTCAGAATCTCACATTTACACAGAGCTCTAATCAGTCAGAGGGTTTAGCAGATCCACCAAATTCGTATCCGCTCCTTTCCTAATTAACGAGCGCTCTGGAGCTTGGAGATTCATGTCGTCGGCTTCGAAACCAACCTAAAAGCCGTATTCGGAGAAGCTATTGGGCCATTTATATCACTGTCGAATATCATGAACTAATTTGAAATGTGTTCCCATATACCAATATTAATGTATTTAATCTTTTCCACGCATCTTTTTTTGTCAATCAAGCCTATTAACTCGTTTGTCGCAACCTAAACTAAAGGCACGAAAATCCAATTTAGAATTTTACCCATTTCACTTCTAATTAACACTTTCAGTGGGTTGGTCGTGCTGACTTCAACCGAATGTCCGTTTTTCACCACAGAAACCTCAGCCGGTCTCGAGGTACCGATGGTAATCCATCTCCGGTGACTGGACGGTACCAACGCAGCATAGGACTAAATATGTCGCGTTTTTGCGTTGCAAGTAAAATAGTTCACCGGTTCCCTGCTGTGTCGCCGCCGATTAATGTAATTTATTTGAAAACTAATTAAAATGCAACAGTTTTGCACCAACTGGCCTCTTGTATGACGTGACACGGTGGGAAATTTCGATGCATTTGCTCACAATTATGAGCAAAATCGAGGAGCCTGTGTGAAACTTTACCACCAGTGCAATCTAACAAGTTCGCACTTTCGTTGTCAATGGTAACACATAGTCGCTCACGAGTCACGTTACGTACGTTCAGAACCGACTCCAACGGGGTTTAAAAACCTACCCACTAGAATTACGTATGTAAAAATATTCTAAGTGGGCAGTCATCGATCGACCCAGGCGATTTCAGCTGGTCGGTCAAGTGCATTATCGAAATTTTCACATGCAACTAGCGAGATCCCTAGTCGCGCGGTGTCATAATCACGTATATTATGGAACGTTTATTTTCGATGAATTTTTATGAGCAAAAGCCTTTTTGGCTGGATATCAAACGAGGGACGGAATTGTTTAGAATCAAATACTGCCTTCATTCGATTTTGGCAACATGGCAAATGCGAAAATGCTAGATTTTTATACAAAAATTGTATGAGACCTTACAATTTTGCAAGCTTTTCTTACAATATTTGTTTGTTAGCTTACACTATGTGTATAAAAATCTAACAATTTCGCATATGCCCAGTTCTTATACAGGTTTTGGTAGATTCTTATACATAATTGTTAGAAAATCTAGCAGTCGCTGGTTGGGTGTAGGGTGTCCCAGAAAGTATAAGCACGATTTGAAAATACCATTACGATTTTGGTTTTTGAGGAAATTTGATTATCGTTTTATGTCCTATGTTTTTCTGCAGTTCTTTGCCACTTATCCGAGATCAATTTATTCGTATGGAAAGGAGTGGATTTTGGTGAGATGGTGCCCATTAGCTTCAGCACAGACCGTTTGTCAACGGTTGAGGTTACATTTTTAATCTTTTTTGGTTGTGATGGAGTTTGCCGCTTGATACATAAATGTGCCATTGTCAAAACCCAAAAAGTTTCAATATAAACTTCCTTGGGATATTTTAGACTGATAAGAGAATCTATCTCCTTGAGTACGGATTCGACTTCTTTTTTTACCAGACTACCATCTGTCCATCACGTAATACACTAATGCCAAATTCGGCCAAAATAGTACTGTGTTATGAAATTTTCGGATAATGGACAGAAGCAACAATAATTGAACCGGTGCCAGCAAAAATGGTACATGTTACTTTGAGTAAAATTTTCAGGAGACGCATTTTCCCAAAAACATCGAATAATAAATTGTACCAACATGTTATGACTGATGTGCCTAAAAACAGTAGTGAAAAAAAAGCGAAGCTTATGACAAATTTCAAGTTTATTGGAATCTACGAGGTGAACCGGCCCAGGGCAGAAAACCTCTTTAATAAAAAAAATAATAATAAGTTTATTAGAACAAATTGCACATGTAGGGAGAAAGACGGCTTTGGCAGGCTTTGTTCTATTATTGTCAGGGGGTTTTTGTTGACCAAATTTTATGAAATTTGGCCACAATATTCTTTGATATGCAAAGAATGTTTAGGCCAAATTTGGGCATAGTCAGTCATAAAAAAAACCCCTGCCAATAATAGAACAAAACCTGCCAAAGCCGTCATTCCCCCTACCACTATTAATGGGAACAAAAGGAAACAGAAACCGAAAAACGTTAACAGTAAAAATGGTACATGTACATTTTTAAAATCATTCTAAACGGCAGTAAACTATCATGTTGCTGAATTTTCTTTTAAATAAGCTGATTTTAGTGGGTGGAACTGTACATGTACCACTTTTTCTGGCAACAAAATGGCCATTGTAATATATACCAGAAAATAAAATGTGCATATCTCAAGATCTTTGCAAATAGAAGCCGTTGGTATTAAAAACTCAAAATTGACAAAATTGGTTTATGTGCCACTTTCGCTGGCACCGGTTTAATTCTCGAACGCACACATCCACTGTTATTGTATCGGTTGTTGCAAATGGATTTGAGAGCATTACTACACTTACAAATTGTTTGCTTTTTACAGAATTTTCCCAAGTAAACTGGCTTATCAGCATCGGCAATACTTTATTCGGATCGTGCAGAACTGGTACCGTGGAAGTATCTTTTAATTGAATTTCACTCATGATTCATCATCTATAACCTTGCATAAAAATCTTCAACACAAAAGCTTATCGTATAACTTATGGACCCATGTTCTGACATATGCGGTTTTTTCTCATTCTGCTCCCCGAGGCTTCGTAGTCCATTTTGTCATTGATTCGAGAATTTATTGTCTTGTCCATATGTCCTAGTTGGACAGTTTTACTTATTACGAGACGCGGAGAATACACTGTTTGAACACTTACCATAGCCAATTGAGCAGAATGTAGTCTATTGTTGGTTTTCCCAAATGAGTGTTATAATGATTTTTAATGAACTCATTTCAGTGCAATAATGCTACAATAATCCAGCCTAATTGACTTGGTAGACCAATTGGTCCGAAACGCAGAAAGATTCAAAAGACTTAAAACATCACATTTGACCATATTTAGATACAAGGGGCTGTCCATAAACCACGTAGACTCTTGAGGGGGAGGTAGGGGTTTCGGAAAAGTCTACGTTAGTCTACGAAGGGGGTCGGGGGGGGGGGGTATACTAAAAGTCTACGTAGACTTTCTTTTAACATTTCATACAGCAGCTTTGTGCGAAGTTCACTTGTTTGATTTTTTAAAGAATTGTTTCCGTTTTTTTTGCAAGAGTTTACCGAAATCACTTGAATTTCTCCAGAGAAATCTTATGGATTGCACTGAAGTAATAGTCTGAACTACGGCTTAAAAATATCATGATTTCAACAGAAATTTCTTCTGTGTTAAGCAGGAAAATTCTATAAAAACTTTTGAAAAAATTCAAAATTTTCGCTTGGACTATATTACAGATTCCATTAAAATATCTTTTGGCTTTTCGGCAAGAGCTTCTTTAGAAACTACAAGTGATTATTCAGAATTTCCACTGAAAATTATGTTGCACTTCAAAATTCTTTAGAATTTACAAATGAAGCATTTTGGAAAATACAACAAATTTAGGAACATTCTTTGGAACTTGTAAGGGAATTCTCCGAAATTTCCTCGAGAAACCCTTCAGAATTTCCACCTAAGATTTTCTGGGAAGTCCCCGGGATTTTTATCTTGATTTCGGTAATTCACCAAAAATTCAACTGAAAATTCTCCATAATTCACACCGAAAATTATTCGGAAAAATCTTTGGAATGTCCAAAAGATATTTTTTTTCAAATTTCCTCAGGATAAGGCTCCTATTTTGCAAAAGAAATTTAAAAATATCGTACCGTTTCGGTTCAATTTTCGAACATGGGTTATATCTCGAACAATCGCTTTTAAATGGCCATTTTAAATTTTCTCTATAGAAGCTTGAATTATTTTGCAATCTTGATCCTCAGTACGAAAAACCAATGAAAACTTTAGTTTCAGGGCCCTAAAACGCTAGTGTTATGAAATATGAGTCATGTTCGGAATTTAATCTAAAACGGTAGGTAACTATTCTGAAATTCCACGGGAAATAATTTTAAGTTTTTACGGAAAATTACTCGGCATTTTAACAGGAATACTTTTGGAATTAAAAAAAAACCGTGGGGTTTCAGCAGATGATTATTTAGGAAGATATTGTATGGGATTTTCAAGAAAAACATCGGAATTATCACGGAGAGTTATTTGGAGTATTACCTGGAAACTTTAGAGGTTATCAATCGGGAAATTCTACAGAATTTCCCCGAAAAACTTATTGGAATGTAGACTTGACTTGTCATTCTCGGAATTTCAACTCGAAATTTTTCGAAATTCTGAAAATTCTTCGGTTTTCTACTAATTTGAACCGGCATGAAGATTAATAATTAATTTTCAAACCCTGCGGCATGAAGAATTATAGGTCAGATGCGTGACCTGGCGCGCCAATGCAAGTGTAGGTGTCGGTGGCGCACACCTCTAGGATGAATCAAATTCAACAGAAAATAAGTTAATTGGCTTCGAGATTTGGTTTCAAGAGCTATGGACAGATGATTAAATTTGATTTCGTTTTGAATTGATATATGTTTTGTTGGATTTTGTTCAGTTTGATTTCGTTATGTGAATTTTACTGTAATGTTCACAATGGATTTGAATAGCTAAATTCCTGAAGATGTGGTTGATTTCCATATTTTTATTTTCCCATATTTTTACACTCACATATGATTTTTGTAAAATTTGATAAGTCTACGTAGACTTCAAGGGGGTGGGGAGGGGTTTCGGAAAAGTCTACGAAAGTATGCAAGGGGGAAGGGGGGGTTTGAAAATGTGAAATTTCGGTCTACGTGGTTTGTGGACAGCCCCCAAAAAAATCAGAAGGCTTGTGTACATGACACAACCACAAGGTAGCTTTCCAACAACGCAACGTTGGATTGATCTTTCTGCCGTCACTAAACTGTCCCTATTCGCATAAGCGTCCCATGTCAGTTTTCTTCAACTTGAGTATTATGCCGTTGAATGTTTGTTTACGTGGAGAAATGCAAAAAAACATTTAATAAATTGATGAAACCTGCAATCTTTCTGAAAATTTGGCATAATATTCTTTATCAGTATACATTGTTATGGACCAATTAAATGGGCCATAGTTATATTTATTTTTTGTGCCAAAGTGTATCAAAATCTGATATGTGACTGTTATGCGAATAAATAGAAAGATGGGACAACACAAAAGGGGTTTGATTTCAAAATTTCTAGAACAAAGCCTATTATTTTATCAGTTTTTCTTGAAGATGAGGTTATTTCAAGCTTATTTCTGGAAGAAAATCAAAATCATCAAAAATCGACATGGGACTCTTATGCGAATCGCGGCAGTAAAGCGATTGTGTTTTGTACTTTGAAAAAAATTCTTCTCAGATTAGAATTTATTTTCAATTATGTATCTTATCATTAGCAAACAGCATCAAAAACAAATCGAATTCTTGAGAAATAATTCTCGCTTAACTTTTCAAAAGGTCCTAAGTAACATTTTTTCATGAATTAATTTTAATAGCGCAATCAACAAAACAACACGAAAGCTATTGATTGCAGTATTCAAATTAATTCATGAAAACATGTTACTTAGGTCCTTTTGAAAAGTTAAGCGAGAATTTCACTTTACTGCTACTGACACCATGCATGCGGCGTACTTATATTTTTTGCAACATCTCTTTCCGACGCGCGCTTGTGACTCTGGACGAATGCCTCTTTCTGCTGTCGCCATGTAGTTATAATTTGCACTTTGAACAAAATTTGTCTCAGTTCAACTGGCTCTTCTAGGGGAACGGTTCGGCACTTCATCCCATAGCTCCTATTTCGAACCCATCAAAAACAAAGCAATGAAAAGAATTTGGTTTGTTTATTATTTTTGTGTTTTTTGACCACGCTTGTTAGCAAAAAGAAGCGACGAGATTGGTGCTGTATTTCTTTGTTTTGCGATGAGATGAATATACGTTCAGTGAGATGGAAAACGGAAACAGTGCCCTTATATGGTGCAAGGATGCAAAGTGCAAGCGAAAAGGTTTTGGAGCGTCATACCACCGCAGAATGAGGGAGCGAATGTATGGGTGATAGAATGAGTGAAGTCTTGCTAGGCCTGGGAGGATTGTGGAGGGGGGTTGATGTTTCTGCAGCACATCAGAAATAGATACATGTAAGACAAATGATGCCACGCTGTTGCATGACGGGGTGACCACTGTGTGGCCCTAAATGGCCGGAACGAAATTATGACAGCGACTCTCCGTGGATGCGTGTGCATGCCACGGAGGTCTGACTAGAAAGGGACATGGCTTGCTGCTCGCCGATTGACACGCTGATGTGTGCATCTATTAACACACGCTGAAGGCATTTTACTCAAACCCCACAGCCACAACACTGCTAGAGCACTAACTCGGCTACGAAATGTCAACTGGTGGGTACGTACTGCAAGATACCTGCAGATAACTTGTTGGCAGTATCCAAGCACAGGAGGTGCACAAACTGGATACATAAAGGAGTAATACCCAAAAACATACACACTTACAGACATCACCTCAATTCGTCGAGCTGAGTCGATTGGTATATAGCACTATCCTATAGTCTTTGCCTACGTATACTTATTTAGTATACGAGAAAAACAAAAAGGGTCGGAACTCCAGAATGATTTGGAGAACTTACTACATCTTCCGGAATATTGACTGCATTACGTTTCGTATTGATGAAACAGTTTTAGCACTCTATCGAGAGGAAAAACAGGAATAAAATCGATGTAACGCGGTGTTATGCAATTTTTGTCCAACTTTCAATCCTAACACCGTGTACAAAATGTATGTGTGACCGATCGTCAATCTGAAAATTTTTGAGCTTACAATTATTTTGGGTATATAAACATGTATATTTGGGTGAGAAAATGTCTGATATATTTCCAAGTCAATTCCGGGTCTATGTGGTTCGAACACCTTAAGTGTGAGTTTGAGCGCTGTATTGTAGGTAGGTTAAATGCGACGAGCTCGAAGGTCTAGAGGCCACCGCTCCTGCCTTACATGCAGGAGGTCGTGGGCTCAAATTGACGTTCAATTCCAGGCTCGTTCCTTTCCTACTTTGTATTTCTATCTTAATTCTTTCCGTGTTTCACGTTCTATTCAAAGGATTTTTTACTGTTATAACCTTCCATACTTAACAATTCCGAATCCTCCCGTGGCACCTTTGAGAGGTCGCAGAGTTCTCTGCACCTTTCTTAGGCCCGATGCCCACGTAGCGTCTTTTCAATGCAACGTGCACGCAGCGGTCAAATAACGCAGGTGTGTATCGGCGCGGTGACGCTTCGTACTGGTTTTTCCTGATGTACACAAGCCTCTTTTTAGCGCTGAGTGCACACAGCGTTGAAAAGACGCTACGTGGACATCGGCCATAGAGTAGGCGTTCAACTAACCATCCTTCCCCTTTCTTATCATTCGCATGGATGTGGCCATGATAGATCGCGACTATTGGAGAGTGCATTGCTTCCATACTTTTCTTCTTCAATGGCTCTTTAGAATTTTTCTGCTGTCGGTGTAGCCGACACACGCAAAGTTTTAGTTCAAGAGTGTATTGTACCAAAATAGGTAATGTTGAACTAAACTTCTCGATTTTTGTTTGAATGTATGCGAACTTTTTTGTGTACGGATTGGCATTTACTGGCGACGGACCGTCGCCAATAGCATACCACGGTGCCGGATTGGAACCAAAGACAAGGGTCCATTTGATCATGGGCGGTCATAACCGAAACAAAGTAGGCGAAGCCGCTAATTAAACAAGCCAATACGTTGGCTCTTATCGTCAGGGGAAATCAACACGGGAAGCGCGACGCCGCTTTCTCGAGCAAATCGGAGGCCTTCCGTTCAGCCACTACTCACTTCGTCCCTTTAGTTCCACCATAATTGCAAGAGCTCATTAGCTGCGCGCTATCTTCCATTCGTTGACACCATCGCCCCGAACCGTTTCGCCGCCATAGCGCCGACGAAGAAAAGAAACCTGCGCGTTTATATGTAACTATAAGAGTGTAGACAACGATAATGCAGACTAGGAGGATTAATAACTAAACTTTTCAAATGCCACATGAACCAACTGCGCCATTCTGCACCAGAAGAAGCAACGCACAACTGTCATTTTTATTTTTTCACGCATGCTGCGACGCAGCAAAGCACATAACATTTAGGAATCTTTCCCTTGGAATGTGGTCCCTCCATGATTTTGGAACGCTAGCGAACCTAGCGGTGGAAGTCAAGCTTTACTGAACAACGTGCATTAGACAGAGCAGCATCGCATGCTTTGCTGTCTCTCCATCACGCGGTTTTGAAAATTAATGACTTTATCGCTTGTTTTTTGGGGTAACTCGGGTAATATGCACCTGCACCCGGGGCAAAACGAACTTTTGGCATTTTTAGTGATTTTCCAGGAATATTTTCAAGAATGTTTACTACAGGATTGGTAGTTCAAGATCCGAACTACATACGCTGTAGTAAATACTATTGAAAAAGTACTGAAATTGTACTCAACAATGCCAAAGGGTCGTTTTGCCCCGGGGTGCATATTACCCTAGTTTCCCCTAACAGTGATTCAATTTGTACGGTAAAGTGCAACAGCGATAAATAAATTTTGCTTACAACCGGGGTGCAGCGATGCCAGATTGCTTCAACATCAATTCCGTAGATTCACTCAACAGTTTTGCCTTTCCCAGATCTTTCACTTTTCTCAATGAATAGAAATTAGATAACAACATGACCACTAACCGTAAAAATTTATAGTTACTGGTCTTGTTATATCCTAACTTTCATAAAAATCCAAAAAGAAAGAGATTCATAGGCACAGTGCCCTATACAGTTTTCCACGCTCCTGAGACGAGCCAGCCTTGGGCTGAAAGTTTCCTAAATAAAGTTTAAAAAGAAAAAAGTTTTCCACGCTCGTTATTATGGCAGTTGCGGTAGATATTTTTGACAGTGACTTTTGCCAACGCCGAGACTAACATTTTCGCATTTTATTTATTGAACTTTTATTAGTCCAACATAGAGTCAGTTTAATATGATGGACTTCTTATTTTTCAGAATATTTTAAATTATTAAGCTGATTGCTTGGCTTTTTAGTGCTAATAGGTTTCGAAGAAACTTCTGGAGAAATTTACAAAGGTGGTGGAATGAAATGTAATTGAACAAACTCGTCTTATGACAAGTACTTACAGTTTGTTATAGTTATCTTGTACTTCAACAAAGGGAAGATTATTTATCTTCCTGTGAAAGGATTGAAACATTTGGTCAAGTATTGCATAGTTTGAGCTTGTTAATAGTAGACTGTTACCCTAGCTGCACACATGCTTTGCATAAATTACTGAAACTCGTTTTTTACCTGATTTAGTCACAACCAAGTTGCTGCAATCATTTTTATCTAACTTGTGCAGCTCGAGAAGCAATGATAGTATATGAAATTATAAAAGGTACATGTGATATTTTTTAAATTTAATTATCAAATTACTAAATTTGGGCACCTAATATCTAATATAATAAAAATATCTTCCATAAACATCTTGTCGGTTATACCGCGCTTCAAACTCGTGACACCCGTACACGCATATAAATATCCCTTTTCTAAAAGTGAGCTCGGATGTGGAACCGTAGCAGCCGGCTCTTCTCAAATTCAATAATGTCACCAACAGAGGAAAGCGTTCGTTCGACACTGAGCTAATTCCGAATTCGACACCAATAGTGTGATGATATATAGCAGCATGCTTTTTGGCATACATTGCATTTACGAGCTGGGTAGGCGATTTTAGAAGGTCCACCGCATGCGGTTGAATGGGGCCCACTACGAGTATTATAAAATATACCGACCGGCTAAAATTACCTTCCAAATTGGCGTTAATTGGTTTAGAACGTGAAAATGAAAAATGTATCCCGGTTCGATACATGGTAAATTGATTAAGAATATTGGGATTATGTAAAATTTATGAAACTGAAAAAGTGTTTAAGAATGCAATTGAGGTATTTCTGAAAATTTAGTTCTACAAATAGTTAAAAAAATGCCATGGAAAGTACATTATTGTTCATCAAAGTCATCTGTTAATTTTATTAGCACACGAAAGAAAACAGTCATATGAGCTCTGTCCATTTGGAAGGAGTCTTGAATGAGTCCTGAGTTTAAAACACTCAATAAATGTGGCGTAACGAAACTAGGCGTTCTAAAATTGTTTTAAGGGGACATTACGCTAAAAGTCAGCGTCTTCCGTTTGCAATAAAAACACATCTTGATGTAATCCACTTAATGATTTATTGGTTTCATTTAAATTCTCAAAATGAATTAAAAAAACTCAGCTGTTCAATCAGATCAAACAACAACGGCAATAAATGTTTATATCTATTTTCAAACCATGATTTCTAAGTTATCAGAAAATGGATGAAGTAGTGTCTACTCACGCACAGATCAAATTCAAAAACAAATTTCAATACTTTAATCATGGTGGAGCTCATCAGATAATTCTTCATTCATTTCTTCCGTTTGACCAACCAAACACTGTGGGGTCCCTCCAACTTTGCTGTTATTTCATACCTAAACTTAAAGTCCGCTTGCTTTAGATTGGTTCGCACTTCGAAACACTGCAGAAGCCTCAGCAGCATTATCTTCATTGCGTTCATCGCGTACCGGTGTCCTATACAGTTACGGGCACCCCCGGAAAAAGGCAAAAACGCGTACGGATGCCTCCGCTGAACAGCTTCCGGGCGAAACCGTTCCGGGTCAAACTGCTCCGGATCAGGACCCCAGAACTCCTTGCGCCGATGGAGAGTGTACAAATCGAAAGCCAATATTTCACCTTTCGGCACACAGATGTCGTCCAAAAAGATTTGACTGGAGGTTTGACGAGCTCCGAACGGGGCCGTTGGACAAATGCGAAGTGCTTCTTTGATGACCATTTCGGTGTATTCGAGCTGCTTCAAGGTATCCTGGTTGATCGCCACTTCGGCAGAGTAGAATACTCGGTCCATTTCGGCTAACACTTTGTTCTGAATTTCCGGATTCATGCCCAAAAAAAGGCACGTGTAGGATATTGTAAGGGCTGAAGTGTCGTTGGCCTGTAAGTGACAAGTTTTTCTGTTAATATGAAAAGGTATGCAAACGGGGAAACTACAAACAGCGGACATTATGGTGAATAGCTGGTAAATGAGCTCTGTGTTAGAAAATGTTGTTCCATCACTCCTTCGGGCTGTTAAAATTTGATCCAACGTATTCATTCGCTTTTTAATATATTCATCATCGGTTGCACAATTAATTGGTTCATTTTGAATTTCACGTCTCCGTTCCTCGATGATCTGAAATTGTTAGAATAATCTATATATTATAAGAAATCATTTTAAAAAATATAATAAACCTTATTTGTAAATTCATAACAAATCTTGCGCGCTCGTTCATCTATTTTATAAGCTTCAGAAAAGCTATAAAATAACCAAAGATTGACGTTTATCAAACGTGCCCCTATGGCGTTCATTATTCTAAAAAAGAAATTAATTTAGTTGAGATTTAGATTTCATATGAGATTTGAACTGTACATTTCCAAATTATGGATGTAATCCTGTTGGCCTGGGATTTCATCGTCCATCCTTCCCATGGTGGTGCTAAGCGCAATCTCCAATGTGCAGGTCGATATGTACGGGTAGATGTCGATCTCGGTGTGTCCGTCGGCCATGGTTTGCAGTTTTGAAACCATTTTCGTTGCCCGTCCGTCCATTGTAGGAAGAAAACTCGTCAGCATATTTGTATTGAAAGTAGGACCAACCAGCTTTCTTGTCTGCAGCCATTGTTCACCAGCTAAAAGAGTAAGAACCAAGTTTAACTTAACTTGAAGCATCTAATCGATGCTCACTGGGGATTTTCCAAAACAAAAGGCTCTAAATTCAATAACTCCAGCTGACGCTGCAAAATTTCCAGAAAGCATATGCTTCCTGAAGGGAAAAAGTGCGATAAATCGATTGCGCGGGGTTTCGTGCTGGTTCAAGTGCCCATTTTGCCCCAATTCCTCTAAAAATTACAATATTTCTGCTATGCCTCGTATTGATGCTGAAACTTCTTCAATAATTATATGCTTCCTGAAGGGATGGTCGGTGCCACACATCATTGTGATATTTTCCAGTAACAACAGCTTTGAAGTTAAAAAAAAAATAGTTATTTTCCAAAAGGGATTCGAACTGGGATTCAATTTTGAGACATTATTCTCAAAGTTGGTATTTCTCAGAATAGCGAAGCGTTTTGCCTTTCTCTTATACTAAGTATATGTAAAGGCTATATATAGACCAACATTTGAAAAGGGCGTAACAGCCAAAATTTATTCCTTCTGATTATTAGTCCACATATATAGCTATATATGTAGACGAAGAATCAAAAGGAATAAATTTTGGCTGTTACGCCCTTTTCAAATGTTGGTCTAGATATGATCACTCCAAAACCAAACTTTTGAAAGATGGCTCGGAGACCCATAGTGTTATATACCGATCGACTCAGTTCGATTAATTGAGGCGACTCTTTATGTGTGTGTATGTGTACAAAAAATGTGAGTAAAACTTTTTAGAACTTTGCATTATTCGATTCGGTCGCAACAGGTTGCATTATATTAGTGGAATATTAGACCCTATTTAAAATTGGCCCAAGTGGCCTTTGCGTTCCGGATCTTAGAAAAAAAACATTGTTTTTTGCCAGAGGTACTCCTTGAAAAAAGGATAAAGACGAAAAAATAAAATTTACTCAAAAATGGCTGTATTAAAATGCATGCAAATAAATACCAAGGTGAATACTAGACTAACATTTGAAAAGGGCGAAACAGCCAAAATTTATTCCTTCTGATTCTTCGTCCACATATAGAGTTGTATATATAGACGAAAAATCAGAAGAAATAAATTTTGGCTGTTACGCCCTTTTCAAATGTTGGTCTAGAATAGATTTGTTTTTTTTATAGACAATGATTTTCAAGGATCTATGTATAAAATTTCTTTTTTGCTCCATTATGCATTAGATTTGACGGAAAATTTCTATTCGTTTGAACATACCTGCTTCACACAAAAATAAGTGTATCATACGCGAAGCCAATTACTTGGTAGCCTAGAGTCTCCAGTTGTACGAAGAAAATCAGCAACGATTAACAATAAAAATAGAAATAATTTCACCATTGCTTGGAGACACTTTTTGTTCGGTCTTACACTAATTGATAAACTTCCGAGGATTTATTTTTTTTCTTTTCGAGAACCTTTCCCCAATCAAGTTCAGTACACGCGTCGGAATGGCGTGTTTCATTGTGTTTTTTTCAATGAGATGTGAGATGTGCTATTGAATGTTGCTTTCCTAGGAACGATACCCGGGAGAGCTACTTTGTAGCAAACTTGTAACACACTGTTACTGACTCTCACCTTACTTAAATGTAAATTGTTTTACATGTAGGTTGACCAAGTTACTAGCTGACCCGGCGAACTTTGTCTCGCCAAAAACTGATAAATTTTCTGATACAAATTTTTGCGCCCACAAGTTATATAGAAAACAAATCGGTTGTTCAGAATGATCTCTCATTTTTTTACAACATTGTTTTATATATAGATGATCAAAAATTTAAAATTCCATGCAAATTGTAGGAAAAACCATTTATTTCATCGAAAAGATAGGGTTTTAATTTTCAAAACATTCCTGTTTCATCATAACATTTTTCCTCGTAAAATGAAAAAGAAAACGAATATAAATTAGCGAAAATTGGGCTGTCTTTTCTTGAGTGATGCACGGTCGTACAAATGCCAACAGATTTCTCATTTTTCAGTATAATGAGTAATAAAGCTAATTGGTTTGAAATATTTGGTTTAAATTATCTTCGAAAGCTAATTTCGGTATGAATAAAAATGCACAATAATCTGAACGGGTGGTAAGATCTCAAATCTGCAACGCAAGGAAGGGTAGTTTGGATGGTTAACAGCTATCAATCGCGCATTCACTTTCTGTTCATTAAGTGGTCATTGCACAGTAATGCTTTTTGCCGATTTTGTGCGCTTTTTAAAAGCACCGTTTCTAAAAAAAAATTTCGCTGTAGTTTGCTTGGAAAAGACGTTAGATATGAAAAGGACCTTCTTTTGAAAAAAAATGTAAAATGTAAAATCCACCTAAAAGTGAGATGAAAATTTTACTTATTCATCGAAAGCACATATGAGCTTAGTGCCTTCGGGAAAGTTGTAGCGTTCAAGCAACTTTCTCAAAGACATCCCATACCTAAGCTGCCCATGATCACATATGTCGAATTCGTTTTTAAACCTGGGTCAGTGCCAACCCGAACCCTGAATAAAAAAGCATTTTCAGTTCCATCTGTCATTGGATATGTTGGTTTGTTTTGATTCGAAACATATGATCCAGGACATCCAGTGCACTGGCAGTGCGTTGGCCTTGACTAATCATGATCATGATGTTTAAGTGCGTGAACTGATTTTTGCGGATAGTGGAATTTACTTTTGGGTGGATATACATACGGGAACTGCTCCTGGAATTCATCTCATGGCTCCGATATTCATCCCATCAAAAACAAAGCAATGGAAAGGAATTTGGATTGTTTATTATTTTTGTGATTTTTTTTCAGCAGTGAGCACGCATGTTGACAAAAAGAGGCGACGAAATTGGTGCTGTATTTCTTTGTTTCCCGATGAGATGAATATATTTGAGATGGATATCGGAACAGTTCCCCTATTTAATTATATGCTATAATCGCACATTTTTATACCAAGAATTTTTTTTCGGAGAACACTCAGAAGCATGTAATAAAAATTCTTCAAGATTCGCAAATTTTTTCCTTGCGGAGCAATCCCTGAAGAAAACTTCGTGTAAGTTCCTGTATTCCAGAAGGAATTTCCAAATTAATTCCTGGAGCAACTTCCAGAGAAAATCCTGGAACAGTATTCAAAGATATTCCCAGAAGAATTTCCAAAGTAGTTCATCTCGAAAGGATCTTTTGGAAAAAATATGGAGGAATGCCTGAAAGATATTGCCAAAAATTCAAGAAAGAATTACTGAAAGAATTTCTAAAGTAATTTCTGGCAGAATTCCCGAAGAAAATTCAGAAACGCACGAAAGAGTTTTTGGAAGAATTTCAAAAGAAATTCTGCATAAGGGTTTCAAGGGGAATTCCCAAACTACATAATTCCATCCACCGACCTAATTTAGGTCACAATCTGTGAGGAAAACCTGAATGAACTTATGAATACATAGCTTCCCTAACAATTATTTTTAAAACTGATTCTAGACAACAATACCGGATTAATTTCATTAAAAACTACAATAACAAATATCACAAAATTCCCGGAAAAAAAGAATTTCAACGCACATTTCATTTTAATAAACGGAAACGAAACTCTCCCTTCTGCTTGTTTATTCCGCCCAGTACCACCCACCCACGTGGTTTTGACAGTTGAAGTACAGTTGTATTGGTGAACCCGGTGCGAAACCGTGAAACAACACAGTGCGAACCCGACAGCTTTGGGGTTGGAACTAGTGCGAACCTATTATCAATTCAGTAGAAAACCGAATTATAGCCGCTAACGAAGTTGGATTTTTCTCACAATCCATACGTTAAACCTAATTTCGGAAGTGGTGCGCTGTATAGCGCATCACCAAGTGAAAACAGCGCACTACTTCCGAAGTTAGGTTTAACGTATGGATTGTGAGAAAAATCCAACTTCATTAGCGGCTATAATTCGGTTTTCCACTGAATTGATAATAGTTCCAACCTGAGCGAATAAAAAAACACTTTGACAGCACTTAGGTTGGAACTGGTTCCAACCTAGGTTGGAACTTTTTTGTGGACACTTTTTTTGTGGATATGGATTCTTCGTATGGTTATACATCCATGAAAAAATATTTATGTTTCGTTCGGCAACATTCGAGTTATGGCGATAATTGTTTTTGGAAAAATGGTCATTTGATTGCATAAGTTGACGTACCTCCATTACATGCTGCAACATGAAGCAAAAACCTGCCTTATATAAGGTGACCAGACCAGTCCCGCATTTTCGCCATTTGTCCCGCGCTGAAAAGAGTCCCGCGAAATGTCCCGCGTTTCACTTATTTCAAGATAATGTCCCGCGAAATAAAGAAATATTTAATAAATAGCAGTAATTTAGTAAACGTTCTTCAAGAACTTATAAGATTTTGAAAATTTATTATATTGATTAATGATTTTCGATTTTCGTCTCATACAAAGCATCGCTCCGGAGGCTTGATGAGTGGTCTTTCACCCAACGCCACGGCCACACTCGCATGTTGTTTAAACCTTTTTACTGCGTCCAAATTATATTTCTTACACCTTAAATAAAGTTATCATCAGTAACAAACAGAGTAAAGCCCCAAACGCAATACAACGGAACGGCAACAGAAACGGAAAATTTGACAGAAAATATATGGGCTAAATGTCAAATTTTCCGTATCCGTTACCGTTCCGTTGTATTGCGTTTGGGGCTTAAGGAAGAGCTAAACAAATTTTTTTAGCTCTTCCTTACTCTGTTTGTTACTAATGATAATTTTATTTAAGATGTAAGAAATATAATTTTACACAGAAAAGAGGTTTCTCCAAGTGTTTCTCATATTGTCAGCAACGTCATTTGTATCTTTCCGTCTCCTACAAAATTATAACAGTGATAGTGCAACGCTGAGCGGCAGCACAAGCACTCACTTAAAACACGTGTTTGTTGGTTTCCAATTTTATTTCGTCCGAGAGAGTCCGTAGCGAGTTTGAGGAATTTCGACAAGCCTGCTTTGGTGTATTCTAGTGATCCTAGTCAAATCCTCATGAACACGAGAACGAGGATAGACATTAAATGGGATACCTACTAAAAGAACTATAATAAGTGAAATGGAAGATTTCAATGTGCTATTGAGAAATATTTTACTCAATCTGCAAGAATAACAATGCTTTCAAAGTGAAGAACTGAAATCATTTCAAAATTCACAGAAATAATAAATTTTCAAGATTTTTCGGCTATACAGACTGATTTATAAGAACAAATTTTTAAATTTTGTCTAATGTTTCGGCATCGAGTGCGATGTCTTCTTCAGGTAAAAAAATTGTTTGCTCTTTGTAATGGAACGCCTACCATACTTAACAAAAAGCGATCATTTCTTTTCTCCTGGAAGAAGACATTGACCCCGATGTTGAAACGCTGGACAAAATTTAAAAATATGTTCTAATAAATCAGACTGCATAGCCGACAAATCTCGAAAATCAACACTACAGTAGAAGTCAACAACTAGAAATAATAAGAAAAATAACAATGCTCCTTTGGCACAGATTCTGACAGTACTCAATGCTCGATTGGCTCAAGATCTCTGAATGTAGGATCCCTAGCTCAACAATTTCAACTCACATCGTGTTCGTATGTTGTTATTATTTCAGTAAAAACTTCACTTGAAATCTGAGCAAGTTCGACGAATTTTATGTAGCTCGGATCTTTTTTTGTTTCAAGCTTATGGAAAAATTTATGATAAATCGTCTGTCAGTTTGCGGGGAATAATAAAAAAACTGAGTAAGATAGATGTAGGGATTTTAAGCAAATTTGAGCACTCTGCCTAATTGCATAAAACGAATAATACGATCTATAGCTAAATGAATCATGCATACAATACAAATAAGTTTAACTATCAGGAACTCGCACCGTTGTTTGATTAATTCACAACAGAGGTGGGATTGTGTGATTGATCCAGGGCCAAGCGAGTCCAAGAGGGGTTTATCAAGTTTTAAGGTTTTGACTTAAGCACATTTTTGTATAAAAACAAGGATTTACAAAATTTTGTCCCGCGCTGGCACAAAATATATCTGGTCACTTTAGCCTCATATTTTATCGACATTCACAATCCACTAATTAAGCACAACATAGGTTTTCGTTTTACTTTGTCGTATTTCAGGACTACTTCATGATTCGGGCGTAACTGGTTTTGTTATCAAACATCAATATGCAAGTTCCTGCAAAAGCAAGCATTTCTTGTGAAAACCACGGTATAATGCGATAGATTCTTTTGAATCAAAAAAATAATGTTTGTTTGCTAAATATTGTCGCGAATTTCACTCCGAAAGCAAACTTTTTATAGAAAGCTTGTAGACCCATAGTGTTATGTTATAGCTCGACGAACTGAGCAAATGTTTGTCCGTGTCTGTGTTTGTGTACGCGTGTGTGCTGCATTCGAAAGGTGGTAAAGTCTTGTTCATTGATATTGAATTTGATAACGATCGGTTATTGCGTTCAAAATTTAGAAACAAAATGGTGATCCAAACCGAAAAGGTTGGTGTCTTGGCTAAATTCAAGAAATGCAGTACCACTACTAGGTGATGTCATTTGGGTTTTTATATTCCTATGATTGCAATATACGATCCTAAACTAATATGAAGATAAAGGTAATTAAGCCTCCGAACGTGGTTTTATATTGGCTATACATTTGAACTTCCGAAAAATAACCATGGATAGCTAATCTCCAGCACAATTCTCCCAATTATTCGTACAATTTCCGAAGTTTGTTTATCATGATATACCAACTACGAATCGTACGGGCATCTTGCTCGTGCTTGTGCCTTTCCGTGTTTAAGGATAAAATACGTGTCTTTTAGAGGATTAAGATTAATTTTTATTTGATCTTTAGTTCAAAGCAAAACTACCTAAACAAATTTTAAAATAAGGATTGGAACAATTTTTGCAGGAAATTTGTTTGGAACGAGGGGCCAATACATGATAACGATATTATAATGCTGTAATGGTGCCAAAATCCCCGTACGGTACTGATTAAATATTTTGCAACACAAACTCTTCCACACATAATTTTAATTTTCACGGAAAAAGCTATCCGAAAAACCTTTCCCGGAAACTTGAACTTTTCGAAAGATTTCCCTTCCACAACCAATAAATCATCGGAACCAACTACAATTATTCTTTAGCGCAATATAACCACACGCAGTAGCCTGGTTTTGTTGTGGGAACAAACATTTCACAAAACGTTTGTTTGATTGCATAAACTGTCGTATGCATATTTTGACCACTTCAATCAAAGGAAATAGTAGTTTGTGCAACTAGTTGCAAAAAGATGATTTTTTCAGCACGAGTTGTACGTTTATCCAACGAGGCTTGCCGAGTTGGATAAATACCACGAGTGCTGAAAAAATCGAGTTTTGCAACGAGTTGCACACGCTATTTTTTGCAATGACGAAAAATGGGCTTTAATATGATTAATCTATACCAAAATTGTACAATCGAATTTACTCCACATGATCATTCATGCCAATAAATTATGTTGCGGCAGAGAACAATATGATTCCATCTTATCGTGCCAAATTGCATAGCTTGAAAAGCTATGAAGCGATGAATGCAATTGCCTTTGGAAAATTGTGATGTTATGTCCAACAAACCATTTAATTTATTACGAGACGCTTAGAGTACACTATTTAAACACTCACCCAAACGAATTCAGCTAAATGTAGTCAAGTAACTACTGTCCCAATGTAGGTTTTTCATTATAGCACCCAAATGAGTGCTATAATGAATATTATGCAACCCATTTGAGTTGCATAATGGTCATTAAAGCACCCATTCTGTTGGTATGGAAAAGTAGGCCGTTTTATCACTCAAATGACAACTGTAAACCAGGTATTATGATCAGGAATTGCAAATAATAATTTATTCCCCGCGGCCTTAAAACAACTACTAATATTGTCCATATAGTCAGATTAGTTAATGTATTTTGTTAATTGATATGATAATTCGGGTAAAATTAATAAAAATGCGTTTTCCCAACGTCGATAGTGCTGGTTGTTACGTCAACTATGAAATCAAGGGCAGCAAGGCTTATATAGTACGAGATATGTGACGTTTTCTGTGAAAGATCCCATAACTTTTTTTTCTATGTTTCAGACACCTCTACCACTTTCTACAAAGTTGTTTGGCTAACAAAAATACACGTTTTGATAGAACTTTGCAAAGCTCTATCTCTTAAAACTGAAAAATTATTTGGAAAAATGTGGTTTTCTAGGGGTGTTTTAAAATCAAGTTTAAAATCGTGTAACTTGTTCCGGCGCAAAATGGTGCACATAACTTTTTAGTACACTAAAACTGTTGTATGTTTACTATTGTCTAGCGGTTAAAGCTTGTGTCTACATGAAATAACACGTAAGTTATATAGATTTAAAATGTCCCACTTCTTGCCTTACTTGTACACCAAATTTTTGTAAGGGGCTGCCCATAAACCACGTAGACTCTAGAGGGCGGGGGAGGGGTTTCGAAAAGTCTACGATAGTCTACGAAGGGGGACGGGGGGTATACCAAAAGTCTACGTAGACGTTTATTTATTTATTTTTTTTAAGACGATATATACAGCAGCTTTGAGCTGAGTACACTAGTTTGATTTTTTTTTGGATTTTCTGTTTTTTTTGCATGACTTGACCGAAATAATCTTTTGCGTTTCTCCATGAAAATGTTATGAATTTCACTGAATTAAAAGTCTGAACTACGGCTTACAACTATCAAGAATTTTACCAGCAGTTTCTTTTGTGTTGAGCAGAAAAAATCTCCAAAGTATTCTATAAAAAAAACTTTCGAAACTTTTTCAACATCCTCACTTGGATTTTACTGCAGATTCTACTAGAATTTCTTTTGATTTTTGGAACTTCTTTGCAAACTATGGAAATTATGTCGTACTTCCACGGATTTTTTTTTTCATTTACAAAGGAAGCATTTTGGAATATCACAGAAAAAGTCTTTAAAATTATCTGACAAAACTTTGATAGGTTCGGTGATATAAAAACGGGAGGAGCTGACAAGATACAAAGGAAAGGTAACATTTCCAATACAATAGAAGAAACATATTTATTTTAATAATTTTTACCATATATTTTTATTAACACACGGTGATCTGGTGACGCTGATTTCTTGAAGCTGAGGTCCTTCGGTCAGGGACACTGTGAACTATTTTTCAAATAATGTAATCCCAATCTAAACATTAATATTTCCTTTTCAGCTGAAACAAGTGTTGCTGGTAAAGTTTATTTCACACCAAGGATCAATTTGCTCTCCTTTGATTTCCATAAATTTCAACGTTTTTTCTATACTTATTCTTAATATTTCCATACCACGGAGCTCCATATATTTTAAATAATCTCGCATAAACATTTATAAACAATCATCTTGTCAACGATTTACCTAACCAAATGACAATTATTGATCTTCATTTTCAGAAAAATTGGGTGCTGACGAAGATTCTGAAGCAGCATCACACTACAAAGTCTAATATTACTACAATTTATTATTTCAGAAATCTGCGGCATAGATTGCAAAATCAATGAAATTGTTTTGTCAAAATCTATTTATTCATATTACATTCCAGAACAAAACATTACCTTTTACAATGTCAATACCAATAAAAATATAATATTTACGCTTTTTCGCCTAGAAAATCACCCCTTAATAGCCCATCCAAACTCCAACTCCAGCTACTTATGAAGGTCGCGCAAGTTCTCTGCATCTTCTTAAGTAGGTATCTAATCAATACTTCCCACTCAAATCCCCACTGATCGTAAGGACCTGGCCAGATGTTGAACGAAGGGATCGTTGAATGAGAAACATGCAAAGCCCCAGGCTGTTTTTCTGGCGCATCTAATGTCCCTGTCGACAGCCAACCCAGGATAGTGTGCGGTCAGATATGCTATGCTATGCTATCCCAGAAAAAAGTCTTTAGAATGCCCAAAAGATATTGTTTGGAGTTTGTAAAAGGAATTCTCCGAAATTTCTGCGAGAAACCCTTCAGGATATTCACTGGAGATTCTCTCGATTTTTTTAAATTAATTTCTTTGGATATATAAGCAAAAATATTCGAAATGACCGTGGAAAATTCTTCGGCAGGTAAAATGCCAATTCTTTGGAAGAATCGATGGAGAATTTTTGAAAACTTCCAAGAGAAATTATTTTAATTTCCCACCAAAAACAGTTTGAGTCTCCACAAAAAAAATTGCAATTTTTGTAAAAAAGGCTTTCTAATTTTCATGAAAATTTATTCGAATTTTTTACGAGAAGACAAAAATTTCAAACTAAAATTCTCCAGAATTTCCGCCGAAAGTTATTCAGAAAATTCTTTGGAATGCCCATACGATTTATTTTAATTTCCTAAAGAAATTGCTCCAAATTTGCAAGAGAAATTAAAAAATATCGTGGGAAACCATTCTAAAAAAAAATATTTCGGGGAATATTTCGGAATGTCCGTTTAAACTTAAAATTACCTCGGAAAAACAATTCTTAATTTTCACGAAAAATTACTCGGGGTTTTTAAACGGGGAAACTTTTGGAATTGGTGGCGCACCGATGTAAAAGTGTCGGCGATGGTGGCACACACCTCTAGGAGGAATTGAATTCAACAGTAATTAAATTAATTGGCTTTGAGATTTTTTTTTATGTCTTTATTATCGAGACTTTCAGCCCAAGGCTGGCGTATTGTGGCTTTGAGATTTGATTTCAGGAGTTATGGACAGAGGATTAAATAAGATTTCGTTTCAATTTGATATTTGTTTTGTTGGATTTTGTTCAGTTTGATTGAAATACGAACTTTGTTGTAATGTGGGGGGGGGGGGGGGTGTTGAAAAAGTGAAATTTCGGTCTACGTGGTTAGTGGACAGCCTCTAAATGCTACAGTTTCGCCATAAAAATTAACCTTGATTTTCTTCATTTTGGAAAAGTCTACGTAGACTTCATGGAGAGGGGAGGGGTTCTGGAAAAGTCTACGAAAGTCTACTAGGGTGGAAGGGGGGTTTGAAAATGTGAAAATATGATCTACTTGGTTTGTGCACAAGCCCAGTACCTATATGTTTATGGGGAGTTCAATCGCGCACCTCCTGTATTCCCTTCTGCTCCAATATGAACTATGCAGTGATGATAGCTCCATTCATCACTTCGTGAAGAGCACACCGTATATAGACCAATTTGTTGAACATTCCGCAGACCTTATAGTCATTTCTTATGCTGAGGCTGTTCGGCCAGATTGAGAGTTGACGTAAAGTCAATGTCAACTTCTCTCCCCGAACAGCCAAGATAGCTGTGTGGTGTCGGCAGCCAGTTATCTGGCTAAGAATAACGCTACGGATTGCTTGTTCCGGTGGTAGAAGTCCACCATACAGGTGACCCCAAATTCTTGGTGTGATGCGGCTTTATGCTTACCGTGCCTACGAATGAATGGTTAGAAAGGTCTAAAAAGAACCTAACCGCTAACGGAGCCTGTGAAGCACCAGAGCACCCTTCACAGTATTGAGCCCTTACTGCGCTAACCGGAGCTATGGCGTAGTTGACTTTTTGCTTTTCCGAGATAATCGGCTACTCTTATTCAAACTCAACTTGAGGTTAAATATGGGTGGGATTATGAGTATGTTTTATTTAGTTTTTCAACAAATTGTCACCTATATGGATTTGCTTTATACGTTATACGCATTGTACTCTGTGGTTCGCCTTTGACGTTCTTGATAAGATACCAGTTTGTTTGCTGTTCATATTATTGCTGAAGTTGTGGAGTGCATTATCTTAATTTGCAATAGCTTCAGTTAAAATAGCTCAAACCAATCTTCAGCATAAAAGAACAGCGACGATAATTCTTTGTAGACTTATGCAAATTGGCAAATCCCAAGTGGCTTTGGTGAAGGAACCCTATTTTCGCAAGGCCTCAATAACTTTTGATTCGCATGAGATATGGCAACGCTAAGTCCATGAAAAGTTGCGCCCTGCAAAGCACAAAAAGTGCTCTGAACATCACATTGCTGAGAAATTTGAAACAAAAAAGTTAGAGCAAAAAAACTGTTTTTTTGAGGGTCACCCTAAGTAAACTTGGGAAAATTGCTCTAAATCAGTCAATTTAAGAGCTAGAGAAATAATTTTTTTAGCAAAATTCTTGGAATCTGGCTGAACTATATCTTCGCGAAACATTGTATAGCCGTATCTCTGCAAATGAAAAAGTTTTATACTTATTTTTTTTCAAATGTGGCCCACCCTAATTTTTATGAAAACCTCGAAAAGCCCCTCACCGTTAGGAGCAACTTTGTAGAACAAAGTTTTTTTCTATCTCTGCTATGTTCGGCTTGAACAACTTATTACCGCTTTATATGCTACCTGGACCAATGTGCAAGGGTAGCTTCTACCTAGGTAACCTAGTGAACCCGGTTTTTGCTGCTTTTAGTAAAGAAATGGCAAACTCTCGATCAATGCCGCGTGCATGTGTGCTTGCTAACAATGCTATTGTCGCTACACTTATCTCTGAACTAACAACCAGAGATGTATGTGCTGTCACAATTGATGGCGGAACCCCCGTCAGGAAATACGTCTATTGTTCGGTTTATTTACCACATGATGAACCATCCCCTACGGATGCTTTCAAACGAGTTGTCATATATTGCACTTCAAAAGGCCTTCCGCTAATTGTCGGCAGTGATGCTAATGCTCATCACATCATCTGGGGTAGCTCGGATATCAATCTGAGAGGCTCCAGCTTGATGGAATACTTAAGTAGTACCGAACTTAGTTTACTTAACATAGGCAATCGCCCAACCTTTATGGTATCTAATAGAGCAGAAGTGTTAGACATAACCCTTTGCACCAATAGAATCAGACACGAGTTGACGAATTGGTATGTGTCAGATGAAGAATCTATATCGCTACATCCACTTTGATCATTTGAATGCCACTTCGCAGACCTTGCGTTTTGAAATCCTCGTTGAACCAACTGGGATCTTTACACAGAGTTGCTCTCTACCAAATTTCATGGATATCTACCTTCTATAGAAACTCCTACCGACTTGGATGATGCAGTTGATACAACTACGTTGCACATCGTGGAAGCTTTCGAAGAAGCTTGCCCTTTACGTTCTGTAAAAACCTCAAGAGGAACCCCTTGGTGGAATTCCGATTTGGCTAAGCTAAGGAAGCAGTGCAGAAGGAGTTGGAACAGACGCCATTCAGCAGGGACGGATTCTTTCAAGTTGGCTCGCAAAGCTTACAAGAAGGCTCTACGATCTGCTGAACGATCCGGCTGGAAAAACCTTTGTGCAAATGTTTCCAATTTGAGTGAAGCCAGTCGATTGAATAAAATTCTTGCGAGATCCAAGGATTTCCAAGTTGGCGAAATTCGCAAGCCAAATAGCGACTACACTTCTTCTGATGAAGAATCGTTAGAACACTTATTTGATACGCACTTCCCTGGATGTGTCGATATAACATCTTCGGATGATCCTGATGTCTTTTCATGTAGCTATGGGTCTTGGGCTCAAGCACGTAGAATCATAACTACTGAATCGATTCAATGGGCACTTAACAGTTTTGCTCCCTACAAATCTCCAGGGGAGGATGGGATTTATCCCGTTCTACTTCAGAAAGGTTTTGAACATATCAAACATGTTTTGAAAAAGCTTTTAGTATGCAGTTTTGCTACTGGGTATATTCCCATATCCTGGCGGGATGTCACTGTAAAGTTTATCCCAAAAGGAGGACGTGCTTCGTATGAAGAAGCGAAGAGTTTTAGACCCATCAGTCTGACCTCATTTCTTCTGAAATGCTTAGAACGTATTATCGACCATCACATTCGTGATGACTGTTTGGCAAACATGCCTCTTCATGTTAATCAACATGCTTACCAATCTGGAAAGTCCACCGTGACTCTTCTACACAAGGTTGTGTACGATATCGAGAAAGCATTCGCTCAAAAGCAATCGTGCTTGGGTGCTTTCTTAGATATTGAAGGTGCTTTCGACAACGTGTCTTTCGATGCAATATGGGAAGCCGCACGTTGTCATGGGCTACCTAATATTATTACCATATGGATTCACCAGATGCTTAAAAACCGACATCTCTACTCGACATTACGTCAAGCAGCGATTAGGAAATTAAGTGTCTGCGGATGCCCTCAAGGGGGAGTATTATCTCCACTTTTGTGGAATCTCGTTGCAGATACGCTATTGAGGTTACTCAATAATGGTGGTTTTCCTACCTATGGATTTGCCGACGACTATCTTACATTGATAGTGGGTTTGTGCATTACTACCTTATTCGACCTGATGCAAAATGCTCTCCAGGTAGTTGAAAGTTGGTGTCGCCAATATGGCCTTTCGGTCAATCCGTATAAAACATCATTTCGGTCTACGTGGTTAGTAGACAGCCTCTAAATGTTACAGTTTCGCCATAAAAATCAACCTTGATTTTCTTTATTTTGGAAAAGTCTACGTAGACTTCATGGAGAGGGGAGGGGTTCTGGAAAAGTCTACGAAAGTCTACTAGGGTGGAAGGGGGGTTTGAAAATGTGAAAATATGATCTACTTGGTTTGTGCACAAGCCCAGTACCTATATGTTTATGGGGAGTTCAATCGCGCACCTCCTGTATTCCCTTCTGCTCCAATATGAACTATGCAGTGATGATAGCTCCATTCATCACTTCGTGAAGAGCACACCGTATATAGACCAATTTGTTGAACATTCCGCAGACCTTATAGTCATTTCTTATGCTGAGGCTGTTCGGCCACATTGAGAGTTGACGTAAAGTCAATGTCAACTTCTCTCCCCGAACAGCCAAGATAGCTGTGTGGTGTCGGCAGCCAGTTATCTGGCTAAGAATAACGCTACGGATTGCTTGTTCCGGTGGTAGAAGTCCACCATACAGGTGACCCCAAATTCTTGGTGTGATGCGGCTTTATGCTTACCGTGCCTACGAATGAATGGTTAGGGGGGTCTAAAAAGAACCTAACCGCTAACGGAGCCTGTGAAGCACCAGGGCACCCTTCACAGTATCTAGCCCTTACTGCGCTAACCGGAGCTATGGCGTAGTTGACTTTTTTGCTTCTCCGAAATAATCGGCTACTCTTATTCAATCTCAACTTGAGGTTAAATAAGGGTGGGATTATGAGCATGTTTTTATTTAGTTTTTCAACAAATTGTCACCTATATGGATTTGCTTTATGCGTTATACACATTGTACTCTGTGTTTCGTCTTTGACTTTCTTGATAAGATAGCAATTTGGTTTCATCGTTGCTGTTCATATTAATGCTGAAGTTGTGGAGTGCATTATCTTAATTTGCAATGGCTTCAGTTAAGATAGCTCAAATCAATCTTCAGCATAAAAGAACAGCAACGATTAATCTTTGTAGTCTCATGCAAAATGGCAAATCACAAGTGGCTTTGGTGCAGGAACCCTATTTTCGCAAGGCCTCAATAACTTTTGATTCGCATGAGATATGGCAACGCTAAGTCCATGAAAAGTTGCGCCCTGCAAAGCACAAAAAGTGCTCTGAACATCACATTGCTGAGAAATTTGAAACAAAAAAGTTAGAGCAAAAAAACTGTTTTTTTGAGGGTCACCCTAAGTAAACTTGGGAAAATTGCTCTAAATCAGTCAATTTTTTTAGCTGAATTCTTGGAATCTGGCTGAACTATAACTTCGCCGAACATTGTATAGCCGTATCTCTGGAAATGAAAAAGTTTTATTCTTCATTTTTTTCAAATGTGGCCCACCCTAATTTTTATGAAAACCTCAATAAGCCCCTCACCGTTAGGAGCAACTTTGTAGAACAAAGTTTTTTTCTATCTCTGCTATGTTCGGCTTGAACAACTTATTACCGCTTTATATGCTACCTGGACCAATGTGCAAGGGTAGCTTCTACCTAGGTAACCTAGTGAACCCGGTTTTTGCTGCTTTTAGTAAAGAAATGGCAAACTCTCGATCAATGCCGCGTGCATGTGTGCTTGCTAACAATGCTATTGTTGCTACACTTATCTCTGAACTAACAACCAGAGATGTATGTGCTGTCACAATTGATGGCGGAACCCCCGTCAGGAAATACGTCTATTGTTCGGTTTATTTACCACATGATGAACCATCCCCTACGGATGCTTTCAAACGAGTTGTCATATATTGCACTTCAAAAGGCCTTCCGCTAATTGTCGGCAGTGATGCTAATGCTCATCACATCATCTGGGGTAGCTCGGATATCAATCTGAGAGGCTCCAGCTTGATGGAATACTTAAGTAGTACCGAACTTAGTTTACTTAACATAGGCAATCGCCCAACCTTTATGGTATCTAATAGAGCAGAAGTGTTAGACATAACCCTTTGCACCAATAGAATCAGTCACGAATTGACGAATTGGCATGTGTCAGATGAGGAATCGATATCTGACCATCGCTACATCTACTTTGATCATTTGAATGCTACTTCGCAGACCTTGCGTTTTAGAAATCCCCGTTCAACAAACTGGGATCTTTACACAGAGTTGCTCTCTACCAAATTTCATGGATATCTACCTTCTATAGAAACTCCTACCGACTTGGATGATGCAGTTGATACAACTACGTTGCACATCGTGGAAGCTTTCGAAGAAGCTTGCCCTTTACGTTCTGTAAAAACCTCAAGAGGAACCCCTTGGTGGAATTCCGATTTGGCTAAGCTAAGGAAGCAGTGCAGAAGGAGTTGGAACAGACGCCATTCAGCAGGGACGGATTCTTTCAAGTTGGCTCGCAAAGCTTACAAGAAGGCTCTACGATCTGCTGAACGATCCGGCTGGAAAAACCTTTGTGCAAATGTTTCCAATTTGAGTGAAGCCAGTCGATTGAATAAAATTCTTGCGAGATCCAAGGATTTCCAAGTTGGCGAAATTCGCAAGCCAAATAGCGACTACACTTCTTCTGATGAAGAATCGTTAGAACACTTATTTGATACGCACTTCCTGGATGTGTCGATATAACATCTTCGGATGATCCTGATGTCTTTTCATGTAGCTATGGGTCTTGGGCTCAAGCACGTAGAATCATAACTACTGAATCGATTCAATGGGCACTTAACAGTTTTGCTCCTACAAATCTCCAGGGAGGATGGGATTTATCCTGTTCTACTTCAGAAAGGTTTTGAACATATCAAACATGTTTTGAAAAAGCTTTTAGTATGCAGTTTTGCTACTGGGTATATTCCCATATCCTGGCGGGATGTCACTGTAAAGTTTATCCCAAAAGGAGGACGTGCTTCGTATGAAGAAGCGAAGAGTTTTAGACCCATCAGTCTGACCTCATTTCTTCTGAAATGCTTAGAACGTATTATCGACCATCACATTCGTGATGACTGTTTGGCAAACATGCCTCTTCATGTTAATCAACATGCTTACCAATCTGGAAAGTCCACCGTGACTCTTCTACACAAGGTTGTGTACGATATCGAGAAAGCATTCGCTCAAAAGCAATCGTGCTTGGGTGCTTTCTTAGATATTGAAGGTGCTTTCGACAACGTGTCTTTCGATGCAATATGGGAAGCCGCACGTTGTCATGGGCTACCTAATATTATTACCTTATGGATTCACCAGATGCTTAAAAACCGACATCTCTACTCGACATTACGTCAAGCAGCGATTAGGAAATTAAGTGTCTGCGGATGCCCTCAAGGGGGAGTATTATCTCCACTTTTGTGGAATCTCGTTGCAGATACGCTATTGAGGTTACTCAATAATGGTGGTTTTCCTACCTATGGATTTGCCGACGACTATCTTACATTGATAGTGGGTTTGTGCATTACTACCTTATTCGACCTGATGCAAAATGCTCTCCAGGTAGTTGAAAGTTGGTGTCGCCAATATGGCCTTTCGGTCAATCCGAATAAAACATCTATTGTTCTTTTCACGGAAAAACGTAATCTTAATGGTATTCGTCCATTACATCTTTTTGGTTCTGAAATCAATGTAACTGATCAAGTAAAGTATGTGGGTCTAATTTTGGATTCAAAGCTTTCTTGGACTCCTAACATTGAGTTCAGAATCAAAAAGGCGTGTATGGCTTTCGGCCAATGCCGACGAACCTTTGGTAAAACTTGGGGTCTTAAACCCAAATATATCAAATGGATTTACACAACAGTTGTACGACCAATTTTGGCTTATGGATGTCTTGTGTGGTGGCAAAAGGGGGAAGTGAGGACAATTCAGTCTAAATTAGGCCACCTTCAAAGGATGTGCCTAATGGCAATGACTGGTGCGTTCTCTTCAACTCCCACGGCTGCTCTCGAAGTTCTCTTCAACGTGGCCCCACTACACATACATCTCAAACAAGAAGCATTTTCTTGTACTTACCGACTATGGGTTCTCGGTTTTATGGAAGAGAATCCTGTAAACCGCAGTTCTACACACACTTCGTTGTTACCGCTTATGGTTAATTGGGACAAAATTTCCCTTGCTCCAAGTGATCTCACACAAGTTAGTAGTTTTCCTTATAGGACATTTTCGACACAATTCCCCTCGCGGGATGAGTGGACATCTGGCTATTTGGAGAGAAGTATGTCGGACAGCATTGTTTGTTACACTGACGGCTCCCTCCTCGAAGGTAGAGCAGGTGCAGGCGTCTATTCGCGTGAGCTGAGATTGGAACAGTCACACTCACTGGGTGCACACTGCACTGTCTTTCAAGCGGAAATTTTTGCCATCATGTGTGGAGTGCAATCTGCACTGCAGCAACGCATTATGGGCAAAGTAATATACTTCTGTTCAGATAGCCAAGCAGCTATTAAAGCTCTCGCCTCGGCCAACTCAAGGTCGAAGTTAGTAATCGCATGTCGAACTCAAATTGAGGAACTGAATTCAGTAAATACTTTACACCTTATATGGGTACCTGGCCATTCTTCCATAGCTGGAAACGAATTGGCTGATGAGTTTGCTCGTAATGGAGCATCGCATGACTTTATTGGTCCTGAGCCAGCTATTCCAATATCCAAGTGTTGGGTGAAGCTTTTGATCAACTCTTGGGCTGTCACTCAGCACAAATGGCATTGGAGTAGTCTGGATTCATGTCATCAAACAAAATTGTACATCCGGGAGCCATCTCCGGTAGTAGCAAGCTATTTAGCTAATCTGTCTAAACAGAATTGCAGTGTCTTAGTCAAGGCTTTGACAGGTCACTGCCGACTGAACTATCACATGGCAAATATTCAACGCGTTGAATCATCTGTTTGTGATAGTTGTGAATCCGATTATGGAACTTCTTATCATCTAATATGTAACTGCCCAGTCTATGCACAATTGCGCTTCCAAATATTTGGTAAACACTTACTTAGTGAAATTGACTTCAGAAACCTGAACCTTCAGAGTATTTTGTTGTTCATAACCCGTTGTGGTAAGGAGCTATAAGCTCTTGTACGCTTATGCGTTGTATGCCCTCTTCAAGGGCCCTTTTCCAAACATTCCCTTTGTTCTCCCATCCACATTCCTTTCCTTTTGTTCACTTCCTTTTCCGTCAGGTGTGTGATGAAAAAGGCTGTGAATGCGATTGCACAAATCTCCCAAATTGAGGTGAACGTGCCCCTGGAGCCGACGTTCTGATACCTGATACCTGATACACCAAATTTTTGTAAATGCTACAGTTTCGCCATAAAAATTAACCTTGATTTTCTTCATTTTGGAAAAGTCTACGAAGACTTCATGGAGAGGGGAGGGGTTCTGGAAAAGTCTACGAAAGTCTACTAGGGTGGAAGGGGGTTTTGAAAATGTGAAAATATGATCTACTTGGTTTGTGCACAGCCCCAGTACCTGTATGTTTATGGGGAGCTGAATCGCGCACCTCCTGTATTCCCCTCTGCTCCAATATGAACTATGCAGTGATGATAGCTCCATTCATCACTTCGTGAAGAGCACACCGTATATTGACCAATTTGTTGAACATTCCGCAGACCTTATAGTCATTTCTTATAGACCTAGAGTTAATACATTTTAAGTGATTGCTCTTCAAGATTATCATTTAACAGTTTGTGATTTACATGTAACGCAACGCAACCTGAACAACTTGCTTTGATCCTCGTATCGATGTCAGTTCGAGTTTGTAGAATCCAAGCTATCGGCTTCTCACTTCAGTTCCACCATTGGATCTTATCACACTAGGAGGAAATTCAACCAATTGCAGGCTTCAAAAACCTTCAATTGACTGTGAAATAGTCATCAAGTATTTTGGCTGAATTTGAAAATTAGTTCTGCTTAAACGTATGATATGTACTTTGTACATATTTACTTTATTTTCAGTGAAAATTAAATCTGTGACATCAAAACACTATTTAATAAATGATAAAACCTGAAGTTTGATTATGCTATTAGTAATGCAAAGATCTATTTATTTAATTAACTTGAAATAATTTCTGTTTTACCATTCAAAACATTAGTCCATATTAATGACGGTAAATATGAGGGAAATCACTGTCAATGGGGGAGGGGGGGTTGCGGTTGTGGTTACGGGGCGTTTTGGGGCCTCTGCCAGCTAGAAGGCGTTTTGCCTCATGAGTTTCCGGCAACAGAATATCACCACTTTTTTGAAATGTGAATATTATCAATATGATTGGGATTTTTGACAATTTTTGACTGGCATCGACTCTCTACCAAAATTTAAATTTGTTTTTTGTTTTTTTTGCTTCATACCCAAGTAACATTTCAAGTTTTATTCCGCTCTAGGAATGGTTTTCAAGATTGAATTATAAGAGATTGAACATCAATAACGTAAATCTTCACTAAATTTATTGATATTACACCCAAATATGTTTGTTTTTTTTTTATATCTTTTATCAAAAACGTGTCTTTTGCGGCGAAAACACCGTCTAATCATAAATTCCAGTGATAAATTTCACTGACTTGAAGATGGTTCTCCATTTCCAATATGGACATCATAGATTTCGATCAGAAAAATGTTGCTCTTATTAAACACCGTTATAAACCCTTTGCAATGTAAATATTCTTATTGGGGTTATTCATTTGACCACATTACGACCCAAAATTATGGCTTTGATCAAGCTTTGAAAATTGGACTTATTATGCTCTTCGTTACAACCGTAAAGCTGCTAACAAGACCAGTTGGCATTTGACGTTTGAAGCTTTTCGAGCAGATTCATTAGAGGTTTATTGATAGCAATAAGATCGCCAATAAATCTGAGCAACTAGCCATGGTGACTGCTGTCATAAATCCGCTATAAGAATTAAGGTCACTCCTGACGGAATCCAAGTTCCAAAGTGCTCGCGTTTTCGGGGGCACACCACTCGATTCAGAGGCGGCACACAACTGTCATTTTTGTTGATTTAGCTATGCTGCGTCGCAGCATGCGTGAAATAATAGAAATGACAGTTGTGCCTTGCTTCCGTATCGAGTGGTGTGCCCCCGAAAACGCGAGCACTTTTAAACTTGGATTCCGTCAGGAGTGACCTTAAATAAATCCAACAAGCATGAAAATTGTTACTTGGGATACTGTTCTTCATTATTGCGCTCCCTCTCTCACTCACCGATAAATGCCAACAAATCAATTGGATCATTTGTTTGAGAAACTGCATATTTCCATTTTGCACAATTTCGAGAAAATAACAAAAAGCTGTTTTTGAACAAATTGGCACCAAATCTTTCGATTTCTTCGATACCGATCAATAGTTTTTTGGCAAAGCTCAACACCCTAGGAAACTTCCAGTACGAAAACTATAAGCGGTCCTCAAAAATTGCCCTTTTAAAGTCAAACACACTTTTTGTACTTACTTAACCTTATCCGATTTACTTTGTTTTTTTTTTCTCCATTTTTCCCAAGGGTTCCCCTTGAGATTTCAAATCAATGCAAATAAATGTGAAATGATGGAAATAACTGAATTTCGTTACACTTTATAATACACGATTTTTTATGTACATAACTGTTACATTTTATACAACGTATTCAATATTGATTAGTCGCAGTTATGTGAAAGACCCTTACGATTTCAGAATATATGTGCTTCGTCATTTCTGGAGAGGTTTGAAGTTTGATTAGGAATAGAAAATCTTAAACCTTCAGCACATCAATTATTTCTTTAGAACATTGTTCATTTTTCTTTCCAATTTATCCACAAAAACAACGAACCCACAATACTACCAATAGCACAAACCCTGCACTGAACTCACATCTTTCACTGATCAGTCCATTGCCCAGCCGGAAGAATTCGTAGAGAAACGGCTTATCGTACACATCGTTCCGGGTCAACACTTGCTGCATCAAATCCGGATGGTTGATGATGATCAACGGTTTCGGGCCGATCATGAGCTTTCCGACGCGCTCCACCGTACTCAGCAACCTAACGGCGGCATCGAATGCCTGGTGAGTGTTCTTCCCCCAGAACACTGGGATATGGCCGAGCAGCGGATATACCGGCTGCAACGATGGAATCCTGTCCGCATAGCTATTCCACAGCAGTAGTTTGATGTATTGGAAGAGCAGCAACGCTCCGACAAAACCAAGAAGCACTAGTAGCATTTTGTCACACACGTGCGACTCGCTACGAACCTTTTCCGAACCGACTATTCACGGGTTGAAGATTGGCGAGAACTGCTTGAGCAGTTGAATGAAAAACACAGTTTTATTTGATCTGAATAGTTGGAGTTTTTGCAGGGTTTTAGATGTTCTGGCGCAGCAGTGTTCAACTTGTTTAGGATGGCGGTATTTTGTTGGTTAGTAGATTTCCAGAGCTGATTGTAACAATGTGAGGATTTTCTTCATCTGCAAATTGAGTAATGTGACCGGAAAATGCTACCAGCCAACCCATTGCGGTCAATGCAAATTCGTATGCGTTGTCCACATCGCAGCCAATATCGCATCAGAGACAGACGCAGCTTCAATAAAAAAATAGAAGAAGTCGACCGAAAGCTAACCTGGCAACCGGTTAAAGCGATAGCTGGACATCACTCAGGATGGAGATCTTTCAAGTCGACCCTTTGCATCACTGGAGGTGTACAAGACCCATAAGTAAGTAAAATACGTTGTCCCAATAGAAAGCCTCAACTTCCTTCTATCTAAACTAAGTACGTAGATCATTACTTGTCATGAGACGAGTTTATACTATTCCATTCAACTCCACTGGAATTAAATGGAATAGTACGAACTCGTCTTAGGACAAGTAAATACATTTCACTAAAAGCTTAAAATAATTTTCGTATCAATACGTAAATTATATTTTTTTTTGGTTTTCTGTATTAGAAAAGGTGTTCTGCTTATAATGAATGGAAACGCAACACTAATGATTCAGTACAGGAAATATTAGTCGTCAAAGCTTCTTAGATTGGAAACTCCTGTCGAGAAACAGTTTACCAGGTTTGAGATCATAATTATCAATCTTTATTACAGCATGAGGAGAAAAAGTGGGTTTTAACGGGAGTGTAGTTTGGTTGTGTCATGTACGCAAGTGCTATTCGAGCCTACAGCCAAACGGAAGGAACGAAAATTGAACAAAAACCGACATGATATCAAAGGTTCAGACGCGTGTCACAAACTAACGTTTCAAGATAGGAGCAAATATATATTTTTTCCAATCTTTCTAGTTCATTGGCTTTCCATTGAAGGGTTTGATGTCCAATTTTGTCCATCACCATTTCTGATTCCAAAAAGAAATTGTGATCCGCTAAAATGGATGCAATAATATTGAAAATCGATTGTTTCAAATGTGTTAATTTGTTTCTTCAATTCCTCTATGGTTCATATTAAATTGTCATAATCAGTTATTAATTTTAAACATAATAGTAAAAACGGAAGTACATGTTTTTATTATGCTGGGCAATATCCGTTAATGATATCGACACCAACATTTCAAGAGAGCGATACTGCCTTTGTATACAAAAGATTTTTCCGTTGCTGTTGGGCTAATTTGTGCCTACCAACGCAATCCAGCGCCATTTAATGGAAAAGGAGAAATCGCTGCTTCCATCTGTGGTCTTAGATAGCGTGGGTGGTCTCATATGAGCCCTTGTCGCATATACCCATGACCCATCATATGCGCTTCATTTTTATATCATAATGTTGATATTACCAACTATTGCAGCAAGATTTGATCCTGGTTATATTATCATTTGTATATCTCCTGAATGAAGAGTTAAAATGTGGAAGGCGGATTCGTAAGCAGAGACACTTACGCATAATCCGTAGGGAATAGCACGTCAAAGCACGTTTAAAGTTCATTCCGGACTTGGACTCAGACAGCGATCAGCCGTTTCAGGGCTTCCTCATCCGCTATTGAATCAATGCTTGTCAGAAAAAGCTAATATTAGCACAGCTAAATAGAATTCTGAAAGACTGGTTGACCGGCGAAGTAATCGAGAGTTCATTGACGACTTGGCGACTCGTTGGATAGAATTATGATTCTTCTTAATGCTGAAAACTGATAACAAAAATTACGTTTATGTCTGTGAAAAAAAATCACGATCGGTTACAATTGCAAAAATCTTTTGAGCTTATATTATTCTGAATTCTCAAAAAAATAAATGCCCTTTACTGTTATGAAATAAAATAATGAACATCATACAGATTTAGAGGTTTGCGGTACTATGTAGATCGGTTTCAGACCACAATACCCTATGCTTTCAAGACAAAAAAACTGTCGCATTATTAATGGCTGCTTTTGACTCGGATGAGTTTGTATTTTTTTTTTCAATTGCGGTTCACACTTCGTCTGGAAGCTAAGTGCGACTATAGTAATAAAACGATGATAGTATTTCATTGACAAAAGATGCAAAAAGTTGTTTTGGTTAAAATTATGATACCAACTGGTAAAATCTAGTTTTTATTACAACATTCTAATCTATGTAGAATGACAACGACTATTTGATATGAAGCTTGTTTAACTAGAATTCAGTAAAAGTACCTGCATTCCACTTGTTATGCTAGTTATTCTCTTTTATTATTTTTCGGAAGAATTGTTTGAAGAATCACTTATTTTTCTGTTATTCTATTTATTCACATCGATCGGAATATCGAGATAATATTGTTATTTTATATGATGGTTAATTGAGATCTCGAGTAGGTTAATTATCAGTGACCTAGATAGATAGTATCAAGCTAGATCTTTGCAGAAGTAAATACGATTCCTGGTTCGGTCGGAATTGCTTGCGATAACAAGTTTCAGCAACATTTTTGGAATTGCCAATACCCTTGCAGAAATGCGATGGAGAAGATTTTTAAAATTTGAATTTATTTCAATCCTTCGAAATTACCTAACCTAAGCTTCAATTTAATATGGGGAATGACGGCTTTGGCAGGTTTTGTTCTGTTATTGGCAGGGGTTTTTTTATATGACTGACTAGACTCAAATTTGACCTAAACATTCTTTGCATATCAAAGAATATTGTGGCCAAATTTCATAAAATTTGGTCGACAAAAACCCCCTGCCAGTAATAGAACAAAACCTGCCAAAGCCGTCTCTCCCCCTACCAAATTTACAAATCGACTTTTTTGCTTTTGTAAACAAAGATTTGACTGTCGGTTCGATGAGTCTGATAGCACTCCCACGCAAACCAACACCATCTACAGGTAGCAGAATGTTATTAATTATTATTAATAAAAAAAATCACGTTAATAAAGTAAAATAAAACAGATGGAAGAAACCTTCACCTACGCATTGATGGTGTTGGTTTGCGTGGGAGTGCTATCAGACTCATCGAACCAACAGTTGAGTGTTTGTTTACAAAAGCAGAAATAGCTTAGTTTAGGTCATTTCGAAGGGTTGAAATAAATTCAAGTTTTAAAAATCATCTCCATCGCATTTCTGCAAGCTCATTGGCAATTCCAAAATTTCCGATACCCAAAAATGTTGCTGAAACTTGTTATCGCAAGCAATTCCGATCGAATAAGGATTGTATTTACTTCTGCAAAGATCTGGCTTGGTACTATCTATCTAGGTCACTGATAATTAACCTATTCGAGGTCTCAATTAACCATCATATAAAATTACAATATATTTCGATAATCCGATCGATGTAAATAAAAAGAATAACAGAAAAATAATATAATTCGTTAAATCGACGTTTGAATCTTCGTTTACAAAAGCAGATAAGTCATTTTGAAAATTTGGTATTAAATTACAACGGAAAATCATCAATCGCACTGTACGCTGCAGCAGCTCAATACATCCAGAAAAAAATGCAAGCAAATAAAACTAACTTCTTTAGCAAGAAATCGGTCTTAGTTATGCAGAGCACATTTAACAACAACGAATAACACAAATTCGACCATTAGTCGCGATTCTTCGTCGTTTATGTAGACCTTCTTCTGATAATAATTTTCCTCTGTCTGATAAATGTGTTCGCACTCGTAGGTATATCAAATTTGATTATTCCCATTAGGCGCGCAACACGTTTTCCTACTTCTTTTCAAACGACGACGGTTTTTTGATTGAGAAGTGATGACTCAAGGGTTTGCGAAAGCAATTTTCGGTGTTCGTTTTATTCGAAATTTAATTGGTAGATGTCAACTTGCAAGGGAGGGTAAGACGTGAGTCAGTGAAGCACGCTCGAATCAGACCGTAGACGATGGAAGACAACGATTTGCAATTCTTGTCGCCTGGGACGGAATCGTGCCTGGAAAAAAATCACTATTTACGGCTAACTTCATTTAGATAATAACCTACGGCGTTCAAAGCGGAAACATAAATCGATTCCTTATTCGTGATCACTTGGATGCTACTGTTTTAAAGATTCTAAAATGATCTTTGTTCCATGTAGAGGTGTGCGCCGGTCCGAAAATCGGCGGCGGCGGCGTTTGTCAGAATTTTGGTCGACGGCGGCGGCGTTTTCGGCGTCACGCCGAATGCCATTTTAACCGGCGGCGGCGTGAATCGGCGTTGCGTTTTTTATATAACGTTCTTTTTTTTTAATTTTTTTGGGATAAGACATGAATGGGAGCGTCTTTTCCAGAAAATTCTTTAAGTTCTTCCAAAATATTCATTATTGGAAATTATTTTCGAAATTTCCACAGGAACTACTTTGAAGCTTTTTGTAATTCCCAAGGAAAATTGTTCGAAATTTCAGAGGAAAATTATTCGGAATTTACATGAGAAACTATTCAATATTTTCACGAGAAATTGTTCCAAATTTTTTACAGAAAATTGTTTGGAAAATTATAGGAAAGTTCCTGTTTAGTTTCTGTTGAGTGTTTTGTAAAATTTACACTGAACATTTTTAGGAATAACTGCGGGATATTCTGAGGAGTTTCAACTGGAAACTCGCTTGAATTTTTACCAGAAATATTCCACGATAGATTTTTCAAAATGAGAAATTTTTTTTTGGATTTCAATGGAAATTGTAGGAAATAAAAAAATCATTCTAATTTGCACGGGCTGCCATGGGAAATTCTTTGGAATTTCCTCAGGAAATTTTTCAGGAATGTATTTAAAAAAGGATTTTAAGGCAGTTCCTGGAACAACTTAACAACAAAATTTCTGGATCAATTTTGAAAGAAATTTTAGGATGGTTTTCCATAGGAATCACTCAAGGCGTATCCATAGGAATTATTAGCGTAATTTTCTAAATAATTCCTGAAAGAATTTCCAAGATGAGTCTCCGGAAGAATTCCTGGAGGAATTTCTTAAGTGATTCAAGAGGAATTTACGAAAGAATTCTTCAAGAAATGAAAAAAGGAGAACATGAAAGGATTTTCCAGAAAAAATTAAGGAAATTGTGAAGGATTTTCGCCAAAGGAATTTTCGATAGAATTCCGAATGGATGTTCCAAAGGAATTTTCAAAGAAATGCCTAAAGGTATTCTCGAAAGAATTCGTAAAAAAAATTTCAAAGAATTCCTTAGAAGGATTCCATGATGAATTACTGAATAAATAACTATGGAAATTTTAAACAAATTTCCGAAGGGTCAAAAGAAGATTTGGAAGAGATGCTTAAAAAACTCTCTAGAAATGTGTAAAGGAATCTCCGGAGAAGTTACTAGAAGAATTTCCAAAACAAATACGGGAAATAATCTCCTCTGGGAATTCTCGAAATAATTTCCAAAGAAATTCGTAAAAGAATTTCCGAAGGAATCTCCAAAAGAAATTTAGTATTCAAACCATTCAAACCATAACAATTCCTTAATGTGTTTTCTAAAGTTTTCGTAAGTAAATGTTTGAATGAATTCCTAAAAAATCCGCAAGGAATTAAAAATAATCCGAAGCATTTCCCGAATGTATCTCCAGTAGAAGCAAAAGTACTAAAACGCTAGTGGCGCTGCAACCATTAAAATTATTTCGCCATTGAAAATTGTTTTGCTTCAATAGTTGAGCATTAACTTGACTTGGCCTTGTCTGTCATGTTGTAGTGTATGATTGGTTGCATCAACATCAATAACACTTATAAGTACCGGTTTTTTTGGCTGCTACGTTTGAGCACACGAACTGGAGCGACATTAGCAGTTTTATACTTTTGCATTAAGTGTATTTCCCAAAGATTTTCTAAAGGAATTCCTTGAAGCATTTTCAAGAATTTACAAAGGAATCGTCAAATGCTTTTCTGACGGACTATTTGTACGAAGTTCTGAAGGAATTCCCGAACAAAATTTCCGGAGATTACCAAATTAAAATCTTTTGAATTTTCGAAGAAATTTTGAAAGATTATCTGAAAAAATCTCCAAAGTATATTACGAAGGAGACCCTAAAAGAATTTCTGGATGAAGTTCTGGAAGAAGCTCGGAAGGAATTCCTAAAGGAAATTACGAAGTAATTCTTAGAATTCTCTCTTTGAAGGAGTTTCCGATTTCATTTCCTGCAAAAGAATTCTTGGAGGCATTTCCTAGTGAATTTTTTAAGTAATTTACGAGTCAGGGCTACAAAGCAAGACCATGCAGAAGGTGGCTGGGTTAGATTCCCGATCAGGTCTAGGATTTTTTTTTGAATTCCCTGCAATTTGTTGAACTTTCACCGAGATTCGCACAGCCGAGTCCCAGCAAACGTGTTTTTTGTCGAGATTTCTGTCAAAATTGCTGAAAATCAGCAAAAAATTGCCGAAAACCTGCTAACAAACGTTTTTTTTGCCAGAATATTAGTTTTTATTTTGCTGAGCGAACGGCTGTGTGGATTTTGCCGAACTGCAGAAATAAAAACTGAGCGTGTAATGTTGTAACAACAAGACCACAAACATGTTTAATGTTGATGATTTTATGATTGTTTACGTTAAAAATATTTTCAACGATTTGCAAATTATTGGGTTATTGAAAACTGTGAGGCGACAATGTCCTAGTCAGAAATGTAATACTGCCAATAAGAAAAAATAGGAAACGAGAAAAAATGTTGTGAGACCATCAATAATTTTGTATTATGTGGGGATCATTCGGGAAATTCTACGGAAATTCGATTGAATCTTCGAAATTTCGACGGAAAATTCTGCGGACTTCTTCAAATGTGAATCGGCGTGGTAAAATATAGATCAACGGCATGATAAATTTCACCCGGCGGCGCCCCGATGCAAAAATGTCGGCGGTGGCGTCGTGCCAAAAACAGTCGGCGGCGGCGGCGCACATTTCTAGTCCTATGTAAAAAAAAACGACGATGGTACCATCATGCAATGCAAAACAGACAATTTCTTCTATACTTATTTTGAGAATAAGTAAAAATAAAGGCTTAGATCAGACTTTTTAAGCAAAAAATGTAGTTTTTAGGGCGGCAATAATGAAATTCCAAAAATTCTAAACTACAAAATTCTATTTAGGGGAACTGTTCTGTTTTCCATTTCACATTCATCTCATCGCAAAACAAAGAAATACAGCACCAATCTCGTCGCTTTTTTTTGCTAACACGTGTACGTACACACTACTGAAAAAATCACAAAAATAAGAAACAAACCAAATTCCTTTTCATTGTTTTGTTTTTGATGGGATCAAAATAGGAGCTGTGGGATGAAGTGCCGAACCGTTCCCCTTTTTATCACTATTAACAATTTTGGCACCGGGGTAGAGTCCAAGGCCGATAGTTGTTTGACCAAATGGAAATATTAGTCGAATAGGATTTTCTTGGCCGATGCATGTTATTTGCCTATCAGTTAATACAGTGAGTCCAAAAAGTATTCGTCTAGCTGTGTGTTTTCTAGAAAATGTCAAAGATAGAATCTAGTAAGCTCATAAAATAAAACTATCGATTACATTATGTAGCAAATTAATCATTCCATCTTTATTATTGAAGATAGAAAAACAAAACAATAACAAAAACAAAGGTAACAAAACATAACAATTCATAAAATATGGGTTCAAAAAGTATTCGTCCATTCAGGTTTGGCGAACTTTTGAAACGAAAACAGGAGTTGTAGAATGGAATTCAATATTTCGTTGGATTCCCCTGTGTATCTACATATGACTGCTTGTAGTTCTTGTGGCATGTAACTGATCAAGTTATCCGTGACGGAGGACGGAATTTTCTCCCATTCTTCTTTCAACACTAATTTCAATTCGTTGTTGTTGTAAATCTGACTTTTACAAATTTTGTCGTCCAGCACCTTGCGATGGTGTTGAATTGGATTCATATATGGGCTCCGATGAGGTGTTTAGAGTTGATTGGGGTATTATAGAGTAGCTACAGCTTAGTATTTCGGGCTGTGTGGTTGGGGGAATTACCATGCCGAAAGATGTATGTTCCCTGTCAGCCTAATTTCTCAGCACTAGCGATCATATTTTCTTTCAAAATGCGGATAAACTTTTTGTGATACATAATTCCTTCATTTATGTGAAATTTTCCCACGCTCATGCACCTCAGGTTGCGCTCATGCACCTCAGAGATCATGACGGAGCCTCCATTATGTTTTACTGCTGAAAAGAGGTTCTGCGGCCGTATCTCAATATTTCTTTTCTGCCATACGAAACATCGGCCATTTGATCCAAATATACTGTACTTGCTTTCGTCAGATAACACGACTTGATTCCGAAAATCATCCATCTTTCAGCGATATTTTTTGGTGAAATCGAGCCGTTTTTTGTTAATTTGATGGCTCACTTGAAATTTCTTCCGTGACACTCGCCTTCTACACCCATACTTTTCACAGGTATTTCTGTTCGTATTGGTTTATATCTTAGCACATCTTCTCTCCAACTAACTTGCCCATTTGGGTGCACTCGTTTTAAGTTTTTTTTTCATAATTATCAGTTTACCATCACGGACGACCACTCTGTTATTTCTTTGATAGGTTTTTGTGGCGCTAATGCAATTAATCACCGATTTAATGGTTGAATTCTTGCTAATCATGGTCTATCCTTAATTCTTGCAAACGCATAAGTCAACTTGCACTAATTATGTAGGCATAGGGTAAGTTTTGCTTTCATTGGGTTGGGACCCATCTTTTTTACCTTTCCCAGCCATGATGCCTCTATTTTTCGCGCCAAGTTCAAACAAAACAAATACATTATTTGATTTGTCATTGAGTATTGACAAAAAGGTTGCCGAACATCACTAGAGTGTGCTAGTATAGCTACATGCGAATATAACTATTATATTCGTGTTTCACTCGATTATTTTTTGAAAAGACGAATACATTTTGAGCGAGCGAAATTAGTGAAATTTAGATATTTTCTACATGCCAACAAAAGTAATTGAAATTTATATATGTTCTTGAATAAACATCATGTACTGATAAGTTTTCTACTAAATTTAGAAAAAAGTTTTTTTATTTCACACCTAAGTTTAATACGTTACATAAAAATATGCAGCTAGACGAATACTTTTTGGACTAACTGTAGGTAAGAAAGTCGTAGGGCCTATTGGGTCGATAGGTCGTTATTTATTAAATGTCTTTGAGACCTCGGATAGAATCGGTTAGGATACGACATTACCGAACCGAAGGTTCAATTCCCACTTCGCTTGAGAAGCGAGAATTGGGTAGTGAGTGGTGAGAAATAAGGAGCAAAACGTTAGTTATCACTTCTTGCTTATCATTCCTTATTTTCATCGGTGAAGATTGATAGTAGGAATTGAATTTTGAAGAGTTGGAAGTGTAAAATGAACAATTACATTAGTGTAAAATTTCTTTTCGAACTCCGTCATTCTCATTGTTATTTTTTGACTGTGTGAAGTGCGAAAGGACAAGGGATAAGTGAGAATTAAATAGTGAAAAAAAAACTACTCACTATTTTTGTTGCTATCTGAGTTGGAAAAGAGTTACTGTACACCCTATATCTGGTGTACTTTCATCGAGCTCCTAGAATATTTACCGTAAAGCCCCAAACGCAATACAACGGAACGGCGACGGAAACGGCAAATTTGACAGAAAATATATGGGCTAACTGTCAAATTTTCCGTTTCCGTCGCCGTTCCGTTGTATTGCGTTTGGGGCTTAAGAAGTCCATTGTTTTTCCTATTTGCTTACTTGATACTTGATAGATAATGGGCTTCTCCTCTTGGTGAGCCTATATGCATAATGAAGTATTATTCGGCAGCTTTATAACCCGACCAGTTAGTCATAACAAAATTATTTCACAATTAAGGTATACCGGGGCAAGTTGAAATGCGGGGTAAGTTGAAACGGAAGCTGCAATTTAGATAGAAAATGACCGAAGGCTCTGATTATTTTTTTCAACAAGCTACTCCCTTAAACGTACCTTTTGACTGCCATTATCGGACGATTGCAGCTTTCAAAAGCAATCCTTGCCATCGTTTATTTTTCTCCCATTGCAAAATCCAAACCAACTATTTGACGTGCCAATGAAATAGGTCTCGAACCTCTGTTTGGAAAAGTTTTTTCATCAAATTTTCACGGTATGTAATCATTCAATGTTAAATAATCATAATGATTATGAAATATCGATGAAAGACCCGTTTTAATTTTTGTATATTGGTTGTTTGTGTAGGGATTGAGAGGGGTATGAGTAAATATATTGACTAAATAAGAGGGCATATAGTCATGAGCACTAGATGCGACAGGTGACAGTTCAACGAAGTGAGCATTCAGTTTTGTGATGTATTTCGCGGGAAGCAGTTGTGCTTCGGAGCTGCTGCGAATCGAGCAGCAGCTGGAGACGGCTGATTCGGATGCAGCTGCCTCCTAAGGACACGACAGTTTGATATTACTCCGCATGTTCAATTCAAGGGGCAAATAGAAATGCGTGGTGTGGGGCAAGTTGCAACAACGATTCAGAGCGTCACTCTCGCAATTAAAAGTAAGGCTTTTTTCCCCAGAATTCAACATGGTCCGTAAATACATACATTATGAAAACATAAATTTATAAAAACATGCAAACTTTGGTTTATTAATGTGCATTTTGTAAGATGCAATAATCGAAAATTAATCAAGTGCACAAGATACAATGGAATCAAATAATGAACCATCCTGAATAGTAATCCGAGTGGTTACCAGTAGGAGGAAATTAATTTGATAAATTTTCAGCGTAGTGCGTTCTCCAGAATTTGGTCTCTGAAATACGCTTGTGACTTCGTTGTACACTGCCCTTATATTTTTCAAAATGCTATCTTTTGAAAAATAGACATAATATTTTTTATCTGTATATGTTGCTGTGAGACAATTAATTGTTTATTTTTTGTGTAAAAGAGTATCAAAATCTGGAACGTTAAACTTTTATGCGGGTAAATATCAAGATGAGACAACAAAAGTGGGATTTGTTTTCAAATTTCTAGAACAAAGCCTACTTTTTATCAGTTTTTCTTGAACAGTAAACATTTTTAAGCTAATTTCTGAAAGAAAATCAAAATCATCAAAAACTTACATAGGGTTCTTATGCGAATCCTGGCAGTATTATAGTCATTTTGTTATTAATACGGAAAAATTAGCTTGTGTCTGTATGTAATGCAACGTACACACCAGTCAAGCAGTTGGACGAACATTGACTCCGCCCCCAAGAAAACGCATCGGTTGCTGCTTTGTTTGAACGTGTGTGAAGTTGTTCGAACAACCATTTGACAGTTGGCGGCTCGTTTGGAAAAAATTAAAACGGTTTGATTTTGGTTTGAGTTGTCGGGGGTGGAGTCAAGGTTCGCCGAACATGTTTGAGCATTTGTAGTGAAGTTGAACAAACCCCCATATATTTTTTGATGGTTGGTGCTCGAGTTGGTGCTTCGGTCGTTCGTGTGTGGTATTGTTGGTCGAATGAATTGATTGTTCGTGTCGCTGTTGGTGAAACTTGAGGATGTTTGAATAAACGAGAGGTGGAGTCAATGTTGGTCAAACTGCTTGACCGTGTGTACGTTCCATAACGCAGTGTTTCAACTTGCCCCGATACGCGGAGCAAGTTGAAACGATGCATATAAAAAAATAATTTAATTATATAAAATATTTATAAAAAGTTTGTTAGGGTTACTTATTTTTTATGTTTAATATATGGCCCGAACTAGCAAACACCGCAAATGGATTCAAAATATATCAAAGAGTGAATTTTTTTACAGCACTTCGAATTTCAACTTTGAAAAAAATGTTTCAACTTGCCCCGGTGTACCTTATATCAATATGTGTTTCAAATAACTTTATCTGCAATAATTCTGTTGTTAATTTTCTGATATAAAAAAATGATCGTTTATAAAAACACCCTTATTCAACTGACAAAATTTATTACTTTTTTCGTAAAAGTGATTGAAATCGCAGATTAGCAGCTGGATTTGGTTTTAAAGCCTTTTGGAAAGTCCAAAGAAATATGTAGTGGTAGTCCCTGTCAATTTTCCATGAAATTTAGTTTTTCTCATCGGGCCTTATTAGAATGTTTTATCAATTATTTTTCCGCATGTTACCCGCTCTTCGAAAGTGTATGAAACAAACTTTCAGAAACCTTTTTAAGGAGTTGGAAAAGAGTTACTGTAGCCGAAGATATTGACAGTTGAACAAAGCATTTGTTTTATAAAAACTAAAAACTGTCTGGCTCTGATGCCAATATCTTGATAAGAAGGTCAACTGGAATTTTGATTTCGAGATAGTCGATTTTTGATTATTGGCCATCTGATTCCTCATAGTGCTGAGTTGATGCAGATTTTTCAACTTCATTAGGGTGAGTGTTACAGCGCGCATTTTCGAGTGTTAATTGTCAGGTAAAATGTTCAAGAGGATGACTAGGAAATGTGTGAACCGGTTTTCTAGATTGGTGTGGCTGTTAAAGTCATTCCCTTGTAATGGATAATATGCCAGGTATTAGCTTACTTATAGGTACTTACATTTGAAACAAGACCACAAACGACAAAGATGTTGGTAACATGTAGGGAAAAATCTCAACATACTCGGTACAAGCCTTTTGGTTTCGCCTGGTCACCATCCTCGCTAGCGGTATTGGTCCGCAAATGAAGCCAATGATTAAAAAACCAGGCCGACGAAGGCAGCGCACTCGCTCGAATAGTAGGAGAGCTTGGTTACATATGGGGTTGATTTATTGATATTTTTCGGTGAACAATAACTACGCCATTTGTTTTCCTGCGTGACGTTTCGGTCTACTACTATGTCTCGACCATCTTCAGACGCCTTATTTATTGAGAAAATTAAACAAAAAATAAACATGAATTAAGTTACAATTATTTGGAACGACACTTTACGTTTTACACAAAACACTTTTTTTCCACCACATTTTTTTTTTTCACATTTCGATCATCGCAGCAATTTCCTCTGCTGGGCGATCACGTACCACTGGCAAGTGGGGTTGCAGTTGTGGTGTTTGTCGTCTATTTGTCTCTCTTCGTCGTCTTTCGTCATTCGTCAAATTTCGTAGCTTAACCACTAATGCATTGTAGTCCGAGTTGAACATTCCACACTCTCGCTGGAGGTTGACTGTGTTGTGTTCTCCCGCCAGTTTGATATGGAATGTCTCCGCCGTCATCCTGCTTTCCTGGTCGTCGATGCGTTCAATTATTTTAGTTTTGTCAAAATTAAAGTTGTGTCCATCAATCAGCGTATGTTGTGTTAATCCCGTACGGTTGTCTTTTCGTTTTACGTCATTCCTATGTTCTCTTATTCGTATGTCGAGTTTCCTTCCTGTTTGTCCGATGTAAACTTTTCCATCTCCTGTTCCACATGGCACGGAATACAGCTTGGTTTTTGCCAGAATGGGAAACAAACATATACACACTGGCCTCACATATATAAGTCACTTTGTAACAAGAAATAGACACTCCATTTTGCATGTTGGTCAAATGGGAATGACTCATATTCGTATGTGACCCATGATTGTGGGGTCAGTGTACCTAGTAGTAAATTGTAGTGCTTCGGACTGTTAATTTCTGTTGTGTTGCTGATAGAGAATGAATCTGACGACGTAGCCGTACGTCATTGAAGGACATAGTCATTTAAAAAGGGTTATGATACGGTGATTGTTCGTTTTGTAAAAGCATGGATGTTTATTGTCACGCTGTTCGTTTTCTTATGGATTACATTTTATGCCGCTTACGTTGGCTTCATGCGCAACAAATTCACTCCCATCGAGAACTAGTTTGAAGATGGCCAGTATGTCTACTAAGTCCGAGCAGCTAACAGGGTTGTGCTGGATGCCGAAGTTTTGGAGACTTTTGTTGCGCTTCAGGTGGCTGACATTAACGTACGGTATTTGGTTCCCGTGGAGCAAGAGCGTCCGTAGATACTTGAGCGGAACGAACACCAAGTAGTTGATTTCGTTGATATCGTTGTACGACAAATCGATTTCGTCTATGAGATCATATTTTCGGATTGAGAATGTACCGAATTCAACGTGTGAAATTCGGTTGTACCGCAGGTTGACGAAATTCAAGGATGACAGGTCCGAGAAAATTCCGATAGGAAGCTGTGAAATGTCGTTGTGGGATAGATCCAGCGTTGTTAAGAAATCCAAATTTTTAAATACGCTTAGCGGAATTCCATCGAAAGTAAAATTCATATGCGACATTATCAAAGTATGCAGTGAAGGAATGCTGTTTAGAAAGTTGTAATTCTTCAATTGTCTGTTGTTGGATAGAACCAATGTTCCTAATTCCGATTTGTTGTAGAATGCCATAGGACTGACTCCGATTAATTTGTTGTCGCTCAAATCCACCTTATCCACTATCATGAAAGACTCTTTTTCAATAATCGATATATTATTGCTTGCTAGATTTATCGTCAAATGATGACGCGTCTCTACTTCTGGGTCAATGGTGCGGAAATTAATAATGAAAGCGCCGGACGATACTCTTGATAGGTAATTATTGCTGAGATCAAGTTTCTCCAACGATTCTAGTTTATTAAATATCCCAACTGGAATGTTCATTATTTTGTTGTTACTCATGTTTAGGGTTTTCAAAACCTTCATGGCCGCAAACACATCAACTTCGATGAAATCCAAGTCCAATTTCATGTCCGACATTTGCAAATCTTGCAGTCCGTTCAATTTCTTCAGAAAACCCAAATCTTTCAACAGCGGATTTCCATTAATCACCAATGTCTGGACCTCTTCGGGCCAATCGAAGGCCTTCGCTGATATGTCACGTAGTCTGTTGTACGATACATCTAGGTGTTTCACAGTCGAAAATGTTTTCTCCACCACCCGCACCAAGTTTATCCCTTTGGCTTCCACGGATTTGATGTACGGTATCTTTGGCAATGTATGAATGTGGCAATCAAAAAACTCAATAATGTCACTATGTTCCACGCCGTGTACATCTTTAAAATTATCGTCTTCGGAGGCGTAAATGTTCTTCAGATAGCAAACACGATTTTTAATAACGCAGTTGAGTCTGATCAGCGCTGGTGTTGTTTCTGCTTGGGTGATTGCGATAAGAGTGGCGTAGGTTACGATGAACAGCAGCATAGCTGCCTTGGTCCGTACCGGAATCATGCTGACGATGAACTGAGTTGCGTATGGTTTTGCATTATTAGTTAGAACGAAGATGCATGTTATCAATTCGGAATGTTGTTGAGATTAAAACGGGGCATGTTCTAAAAGTATTATCGCTGCTATATTTTCTAACTTAGTATTCTCAGTACCTTAGAAAAGTAGGAGCACAGGCAAACAGAAGTAACACTGATGAAATTTCCATCGACTATGAATCCAACGTTCAAACTTACACACTAGACCTCTTCATGTTTTCAAAAAGTATCGTAAATTCAACCGGTCAGCCCAGAATAAAAATTCCTATGCTAAAATAAGTCTCCTGTCAAATTTTTAGCTAATTCGGAAAAAGATTCGAGGTGGCTCAAATCGATTTACTGTTTTCAGCTATTTTCAATTTTGGAAAAAATCTAACAAGAGATATAAACGTCGAAAACTATCGCAACTGAAGCATACGGAAGCTTTTGGTGTGCTCTACAAGTCTTGTGAACATTGCTATTCGTTCCGTTCACGTTTTGTCCATGTAAAAGTGATTTTCAAGCTTTCAAGTGCATATAAATACTGTTTCCTCCAAAAGTCGTTGTTCTACAAAATTCTTGAATTCATGACAAATGATTGCTAATTTATAATATTATTATTCTTCTTTTTTCCCTGAAAGTTTGAGTAATATAATTGTCGATGTGCGATTTACCGTTAAATTCTTAAAAATCAAAGGTGAACATTTGTCATAAATTTGCACGCTGAGATTTCTTCAAACAAGTTGTTCGAACAAAACATAAATCAAATCATATGATATTTATTGCTTACACATACACACGTTTGGGCTTTTTATTGACATTGGCCTTTTGGCAGCACGCGGCTAGAAGTGCTTGGACCGTGGTGATTTTTTGTTCGGTTTGAGGATATATTTTTAAATGTATTCTAATATGTTTATATAAGTTCTGTGATACGAACAAATAGAAAAGATTGAAGTGCGTGAGTTTAGAATTATTGTGTGTTGATAAACATGCTGGCAGGGAAGGGGGGGTTTGCTCCTCTCCGGAGGTGCAAATCTTACTGAGCGTCTGTTCTCCATGTCAGGATCGGCTCACAACAGCGTTTGTTCTCCATGTTAGGGGCGGCTGATCATCGTCCGAGTGTCACCGAGGGACTCTAAGTGAAACTGTGCACCATGGTCCACCGGGAATAAGGAGGAGGCTCCTCCGAAAATTTGGGGGGTTTGGTGTCAGGCCCTGTTGCCAGCCTTTAAAAAAAACATAAGCAACGAACAATCAACAAGAGAATACGGACTGGAACCATCGGCGAAGACCACTGTGACGAAAAGGGACTACCGATTTCCAATCGGTTCGTGGAACTGCAAATTTCTCAATTTCATCGGGAGCACACGCATACTTGCCGATGTGCTCAAGGACCGTGGATTCGGCATCGTAGCGCTGCAGGAGGTTTGTTGGGAGAATGGTGCGAACGTTTAGAGGTAATCATACCATCTACCAGAGCTGCAGCAACACACACGAGCTGGGAACAGCTTTCATAGTGATGGGCGATATGCAAAGGCGCGTGATCGGGTGGTGGCCGATCAATGAAAGAATGTGCAGGTTGAGGATCAAAGGCCGGTTCTTCAACTTCAGCATAATCAACGTCCATAGCCCACACTCCGGAAGCATTGATGATGATGCACACTGATGATGATAAGGACGCATTCTACGCGCAGCTGGAACGTGAGTACGACAGCTGCCCACGCCACGACGTCAAAATCATCATAGGAGATTTGAACGCGCTCAGGTTGGCCAAGAGGAGGAGTTTAGACTGACTATTGGGAAGTTCAGCGCTCACCGGCTGACGAACGAAAACGGCCTAAGACTAATTGACTTCGCAGCCTCCAAGAATATGGGCATTCGCAGCACCTACTTCCAACACAGCCTTCCGTATCAGTACACCTGGAGATCACCACTGCAGACAGAATCACAAATCGACCACGTTCGGATTGATGGACGGCACTTCTCCGACATTATCAACGTCAGAACATATCGTGGCGCTAACATCGACTCTGACCACTATTTGGTGATGGGTCAACTGCGCCCAAACTGTCCGTCATCAACAATGTTCGGTACCGACGGCCGCCGCGGTACGATCTAGAGCGACTGAAGCAACCTGATATCCCCACAGCATACGCGCAGTATCTCGAGGCAGCGTTGCCGGAAGAGGGTGAGCTCGATGGAGCTCCTCTTGAGGACTGGAATACAGTCAAAGCAGCCATTAACGACGCAGTGGAGAACAACGTTGGGACGAAGTCGACGGAACGATTGGTTCGACGAAGAGTGCAGACAGATTCTGGAGGAGAAGGACGCAGCGCGGCAGAACGGCAGAACGTGGAACGTTATAGACGGAAGCGGAGACAGCAGACCCGCCTTTTCAGGAGAAAAAATGCCGCCTGGAAGAAGCGGAGTGCGAGGATATGGAACAGCTGTGCCGTTCGAAATGTGGAAGCAGCACTACGAGGAACATTTGAATGGCGCTGAGAGTACAGGCAGTGGAAGTCATGGCAGTGGAGGAGATAACTACGTCAGCTTAGCGGACAATGAAATCCAACTAGCCCCCACCTTGAGGGAAGTTAAGGATGCCATCCAACAGCTAAAGACCAATAAAGCAGCTGGTAAGGATGGTATCGAAGCTGAGCTTATCAAGATGGGCCCTGAAAAGCTGTCCACTTGCCTGCACAAAGTGGTAGTCAGAATCTGGGAAACTTAACAGCTACCGGAGGAGTGGAAGGCAGGGGTTATATGCCCCATCTACAAGAAAGGCTGGAGTGTGAGAACTTTCGAGCGATCACCATCTTTAATGCCGCCTACAAAGTTATATCCCAGATCATCTTCCGTTGTCTGTCACCATTAGTAAATGAGTTCGTGGGAAGTTATCAAGCCGGCTTCGTTGACGGCCGTTCGACAACGGACCAGATCTATACTGTACGGCAAATCCTTCAAAAATGCCGTGAATACCAGGTCCCAACGCACAGTCTGTTCATTGATTTCAAGGTGGCATACGACAGCATAAACCGCGTAGATCTATGGAAAACTATGGACAAGAACAGCTTCCCTGGGAAGCTTACCATACTTACCTTACTTACCATACATAGATCAAAGCAACGGTGGATGGTGTGCAAAACTGTGTGAAGATTTCGGGGGAACACTCCAGTTCGTTCGAATCGCGGACTTTCGTGCCTGTAGTTCAACATTGCACTAGAAGGTGTCATGCGGAGAGCCGGGTGTAATAGCCGGGTACGATTTTCAACAGATTCAGTTAGTTTATTTGTTTCGCGGATGACATGGACATTGTTGGCCAAACATTTGCAAAAGAACTGTACACCTGCATGAAACGTGAAGCAACAAAAGTTGGACTGTTGGTAAATGCGTCAAAGACAAAGTACATGCTTGTGGGCGGAATCGAGCGCGACAGGGCCCGCATGGGAAGCAGTATTACAATAGACGGGGATACGTTCGAGGTGGTCGATGAATTCGTCTACCTTGGATCCTTGCTAACGGCTGATAACAATGGTAGTCGTGAAATACGAAGGCGCATCATCATCTGTGGAAGTCGGGCCTTCTACGGGCTCCAGGAGAAATTGCGGTCAAAAAAGATTCACCACCGCACCAAATGTGTCATGTATAAGACGCTGATAAGACCGATAGTCCTGTGCGGACATGAAAAATGGACAATGCTCGAGGATGACTTGCAAGCACTCGGAGTATTCGAGAGACGGGTGCTTAGGACCATCTTTGGCGGTGTGCAAGAAGACGGTTTGTTGCGGCGAAAAATGAACCACGAGCTCCCCCAGCTCTACGGCGAACCCAGCATCCAGAAGGTAGCTAAAGCCGGAAGGGTGCGATGGGCAGAACATGTTGCAAAGCAACCCTGCAAAGATGGTGTTCGCTTCCGATCTGGCAGGTAGAAGACGGCGTGGAGCGCAGCGAACGAGATGGACAAACTAGGTGCAAATCGGCTTGGCGAGCGTTTTTTTTTTTTTTTTTTAATTAAAGAACATATTTATTATAAATAATATCTACAAAGAAATATACATGGTTACTATTTATAATAAACACATAAAACGTTTGAAATGTTTGGCATACAATGTTTTGTTATTCCATCGTGTTACACTTGTTCCGTCTGTTCCAGCTGTTGTTCCGTCCGTGGGGTTATTTAAACAATATTTCAACGTTTCAACTGTTAACCAAATTGCTGCTTCCTATTTAGAATTATTATCTCCTATTCTCAATGTTAGCAAATCCTGAGCATCTTTTATATTTATTCTGAACCTTGCTTTTATTATGTTATTCAGCCACTTCCAAATCTCTGATGATCCTGTGCAATATTTGATTCTATGATCAACAAAATCGGTTCTTCCACAAGAATCGCATGTTGGAGAATCCGAGCCTCTTACTTGATGTCGAAAGAGTTTGGATTTGCATGGCACTAAATCTCGTAGCACCATGAAAAGTGTAGATCTTGAATTTGTAGTCAAAAACGTTTGATTAGAGTTTTCAAAAATGTTCTCTAATTCTAAATGGGGTTTCTTCTCTTGCTGTTTAATTTTGATATCCATTGTAGTAATCAAGTAATCATAAAACTGTTTACTAGTGATTAGATTTTTATCTTTAAGATCTAACGCCGAACAAATCCATTCACGAGTGTTTCTACTCAGGTTTCTGTTGGTGTTCTGCCTGATCATAAAATTGTCAATTAAACCGCTTTTTCGACTACATAATGTATTCTTGATAAAAAGTGCCTTTGCTTTTGACTCGATGTCAATCAAAGCGAGTCCTCCCTTATGCTCCGGTGCATACAGTTCCGTTCTTTCCGTTTTGTAGAAAAATCCTTTCCAAATGAAGTTTCCACAATGTTTCCGCAGAATGGCGATATGACTGTTTTCAGGGGGAAACAATTGTGCCACGTACCATAGCTTAGAGAGAATATACGTATTCAATAGCCAGATTTTTTGAATTATGTTCAGTCGCCTATTGAACTGTAGTGTGAGACTAAAGTTGATATTTTTGATTATAGCGTTATAGTTTAAATTAATCATCTTTATATAATTCTCGCTAAAATAAACACCAAGGATTTTAACATAGTCAGATTCTTTAACAAGGTGTGGTCCCAATGGACAGTTGTTCAGTCTGAGAAATTGCGATTTGAAAATATTGATTTTGATTTTAGAATAAATACTGTAGTAATTAATCAGTTCCAAAGCTATACTAAATTCTTCATCATTTCTGATGAAGATATTCAAATCGTCTGCGTAGGCTATAACTCTCACAAAATCGTCATTGACAAGAACACCTCGTAAATTACTTTTAATATTCCTTAAAAGTGGTTCAAGGTATAATCCAAACAAGGCCATGCTCAGCGGACATCCTTGTCTCACTGAGCATCCAATAGAAAACGATTGTGTCAGGAATCCGTTGAATAGAACTTTGGATGTTGCATTTTTTGTTTTTCCAAGCAGTTAGTGAAATTGTTTGGGAAATCAAACTTCTCCAGAATTTTCCATAGAAACTCATGGTCTACTCTGTCAAATGCCTTTTCCAGGTCAATAGATAATATAATTCCTTTGAACTTTCTACTAGAGTTTGCCTTGATGATTATGTTGCGTAATAGTGTTAAATTGTCTATGCACGAGCTATTATCCTTGCACGCTGACTGCCCGGATATTAAGAGTTTTTGCAAAATAGGCTTTAGTCGGTTGAACAACATTTTTGTAAAAAGCTTATAGTCAGCATTCAACATGCTAATCGGTCTTTTGTTGTCTAAATCAAATATGTTACCTTTTTTTGGAATTAATGTAATAACTCCCGAAGAAAAAAGTGCCGGAGGATATTCGTCACTTGTGAGATAAGCATTAAAAAGTTTTATCATGTCATTTTTAATTAAATCAAAGAATGTTGAATAGAATTCGTAGTTAACCTTCCTAGTGCATTGGGGTCTATTTTGGCCCAGAGATGATTTAAAAACGTTTTAGCTTTGTAGTCAAATGAGATAGGACGTTGAAATTTTCTGACTTTTCCTAACTTTTGGAAATGAAAATTTTGGGGTGATAACCAGCTATCAGCGACCTCTAGGAACGCCACAGCAAAAAAAAGTGACACATTGTGCATTAGCGGGTCAAAAATGACCCCAAATTGAATTCGCTCCCAAAAATTCATTTTTGAACTGATTCTCAATCTTTTGGAACCAAATTGAAGGTATGGAATCCGCGGATGTCGTTACGGACAGATTTTTGCAATTTGGCCATTCTGGTTCCCAGGAATCGATGTTGAAGGAACATAGATTCTTAGGCCAATTTTTAGCGTGATTTCTTGCCTTTTGATCTTGGAAATGCTCATAAATTTGCGTAGCAATAATCCCAATAGAATGTAGCCATTGTCCATTTCCATGGATCAATACAATTCCTGATTATTTCACGGTCCAGTGTCCCTCCGGGAGACCCGGAACATCCGTAGAAGTGGTCAATTCATTGAACTCATCCTAGAAGAGCGCGGTTTTTTCCAAAGCTTTTCATTATCGAACGCTGAGTAACAAATGATTATAGTCACCCATTTTGGTGGACCTGGGTGGCCACCGGAGGTCCTCCGGAAGATCCGGAACATCCGTAAAAATAATCAATTTATTAAACTTATCATAGAAGAGCGCGGTTTTTTTTCCAAAGCTTTTTATTATCGAACTAAGAGTAACAAATGATTATGGTGACCCATTGTGATGGACCTGAGTGGCCACCGGAGTTCCTCCAGAAGATCCGGAACATCCGTAAAAGTGGTCAATTTATGGAACACATTCTAGAAGTGCGCGTTTTTTCCCAAAGCTTTTCAAGATCGTACTTTGAATAACAAGTGATTGTGGTGACCTATTTTGGTGGACCTGTGTGGTCACCGAAGGTCCTCCAGAAGATCCGGAACGTCCGTAAAAATGGTCAATTTATGAATTACATCATAGAAGAGTGCGGTTTTTTCCAATGCTTTTCCTTATAGTACCTTGAGTAACAAATGATTGTGGGGACCTATTTTGGTGGACCTGGGTGGCCACCGGAGGTCCTCCAGAAGATCCGGAACGTCCGTAAAAATGGTCAATTTATGAAACTTATCATAGAAGAGCGCGGTTTTTTTTTCAAAGCTTTTTATTATCGAACTACGAGTAACAAATGATTATGGTGACCCATTGCAATGCATTGTGATGGACCTGAGTGGCCACCGGAGTTCCTCCAGTAGATCCGGAACATCCGTGAAAGTGATCAATTCATAAAACTCACCATACAATAGCTGAATCACCGAACGCTGAGTAATACATGATTATGATGACCTTCTTTGAAGGCCCTGGGTAACTCATCATGGAAGAGTGCAATTTTTACAAAGCTACTCTGAGTAACAAAAGAACGTGGTGACACATTTAAATGTACTTGAGTGGCCACCAGAGGTCCTTTCTAAGATCCGGAACATCCGTAGAAATGTTCATTCTATGCAACCCACCATTGAAGGCTTTTCCAAAGCTTTTCATTAACATTCTCTGAGTTATAGAAAATTATCGTTACCCATTCTTATGGACCTGAGCAATCACTCCTTTATGAGTAATGCCCACAATATTCCTAAAAGCTGGAAACTAACGAATCTCGAATCATAGGAGCATGGTTTTACAAAAAATCTATTATCGCAATCTGAGTAAGACATTTTTGTCGTGACCCTCAGTTATGGACTTGAATGGTCAGTGAAGGCCCTCTCGTGATCCATATACATGACTTAAGTGATCACTGGATGTCCTCCTAAAGTTCCTACGGATTGGTCGACACTTGAAACTTATCCTACTAGAACACGATCTTTTGAAAGTGTTTGTTATTCTACTTATTGATCATCTCATGAAGGTTGTTGTGATGCATTCTGCGGGGGCCCCCTTTCCCGTGCGGTAAGATTCGCGACTACAAAGCAAGATCATGCTGAGGGTGGCGGGGTTCGAGTCCCTGTTAATAAAAATTTAAAATTATAAGATAGGTTTTTTATGATCCATCATCTTGCAAGACATTTTTGGCCAAAAGTAGTCAAAAGATTCAACCAAAGTAAATTTTTATTTTAAGTCAAACTTTCATGAGTCGATGATTTATGACTAAATATCGATTCATGGAAGCAAATTTAACCATACTTGAAAATATTTTCTGGGTTAATGTGATCGTCCTTTCAAAAAAAAATTAGTGTCACCATATTTTTTATAAATTGACTATAATTACAGATTTTTTGATCTTGCGGAGCTTCATTGGTGACTACACACGTTCCTGAGAATAGGTTACAACGATCATAATGACTCAGGATACGAAAATAGGAAAACTATGACAACAGTTTCATGAATTGACCGATTTTACGGATGATCTGAATGTACTTGAAGACATACAATGGGCAATCCATGCGAATTGGTTACGATAATTTGTTTCTAAAATTAGGAAAATAAAAAGGTTTAGAAGAATCGTGTGCTTCATCATCTCTTATATGGCGTGTTTTTCTAAGGTGGGTTTTATGAATTGATCACTTTTACGTGTGATACGGATCTTCCGGAGGGCCTTTGGTTGCTACTCACATCCGTGAGAAAAATTTCCGGCAATAATTTCATGTTCAGAGTACGACAAGGAAATTTAAAAAATAGGCTCTTCTAGTATGTATTACATCAATTAACCACTTAAACCGATGTTCCGTATCTTCCGTAAGACCTCCGATAGTTACTTTGGTAAATAAGAACGGGTCACGACATTCCTTCGTGTCTTGCTCAGAGTTCGATAATAGAAAAAAAATTTAAACTCTTTTCTGGGATGAGTTTTTTTAAATTGATAACTTTTGTGGTTGCTCGAATCTTCTGGAAGACCCCAGTGACTGTTCAAAAATTGACCACTTTATGAGATATTTTATTATTCAGAGTACGATATTCAAGAGCTAGGAAGAAACTGCGCTATTTTATGATGAGTTTCATGAATTGACTTCTTTTACGGACCTCTTTACGGATATACTGGAGGACCTCCGGTGGCCGCTCAGATCTATCACACGGGGTCACCATAACCATTTGTGTGATTGATTCGCACTCTATACAATCCGCCCAGTCCGTTGTTGGGGGCTATAGTGCGATCCTCTCGTTTAATAAACAACTTGCACTCGCTTGACTGTGGATATACAACAGTAAAGCACATGTGGATATTGGACAAATCAAGCATCCGAAAGATATTCAATTTGCAAAAAAAGAGCTAACCGCGGTGGAGGTTGGTACTCAGATTCTAATGGCTTTTACGCAAGCGTGACCTTTAAGTGGTCTTGTTGTGTAGGGGTTATCACGCCTATCTAGAGAGTAGGAGGTTGAGGGTTCGAGTCCCTCCAAGACACGTGGATTCTTTTTCGCAAATTGCATATCAATTTGTCCATTTCTAAACATGTGCTGTGCATATGCACAGCCAAGATATTTAACAAAAAATGATTTCCGTACGACCGAGTTGCCGAATAATATGCAATTAATCATAATCATTTGTTACTCTGCGTTTGAAAATGAAAAGATTCGAAAAAAACGCACTCTTCTATGATAAGTTTGATGAATTGACCACTGATCTTCTGGGGGAGCTCCGGTAGCCACTCAGATCCATCAAAATGAGTCACCACAATAATTTGTTATTCAACTTTCGATAATGAAAAGCTTTGTAAAAAACCGCGCTATTATATGATAAGTTTCGTAATTGTCAATTTTTACGGACGCTCCGGATCTTCTGAAGGAACTCCGGTGGCCGTTCAGGTCTATCAAAATGACCAGCGTTCGACAATAAAAAAACGCAATTTTCTAGCATGATTTTCATGAATTAACCAATTCTACGGACGATCCGGATCTTCTGTAGCACCTCCGGTGGCCACCCAGTTCCACCAAAATAGGTCAAAATCCGCGCCCTTCTATGATAAGTTTCATAAATTGACCACTTTTACGGACGTTCCGGATCTTCTGAAGGACCTTCGGTGGCCACACAGGTCGTTCAGAATGGGTCACCACAATCATTTGTTACTCAAAGTTCGATAATGAAAAGCTTTGGAAAAAACCGCGCTCTTCTATGATGTGTTTGATAATTGACTTTTACGGACGTTCCGGATCTACTGGAAGACCTCCGGTGGCCACTTAGATCCATCAAATTAGGTCACCACAATCATTTGTTACTCAAAGATCGATAATGAAAAGCTTTATAAAAAAACCGCGCTCCTTTATGATAAGTTTCATGAATTGACCATTTTTACGGACGTTCCGGATCTTCCTGAGGACCTCCGGTGGCCACCCAGGTCCACCAAAATGGGTCACCACAATCATTTGTTTCTCAAAGTACTATAAGGAAATGCTTTGGAAAAACCGCGCTCTTCTATGATAAGTTTTATGAAATGACCATTTTTACGGGTGTTCCGGATCTTCCGGAGGACCTCCGGTGGCCACCCAGTTCCTCCAAAATGGGTCACCACAATCATTTGTTACCCAAATTACGATAATCAAATGCTTTGTGAAAACTGCACTCTTCTAGGATGAGTTCAATGAATTGATCACTTCTACGGATGTTCCGGGTCTTCCGGATGGACACTGGACCGTGAAATAATCAGGAATTGTATTGATCCATGGAAATGGACAATGGCTACATTCTATTAGGATTATTGCTACGCAAATTAATGAGCATTTCAAAAATCACCCTTCGATAGGCAAGAAATCACGCTAAAAATTGGCCTAAGAATCTATGTTCCTTCAAAATCGATTCCTGGGAACCAGAATGGCCAAATTGCAAAATTCTGTCCGTAATGACATCTGTGGAATCCATACCTTCAATTTGGTTCCAAAAGATTGAGAATCGGTTTGAAAATGAACTTTTGGGAGCGATTGCATTTTGGGGTCATTTTTGACCCGCTAATGCACAATGTGTAACTTTTTTTTAATGCACTAGGAAGGTTAATACCATCTAGACCTGGGCAGCTGTTGTTCGATGATTCTAGTAGCGCGTTTTTGATTTCTTCTACTCTGAACGGTTCAATCAACGCTAATTTATCATCTTCTGTTAATTGCTGGTAAATGTAATCTAGAGTCTCCACAACCATCATTTCGTTCAGATTTTTCTGGAATTTGTTTGAAAAGTGGCTGAATATTTCTTGTTTTAGAACCGACGGATTTGAAGTGACTTCCTCATTAACTTTTAGTTTTAGTAGTCTAGAGTGAGTAGATCGATTTAAGAAAGACGTGACCTGAAGAAACGATAGCTTTTCGTCAGTGTATAAAGAATGAACCTTAAATCTACTTCGTATCCTATTGAGCATGTTTTGCTCCAAGTCCATTAATTTTGATTTTGCAAATTTTAGCTCATCGCTGACGTTTGGTACTGAACTGCTTCTTGGAAACATTTGTAGTAAAAACTTTTATGTCTGGAAAGCTGTTGGTTTAAGTTAAATGATTCACTCTTAAAAAACCTTTTAATACTATTTTTTAAATCAGTATTCCACCAATAACTTATATTATGATAAGCGTTTCTTGTTTTTAACTGTTCGTACAAATTTCTGAATTTTTCTTTTGTTGCATCGTCGGTCAAAAGGTTTGGATTCATCTTCCAGTATCCTCGACCATAAAGATTAAGCTTCCTAGCATCATGAACATCTAATGTTAAGATTACACTATAATGGTCTGAAAAAGGTACCGCCAATGTTTCAACTTTCTTCACTTGCTGAACAAACACGCTAGATCCGTAAACTCGATCTATTCTAGAGCTGGATACCCTCTCATGAAGGTAAAACATCGCTTATCACTTTCAAGCAATCCAACATCCTTTAGATCCAACTCGCTAACCATTCTTTTTAAACCATTGCATATGTTTTAACCGAACCTGAGGAATCGTTCTTGTCAATTATGCAATTAAATTCACCGAGCACCACATTTTCTTTGAATTCTCTATCACCAGGGATATAATGCGACCATTTGTGTTCATAATCAAATTCGAATATTCAATATTCGATCTCACTAGAACCCCCGTTCCTTTCCCATCCTCACTGATATTTATTAAAGCTTTATGTGTCGATATATGAAAGAAAAATTTTCGAATGCCACTTCTTGTACGAAAATAACGTCCAGGTCATTATTCCATACAAACTCTTTGAAAAGATGTTGTTTAACGCGTGTACTTATTGCATTCAAATTGATAGTAGCTATCTTCCGCGTGAATGTTATGTTCATTTCAAAGCTATTATAGCGAGTATACCGATATTAACACTGTTCAACTTTCACGAGACGAAACTTGGGACAAATTTCCACTTTTTACGAGTTTACTCGACGTGAGTTACTCCGACGCGAGTTACTTCGAGATCGTCTACCGGGCTTCTCCGTTAAAGGTTTTTTCTTTCTGCCTCGTCCCCTACTTCCTCCAAACTCCATATCAGAGCTGTCATTTTCGGATATTGGTAGTGGTAGTCCTTTTAAGCTCTCCTTACCTACTCCCGATGTACCACCCGTCTCCATTGAATCTTGCAGTTCCATGTGTTTCGTGGTGTTAGTCAGGAGCTCTGAAGTCTCGCTTTGCTCTGCTGTAGCCATTGCATTATTGGCGTTCTCTCCCATGTGTGCTTCCTCTGATGCCATACCTTGAGCCACTGGTTCCGCTTGTTCTTGATTAGCGTTTTAAGAGCTGGGATGCTTTGGAACTTGTAGGACCGTCATCGTTGTAGACGCTGCGCTCACATCATCACTGCGTCCCGTCGCAATCCGAAGGTTAGCTGCTACTTGACTGTATAACCTGCTGTTGACTGAACCCGGCGCCCCTTGTTCCCTGTTGCTCGCCAACTTTGGACAGTCTGCTTTATTATGCCCCTCCGCTTTGCAGAAAAAGCACCTATTCTTCAGCCCCTCATAATAGAGTCTCGCACGGAAGTGTCCGATGTACAGGTTCGCAGGTATTTCTTTATCTATTTCCATGTGCACTCCCCTTACACCACTGAAAACCGGGTATGCATAATCTGTTGGGTACTTTTCACGCACGTGTTGACGGATTCGACCAAATTGTCCTAGAGCTGTAGCTATATCCTTATCTTCCGTTTCAGGAGGCAAGTTGAAGATCCGTATGTATTTAAACTGCCTACTAGCCATCTCGAGCTGCACACGTGTTTTCTCGCCATCTGCATACTGAAACCAATAATGATCCTCCATTGTGCCACTAAATCTGTTGAGGCTCATTTCGTCGATGCATTTCACGTAGAATCGCTGGTCGTTTTCGTCTTTGTACACTGAGTGCACATCAGTTGCTGGAATCTTCAGCACCCGCATCATAAACAGTAGCACATCCAGATGAATCGGTATTCTAGCAGCCGGCGTAAAAGCCAACCACATTGTATTCTTCCTGGTTTCCATTTTATCTATTAAATGAATAGATTCCGGTTGTTTGATAAAAAAAAATCACACAAAGTGTGAGCAACCATTTACTACTTGATCAGCACTTTCGAGTATGTGTTCACTCTACGGCGTCCGAGTATAAACTGATTTGGCGCATTCGAGGATGGATGGATGCGGCTTCGAACCGTGTATTGTGGCGTCAAATTGTTGATTCAGTGTTATCTGTTTAGATGTAAACTAAAGACATGAAAAATAAAACATGATCGATCTATTTCAGAATTGTCTGAAATGAATGCAAGCGCTCACAAATTCCCAGTTATATCTCTCAACAAGAACAGATCATCTGTAATAGTATGGGATTGCGGAATATGCGGAGCACAAATTGAACGGGTTACAGTCGTCAAAAACGTTGGAGTATTGTTGGTTCTTTTTCCGTGATTATTGCTAAAGCGTACGGGAATCTGGGATTTATTATGCGATCAGCTCGTTATATTCAGAACCAGAACCGTAAGCAAACGATTGCTTGACTTTATGTATGAACAACGAAGGTCGTACAGAGCCATGGTTATCGTTCATGGTTCTTGATATTTTTCCCATTGTATGTGATACATTTTATCAGTTTTTTGTCCTCTTGAGTACATCATCTGTGATTTCAAAAAGACTTTTCCATATCTCCGCCCTCATGAAGATTACTATCAGATAAGATTTATGAATAACAAACAAACAAGTGAAGAAATACCTACATTGGAATCGTTCGGATTAAAAAAAAAGACAATTATATCGTTTAATTTTCTCGTTCACTGTCTCAGTTTCGATTTTATTTCCAATTTGTTTACAAAGTTAATTTAACTTGAAGTTGTCTGCCAAGTTTTTTTTTTCTCTGCATCACCGTTGAATTATGTGACTTTTTTGTTTCAGTACGTTGCCAAACTATTGCAGCGTAATAGTACAGTTCGGGTCAGACTTCTCTATTTGTTTTTTCATCGTAATCCCTTTCTGATCCTCTCAAACTAGAGTTCCGTCGATGTACTCTCCTATTTAAAGGTTACAAATTGTGCGCCAAAAAGGAGCAAACTTATTACTGACGTGAATAAAATAGGAATTGAAAACAAAATGTACTAAATGACAAACTCCATTCAATTTGAATTAACTATTTACCATTAAAATTCAATTCTTTGTTGTACAATGGTTCATCAGCTTGATTTTGGATGATTCGTTTTCGTATTTCAATCCAGCTATCCTACATTTGTGCTGACGGTGAAAAAAAAATCTCGTCGACTAACAATGTTCATCAAAAAATATTGTTTAAAGTTAGTAGAGCTGTGCAAATTTTCCTAGAACTTAGTATCCGATACGGTACATTTTTCGATTTCATTAGCACTGACAGGTGCACTTAGCAGCATTTTCCGGTATTTAAAATCGATTCCCAGGTAAATGAAGCCAGCATTCGTTTCCACTCGCCCACGAGGTGCGGTTGCATGGTAATTTGTTATTCGAATCGGAAAACCTCGGATAATTATTTAATCCATTAAGCATGTTGGATTTTTTAATGAACTCATGTGATATATTCTCTTGTTATGCTTCACAGAAAAAATCTTTTCAGTGAAATGTTCTGCTTGGTTTATAAATTAGAACTAAGAATACATTTTTTGTCATTAGAATCAAGAAAATAAAGTTCAAATTATAGGTACATGTTTATTGATATTTGTGTTCAGCGACTCAGAATTTGCTAAATTCAGTTAAGTTAGTTTTGATGAGTGCATAAAATAAGAAATTAAGCAAAATGTACGAGAAAAACAAATATTCAATTATTATGCATATGACACTGAGAACTCCAAAATCATGCTTTCTGATGAACAGCGTAATCTCTTTCTGCTAAAAAAAATATTAATTTCATTTGCGCTTGTCACATTTCCCTCTCTATGAATTATTTAATTTACCGTCATTTGTACACATCATTCATTTGCTACTATTTTATACATTTTACATTATTTTTGTTTAACAACGAACCTTTCTGGACCGAATGGATGAATAAAATTTCGCACATTCTTAACAACAACGGCATTGCCCACACACGCACCCATCGCTCGTAACAGCTTTCTATTGCTCCGTTTTTTGTGTGCTATCAAAAGCCTGTGGGTTGATCAGAAATTAAATAGATTTCAATGGGCCTTTTGCCATTGAACGTATTTCGTTGCGAAACAAAAAAGTTATTAAAAATTAAATTAAGAGTTTCGACTCACTTTTTCACCCGGGCATTAATCGATGCCGACATTCAAACTGCTGCAGCTGCACATTCACGAACAAGGTCTGCCGAGTGATATGTTAACAAACACGTGCTTTACGCTTACTTTCTGTTTTAATTCCACTTTTTCATGGGACGATTTTTGATGGTATTCTCGGTTTTAATGGATGACTGTTACTATTTGCTCTTGATGGTTCAGTGAAAAGGGTGAGTAACAATAATTGTTTTACTTAATTTTTTTTCATTTCTGCATTTAGTTGGTTTTATTGGATTTGTCTAGATTTTAGTCATTTAGAAAATCATGCATAAACAACTCAGCAATAACGAAGACTAGCAATTCTGGCCTTGTATGTCGTTCATTTATGCTCTAAAACAATTTGATGAGATATTTTATGAGTTCTTTTAAAATTACGATAACTTATTAGTCCGGAATCGGAATTAAAGTCGTATCTTTTGATGATTGTAATTTATTTTTTGGTTTAAAATTGATGAAAATTTATCATTTTCAAAGGGCACTTCGACTTACGAAAAAGGGTAATGCAACCAGTTATGGAGCAATTAGGCATCCTATTTGAGCAAGATGAGTTATAAAGTATTGCTTACATTCAAGCAGCCTGCTGGAAAACTATTTTAACTCCTGGTTTATGAAAACTGGCCAATTTTGCCAAATGTTATTAGACGCATATCTCATGACACACATTATTGACACGAAGGCCCATCGTATTTCGTTCAATCGCAATGCTGCAATATTACTCCACAATAGGACCTTATCAAGAAACGATTGCTTTCAGCATCAATCGTTATCAAATAATTTAACCTTTAGGACAAACGTCCCGGAATCCAAAAGAAAATTCACTCGCGTTTTCAAGGGCACAACAGTCTATTCGGAAGCGATGCACACCTGTCATTTTTATTATTCCAAGTTTACTGTTTCGCAGAATGCGTGGAATAATAAAAATTACAGTTGTGCGTTGCTTCCGGTGTACCCTTAAAAACGTGAGTTTATTTAGTTTTGGATTCCGGGAGTCTTGTCCTTAATGAAGTATCTTAGAATGTAAAAACCCGCTTTGTTGTATGACAAATGCAAAAACAAATAGCGCGTTTAATACGTAATCAGCCTTCAGCATCCAACATTGGATGCAGAATTTAAATTAAATTTCAAGCATAGCCAGCTCTCAAAATATTTTCAAAATCAAGCCTGAGATTCACAGTCCCCCTTGAAAACAATTTAATGCAATTATGCGAAGGGTGAAGTGCATTGACAGCTGAATAATCAAACATATTAATACATGTCGAGGAAAGGAGTAAATCGATTAAACAATTAATTATACTTGCTCGTTGCCCAACCAGGCAGAAAAATCCTGGTATTCAACTTGATGTATGTGCATCTATAAAATACACAGCGTAGGTGTGGTAATTTTAATAGCCATACATTATTCATTCGTTTGCTATGTCAAAATCGTCGTTTGAAAAATCTTTTATCTGTAATATAAAATATCCACAACATGTACAAATTATTCCTCCATTCTCCACTTGAGATTTTTGCAACTTTAAACCGCCATTGTCGAATTTAACTAGAAAACACATAAAATCAAAATCTTATGCTATTACGGCCGTTAAACTACCATCCTCGAACAATTGTAATATGATATGTCATAAACGATTCAAATTAAAGCCCTTTTGATGACATCAATAGGATTCGATTGTTTAATCCTATTTACGTAAACTTAGTAATGATACAAGCAGCACGAACAAACTGCAGCACTCAAAACCAAACGGTGCTTCATCATGCATGGAGCATTGCAGTGATTGCTTTTTCAATGGAGATCATTAGAATTCGCTACAATATCGATGTGGAATCATTCGCAATACTGTCTATGATTTCATAGTTGACGTAAAAGCCACTTTACATTTGAATGACTTTTGACTTAGTTTGGTCTTTATGCAGATGGCTGACTCGATATTACATTCATGTGTCGAATGTTTCAATCCTTCCTGTCTACGAATTCGAATGCTTTGCAAATACTGACAGTTGACGTTGAAGCATTTGAATTATTAGCTAGGTTTAGTGAAATGGATTTTACGTCACCTATGCGATGCTGGGCAAAATGCTTTTTCATTGGCAATTATCTAAAATTAAATATGATTTTTATCCCTGATCCTATTACGACAGTTTTACAAACCTGAAAATCAATCTAGATTTGTGTACCTACTAATCGGATGTTCATGGGCACTGTTCATTAGGGTGGTTAACAAAACTATCAGAACACTCATTCAAATTTCATTCAGAAAACGAGTGAAACTACGGTTGTATACGAAAATTCATCGACTCTGTATGAAATAATAATCCAACTAATTCACATAGCTAAGGATGGTTCGAATAATATCGTCAGAGTTGGTAATTCTAATTACTGTTTACGGAAGCTGTAGTTGGTGAGATCAATAACAGACAGAATTTTGAAATTGTTTTCAATATTTATTTAATCATTTTAAAAACATAATATGCCATATGGAATGTACATATACCTTGTAGAAAAAGACTTTTTCTTTCGTATTCACATGATAGACGACCTAGCAAATTTAAACTTCAACGACGATTCCGTGATTGTACCCGAGATGGGCGTAAAACAGCGTTTTAGCTTGTTCGCCTTCAGGGACACGATTCTTTTTAATAGCTGTGTATTAGACCTGTTCACCATTTTCAAAAGTGTTCCACATTCATAGTGCCACCCCTCCATTTCAATAAGTATCTTAAATGGAGTCTCCTGACCAATTTTCAGCCAAATCCATGGAAATTTAGAGGTGCATCGAACGAGATTTGTTGATTTTTCAGACTTTCTCATACAAATGTCGTTTAAATGCATCAATTTTACTCCACAAATTGGTGGAATCAGTCGTTAATAGATGATTTATACTATTATCTACCACTTTGTCATTGATACTAGGATGTTTAGAGTGTTTATTCTTTTATGACTTATGCCTAAAAACTAGAAAAAATAAATTTCTAATATGTGCCGTTTATTTCTTTCGAGTGTTGCGGAAGTTTCGTTCATACATCACTTTATTCTGAAAAATAATCTTCGGCATGTAGAAATGCAGATTTCATGAAATACTCAACATTTGAATTGGGTAGTCAAGCAAGACCATTCCCCCCATACTAGATCAAAGTTGACCATGATTTATAAGCAATGTCATCCAGTATGCTCAACCTACTAGTATAGATCTAGAGTGGGCTATGTGGTAGTGTCACTGCCTACAGATCAAGGGGTCTACAGTTCAAGGCGCAGAGTAGATAAACATATTTTTTTTTCAAGGCAGGTTGGTAATTCCATGTTGCCGATGATCTGTCGCTGTCGGAAACTCACTTTAAATTGAGCGTGATAAAAAAAATCTTAAAAAAATTTAAAAAATCATCCTGATTTATTTGTTATCCTTTCTCTAGTTATTGTACCACACTCATGGCACACAAAAAAATACCGGATCGATGTCACCAACAAAAAACCATAACTTCACAATTGGTGTCTGCAATGATGTACATAAACTTATTATAATTTCAATATCTGAAGGTTTTTCAGCTAAATCTACTAAAAAGTCATAGAATAAACACTCTAAACATCCTGTATCAATGATATAGTGGTAGATAATAATATAAAGCAGCTATTAACGACTAATGCTTCTATTATGTGGAGTAAAATTGATGCATTCAGACGACATTTCTATGAGAAAGTCTGAAAAATCAACAAATCTCGTTTGATGCACCTCTAAATTTCCATGGATTTGGTTGAAAATTGGTCAGGAGACTCCATTTAAGATACTCATTGAAATCGAGGGGTGGCACTTTGAAACTGGAACACTTTTGAAAATGGTGAACAGATCTACTGTGTATGAACCATGCCAAAGACATTTTCTAGGTACCAACATATTCTATATTTGGCGACAAAACTTTCGAAATTACCAACTAAACTTCTAGGGAATCTGAAACGAACAATTCTTTTTGAAATCTTTAACGTAGTATTAAAAATTTAACACGAAATTGATAGAATATTGTAATGAAAATTTTGAGATTTTCTAGAAATTGAAAATGTTTTTTTTAATTGGTCAAAATCATCACAAAACTCGTCAATAATTTCTTCGCATAGTTTGAAAAGTTACGCCACAAAATGTAAACAAATTCGCCACAGGTTTTCAAAACAAAAATTGTCGACGATGGTTTTGAAATCGGCCATGTTTCTGAAAATTTCACCGTATTTTTTAAATATTCGATTTAACAAATGAATTGGCCAATGTACACATTTCGGAAGCTAATATATTTTAATTCAAAAACAGTGCCCTTTGCTCATATCATTAAGAAAGGATTGTTCATCTGACTCTCGTTGTCACTAGAGACCGAGTATACCTTTGTATTTCCACGATTGTCTTGGGATAATGTCTAACATCTAACAAACGCTGGTTGGGTGTACCACCCAATGTCCAGCCGGTTAATCAGGATTTTGCTCTAATAACTGTTACTAGGAAAAGTTTATTGTAGAGACTAGCAGCCCTAGATTGGCTCTGATTCAAAATAAGTTTGTTTGTTTAATTCAGAAAATCTTAAAGTGATCCGGAAATTGATCATTCCGGATGAATTTTATTGACCCAACTATTCTAGAGACCAGTAGTGCCTCCTCAACCCAAATAGATCCGATTTCGATCATCGACCAACCCACTAAAGAGTTGGGTTTTTCCTGATTCAACTAGGCCAATAGGAATTCCGATCATCGATCTTCTCACTTCATAGCTAGATTTTATTGAACCAACTAATCCATTCCAGGGACGGGTAACTGAGTTATTGTGGTTCCTTTCATCGACTCATACCAGAGTTGGATTATTTTGACGCAACGAAGTCCAGTAATATTCCTTCAAACCATCAACCGGCTTTGGATTTTTCTTGATATGAATAGGCCCGATGGCGATTCCGGCCACAGGGTTTTTTATCCGGCTAGGTCCGATAACGACTCTTACCATCGACCATCTCATTACAGAGTTGGACACGAAATCTTTTTCTTAGGATTTGCGTATATTTTTGGAATCTATCAGAAATTCGTAAAAATATCAAGAATTGTTATTTTTTAATTTTATTTTTTAGCAATTGTTACAATTGATTGTTCTTAAAATATAAAACACTGATCATTTGTTTAGTAAATAAGGGGCGCCCAACAATGGTTTTACCAAGGGGGCTGAGAGTCCACGCTACGGCTCTGGTTGATGCGTATTGACAATGTTCTACTCACATTCCTTCCTTTCGAACTGGTTTGCTACTTGCAAACACGATCAAACGTGCACTTACTAATTTATTTACTGACCGCACAAAGCAGAGGGAAATTCTTCGGATGACCGCGCGTTAATCGCAAACACGGTCGAACGCTCACCAAATATTTTATTTACTGGATGCGTTCATTATAAGAACACAATGTTTCAGATAATCGCGCGATTGATCTGTGTTCTAATCGAAAACCCAATAATGCACTAATGTCTACGATTTTTTTTTTGAAATGTTACGGAAAAGTTGCTTCGGTGTTTTAAAAGCCAGTTTTTCTGCAAGCAACATTATTGAAACTTTTCGATAAACTATTTTAATTTCAACGTCGATTTTTTTAAATTTTGCTCCGAAACGATTGTAGTACCGCAAAGTTTTTTTTTTAATTTTTATCGATGTTTGCTTCAAATTGGCAAATTTGCTATTTATAGATGAAAAAATTGAGAAATTTGCTGCAAAACTTTTGAAAGTGAGCGATGAAATATTTGATACTAAACGATTTTTTTATAACTCCCGCGATTAAAAAAATGAAGCATTTATTTAAATTTAATTTGATTTTTTTCCAAATAAACAAAAAGTTTGAACATTGTAGCTTTTATAAAATTTTACAGTTTTAAATATTAGCGAGGGGATTTTTCAAACTTCCACAACAATTTTGTTAAAATTTCACAACAAAGTTGGTCGAACCGAGAATTTGAAAAATCTTTCGATTTTTCGGAAATAATACTTGGAACTTTTCTAAAACTTTGAGAAAAATTACTAAAAATTTCGAGAAAAAAGTTTAACATTTATTCAAATAATGTAGTACAAATCTTTCCGATTTTACATGGAAATATTGGAAAAGTCGCGACATTTTATTTTATTTTTGGAAAATAATTATGATTTTTTTTGCAATGGAAGTATTGGTATTTTGGGACAAAATTGTCATTTTTTTACATTTTGCGTGAATTTATTTATGTTTGGAACTCTTTTAAAGTGTGAACCCAGCCAACACAAAGTCGCATATGCTAGCAAATAAGTGTACAAGGTGGAGGCGATATAGGCGCATTCCTCCGTTTGACTGCATAAAAAATGCACATCGTTGTGATATACGATCTTGTGTTTGCTGGGAATTCCATAATGATAACTGAGAAGTGAGAAGTAAGAAATAAGAAGCTTAAAGTTTGAAGAGAAAACAAAAATTTATAAAAATAAGCAGTGAGACGTCTCACTTCTCACTATGATAAGGGGACCTTTCTTAGCCATGCGGCTACAATGCAGGACCATGCTAAAGGTAGCTGGGTTTGATTCCCGGTCCGATATAGACAATTTTCTGGTTGGAAATTATCTAAACTTTTCCTTGGCACAAAAGCACCATCGTGTTTGCTTCATGAACCATGATATACGAATGCAAAAATGGTAAATTGGCTTAGAAACGCAGTTAGCAACTACGGAAGTGCTAAATAAACACTAAGCTGCGAGACTACAATATCCCAGTGGTGGATGTACTGCCAAAAACCCAGATTAATCCACCTAGCGTTGGTGGTGCCTTTCTCGCGCATTAAAAAAATAAGAAAAATACATAAGAGAGGTCAAAATAGCACTTAAGGGGAATAGATTTTACTTTTTCCATCAATTCATATGCATTTGCGGTCATTTGAATGCATTGCTGCAATTTTTGAAAAAAAAAATCGTTTTTGAAAAAAAATTCCAAGGGGGGAAACAATGTTTTTTCAATAACTTTGGAACGCAATGACCGATAAGGCCAATTTTCAATAGGAAACAACTAGACCGCAATCCGCGTTGACTGCAAATTGTTGCGAGCAAATCGAATAATGCTAAGAACCAAAAAGTGTGTCTCACATTTTTGTACACACACACATACATACACATATACAGACATCACCTCAATTCGTCGAGCTGAGTCGATTGGTATATAACACTATGGGTCTCCGAGCCTTCTATCAAAAGTTTGGTTTTGGAGTGATCCTATAGCCTTTATGTATACTTAGTATACGAGAAAGACAAAAAACTCACTGTGAGAAGTGAGAAAAGAGAAGTTAAAAAGTAATAAGTAAGAAATGAATACCAGAAGTCAAATAGAAGTCAAACGTCTCACATATCACTTCTTACTTCCCAGTTGTTACTTCTCACTACTCACTTCTAACATTGAAAAGTGAAAATAAGAAATGAGAAGAAAGTTATAAATAGAAAAAGAGACATCTATCTTCTCACTCCAAATGAAAATTGAGAGGTAAGAAGGGAAACTAACTATTTTTTTACTTTAATTTCTCACCTGTCATTACTCACTTCTCAATATATCATTAACCACTTTTACTTTAACAGTTGCTCATCGCGTTCGATTGATTTGAAATACGGTTTTTATTTCCGTGCTTTTAAAATACCGCCATCGGGGGTGACAATGGGTCTGGGGGGTGAGAATGGGTCATGGCTCTCACCGCTAGCCTGGAGGTCGTAGAGCAAAATCGATCAAAAAGCCCTCAGACACATTCAATCCATTCTACAAGCATTCTAAGTAATTAAAAAAGTGACCCATTCTCACCCCCATTTGATCCATTGTCACCCCCGACGACGGTACCCTCGCACTCAAACAATATTTAATCGCTTACCAAGGCTTACCTTCTCAACTAACCAACTATTCCTATTCCTATTCCGTGGCACTCATGGAGATACAAAGGGTTCCTCGGTCTTCTGTAGCAATGAATTTTGAACTAATTTTCCTCTCCTTATTCTAAATTGACTGTGAGGATGTGGCCAGCATCGTTATTGTTCTTGAATTAATGGAACCCCAGTTCATGTACACTGTACAGTGAGAATATCTTTCTTATCTCAAGAAAACTATTCAATTGATGAGCTGTGTACATTTGTTGTTTCTTAGCCAATCACGACTAACAACTGCGATGTGTACAAACAAACAAGCTGAGCAAGGTCAAGCTAAACGGCATTTTCGGCCAAATTAACATTTCAATCAAATAAATTTCGGCGAGATTGGTTTCGGCTCAATGCAATGTTTGGTCAAATGACGAACTAATTTTGGTCTCTCGGTCAGATGGCTTTCGACCAAATGAAACTACCCCAGTCATGTTGAGTAACTGGTCATCATTTCTCCACATTTTTTTTGAATTCCATATTTCGAAAAATTCCTTTCTTAGATGCACGGCTACAAAGCCAGACTAGAAGGTGGCTGGGTTCGATTCCCGATCCGGTCTAGAACATTTCGGGCTGGAAATATTCTTGACTTCTCTGAACACAAATGTATCATCGTGTTAGCCTAAGCCTAATGATATACGTATGCAAAAATGGTAACTCGGCTTAGAAACCTCGCAATTAACGATTGTGGAAGTGTTGAACACCAAGCTGTGATTCATTTGTTCGTTAGTTATAATGCCTCAAAGAAAAACCAATTTCAATTCTATATATATCTAAAGATAGAAAAGATAGATAGATAGATATATAGATAGAAAGAAGAAAGAAAAAAATAAATGAAGAAGAGAGGAAGAAGAAGAGAAGAAAAGAGAAGAAGATAAGCTTCCCGGAATTCAAATTTAAATCCACTCGCGTTTTCAAGGGCGCAACACTCAAAGGGAACAATCATACAAATGTCATTTTTATTAACCTGAAACTTTTCGTTCACTGGGTGGCGATTTCTTTTGAAGTGTAAAAAACTTTTCGAATTGAGCAGCATGATTTTTTGAAAATATAGTTGTTTTGGCCTAAATGATAAAAATATATTCTGAAATAAGAATCACAGTGCTCAATTTGAATTGGATGGTTTATTCGCTCAAGAATGTACACTTAATCACAGCTTTAATTAATCGAATATTTTTGGTGAAGCCCATCGGCCTTCTTTGTCACCCTCACTTCGTACATATTCATATTCGGCTGAACATTGACAATTCCCGATCAAATATCAGTCAGTGAGTATTTATTTAGATTTCGGAAACTAATAAATTACTGTAAAACTAAACACTTAAATGATGATTTCAACAATTACTCACATAGATCTGACCCCGACGTTAAACTGAGGGACAATTTTAGTGCCAAAAGTCAACATAATCAAGGCCAATTTTGTTTTCTTTAAACGCAGTGACGATTCTCAGTACCAATCAAATGAATGAATATGTGAAGAAGAAAACTGAGTAAGTCATTCTATGTTTTGAATAGTCATGCGACGTTTGTCAATATTCGGTCCGAAGTTGCTTCGTGAAGGTGATTATTTTATGCTCTGCACTCAATGCTTAAGGTAGCCTCACACCTCGGGAATTTGGTCCACGGATTTTTTCCCCATGTGTTTTTGCATATGCGATGTTTATAGAATATGGGCACGTAAAATAAAAATCCCGGTCCCCTTTAAAATACACGGGGGCAAAAATCCGGCGGAAAATTTTCCCGAGGTGTAAGGTAGCCTTTAAGGAAAGATAATTATAATACACCCAGTTCTTTTTTTACACGGATTTTAATCGGTTACGTTTAACGTCAGTGAAACTATAAGTTAACCTCATGAAAAAATTCACAAAAAAATCGAAGAAAATTCAGGTGGTATTTAAAAAGCTGTAATAGATCGGCAGCCCTCACTGAATGTTCCATAAAACGCTACCACAAATCCATAAAATAGTGCGGGAGATTCCATAACAAATAATTTTATCATCCATAAATATTTGGAAAATGATCCATGGAAACTATAGTTTGATCCATAAAATGTTAAATTTGCGCAGTTTTTATCCTGATGATGATCCCTAATTTTGGTCATATGATCCATAATCCTTGGAAAGAAGGCCAATGAAACTACATACACAGAAAAAAATAATGAAAACTAATCAGCGCGCAAAAAAAACAGACGCAGAAAATTACACTATTCTGAGCATACATGAATCTTTTCCTTCACTTTTGCCCTAAATGTATGCAATTTGTATAACATTATGCCACTTAATCGAAGTGATGGTGGACATCATAGTTTGTTTGCCTCTGTGCGGAAAGAAAAGTTAATTTTTGCGTGTGAAAGTGAACTTGTGCCGCGGGAAAAATATTTCTATCGTGTGCCCTTTTTGTTACTGTATCAGGATAAGTAGGAGGCATTTAGCCTCCGTGCCAAATTTTCATTTAATTTAACATTTATTACTCAACACAGCATCCCGTGAAGCCATAGTTCTACCTATAGCTTCGCGCGGCAAGCTGTTGTTGTTCATTTGCTTGCCCTATTTCTTTTATTCGTCTCTGTGGATCGTGTAGTGTGTTGTTGCATGTTTGAGTCCACTGCTGTGTAGAGGATGGAGTGCGAAAAGTGCAAAGTGGGGATCGCAATCAACGATTTCCCACTGTGTTGTTTTCAATGTGAGAAATATTTTCATGCCCGCTGCTCTCCTATTGAAGCGAAGGCAGCGGCCAGATTGATTACGGAGAATGCAAATGTTTTTTCAAGTGTTGTGACTGTCTATCTAGTCGATCTTGCGACGGACAGAATGTACAGGTTCCGAATACCATTCGTTTCGATGAAGAGATGAAGAAACTTTCTTCTCTTTCTGATTCGATCGGTGATATTCGGAATCACATTACTGCCCAAATAGACAGCGCGTTGTTAATCGGTATTGAGAAATTACAGAAAAATGTATCTGAGGTTTTGAACGAGGCTGTTAATGGTCTCAAAAATTCGATCAGCAAAGAAATGGAAAATATGAAATGTTCATTTTTTCAATTTAACCCGAGTAGAAATGTAGCTGTAATGAATGAAATGCAAGGTACATCGCAAAAGGCTACGGGGCCTAATTTGACTCCCAAAACGAAAAAGCGTAAGGTACAAGATGTTGACGATACATCTGATATTGCAATGCCAGAAAATGTTAGTTTCGCGGATATTGTTAAAAATAATGTTGGGAAAAATAACGTTAAAGTAACGAAAAAAGTCACTGCGCCTAAGGAAGTAAAGGTCACTCGTAAGGCTCGTCCGGTCATTGTGATTAAACCGAAAGAGTCCAACCAGAGTAGCGATGATACTCGGAAATTTTTGAATAGTAAACTGGATCCAAAAACACACAGGATCAGTAACTTTAGAAACGGGAAAAACGGCTCTATTATTGCTGAGTGTGCAACAGGATTTAATGTTGATGTTGTGAAAAATGGCATTCAAAGCAATCTGGGTGAAAACTATGATGCTGTTGTTCCCTCATCGGTGCCAAGACTAAAAGTGATGGGAATGTGCGATAAGTTTTCTTCCGATGAATTCATTCAGATTTTGAAAGATCAGAATGAAGACATCGCAATAAATGATGTTAAAGTAATAAGAATGTATGAAAATCCACGTTTTAAATATAACAAGAACAATGTTGTTATTGAAGTCGATAAAGAGACTTATAGTTGTTTGTTGACCGCGAGAAAAGTTAACATAAGGTTTGATCGGTGCCTTGTTGTTCCCGAAATTAGTGTTTTGAGATGTTTTTCAATGTGGAGAATTTGGGCACATGAGTACGGATTGCAAAAATGGCATTGCGTGCTCAAAGTGCAGCGATCGTCACAAGACATCCGAATGCACGTCAACTGTATTGAAATGTGTCAATTGTATAAAAATGAATTCCGAACGTAAAATGAAATTGGACGTGAACCACAGTGCCTTCAGTACTGAGTGTAGTGTTTATAAGCGATTAGTTGAACGGAAAAAGAGCAGCTTACGTTTCAATGAATAGCAACCAAGTTCTAGTAGAAATGTGAGCAAATTCGATATTTTGTATTTGAATATTGCGGGTTTGTCTACAAACTACGTTGCATTACGTAAGATTGTAGAAGATAAACGTCCATTTTAGTGTTTCTATCTGAAACTCATATAGTCGATATTGAAGCATTTGATCAATATAGCATTCCGGGTTATAGTGTAGCTGCTTGTTTTATCACATTCTAGACACACTGGCGGTGTTGCTATTTATGTCAAAGAATCAGTTCAGTTCAAGCTTCAATTAAACGAAGTTTGTGATGGAAACTGGTTCTTAGGCATTGTAGTTGTTGGTGGGATGAAGATGGGAAATTATGGTGTTTTATATCACTCTCCCAGTGCAAGTGACCAGCGCTTTATTGAGATTTTGGAATACTGGTTTGAGTCATTTATAGATCCTAGTAAATTAAAATGTAATCGCTGGTGATTTAAAACCAATTGGTGTGACGATTCCAATTCGAATCATTTGAAACGTTTAGCGGATTTTTTCAATTTAAAACAAAAAGTAAATTCTTATACGCGTATTTCCCAGCACAGTAGAACTTTGATTGATCATGTGTATACAAATTTTGATTCTGTAACTAGCGAAACGAGTAATGATTTAAAAGTAACCGATCATGAAACGCTAGTCATTAATGTTACCGACAATAATAGTAATGATAGTAATTTTATTAAAATGAAGTGCTGGAGAAAATACTCTAAACTAGCAATTTCGGGTCTTGTCGAAAGAAACGTGGATTTTCAAGAAAATTCCGGTAATATAGATGAAAGATCAGCTGTTCTCACAAACGTTTTGAAATCCTGTACCAATCAATTAATAGAACAGAAGTTAATAACTTTGCATAATTCTAACAGCTGGTATAATTTAGATCTTTTGCGCCTGAAACGTAAAAGAGATAAATTGTATAAAAAGTTTCAAAGAACTAATAATGAAAATCATTGGAATAGGTATCAGGTAGCGCGGAACAAATATTCGCAATCTTTGACACGTACACGATGCGAGTATATTCAGAGGAAAATTTATCAGCATCAAAACAACAGCAAAGAGTTATGGAAAATATTGAAATCATTATTAAAGCCTAGTAGTTGCAAGCCGCGGTCCATAACTTTTAATGGCACATTAGAACAGTCAGAACAAGAAATTGCATCTAAATTCAACGATTATTTCGTCAATAGTGTCTTATCCATTAACCGATCTATCGAGTTAGTGGATGAGCCTGATGAAATAAAACAGCCGATAAATATTAACTGTCGATTTGATTGTTTTCACCCTATTACTTTTGAAGAACTTAAAACATTTGCTTTTCTTTAGGTAAAACGGATGGTTTTGTAATGTTAATGCTAGAGTTGTTCAGGATTGCTTTCATGTCATTGGACACCACTTGCTGGACCTTATAAATGAATCGTTACAAACTGGACACGTGCCGCATATTTGGAAGGAATCACTAGGGATCAATACAAAAAGTTGCTGGAACGATTAAAGCCGTCCCATCAAAATGTTGCAACAATAAGGAAAATTTTAGAACGTGTGGTTAAAGGCCATCTAATTACATATTTAAATAGTAATAACTTGTTAATACCGGAACAATCAGGTTACAGAGAAGGTCATTCCTGTGAAACTGCATTGAACTTGGTATTATCTAAATGGAAAGAAAATATGGAGCGTAAAGATACTATTCTAGCAGTGTTTTGGATCTCAAACGCGCTTTTGAGATAATTTCTCGGCCCTTATTGTTGAAAACTGTTAAGCGCTTTGGAATTTCGGGTTCTGCATACAAATGGTTTGAAAGCTATTTGCTGATAGATCCCAACGGACTGCTTTCAATGATTATGTGTCGTGTCCCGTGGAGAATGACCTTGGTGTACCACAGGGAAGTGTATTAGGGCCCTTTTGTTCATTATGTACATTAATGACATGCGACAGGTCTTACGTTATTGTGATATTAATTTGTTTGCTGATGATACTGTAATATTCATTTGCAGCTCAAAATCTGGAGGAAGCGATTGAACACTTGAATGAAGATTTGCATTCTTTAAGTAGATGGTTGAAGTACAAACAGTTAAAATTGAATATTAGTAAAACAAAGTATATGGTAATTTCGCGAAATCGTTCAATTGATAATGTCTCTGTGAAAATTGATGACGAGACTCTTGATCGCGTACGGGAAATTAAATATCTTGGCGTGATTATTGATGATAAATTGAAATTTGACCAACATATTGACAATGTCATCAAGAAAATAGCCAAGAAGTATGGTGTCCTATGTCGACTGAGACACGAATTAAATACAGCTAGTAAGATACAGTTGTACAAATCAATCATCTCTCCTCACTTGGACTTTTGCCCTTCCATTTTGTTTTTAGCAAATCAAACACAAATATCGAGATTGCAGCGCTTGCAGAATAAGATTATGCGTTTGATTTTAAGATGTAACAGATTCACTTCCTCAACTTTTTTCGGTGAAGCAAAGAATTGTGTATTTAACAATGGTGTTCATTTTTAAAGTAGTAAATGGTTTGCTGCCTCGATATTTGTGTGATCGAATTGAAAGAGGAAGTGACATTCATAGATATAACACTAGAAACGCGGAAGATGTAAGAACACCTAACTTTTTACATGGAGCTTCACAAAATTCTTTGTTTTTTAAAGGTATCAATGATTTCAATTCGATGCCTACACATATCAAACGTGCAACGACATTATCACAATTCAAGAGACTTTGTGTTTCACACGTAAAAGCTGTATTTTAAGCAGCTACTTAGTTGACTTTTAAAATCATTAATTATTGTATCTTGACGAAGTTTGACCTACGGATATTTTGTTTGGACAATTGTGTTTTCAATTATTGAGGCACTAATAAACTATTTTGTTCGCCTAGATGATGATGATGGATTTTATATTTATTGACGTAATTGTAATTTGACCTTTTTCTTGTGTAGTTCTCAAAAGTTTGAGTCTCGCGCGCGAAAAGCAGATATGAATGATTTTTAAATTTATGTACAGACTTGCGCTTTTTCAGCTGTTTCAATGATTCTGCGGATTAGTAATAGGCTATCTAGTAGAGTTTGGTTCCCGCGGTTGATACCGAAACTTTTGATATCGACGGAGCGGTAACACAAGTTTTGATTTTGTTGACAACGACATAGTTTATTAGATTATTATTGATGCTTTCGAGTGGCTAACGTTACTTGTAATTACATGAAACGCGATTCTTGGTGGAACTTTTGAAATCTGTGCGAGAGGTATCACAAGTTTTGCATTTTTATGCACTCGAAGCATCACTACTGATACTTATGAGAATCTGTAGATGAAATAAACAGTTTTTACATTTAATATTTTTGCTGGATAGTAATGGAAAGTTAAGAAATTTATATCTGTGATGGTAATCAGATCGTTTTTGTTTTGTTTTGCAAATCTGATTAAATTGTTGAAAAATTAAATTCAATTAATTATCTTAAAGATAAATCGTCTAGCTCAAACCTTTGTAGGGGTATGTGGCGGGACCATCATCATCATCATCATCATCATCTATATATATAAAAATCAATCTATGTATGTATGTTCGCTAACTACTTCTGAACCACTTGGCCGAATTCAACCAAATTTGGTACACACGTTCTCTATCCTCAGGGGAAGTTAACAAAGGGGTGGGAGGGTCATTTAGAAAAGGGGAGGGTTTTGTTTAGAAAACGAACAATTATGTGTAACTTGCATCTCCTAGGACCGATTTCAATCAAATTTTGTACACATATTCAATATAAGGAGACAACCATATGAGAGTGTAATCTTTGAAAGGGGGGGGGGGGCTGGAGGGAGGGGTGGGGTTCAGAAAACGGGTAATTCAGAGTAAATTCTGAACCCCTGCACCGATTTCAACCAAATTTGATACAAACATTCTCTACCCTAAAGAAAAGATAACAAAGCGGGTGGGGCGGTCATTGTAAAAAAGGGAGGGTATGGGGGGAGGGGTTGTCTTTATAAAACGAGCAATTCAGTGTAACTCCCAACCCCCAGTACCCATATCAACCAAATTTTGTACACATATTCACTAAGAGTAGTCGATCATATGGAAGTGTAATTTGGGAAAGAGGGGAGGGGGCTGGGGGGAGGGGTATTGTTCAGAAAACAAGCAATTCAGTGTATCTTTTGAACCCCTGGACCGATTTCATCCAAATTTGGTACACACATTCTCTATCCTAAGGAGAAAATAACAAAGGGTGGTATGATCATTGGGAAAAAGGGAGGGTAAGGGGAAGGGTTGTATTTAGAAAAGAGCAATTCAGTGTAACACCTAACTCCCAGTACCGATTTCAACCAAAATTGGTGTACACATTTTCTATCCCAAGGAGAAGATAACAAAGGAGGTGGGAGGTTCATTGGTGAAAAAGGGCTGTTATGGGGAAGGGTTGTCTTTAAAAAATGAGCAATTCAGTGTAACTCCCAGGATAAATTACAACCAGATTTGGTACACTTATTCTCTATTTTTGGAAGATGTTTATTGAAAAGGTAGAAGGGCCAAACAAATATATAAAAATAGATTGATACAAAGGAACAATTCTATGAGCGGTAGATCTACCTCTGTGGGTTTTGTGCTACAGCATTGGACATTTTAATTGAATAATTTACTTTTCAGTCCCTAGCAAAGCCGAATACATATAGCTATTAGCTATCTATATATCTCGGATACTTATTCAACGTATGTGACGTATGTGATTTTGTAAACAAAAATTTAAACGTTGATTTCTGCAATCTGATAGCACTCCCACGCAAACCATCGCCACATACAGGTAGGGGAGGTTTCGGCTACATGTTCGTTGTGTTGGTTTGCGTAGGAGTGCCATCATATTTGACAAATCGACGTATGCATCTTTGTTTACAAAATCACATACGTCACTGAATAAGTACCGAGATATATAAAACTCAATGTTTGTATGTTTGTGTGTATGCTCCAGCCTAACTTCTGAACCCATTATTGTATTGTTTAGTTATCGATCAATTTAACCATTTATCGAAATTATGGTTGCCCAGTGACAAGCAATGATTAATGTGTTTCCTTCTGGATGGTGAATGTGATCCCTTCTTTAAAATAGACGTTTGCCCGGAATAAGGCATCGGTGGATGTTTTTCCTTCTTTAGAAATAAACGTTTGCCCGGAATATGGCGATTATGGGTTTGCTCCCTTCTTCAAAACCAGTCAATGTTTTCAAATGAAATCTGCCTTCTTCTGATCAAATGATGAAGTATCGATAAGAAAACGCAATTATCCTGTTGACCAATTGGTTTATTCATTTTCCGATTGTGAAAAAAAACTGCGAATCAAACTGGCAATTCCGAGCAAGGCCGGGTACATAAAGCTATCATCAATAAATAGTGGCATAATGCAATACAAATTGCATACATTCAAGCGAAAATATCGTTTAAAATTACGCTCTTTTTGGCATTCCCTTTATGTGCATTACTTTCGTGTAAATTTCAACAACTTTTTCTATCTGTGTATATTAATTATTATTAATAATAATATTATTGATTATTATTTTTTTTAAATCTATGGATCATTTAGCTAAATGTATGGATCATATCACCAAAACTATGGGTCATTTGAACAAAGTTATGGATCAAATGGCCAGTATGGATCATATGTCTAAAATTATGGATCATATTACTGAAATTATGGATCATCATCACGATAAAAAATGCGCAAATTTGAGGTTTCATGGATCAAAATATAGTTTTTTATGGATCATTTTCCAAAGATTGATGGATCGTTTATCATACGTTCATGGGAAAAAAGCAAGAATTGTATTGTTTTTTGACCATTTCAATGGAAAATATTCTCCAATTAATTGCTTAATTTTAGCTACACAGATAGAAAAAGTTGTTGAAATTTACACGAAAGTAATGTACATAAAGGGAATGCCAAAAAGAGCGTAATTTTAAACGATATTTTCGCTTGAATGTATGCAATTTGTATTGCATTATGCCACTATTTATTCGATTAAGTGGCATAATGCTATGTAAATTGCATACATTTAGGGCGAACTTGTTGGAAAAGATTCATGTACGCCTAGAATAGTGTAATTTTCCACGTCTTTATTATTTACGCGTCGATTACTTTTCATTATTTCTTTCTGTGTAGTTATGGATCGAAAAAATATTCTTTATGGAATCTCCTTAACTATTTTATGGATTTATCGTAGCATTTATGGAACATTCAGATGTTATTTACGGATCGTTTTTATTTTTTTTATGGATCCATCTTTATTGTTTATGTATATGCAAAAGTATGTTTTGCCTAAAAGATCAGGGTCACCAGGAAATTAAAGAATACCAACCATGTAAAAAAATGTTGGGTGTATTCAACTAAGGCCAAAACAACTTTTATTATCTACTTCTGTCTCCGCCCCCTCAAAATTTCGTAGTCAAATTTAATTATTTGAGGGGGGATTTCAAATTTTTACCCAAAAAAATAATAAAATTTCGGACTTTTGTAGAAAATTGTTTAAGAAAACTGATGAGTTTTTCGATTTTATCAATTTATTCATTTATTTTTTTATTTGCCTCCCCCTTCATTTTCAAAAGATCAATAGGACAAAACAAGAATTTTATATTTGTTCTGGTGTAACAGCAAATAACTGCTGCTTAAAGCTCTGCAATGCATGATTCAAGAAAATTAAAATTCTCTTCTACCCTTTTAATTTTTACACTGAACGAACATAGTAAATGTTCTGTTCGTTTCCGACGTTAGAACAACATTTTAAAGTGTAAGACGACGGTCTCAACTATAGGAATGCCTTTTTTACAGATCAAGAATTTCCAAAGAGTGATTCAATATAGAATCGGGCAGTCCTGTAATAGTGGGGGATCGTGGTTAGTCGACGACTAACAAGCTGTTCCGGGATGATTTTTTTGGTCTTGAGTTGTTGGGTGAAATGATGTATTCTGCAACATATGAAGTTTTTTTTTTTAATTTTAAAATGAGACAATCCATGCCGTAGTTGAAAAGTTAATGTTAGAGCTCAGAACTGAATCAAAGTAAAACAGCTATTACCCTTCATCACCTAAAAGTAAAAATTACTACCTTCGTGAACCAAAATTGATTCCCGAATCACCCTAATGCACATGTACCTTCCTTACACAAACACGTCAGATCGCCAGCAAATATTATTAATGTTCAGCAGCGTGACCCATTCCCCTTCTTTTGTATCAAACGCAATCGTTCGCTGTTTGTATTTGCGTTTAGAATTGAATTAAATAAATTCAACCTATCTGATCTGTTTACTTGTATAAATACCTATTGTTCAGCTATATGTAATTACTCGATTTCGGAACTGATTGGAAATTGAAAACGAATTATCGACTCTCGTCTCACACTCGCACGCACATCACTTCTTTGTTGCACACGCTCATGCTATCTGTTAGTTACCTTAAATGTACATTTATATAAAAAATCTATTCTTCATATATTTAACCGAAATATGCCGAACCTTCCGAAAAGTTCTATTTTTGACACGACGTAACTCAGATTTTTCTTTCTCTAGTATTTCAAACATACGGATTTCTCCAGACTTTTGTTTCACTTTCTCCGTTTTATAGTAAGTTTTAGTAGAATGTGGCTGTACAAAACAAGACACTCAATGGAGTTGTCTCTGCTTGGAGCGGGGATTGAGGGATATACAATGACTGTGACAGTGACTTTGTGGGTGTGACCGATAGATAGTGGTGATTAGTGACGAGTAAAAGATTTGTGGGGTTTGCATTGTTTTTTTTTCTCTTTCTGTCGTTGGCTGCCCGGATATGCCAGTACGGTGGCGAAGAAAACTGAGGAAGATCTTACTACGTCAGTGGATACTTCCACCGGATGCTGTGATGGTAGTACAGGAGTAAGCAAGAGAGCACGAATGCCACTAAGCTTGGACCGGCCAGGATGGTAGACATTCCGTGATGCATCGCCGCTGGGTGTTCTCCTGAAACGAAGGGAATACATTACTAGTAGAGGCGTTTCACTTAATCAAAAGTTTTGGTCTGTGTCTAATTTCAAATGAGGTATGTTAATATATTGTAGAATTCCTGTCCATGGCATCTCCTACATTTTGACTATCCCTCTTCTTGGACTGTAATCTTCAAATATGTGTGGAAGTTATATGATCGTTGCAACCTTATTTAATTGATGAATAAATTAGAATGGAAATAAAATGTCTAATTATGGTGCATCCCATGTTGAAGAAGGTATTTCACAATGCGTCGCAACAGACTTGTTTCTCTTGTATTGAATTCAACTGATAACACATTGTAACCGACCCCATATCGTTCAAATGTCATCTGTAGGAAAATAAAGTAGAGAACAGCAATGCAATCAAAACCTACCATTAAGTATGTGCACCCGGACCGAGGCCGGATTGGCATTGGAGGGTTCGCACGTGTACAGCCCGGAATCGCTGGCTATCGCTTTCTGCACCAGCAACCGGCTACTGGTCAGTACCCCTTTCTCGGTCACCAGCGAGATGCCACCTCGAGGCGAATCAAAGTTGATGTCCTGCAAAGAGAATGGGAAATGCGACCGTCAGACATATTGCAGCAACGTGCACCTTTGCGTCTTTTGAACTTGTTGGTGACGGCCGTGTCCACTGACTGTCCAGGCCGGGATACTTACGTCTCGATTGTGCTTCCAGATCACGGCTGGCGGTGGCTCCGGAGCGTACTTGACTATGCAGGTGAGATTTATCGTTGAGCCTTTATTGATAAATAAATCAGGCCCGCCATTAATCTCTGTCACTGGTTCTTGACGTGGAAGATGACCTCCCCCAGGGTGGTGGTTTTCCGTGAGGATGCGAAGACACCGAGCAACGACGTTGTTGAGTGGCGAATGCGGTATCAGTCAACGGGAATGCAAAAAGAAAAAGAGAGGTCATAGAAAAAGATGAGAAACACATTGATTGGAATGAATCGTTTGTATTGCTTCCGGTCGGTTGATGGGGTGGTGGCTTGGATCAAGTAGCTACAAAAACTTAACTAGATAGGATAGGATGACGTAATACGTCCTCTTTGGGAATTCTTGAATATATAGGAGATCGGCAACGTCATTAAACGGTGACAGGTTCCGACTTTTTCAGTCTCTCCAACAACCTGTGTGCCCTGTGTTTCAGCTCTACTGGTCAAAATGTTGAAATAACTGAACTGGCTGAGAAATCTCGTCACAATGTTATAAGAGACTTGTAATTAAAATTGTGAAATTAGTAATAAATCATTAAGTTTCGAATTATTCGGTAACAAAACGCCCGCATTTCTTTCACGAATAATTTATCACGGTGCAAAATAAAAAGCGTTTGTTGCCCCTACGTGATAGTTGGCGGCATTATGCATTAAGTTGGGCTTGTATAAAATTTCCATTTGTTTTCAACTTCTGTACTGATAAGTCTCCCCCTCAAACATCCCCGGGCCTACGGGTTATTGCCTAGCAGGTAATGTGTAGCAGTGTGATTGTAGGTGGTGTTGTCTTCCTGACAATAGCGGGATTGAAGAGGTGCGGCACGAACGTCTGTTTACCGTCCAAGCATCCAGCGGCTGAATACGGAAAGCTGTTCCCCGGAAGCTGTATGTACCTAAGCCATCACGGTGGATAGTGAAGCTTGGGTTAAAAGCATACCGCTCTCAAAACATCAGAACTGCTAAAGAAATCGATATGGTGTAATTGTTTGGTAAGCCTGATAGTTTTAACGCCGATCTCCCACTTATTGATGAGACTTCAGTTATGAAGGCTCGTTAGATGAAAAACGCTATTTTGCTATCACTTTTTACTTTGTATCAAACAGCTGCTGCTTCAATCTAAATTGTTTGAATTGGTTTATCTCCCTACTTAGTAATATAGAGATCATACATGTACATTTTGTTTTGGAAGGGCGCTTTACACCTTATTATCCGCTTGCTAGCGTGGCTCGTGATATTTGCACAAATGAAAAGACAGCACACTATGGCTTGGATTGGTCAAATTGTACACCTATTTCAGAATGCCGTACTTGCTTTGTATTTTTAAAATTTTATTTATCATAAATAAAAATCAGAAGAGTTGTGTTCAATACACGACCGCAAATAGACGTTGGACAACGTAAGGACATCGATTGATTTTTCAACAGTAACTTAGCGACTGTATTTTGTACATTGGAGAAATTTTTTCTCTGATCAACTTTATTTTGTATGACTTGAGAGCTGCTGATGCTGACGACGGCGACTACACGATCCAAGCCGTCGGTGAGAATAAAATTTCCTTCATTGTCGATGCTGCGACTGCTCTTCGCTTTCCGCGACATCTCGAACGAAATGTTTCGCGCGATGCGGAAAGCAGCTTTCTTATAGCCCCGCCCCGGATTACCTGTGCAGGATACTGAAAAGCTATTTTCAGAATAGGGTGCTGTTATACGACACTGATGCTGGTCAAAAGTCGATCGTAGTGTCCGCTGGTGTTCCACAGGGATCGATCCTCGGACCGGTTCTGTGGAATATTATGTACGATGGAGTATTACGCATAAGTCTCCCGGCCGGAGTGAAGATAGAAGGCTTCGCGGATGACGTAATGCTAGAAGTAGCAGGTGACACTCTCGACGAAGTTAGATTGAAGGCTTCATACGCGATTGGCAGGGTGGAGGAATGGCTCAACTCGAGACGGTTATCCCTTGCACACCACAAGACGGAAGTCGTGGTAGTGCATAACCGTCATGGATTGCAACAGGCTAGGATAAGAGTAGGGACCTGCACAGTTAACTCCGTGAGGTCTCTCAAGCATCTGGGCGTGATGATCGATGATAAGCTCAATTTTACGAGCCACGTCGATTATGCATGTCAGCGGGCTTCATTGGCGATAAAATCTTTATCACGAATGATGTCCAACAGATCGGCGGTGCATAGTCAAGTGCGTAGGCTGATAGCTGGCGTAGCATTGTCTATCATCCGTTATGGCGTGCCGGCATGGGCCGTAGCACTAAAGCCCAGTACAATGTAAAGAAATTGATCAGAGTACACCGGCTGATGTGCTTACGTGTCGCGAGCGCATATCGCACCATATCATATGAGGCGGTGTGCGTTATAGCTGGAATGATGCCGATCGACACACTCTTAGAGGAGGATGTGGAGTGCTACAACGAAAGGGACTCGGTGCAAGTGCGACATGTCAAGAGAGCAGCTTCGTTGCTCAAATGGCAAAGAGCATGGGACACCGCAGTCAAAGGTCGTTGGACCCACAGACTGATTCCAGATGTGTCCAACTGGGTTGATAGGAAGCATGGTCAAGTCAACTTCCACCTAAAACAGGTGTTGTCTGAACATGGCTGCTTTAAGAAATTCCTACACAGGTTTGGCTTCGCAGATTCTGCGGAGTGTCCTGAATGTGTAGGTGAGGTAGAATCGGCAGAGCATGTGATGTTCGCATGCCCGCGATTCGAGGTAGAACGCAATACCATGCTGCTTATTAGTGGTATGGATACAACCCCGGACAACCTCGTCGAGAGGATGTGCCGGGAAGAAGCTATATGGAATGCGGTGAACACAGCATCTCGACAGATTATGTCGAAACTGCAGCGGTGGTGGCGTCTTGAACAAAACCAACACAGAAAGAAATAATGAAAAGTAATCAACGCGTAAATAATGAAGACGTGGAAAATTACACTATTCTGGGCGTACATGAATCTTTTCCAACAAGTTCGCCCTAAATGTATGCAATTTACATAGCATTATGACACTTATTCGTATAAAAAGTGTCATAATGCAATACAAATTGCATACATTCAGGTGATAATATCGTTCCAATTTACACTCTTTTTGGCATTCCCTTTATGTGCATGACTTTCGTGTAAATTTCAACAACTTTTTCTATCTGTGAACGAGTGCAGTAAGGGCACTTGTGATGCAGTGAACACTTTGCTCACCCCGACAACTAACATGTCGCGGGTGGGCTGCGGGGACCTCAGTATGTAGATATAGAGGTCATTGCGGTTCACGCGCGGTGGTTGTTGTCGGGGTGCTCGTCTCCAACGTGAGATTATGATACGGACCGTTAGGTTACTATCATAGCTTGCGATCGACGGGTGGTGAGGTAGCCACCCTTGAAGTCGATGTTGTGTGTATTGACGTCAAGTGCGTTAGCATAGGCGTGAGCGTTCTCAATAGTCCCCCCCTGATGTATTGCTTAATTGCGGGCCGGGGGTACGGACTGGCGAAAGGGTTTTGGTTTTAGTGGGTCGGGTAAGAGTTACATGACATACCCATCCCCACACTACCTGAGTACCTCCTCAGGTGTCTGGTTGCAGATTTCCGTTTACCCTTGCTCAAGAAAAAAAAAAAATAGCCCCGCCCCATTTGGTGAGCTTTATGGTTGCACATATTAAATTTTTACCCATAGCGGCGGCGGCGGGACTAATGGGCCGAAAAAAATTGTCTCGGTTTAACCTTTTCTTCTTTAAAATTTTGGTTCTGGAAAAAAACCGAATTATCATCAATTCCAGTTCGTGACAACCAGGGGGGAGTAAGCCTGTCATCCACGAACAAATCAAGCCTACCTAAGACGTATTATCTGGGCCACCCCGCTTGGCAAGTGTAACAGTGTTCGAATTGGAATCTTGTAGGATATTGGTTAATCTACACTACTGCTGACTAACAAAAAAATGTGGGATTGTTTATTTACATTTGCTTCATACTACATGCAGAGGAGGCACGATGCACCGCATACTACCCCCTGGTGACAACAGCGCGTACGGACGTGCTTTTTGCTCGCGCATTTTTTTTTCCAAGGGCGCAATCGTTAATGCGAACATATTTAAATTCGGTTAGTTACTGCAAATAAATTCTTTTTCGAGTCCCTATAATCAAGCAGGTATCTCAAGCATACCACATCGTTATATTGCTGCATGATTAAGTGTTTAATTTTGATAAAATATCGAAAACAAAAGTGTGCATAAAAATTGCCTCGCCATAACAAAAAGGTGATAGAGAATTAACACTGTTGTTTACAGTTTAGAACCAAATCCAGATGACGCACATGTCGGGGTAGGGATTCAGTGCTTCGCCTTCTCCCCCTGGTTTTTTCTCGTTCGTTCGCTGTTTACATTTTCACTTCGTCGCGTTGGCGTTATTTTCTTCCGGACCCGTCATAGGAGACTCGGTTCGCGATTCGGTCGCGGGAAAAGTGCCTAAGCTCACTGCTCTTGGACGCGCTGGTAACCCGTCCAAGTAGCTTTTGCAGAGCAACGTGTTCTCCCTGTTGCCGCTTAATGACGCAGGCAATCATACGAAAAGAGAAAAAAGCAGTAATCGCAGGTGTAAACTGAGCGGATGAAGTGCCAGCCTGTCTTATTGCACCGAATTTGCGACAGAAAATCCGCCAGCTTATTGCAAAGGGCCTCAAGGGCACGTTCCGGCTTTGGAGCGAGGGAGTAAAGGTGATGCCTACAGGTCTACAAGTATGAGTTTTACACTCATGACTTCCCCGGTACGAAGCCGTTCAAGGCTATGCTGCGAGGGCTCCAAGATATGAAGGAGGAAGAGAAAGCAGTGAACTCAAGCCTATCGCGCTCGCCATGACAAGGCCAGAAAGTACCGAGATCAGCTTTAGCTGGTCTATCTGGAGCATGGCTCCATCACTTTCAAGAACCTGAAGCGGAGTAATAAACTAACTACACCGTCGTCGGCTGGGAGCAATACCAGCCCGTGCATAGTGACGTGACGCAGTGCACCAAATGTTTCAGGGCTGGTAGCGATGAATGCCGTTCAAAATAGTGACTTTAGTGACCAACGATGACAAAAAAGTGACCAAATAGTGACTTTCAATTGCAGAAAAAGTGACCAAATAGTGACTTTTGTATGAAGTTTTAAACCATGGATAGAGCTACAAGTTGCATTAGCATTGTTATGATATAATTCGTAGATTTCAAACTAGTGTTTTATTTTCGAAATCCTTTTCTGGAATGATATCAGAAATTAAGAAAAGGAAAAAACGACATAAGCATGAATATTACTGCTACTGGCCACGCATATCTTCAGCGTGAGGAGAAAGAGGATGGAAGCAAGAGGCCAGTATCACAGAGTTGGATATTGATGGTGGTATTAGTTGGATGAGCCAGAAGCTAGCAATGTGACCATGGTATCATATTAAGGCATCATATTACTGCCGCTAATCGCAAGTCGAGCACATCTGTATATGGGCGTCCATATACAGATGTGCTCGACTTGCGGTTAGCGGCAGATTAAGTTACGCACGTAAGGTATCTACTCGGCGTCACAGGACGGGTAGTGAATTACAAGTTGTTACACAAAATTATGTTGATAAAAAAATGTTTTTTTTAATATGAGCTCAAAGTTTTCTGTATAACAGCAAAAGAAAAATATAAAATACTAGTTGACCCGACAGACGTTGTTCTGCATAGTTGGCGAAAATGCGCGTTGAGAAGTGCCTATGCGAAATTTCCAAACAAATCTTCATTTTAGTATTTCCTGATTTACTCAATGATTTTCCACAGAGAACATATCATATAAACCCGTCGGAAACTATAACAAATGTAACTGCTGAAGGAATGAATAAAATCTATCCAGCCGTTTTCGAGTTATGCGGATACGAACACAGACCATTTCATTTTTATTACATAAGAAGATTCTAATTGATTCCTATACGGTGAACTATTTGGACTCACAAAGCTTATAAATCTTTGGTAGAACAGGGTAGAACCATCTGTTTTAAAAATTTAAAGTAATTGCACTAAGGCCGGAATAAACATTATTTTTTTAGGTCTCACTGACCTATCGATAATGAAGGGGGTGGGAAATAAAAAATAAAGGCATAAATTGATAAAATTGAAAAACTAAACTAACTAATTGCAAAACTAATCATCAGTTTTCTTAAAGATTTTTTTATGAAAGTTCAAAATTTTATTAGTTTGACATAGAATTACGTCCTTTGGTAAGAGGGGGGGGGGGTCATTCCAAAGTTTCAAATTTGGGACCGTCACGAAAAGAGGTCAGGAAGTACGAGCCAATAACTCAGTCGTTTTCCAACGGATTCCGGAGATCTTGGTATGAATCGATCAGCAAACTCTTTAAAATTCTATACAACTATTGTAAACAGTTGATTCAATGCATTTAACTATTGAAATATAAATCATTTTACATACAATTGAGTCATTTTAGACCACCATTCGGGCGTTTTGCCCCTGGCCTATTTTTAAAACATTTTTTAAATGCGTTAGAAAGTCATGAAAACCTTATTGTTTTGAATAGGAGATCATTGTGAAATGTAGCAGGGTTTGTAAATTTTGCACCTATACGTTGAAATGGTTGGGTATTTTTGTTTACATGGGCGAAAACATCGAAAAAGCTTAAGGGGTGCATTTTGGACTGTTCTCCCCTACAATTTACGATCGTATCTTTGATACAACCCTCCTCCTTATTCCGGTAAAATTTTGAAATCCCCCCCTCAAATAAAATTTAGCTAGGGATGGTGACAGAAGATATTCAAATTTGTTCCCGCCTGATGAAGAAATTTAAAAAAATACGATTTTACCTGTTATTAAGCTATGATCTAATAACAAGTTTAAAATCCAAAAGTTTCTGGGCGAGCGTGGTTCAGAGGTGAGGACTTAAGTCGAGGCTTCATTCGCGTGATGTCGAGACTTATGTCCAATCACTATTCACTAAACGCACATCTGTACAGAATAAACCTTGTCGATAGCAACTTATGTAGGTGCGGAGCCGGTTATGATGACATCGATCACGTAGTTTGGTTCTGCTCGGAAAATGACGCCTCCAGAGAGTGACTATTGGAGTGGCCCTAGTGGCCCGAGGTAAACAACCCTTCAGGGAAATTCGAGGTGTTTTGGGGGATCGTGATGGGGTCTATATGCAGGCCATTTATAGTTTCATTTGTGATTCTGACATCAAAATCTAATTTTTTTTTCTTCTGCCAAAGATTTGTTTGTACTGTCTCTGTCTCTATGTTCCGTAGATCTCCGTTACTCAGGCCATCCGGAAGACGCTCCCAGTCGAACCAATCCTCGAGCACGACGACACGCCACATCTTCCCTTACGCCAAATGCCCGGATGAGCAGCCGAAATTCCTTGATTCCGAATCCTAAGCCTCGTCCATCCTTAAATATTGTAAACTAACCTCGAGTCACCACGAGTACGCTGGCTCCTATCCCTCTCTTACTAACTGAAAAAATGACATTGATTGTATATATCACAAAGAAATATGGCTCCGTAAAGTGTTATACACGCCTAAGCCTACCAAATAAACGAACTTGAAAAAAAAAACAAGTTTAAATGAAATTTTCAAGATTTTGAGTTCGACGTGGCATTCTGAGGACTTTTTGGAAAATCCAATGGAACCATGGTCTTTTATTAGAAATCCAGAAATTCGAATTTTATTTTCTTTCTTATTTTATTTTTGACTAGCAGACCCGACGAACTCTGCTTCTCCTAAACTTGATTCATTCTCTGATTAGTTCTCGAGTAATGCAGAAATTCCTATTTCATTGGTATGCGAGCCCCCCTTTCCAGAAGGGGGGGGGGGGTTCGAACCACCACAGGAACATATCTTCCCTTACAAAACCACCACATGCAAGTTTTGTTTCCATTTGCTTGATTAATTCTCAAGTGATAAAAGAAATTGGTGTTTCGTTTGTATGGGAGGGGCTCTTTGGAAAGGGGGAGGGGTCTCAAGCCATCTTAAGAGCCTTCCCCGGCCTCAAAAACCTCTGCATATAAATTTTCATCCCGATCGATTCAGTAGTTTCCGAGGCTATAAGGGTCAGACAGACAGAAATTCATTTTTATTTATATAGATATTTTAGAAATTCGACCAATTCATTCACCTCCACACTAGGTTTTGGGTATCTATTCTGATGTTTCTTAAATAATTTTGAATTACACCACGATGGTTTTTTAAGGCGATGTTCGGGCATGACACCCGAAGTTGCCACATTGCCACGCGCTGCAACAAGGGAGGCGAACTGCACCCGACGGATGAGTGCGACAAGATGGAGGTGGCCGATCCAAAGTGCGCCAACTGTGGCGGGCCACTACGAAAAGCTGTCCGAAACGCGCGGAGTTCCTGGAAATCCAAAGAAAAGCATCAATCAAGGCTTATCCGAAGAGGAACCGTGTCCCAATGATCGACAAGGTGAACCGTCCTGCCATCCCGGCTTTCCGATGAACGGTACCAATACTTCCACCATTGCAGCCGCACAAGCGACTGGCCGCAGCAGCTGCATCGATTGAAGCCCCAGCACCACCTGCTTCTTCCTCCAGCGAATGGCCCCCGTTTACTCCTCCTGGATTCCGTCGGCAGCCGAAGAATCAAAGTGTCCCGCAGGAAAAACCTGCACCGCTCTACACCACGGAGCAACTGATGCCAATCTTCTACCAGCTCGCCACTCGGCTGTGTGGTTGCAAAACCCGATTCGACCAGGTCTGGTCAACTGGGACGCTTGCTCGCTAAAGAGCAAAACAATTGAGCTGAAGGATTTCCTTGAGGAGAAGGTGAACGCCAACATCCCAGACTTTCGCATCCTGCGACACGATCGGCCGACCAGGGGAGGTGATATGGCCATCGCTCTTCGCTACAACATCAACTGTCGTCTGCTTTAAGCTTCCAGCAGTGTCATTGAGGCCATCGGGGTCGAAATCACCACTTCTGTTGGCACAATTGGGTTCATCGCGGCGTACTGCCCAAGTTAAGCTAAAGCCGATGGTTCATCGACAGACCCTTCGGAGGGACATCGTCAAGCTTACGCGGAGACCAGGCCAGTTTATCATTACCGGCGATGAATGCCAAACATCAAGCCTGGGGCTACAGTCGTGGCAATCGAAACGGCGCCATCTGGAGCGCCAACATGGAGGAAGGCCACTACACGATCCTTAGTCCGGATTCCCCACTCGGCTGAGTCGGTCCGTAGTCCATGCAACGATAGATCTGTACATAGCTAACATGAACATGTGGTCGTTCCCAGCCGGTCGTGTACCAGGAGCTCAGCTCGGATCAATTTTTCGTGGTGGCGGAAGTGGGCTCCTCGGTTAATCGGCATCAGCTGTCCCGGAGAAATTATCATCGAGTTGACTGGGCCCGGTTCCAAAGGTGCGTGAATGTCGACATAGACGACGAGGTGCGTCCGGAAACTCCGGAAAGTCTCTACCCCCAGCTGTGCACTATCGAAGAGGCAATCTCGGTGGCTAAATAGCAGCATGTTCCAACGGCTCACTCACCATACTTAATTTCCATACACTCAACAAACTTAATTTCCGACGCAAAAGTTTCTGAAACGAACTGATTATGTTGCTTGGACTGTGAGTTACAGGGACTAACAACATCCCATGTCTACTATGCTGTTTTCATACTGAGATGCTTCTGAGATAGTGCTAGCAGAAGCTCAACGTTAGGCTTTGTGCCACGAGTTGAAATGTGCAGAAATAAAGAATGAGATCACCTCCAGATCTCATTCCGAAAGCCCGAAAACTCGTCAACAGATACCACAACTGGCGGAATCCTTTGCTTTTTCGCATGAATCGAATCAAATTTGATTAGCTCAATTTCATCATAAATCAATGTAGCTACCTCCTTTGACGTACTCACGTCTGTGGAGGAGACTTCGTAACGTCCTTCTTACTAGCTCACTAGGGTCTTATCTCACGATCGGCACGCAGCACCTACTTGAGGGAACACACGAACCTTATCTATACGGAAGCGTACTTAATCATGACGAGACAACAAACAAAAATCTCTCACATATCATGTTTGCATACACTCTCGATAGGTAGCATACCGTGAGAGACGTTTTTCGGCAGTTGTTTGTTACGATAATAAACTGATTCGGGGGGCTACAACCCATGATAAATTTCTTTTCTACATCCCATGATAAAAAGTTTTGCACAGCTGTGCGAAAAAAAAATGATCCCCAACATAAAATGAGCGAGAACAAAGCGTTTTATCAAACTCCCTCGGTGGGGGTCACCTATCCGAATCAGTTTTTTCAACTTGTATACAAGTGCGATAGTTTTGTTTTCATAGATTGTTATGATTCGAAGAGGTTTTTGCCTCAATTTTATTGTTGTTCGTTCTCTATTGAGAGCGGTTTCTGCAAACCCTGGTCTTTAAGGTTAGTACTGGTTTGACCGATCGGGCACGTTAGGCCCATTGCTGGCATGCGGCTTACTTTGATGTACCTTGTCTGCATGTAATCTGGTTCTACCTTTACCGCTACAGCAATATAGGGCTCAGCTCCAGAAGCCAGAGTGGGTTCGCTTTCCAGCTGGGTTATAGATGGACACGTAGAAATTGCTTGGAGCCTTCAGTTGATCGGATGACGGCTCAATACGGTCGGGAGATTATAATTTCTCTTGGTCTCGTAGTCGCGGGATACTCCGCTAGATAACTACAGAACAGAGCACGACACAGGCCGTCCACGGCTGGTGGTCTCGGGGTGTGGGTAATGATTGGACGCGTAGAATCTCGTGCTCATCGGAGGGTGACCTACCAATGTCAGGACATTGGTAATTTTCTAACCGTACGGGGGTGCCCGGAACGTGAACAGGCCCTGCGGCCGAGTAAGACGAGAGGTGACTGCTGATAATGGTGCTGCCCTGAGGCTTCTCTGGACCTAGGTGATTCGTGGATGCCGATCTATCACCATCGGGCGACAATGAAAACAGCGTATCGCGGTTCCGGACGGGTGACGACAATACGAGGCGTGATTTGTAGACGGCCCTTATGGTATACCAGGCGACCTGGTAACTTGATGCGGCACTTATTACGGTCAGGTGATGCTCTGGTCAGGATAGGGCCGGTGAAATCCCGGTGGATGGTGACAATCCAGTCAAGTGCAGGCCAAGTACGGCGGAGACCGTAGGTGTGGTATAATAGGACGGAACAAGGCTACCACGCGGCCAACTGTTTGCCGGGTTCCCGTAAGACAAAGATTGGACCATTGGACAGGCGAACTACGAACGGTACGGGATCGTCGGTGGAAGGCAGTGGTTCCTATTGTCTTCCGAAGAGAGCTCCTCGACGTCGAAAGGTCCGATGCCGAGCGCAGGCGGGTCTTCCTGACCCTTTACTCTTCTTCCTTAACACGCATTTTGTTTTCTTTTTTTAGAGCGATTCGTTTTTGGAACTTGCGTCGATGTTGGTGTTCGTTCTACTCCCCGAATCCTGCTTTTCCGTCGTTATTCCTCGTTTTTTCTCCGTCTCCAAACTCACCCGGAGTTCGTGTTGTCGCGAGGAATTCGCCTAGATTGATTTGGTACGTCAGTCAGGGGTTAGTGGTACATACACTATTAAGCCAGAGTACTCAAATAAATTGAAGATGTGTGTGGGTATTCATGGTCTCAAAAAATACTACGTGCGAAGTCTTACAAATCTTAGTTATATTTTTAAGGTACTAAAGCCCATGTCAGCTCGTCGTCTCATTGTTACCTTATACGGTAACATTAATTCGAACTGATTGCTCAGGTCGATAGGAGAAGAATTACTTTCAATGATAAAGTTAGAAGGAATATCTGAAGTCTCCAGCTTCCTTCTATTCCAGGAAGGGTGAATTCCTCTTGTTTTTGTAAATGCTCATTGCTGAGCGTACAGACGTGACCTTCTAAGATGTTTTTTTCCAGAACGGTGCCCTTGCAGGACTACCACCACTTGTCGGAATTTTACTTCCGCGAACGGGTCCAACGTAAAGCGAAGGAACAAGTTCAAGCAAAGATCGTAACGGGATCAGTAGATCCAGCGCTGAGAAGCACTGTTGAAATTAAAATAGCTTCGGGTAGTATCAAAAACTTCGTTCAGCAAAGACAAAATAGAGCCGCTCAGCACGAAAGCACAATTGCTCGAAACTGATCAAAGTAACGATGGATGCTATGCAAAACTGTGTGAAGACTTCTGGTGAACATGAACAGTAACTTCAGTGCCTGTTGTTCAACATTGGGCTAGAAGGTGTCAAGCCTGGTGCAACAGCCGGGGAACGATTTTCAAGCCAGTTAATTTATTTGTTTAGCGGATAATATGAATATTGTCAGTAAAAACTTTGAAAAGGCGAGGAATCAAAACACCCTCCGGAAATGTGCGGTTACAAAAGTTGGACTGGTACGTTTAAGTAGCTGAATGTTTAATTACCATTATTTTGAGATTAGATATTGTTGTTCTATATGTTAGAGATGAAACAAATGGGAAGCTGTTTTCTTTTTGAATAAAATATTTTATATGTAATACAAAGGAAATCATTTTCAATGCTAAGTGTCTGCGAAATATGCAAAAACGTGCAGCAGCTTAAGTTCTTAACATAGAGATATATTAAAATCAATACATTCTCGCAGTTATGATTTTGCAAAACGAAACGTGTACCATCGTACCATAGTGCAGTGTTTCTTTATATTGAAATGCTTGAGGCGTTACTGCGAAGCAGGATATTGAAACATGCTTTTTATTGTTATGTTTCACGAAAGTGGAACAATCCGTATGATTATCCAGTCATTAGACGAGAATTGTGTTGGGGTTTAAGAAAAAAGACAATGCGGAATGGAGTAGCATTGTTTCATTTAGAACATCCATCCATCATTCACTCACGGTCTCGATGGCTGTTTGCAATGTGGTGATCTGTGAAAGGATACCGAAACCGGAGAAGCATTGACGTAGCTTGAATTCATAGTATAGTAATTGTACTGGAGTTGAACATCAATGAAAAATAAAATGATTTGAAACACAGAGAACATTCTATTCTATTTTATTTCATGTGGTATCAAATATCTGCTCACACAGATTTTCAAGAGTTTTTACTTAGATATCCGATAGACGAGTCGAAGCACCTCAAGATTTTAATTCACTGGAAAGCTTCCCTCTCTATCTACGCCATTGACTATTGCAATATGGAATGAATGTGTAACGACAGATGTTCGTGCCGGATTGGATTTGCAGATGCTGATAATGGGATCCTCAAAGCAGACAGCAACAGAGGAGGAGTCCCGTCCCATTCAACCGGAGCTTCGTTATTTATTCTATTGTTTTGCTGCGCTTGTCTTAATTACACGAAGCCCCCAGACGGAGCAGCAAAATTGATTGCGCTGACAATGTGCTTTTTGTTCCTCTGCTCGGTATTCGTCGGGTTGCGGGAAGAGCGATTGTTACATTGATGAAAGAGACCATTCACTCACCTACAACCGTCAGATAGACAAAGTGTCCGATGGGAGGGGTGGTGGATATTTGACACTCGTAGATCCCGGAATCCTTACGCTGGGCGTATCGTATCCGCAGGGTCCACTCTTCGGTGTGGGGCGAGTGCATGGCCTCGAAGCGCTGATCCGAGGTGTACGTGTACCGACCTACTGTCAGCAGATGGATGTCACGGTGGCGCACCCAGGAGACCTGAAATTAGTCAAGAGAGAGAACCGGAGATGAGGAACACTTGTTTGGAAATGGTATGGTTTATCGGGGCAGTTTTCGTTAATTTTATTATCTAAGGTCAAGCGATTATCTAAGCATTAGAACAAATTCAGATCCATACAGAATAAAAAAATGGTAATTGTTATTAGTTGAAATTTCAATGCAAGCTTAATCCTATATATCATGGGACACCTATGCTTAGCTACAGATAAGACTGCAATACGTATTGAAGATGGCTAAACTCACATAACACCATTGTTCCAATTTTCATATCACAGTAACAAATTCATCTCTTCTCGACACATCGACTATCTGGTAATTCCACGTAGTGATAGGTGACCCGGTCCACTGCCCTTTTCTGTTTTAGTCTGAAGAATGCTTTACATGTACTTGAAGTTGTGTACCTTCAATGGGGGTGACAATAGGCATGGGGTGCAATTTGACCATCGCTCTTACGAACAGACTGCTGGTCGGATACTAAAATCATTCGAAAAGGTCTTATATATTTTAGTTCTCCTTTCATTATTTGCTACATTTAATTCATTCTTAAACCATTCTAAGACGTTGAAACAGTGGCCCATTATGCTGACCATACGTACCGTATTTAACGGGACAGTCCCGTTTTTTTACCTTTTTGTGCTGTCCCGTCGTAATCTGAAAAATCCTCAATTTGTCCCGTTTTTTCATTGATTCTACATTGATCATACATACACAGATAAAAATATGTTGTGATTTTAAATTTATTTTCATGCACATATTTGCAGCATGCAAATAAACGTAACATTCAATCGATGTTACTGTTCTTTCAAATCGAAATAAATTTAAACCGAGCTTGCTTGTAAAATTCAATAAAATTTAATTGAACATCGAGTGTTTATTCGTTTGTGGTGACAAGCTAACCATTTTTCAGGTAGTTGAATTTTCAAAATTATTTGCTGTGTAGTAATTGTTTGGGTCCTTATTAGAGAGATTTACAGCCCTCGGCTGGCTCATCTTTCAACGAAGAAAGTAGACGGAACCCATAAAAAAATGTTGGATGTTATGTTATTAGTGTTGCTTTTAAAAGAATGCTATCTATACCGTTTTGTATTTTCCATTGATCGACTTTTCTTAAGGTTTTTAACAGTTAATGACAACAAGTCGCTTCTCCGGGAGATTTTTATACAATCAATGATTTTTTCTGCTTATTCCGAGGGCATTGAAATTTGGCCAATTTCATCAGTGGATTGAACCGAATCAGTAACTTGGTAGACACGTATTTCCCTAAAATCAGGTTACACCTCAATGTCAATAAAATGAAGCGCAGGGACAGACATTCTAAATTTCAGATTAAGTTTATTTTCCATTATTCTTTTTTAATCTTCCGAAGTATGTACTTCAATTTTTTTCAAATCTGCTTTACCACATGTTGTTCAATCATTTGATTCTTTTCGAATCATTCCAAGTATTTCTAAATAATTCTGAATATTTCGAAATCATCCACTGTAAAAAAACGACGGCATGAGAAACATAACTTATAAATCAAATGAACAAAATTGAGATTGAGGCAGTTTCAAACCTAGGGAAAATTTGGTCGGATTAAAGGCTAGATTTAAGGTCCCCACGTACTTTAGGGCTAGTTCACACATCAGGAAATTTTGCTCTCATGTGTGTGGACGAGATTTATGGGATTCCGTTATGAAAAATTAGAAATTCGACTCTATTTAAAATACAATCCGGCGGAAATCGCTGAAAGTTCAAGCTATAAACCAGGCTATAAATTGGCCAGGATTTTTTACCTTTCCGCGACGAAATAGCATGAGTCTTGGTTTTTTGGGAGCACATGGGAACAAAATCAATTGACAAGTAGTCCCGAGGTGTGAGACCCCTTTTAGCGTCATTTAAATCAATTTCGTTTAAAAAGGACTGTGAATTGATTAGATTGGTACTCTGACTATTGTTTGTTATTTTGAAATGTTAAGGATTGGAAAAGTTCTTGATATTGGTCAATAGAAAACACTTTAATGCTTGTCTAGGATTAGATTAAAATAAAATTTCAAAATTCCCCATTTTTCCACAACTAACCTAATACAATAGAAGGTTATGGTGGTGAATGATTCACTCTAAAATATTTCTAATTTCTTACACGGAAAATGAAAATTATGGCCATAAATTTTGAAATTCCCATAGCTCTTGATCACAAGGCTTTTTGACATGTCCCGTCTTGCAAGCGTGTTTGTCCCGTTTTTTCACCGAAATGATCTGGTCAGCCTACCATTATCACAACCATTTGACCCATTTCCCGAGCCTACCTCGATACCATACTCTTTTATGAACTAGCCTTGCATAAGAGGTACAATATCGTCAAGCGGGGCTTCTTGACTTGGACTTGAAAGATCTCCATCCTGAGCGTTGCCCGGCTATCGTTTTAACCTGTTGCCAGGTTAGATTTCGGTCGACTTCTTTTATTTCTTTATTGAGGCTTCGCCGCCATGAGCCTCTGGGTCTGCCTCTGCTGCGATGTCCTGCTGGGTTCCAGTCTAATGCTTGTTTACAGATTTCGTTTCCGCCCTACGTAGAGTGTGGCCGACCCAGCCCCACTTCCGATCCCGAATTTCTGTTGCTATCGGCCTCTGGTGACAACGACGATGGAGCTCGTTGTTTGAGATCCAGTTGTGAGGCCACCAGGCCCGAATTATATACCGCAGGCATCTGTTAATGAACACCTGCAGCCGTTGAGTGTTCTCCACTGATACACACCATGTTTTGCTAGCGTATAACAGCACAGATTTCACGTTAGAGTTGAAAATTCGTATTTTGGTGCGTTCACTTATCTGCCTGTTTTTCCAGATATTTCTTAAACTCGCAAAGGCAGCCCTTGCTTTCTTGATCCGTGCGCCTATGTCGATCTTGGTACCGCCGTCTGACGCCATTTGGCTACCAAGATATTGGAAGCTTTCAACATTCTCCACTGGTTGCCCGGCTACTGTGAAACTGGAAGGAGTCACCGTGTTTACATCCAACGATTTGGTTTTGTTGACGTTGATGACTAAACCTGCCGAAGAGGAGCGCTCGGCAAGGTCGTTGAGCTTACTCTGCATATCAGAGCGCCGTTGCGCGAGGAGTGCAACATCATCCGCCAATTCGAAGTCATTTAGGTGCTCCATGGTTATAGGCTGCCATAACAGCCCGCGGTTTGGATCACGGTCAATCGCATCTACCAGAATCTCGTCGATTACGATGAGGAACAGTAACGGTGATAGAATACATCCTTGCCTCACACCAGCTACGGCTCGGATAGGGTCGGACAAGACTGCACAATGGGGCACTCTATACGAGAAGGCCTCATACTATGCCTCTATGAGGCCGATGTTTTTCTCAGGAACCCCTTTGCGTCTCAGGGCGCCCCGCATATTCTCGTGTTTGAGACGGTCGAAAGCTTTTCGTAGTCAATGGATACCAAGTAAAGGGACTCTTCGAATTCGTTCACCTGCTCCAGAATGATGCGGATCGTGATAATATGGTCCACACATGATCTTCCGGCACGGAATCCGGCTTGCTGCCGCCGGAGAGTCGCATCGATCTTCTTCTGAATCCGGGCTAGGATAATTTTGCACAGAACTTTGAGAACGGTACACAGCAACATAATGCCTCGCCAGTTATCGCATACAGTCAGGTCACCCATTTTGGGCACCTTTACTAAGATACCTTGCATCCAGTCGACCGGGAAAGTTGCGGTGTCCCAGATATTACGAAATAAACGATGCAGTAGTTGAGCGGATGTCATGGGGTCAGCTTTGAGCATCTCGGCTGATATGCGGTCGACCCCTGGGGCTTTATTCGATTTCATGCATTGGATGGCTGTTTGAATCTCTAGCAGTGATGGAGCTTCGGTATTGACGCGTGTTATACGTCGGATCTTAGGCAGGTCATGCCGAGGTGGTGATGGCCTGGCTGGCACTTGAAAAAGTTGTTCGAAGTGCTCGAACCAGCATTTCAGCTGGTCAGTTGGGTCGGTCAATAACTGATCATTCGCGTCTTTCACAGGCATCGTTGCATTCATCTTCGCCCCGCTTAAGCGTCGTGAGATATCGTAGAGGAGGCGAATGTCCCCGGTTGCGGCGGCTCTCTCTCCTTCGTCGGCCAGAGAGTCTGCCCACGCTCGCTTGTCCCGTCGACATGAGCGTTTTACTTCCTTCTCAAGAGCCGTGTATCGTTGACGGGCTAAGACCTTGGCTCCTCTGGTTTTCGATCGCTCTATCGCGGCTTTGGCTTCTCTTCGCTCCTCTATCTTCCTCCAGGTCTCATCGGTGATCCATTGTTTTCTCTGGGTGCGTAGTTCGCTCAGATTGTTCTCGCTGGTGGAGATGAAGGCATTCTTGATGGCGGTCCATTGGTCTTCCACGCTGCCACCTTCCGGAATATCTGCAGCACGCGTCTCCAGTTCTTCAACGAAGGACCGTTTCACCGTGGCATCTTCTAGTCGGCGTGTGTTGAATCGTCGTCCAACTCTTTCCTCCTGCCGACGAATCCGCGCAATGCGCAGGCGTATTTCGCCGATGAGGAGGTGATGATCAGACGCGATATCGGCACTACGTTTATTCCGTACATCAAGAAGGCTCCGTTTCCATTTTCGGCTGATGCAGATGTGGTCGATTTGATTTTCTGTAAAGCCGTCACGGGAGACCCACGTGACCTTGTGAACCATGTCGTTATTACCACAAAATTCTGCGAACAGCTCTCCGTTTTCGCTCATTTCTCCGAGACCATGGCGTCCCATAATGCGCCCATGGTTCGAGTTGTCGGATCCGATCTTCGCATTGAAGTCGCCCAAACAGATCTTGATATCACCCTTCGGAATTCTATCTACGACGGCATTGAGTTGACTGTAGAAGTTCTCTTTGTCTTGCAGATCGGCAGCATCGGTTGGCGCATAACATTGGATTATAGTAAGGTTTCGGACCCGTGTTCTAAATCTGGCAACGATTATCCTTTCACTTATAGGTTCCCACTTCATAAGCGCAGAGTGTGCCTGAGCGCTTAGTAGGAAGCCAACTCCGCGATGCCGGGGAGCGTGTTCACCTCGTAAACCAGAGTATAGCAGAACTTGTCCCGACGGCGTTCTGTGTTCGCCAAAGTTTGGCAAACGGACTTCACTCAATCCCAGGATCTCAAGCTTCATGCGGCGTGCTTCATTGGCAAGTTCTGCCAATTTACCCTGCTGGGCTAGGGTTAAAACGTTCCATGTTCCTATTCGTGTCCGTTGTTTCGCGCTTAGAGTCGTCGCCGTAAAATCAGTCCGTATTCTTTCATTATCGGATTCTCGAACAAATTGATGTTTCGGGAACAGTAGGTTGTTGGCCCAAGGTTCCCTATCCACCGGGATGGGGCTGCCATCTTAGGTATAGCTTCCGGGAATAGCATTTCATACTCAGCCGCTGGATGCCAGAACAGACGCTGTTGGAGCCGCACCTCCTTGGTGGACAGACGCTCGATCAGTCGGGTCAAATTTGTTTAAAGTCCCACCCAACACCAGGACTAGGCTAGTGCGCTTTGAGCGGCACACGGTCGCTTTGATAGGGCCTGCTTGGGGACACATGCAGCTTTTTATAGAAGTTCAACAGAGCCCACTGTCGAACCCCACCACATCCTAGGCAGACCCCACAGGACGCACTCTAGCTGATGTCAGAAGGACAACAGTGCCCAGGCTGCACTACCAGCTAAGTACGCAACCTTTAGCTGGCGGTCAATTGTCATCGTAAGACCCGTGGAAGCCTGAGTATTGGAACTTGTGAGGACCAGAGCTATGTTAGGTGCCTCTTCCCGGATGTCAACTCACCATTTCGCAGCCCTCGACACATCGACTATCTGGTAATTCCACGTAGTGATAGGTGACCCGGTCCACTGCCCTTTTCTGTTTTAGTCTGAAGAATGCTTTACATGTACTTGAAGTTGTGTACCTTCAATGGGGGTGACAATATGCATGGGGTGAAATTTGGCCATCGCTCTTACGAACAGACTGCTGGTCGGATACTAAAATCATTCGAAAAGGTCTTATATATTTTAGTTCTCCTTTCATTATTTGCTACATTTAATTCATTCTAAAACCATTCTAAGACGTTGAAACAGTGGCCCATTGTCACAACCATTTGACCCATTCTCACTCCCCATTTCACGAGGCTACCTTATAACATACTTAGGTATTTCAATACCAAGCGAATAATAATTTGTGATGCGTTTGGTATTGCAATAACAGAGTATGTTATGCATAAAGTATTGTGCATATTAATTTTTGGTAATATTTTTTGGTATTTTACCTGTTATGCAAGGCTGGTTCATAACAGAGTATGGTATCAATAACAGAATGAGGTATTATTGAGGTAATTTCTCCTGCTCGGATTGGCCCACGCTCCTCCATGATCATGTCTGCTCAAATTACTGGAGGACTGCAAATATTAAATCATGAGATTTTATAAATTCCATGTCTTTTGTGTTTATTCTACGTCTTGTATGAGATAAGGCGTTTTGGATGAAATGAGAATAAATTATGCTATTATTGCAAATTAATCAGGGTGCATTTTACCGTGTTACTGTTCAAAACAGTTTTGGGCTTATGAAGCCGAAGGAGCTGCATCAACTAGGTGGGTTCTTTCCAATTTTTATTATAATTTTATTATTACATATATATACCTATGAATGCGTATTTTGCATATTGGAATTCATTAAAAAGATATTGGATTATCGGCACAATAACCATTTCTGTCAACCGGTCAATTCGGACGAACGTAATTCCTTGAAATAACATGTTATTAAGCCGAATGGCTTTCGACGAATGTCTATAAAAAATCTAAAATTTAATCGGGAAATTCTTCCGAATATCCACGGCAAGTTGTTCCGAATTTTGTCGAAAAATTCTTTCGAACGCCTTTGTATTTTTTCAATTACCGGGGGAATTCTTTTCAGAATTTCCGTGGAAAACTTCATTGAATTTCCGTGCAAATTTTCTCAATTTCTGTTGGAAATTCCTGTGAGAAATCTACCGAAGTTTTGAAGAAATTTTTTCTGCATTTTTGTGAGACATTGTTTCAAACCTCCGTAAAAAAATATTTCAAATTTCCGTCAGAAATTTTTCAGACCTTTTGAAGAGATCCTTTCGAAATTCTATGGAACTTTTTCATGAGTTTCAAAATAAGGGTTTCCTGAATTTTCGTGGGAAATTCTTTTGAATTTCTCAAAAATGCTCTTCCAAACATCCGTTGAAAATTCCTTTCGTTCAAAATTGATTTCGCATTGGATTTATTGGAAACACGGTTTTCGTCTTTCTGTGTTTGAAATAACTTAGTTGAGATTCCATAAAACACCTTCTCAGATAACCAATCATTCTTTCCCGTGGTGCTCATGGAGATACAGATGACTCCTCGGTTTCTTGTAGCAATGATTGTCGAACTAACTTTTCTCCCATAATCCTTAATTAACTATGAGAATGTGGCCAGCATTTGGTCTTGATTTAATGACACTTCAAAACATGTACAGTGATAATAGTGTTCTAATACTAATAAGGCTATTCAATTGGTTAGCTGTGCATATTTGTTGTTCCTAGGCCAATTATGACTAGCAACTACGAAGTGGACAGTCAAGCAAGCTAAACTGGTATATTCCTTTTATTTTCCTTGGAGAACTCTTTCGATTTTGCTTGATAAATTCTTTCGAATTACCTTTCATTCAAATTTTCTTGGGTGAATCTTTCAAACTCATGTGGAAAATTCTTCGAAACTCCTTTGGATTTTTTCTCAAATTTTCGTGAGAAAACATTCTGAATTTCTGTGGAATATTCTTTAGAGATTATGAAGAAAGTTTTCCCACTTTTCCATTGGAAATTCTTTTAACTTTAAGATGGGAAATTTTTCCGAATTTCGGTGGGAAATTGTTCTGCATTTATGTGGGAAATTCTCCACATATTCTGTGGGAAACTACTTCAATTCTGCTTAATTTATTTTCGAGGGAAATTCTTCCACATTCCGACGATTTTTTTTCGATTTTTTAGAAGATGTTCTTCTGAATTTCCGAATTGAAATTTTTCTAATTCATTCAATTTTTTAAAAAGACAGGAACACCGCTTTCGGAAGAAGTCATACAGACTGAACACTTAATACCTGGACAACGGACAGAACACATTATACCCAGTGGACCGCCCGGTGGATAATTTTTCTATCACGAAAAGTTTCCTCCTTACCGGGAAGGAAATCGAACCTACGCTCCATAGCCCATGCGTTTAGACGATTATGTCGGAAACCGCACTTCCACGAAGCCCACAAAAATTCTTTTGTATTCCCTTTCTTCCGAATTTTCGTGGATGAATCTTTCAAATTGTATGTTTTTAAAAGAAGAAGAAGAAGAAGTAGAAGAATATGTTTTTAGAGCAGAATTCATCCTTTTTTTCATTAGGAATTCTCCTAGATTTCCGTGCTTCCGAAAATCCACCCTTTTTTTAATTTCCTAGTTAGATTCTTTTGAGACAATTTTCAGTCAAAAATTATTCGTTGCGTGGCGTCTAAAAAGCAGGAAAGTCTATTTCAGCCTCGGAAATAAGTAGACGTATGCTAGTCTAATGTTATATTTACAGAAAAGGTGGAATTACTTATAGTAACAAGCAAAAAGCTATGAAAATTTTAAACTCATCAAATTTGTTTCTGACGTTCCAGTGATGCATATCTTTTTCGGCTCATTGACCTATTATGTACCATACGCCTCCAAACGCTGCATGTACGAAGAATAGTGAGCGGACGCGTTTATTCTTTGAAGCTGATTTGTCTCCATGCCAACATCTAGTAACGACCTCATTTTCTTGAAAGCCTATTATCAAACTGATGAAACCGGTTTGACTCAAGTTCCAAACCTACTCATATTCCGAACACTTCGTGAAACATTTTGTTATTATTATTGCATAAATAAACGAAATGTCTTGACAGGCGCTCATATCAATGACATAATAATTGCTCAACAATGATATAACGTTAGAATGTTGCATTTTAGTGCATTTAAGGTAGGGACATGGCAGGTATTTCTGTCCATCGTCATAGGGGCTAAAACCAACGAAAGTAACGTACATTTGCTAGAACTCTACTATAGCAGAACGTTTCTCCTGAACTTACGATTTGGTACGTATGAGTTTTACAAAAAAGCGTCTCTTTTATTGGTTTTCGAGACAATGACGAACAGACGAAAATACCTGCCGTGTCCCTAGTGTTCGGAAATTGAATCAAAGTGTTCTGAATTTGAGACAGTTTTTACTATGCGTATTTGGCATTTAAAAAAAGTTTGATAAAATAAAATCATTCAGTATTGATTGTTACAAACAATAAAACATGACTATCAAGCGTTTATATGAAAGTTCTTTCCTTACGCTACCCGATGGGAGCTATCGATCTTTTCAAATATTATGGCATACCTCCGAAGTGAAAAATGTGCTTAAGTGTTCGGAATATGGATCAAAACGGTAAACCAATTTTACTTAAATTCCGAACACGCGTGTTTTTAAATAGCCATTCTGACTCTATTCCTGTGGAGAAAAACAGGAGATTGATTTCGTTGATTGATCCTCAGTGCGGAAAATCAATGAAAGTTTCAGGTTTAGAGCGCCAAAACGTCAGTGTTCGGAATATGAGTCATGTTCGGGATTTGAGTCAAAACGGTACACTCTCACCGTCTCTCTGATTGGCTTTTGGGCTACAAGACTTGCTCAATAATAAGGTGATACCGTTTTGACTCAAATTCTGAAGATGGTTCATATTCTGAACACTCGCTTTTAAATAGCCATTTTGGCTTTGTTCGTGTAATTCTCTCCATAGGATCTTAAATTCATTTGTAATCTTGATCAGCAGAACTGGAAACTGGTGTATTTTTTAGTTTTAGGGTGCCAAAATGCCAGTGTTCGAAATATGAGTCATGTTCGGGATTTAAGCCAAAACGGTACCTTTCGACATAATTTAGCTCGTAGCCAGCTGAAATGATCCATAAATCCATAATTCCATTTGAAAAATTTAAATGGATTCAACTTTTGGGAATCTAATCCGGACCGACTAACTTGAGCTGTGGGTTCCCTTGTGGAGCGCCGCTTAAGCCACGTGCTTTTATAAGTAAATCGTTATACGTGCCGGATACACCAGTTAGGTCAAACGTCTCATATGGTTAATTAACATTATAGTCGATAAACAACACACTGAAGATGTCCACAATTAGTGGACGAAATACGTATTTGTGAAGATACGTAAAAACAAAATAGTGGAAGTAAAAGGAAGATAAATTCTCTCAAACCCTGTAACATTTTCCCCTAAGACGCTCAAAACTAATTATTAATAACATTATCAGCTGAATCTATGACAAAAGGTGGAAAGACAAAAGGTCGAAAGGACAGAAGGTCGAAAGACAAAAGGTCGAAAGGGACGAAAGGTCGAAAGGGACAAAAGGTCGAAAAGGACAAAAAGGTCGAAAGGGACAATTTTGTGTATTCCAAAGGAATTTGTGAAATGCATTTAACTTCAAGCAGAAATTACACACCCATCTCATTAATCAAAGTTGAAGAATGAGCAATTTTCAAAGAAGGAGTAGATAGATAGTTCTGTTAGAGGTGAAAAAGATTGTTGAATTAAACTTTGTTTTGCACGAGACAGAGTTGGCCTATACAGTTCGCATAACATTGCTCTTTTATTTTTCATTATTTTTTTCACTCACTTTCACTTAACTTTTTACACTATTTTTAATAAAATTCATTCAATGAGTGCAAATAATAGATGTTTATCTAGGTTTTCTAAATGTTACTTTGATCTGTTAAAATAGTGCACGCCTTAGCCACGCAGACGCGTGCATTAAAAATACACCTATGTGTAATACACGCCGGTATATTTTATGTGCGGCGTGCGCCATTTTGACAAATCGAAGTGACATTTAGAAAACTCAAACATCCATCTATTAGTTGTACTAATTGTGAAAAATGAAAGAGCAGATTTTTTGCCAACTGTGTAGGCCAACTCTGGGGCGAGATTGATTATCTTCGTTTCAGTTTCTTGTCTATTTCGACCTTTTGTCCCTCTCGCATTTCTTTTTGATATTTTTTTTTCTTTCGACCTTTTGTCCCGTTCGACGTTTTTTCCTTTCAACCTTTTGGCTTTCGACCTTTTGTCCCTTCGACCTTTTGTCTTTCGACGTTTTGTCTTTCGACCTTTTGTCTTTCGACGTTTTGTCTTTCGACCTTTTGTCCTTTCGACCTTTTGTCCCTAACCCTTATCAGCCAAATACCTTTGTTTGCCTTATTGTAATAACAATATTATTACATAATTATTGTAATATGTTGTGCCTGAGGTATTTTGCATATCAATGTTTTGGTTTTTTTATGGTATTTTACTTATGCAGTGTAGAGGACAGAAAGCAGAATTTGGTATTATTGTGTAGTTTTCTCTTGTTCGAGTAACCAAGACAAACTACTGCCAAATAAAAAAAATCAGTTTTGTTGTGTACAAGACACGAGAGAAAGACAAACGTTGGATAACGTAAGAGCAACGTTGCGATTAATCTTAAAGCCGTCACTAAGTGAGTGTGTTTTGTACTTTGAAGAAACTTCTTCACGGATCAGCTTTTATTTGTATGAAAAGGTGGTCTTGAAAATTACCGATTCATTTCCAATAATGCACCTTCTCAATCACAAACAGCAACAAAATTAAATCATAATCTTGAGAGAAAATTTCACTGTTGACGCCATCCATGCGAATTACTTGTCATAAGACGAGTTTATACAATCCCATTGAATTCCACCACTTAATTGTATCTTGACAGATACGTATTTCGACCTCAACAGTAAGGCTTCAGTGTCTCGTACTTGACTCGATTCGTGTCGAGTCAAGTACGAGACACTGAAGACGGCCTTACTGTTGAGGTTGAAATACGTATCTGTCAAGATACAATTAAGTGGTGGAATTCAATGGGATTGTATAAACTCGTCTTATGACAAGTGAAAACATTCCACTAAAAAGCTCAAAATAATTTTCTTATCAAACATGCGAATTAGTTTTTGCAGCATCACCTTCCGAAGCGCGCTCGTGATTTTGTTACGAACGCCAACATTCTGCCGTCGCTAAGCGATTAATTTGCACTTCGAACAAAATTCGTCTCGGTTCAACCTTTCCTTGCATTGAACGGTGTTCCTAAAAATTAATTTCCTATATTGCGGCTTTCGAATCGCTAGCAATCAGTCTTAAGTTTGGTTTTGCAAGGAAGGTGTGGCTTGAGAGTTGCTTCCACTGATGATTGCCAATCAATGATACTTCAAACGCCACCGTTGCAGAAATATATTCCATCACGGTGCTGCTACTCGACCACAGACGCCATCGTAGCGAAATGGGCAACCGATAGTCTGAAAGCTGCGAAAAAATTAGCTTGAGTGCTGCTGATGGTAACGACGACGACGACCACACGACCCACGCCGTTGTGCAAATTCAAACTATTGAGTGGTTACTGTTAGTGATTCGAAACCGCATTATTGGTTCTTTCCAGGATCACCATTCTATACAAGGAAAGGTTGATCCGAGACAAATTTTGTTCAACGTGCCAATTACTCGCATGGTGACAACAGAAAGCTGCAGCTCAAGGATGGCGTCATTGCCAGCCAAGCGAAATTTTCTCTCTAGATTTGATTCTGTTGCTCGTAATTCTGCTATCTACGATAACTTACTGCCGTCGTCTAACGATTATACTTTGCATTTCGAAGAAAATATGACTTAACCGTCTCTTCTATAAAATTGTAGTCCTGAAAAGAATCGATTAATTTTCAGTAATACTCCTTCCCAATCACTAACAGCAACAAAACCAAATTCATAATCTTGAAAGAAGATTTCACTTGGCTTTTACAGCGTCTCCCTCCAACGCGCTTTTTATTTAGCTTGTGAAGGCAACTTTCTGCTGTCGCCAAGCGATTATGATTCGCACTTTGAACAAAAGTCGTCTCGGCTCAACCTTCCCTTGTATGAAATGGTGGGTCTTATAACTTACTTACTTACTTATGGATCCTGTACACCTCCGGTGGTGCAAAGGGCCGACTTGAAAGATCTCCATCCTGAGCGATGCCCGGCTATCGCTTTAACCTGTTGCCAGGTTAGATTTCGGTCGACTTCTTTTATTTCTTTATTGAGGCTTCGCCGCCATGAGCCTCTGGGTCTGCCTCTGCTGCGATGTCCCGCTGGGTTCCAGTCTAATGCTTGCTTACAGATTTCATTTCCGCCCCTACGTAGAGTGTGGCCGACCCAGCCCCACTTCCGATCCCGAATTTCTGTTGCTATCGGCCTCTGGTGACAACGACGATGGAGCTCGTTGTTTGAGATCCAGTTGTGAGGCCACCAGGCCCGAGTTATATACCGCAGGCATCTGTTAATGAACACCTGCAGCCGTTGAGTGTTCTCCACTGATACACACCATGTTTCGCTAGCGTATAACAGCACAGATTTCACGTTAGAGTTGAAAATTCGTATTTTGGTGCGTTCACTTATCTGCCTGTTTTCCAGATATTTCTTAAACTCGCAAAGGCAGCCCTTGCTTTCTTGATCCGTGCGCCTATGTCGATCTTGGTACCGCCGTCTGACGCCATTTGGCTACCAAGATATTGGAAGCTTTCAACATTCTCCACTGGTTGCCCGGCTACTGTGAAACTGGAAGGAGTCACCGTGTTTACATCCAACGATTTGGTTTTGTTGACGTTGATGACTAAACCTGCCGAGGAGGAGCGATCGGCAAGGTCGTTGAGCTTACTCTGCATATCAGAGCGCCGTTGCGCGAGTAGTGCAACGTCATCCGCCAATTCGAAGTCGTTTAGGTGCTCCATGGTTATAGGCTGCCATAACAGCCCGCGGTTTGGTTCACGGTCAATCGCATCTACCAGAATCTCATCGATTACGATGAGGAACAGTAACGGTGATAGAAAACATCCTTTCTTCACACCCGCCACGACCCCGAGAGGGTCGGGGCGGGCCCCCTTGTGCAGCACTCTACACGAAAAGGCCTCGTACTGTGCTTCGATGAGGCCGATGATTTTCTCAGGAACCCCCTTGCGTCTCAGGGCGCCCCACATATTCTCGTGATTGAGACGGTCGAAAGCTTTTTCGTAGTCAATGAATACCAAGTAAAGGGACTCTTGGAATTCGTTGACCTGCTCCAAAATGATGCGGAGCGTGACAATATGGTCCACACAGGATCTTTCGGCACGGAATCCGGCTTGCTGCCGCCGGAGAGTCGCATCGATCTTCTCCTGAATCCGGGCTAGGATAATTTTGCACAGAACTTTGAGAACGGTACACAGCAACATAATGCCTCGCCAGTTATCGCATACAGTCAGGCCACCCTTTTTGGGCACCTTCACTAAGATACCTTGCATCCAGTCGACCGGGAAAGTTGCGGTGTCCCAGATATTACGAAATTAACGATGCAGTAGTCATGCGGATGTCATGGGGTCAGCTTTGAGCATCTCGGCTGATATGCGGTCGACCCCTGGGGCTTTATTCGATTTCATGCTTTGGATGGCTGTTTGAATCTCTAGCAGTGAGGGAGCTTCGGTATTGACGCGTGTTATACGTCGGATCCTAGGCAGGTCATGCCGAGGTGGTGATGGCCTGGCTGGCACTTGAAAAAGTTGATCGAAGTGCTCGAACCAGCGTTTCAGCTGGTCAGTTGGGTCGGTCAATAACTGATCATTCGCGTCTTTCACAGGCATCGTTGCATTCATCTTCGCCCCGCTTAAGCGTCGTGAGATATCGTAGAGGAGGCGAATGTCCCCGGTTGCGGCGGCTCTCTCTCCTTCGTCGGCCAGAGAGTCTGCCCACGCTCGCTTGTCCCGTCGACATGAGCGTTTTACTTCCTTCTCAAGAGCCGCGTATCGTTGACGGGCTAAGACTTTGGCTCCTCTGGTTTTCGATCGCTCTATCGCGGCTTTGGCTTCTCTTCGCTCCTCTGTCTTTCTCCAGGTCTCATCGGTGATCCATTGTTTTCTCTGGGTGCGTAGTTCGCCCAGATTGTTCTCGCTGGTGGTGATGAAGGCATTCTTGATGGCGGTCCATTGGTCTTCCACGCTGCCACCTTCCGGAATATCTGCAGCACGCGTCTCCAGTTCTTCAACGAAGGACCGTTTCACCGTGGCATCTTCCAGTCGGCGTGTGTTGAATCGTCGTCCAACTCTTTCCTCCTGCCGACGAATCCGCGCAATGCGCAGGCGTATTTCGCCGATGAGGAGGTGATGATCAGACGCGATATCGGCACTACGTTTATTCCGTACATCAAGAAGGCTCCGTTTCCATTTTCGGCTGATGCAGATGTGGTCGATTTGATTTTCTGTAAAGCCGTCACGGGAGACCCACTTGACCTTGTGAACCGGTCGATGAGGGAAGAGCGATCCCCCGATCACCATGTCGTTATTACCACAGAATTCTGCGAACAGCTCTCCGTTTTCGCTCATTTCTCCGAGACCATGGCGTCCCATAATGCGCTCATGGTTCGAGTTGTCGGATCCGATCTTCGCATTGAAGTCGCCCATACAGATCTTGATATCACCCTTCGGAATTCTATCTACGACGGCATTGAGTTGACTGTAGAAGTTCTCTTTGTCTTGCAGATCGGCAGCATCGGTTGGCGCATAACATTGGATTATAGTAAGGTTTCGGACCCGTGTGCTAAATCTGGCAACGATTATCCTTTCACTTATAGGTTCCTACTTCATAAGCGCAGAGTGTGCCTGAGCGCTTAGTAGGAAGCCAACTCCGCGATGCCGGGGAGCGTGTTCACCTCGTAAACCAGAGTATAGCAGAACTTGTCCCGACGGCGTTCTGTGTTCGCCAAAGTTTGGCAAACGGACTTCACTCAATCCCAGGATCTCAAGCTTCATGCGGCGTGCTTCATTGGCAAGTTCTGCCAATTTACCCTGCTGGGCTAGGGTTAAAACGTTCCATGTTCCTATTCGTGTCCGTTGTTTCGCGCTTAGAGTCGTCGCCGTAAAATCAGTCCGTATTCTTTCATTATCGGATTCTCGAACAAATTGATGTTTCGGGAACAGTAGGTTGTTGGCCCAAGGTTCCCTATCCACCGGGATGGGGCTGCCATCTTAGGTATAGCTTCCGGGGAATAGCATTTCATACTCAGCCGCTGGATGCCAGAACAGACGCTGTTGGAGCCGCACCTCCTTGGTGGACAGACGCTCGATCAGTCGGGTCATATTTGTTTAAAGTCCCACCCAACATCAGGACTAGTCTAGTGCGCTTTGAGCGGCACACGATCGCTTCGAGAGGGCCTGCTCGAGGACCTGCTTTTAAAGAAGTTCAGCAGAGCACACTGTCAAACTCCACCATATCCAAGGCAGACCCCACAGGATGCTCACTCTAGCTGATGACAACAGTGCCAAGGCTACACTACCAGCTAAGTAAGCAACCCTTAACTAGCAGTCAATTGTCATTGGAAGACCCGTGGAAGCGTGAGTATTGGAACTTGTGAGGACCAGAGCTATGTTAGGCGCCCTTCCCGGATGTCAACTCACCATTTCGCAGCCCTGGGTCTTATAAGAACCGATTTATTTTCTGATGTGCGCATTTCCAATCACTTATTGCAACAAAACCAGAACCATGCGAGAAAATTACACTGGAGTGCTGCTGATGCCGTGGACTCTCGCACAGAAATGATGCACGAGCGCGTCTTTTTATACCAACACTCAGGCAAATAAACATACGAAATGCATAAGGCTAAAATTATGAATCTGCAAGATTGTTGAAAATTGTCGAAACATAAGTCTCTTATGCTTTTCATCTTGAGCTCTTTAAATATCATTATGGGACGTATGTTGTTTATTCGTTACATGTAGTGAATTTCATAAGACACCTCTAGTATTTTATTCAAAGCTGATTTGAAGGAAAACATAATGCGTTCTATGAAAGACATGATGCTCATTTTATTTATACCCTAATCGAAAGAAAGAGCTTCTGTCAAGAGAATCATGTTCTCACATATTGCAAAGTTTTCAAGTCGTGCGGTTGTATTGAATATCTAGGGGGTCTTGAAAAAAGATTAGGTGTTCTCAAGTGAACGGTGAGTAATATAAGTTCAACGGTAAAATAATAATTGCATCATGTGCAAAGGAACAGTTTCCATTCGATTAAGACAAGTAATGGAACGTACACACGGTCAAGCAGTTCGACCAACATTGACTCCACCTCTCGTTTGTGCAAACATCCAACAGCGGCACGAACAATCAATTTATTCGACCAACAATATCGCACACGAACGACCGAAGCGCCAACTTGAGCACCAACCATCAAAAAATATATGGGGGTTTGTGCAACTTCAGTACAAATGCTCAAACATGGTCGGCGAACCTTGACTCCGCCTCCGACAACTCAAACTAAAATCAAACCGTTTTAATTTTTTCCAACCGAGCCGCCAACTGTCAAATGGTTGTTCGAACAGCTTCATACACGTTCAAACAAAGCAGCAACCGAAGCGTTTTCTTGGGGGTGGAGTCAATGTTCGTCGAACTGCTTGACTGGTGTGTACGCTGCATAACGCAGGTTATTTATTCATACCCTCTCGATGTGTTCGATACAACCGAAACGCGAATTTGAAATTACTTGTACATATATGCATAACAATGAATGAACCAAATTTTTTAATATCTGACATTCAACACGTGCTAATAATTCAAGAAAATTTTCAATATACTCGATTTAGAAATTCATAATGCAGCATTATAAATTGATTAATATATCTTAAAATGCTATAACGAATTCATAAATCTGCATTATGAATTAATTAAGATGCTTCCTTAAAATTACGAAATTCATAAGGCGTGGTTATGGCCTCCAAATGCTACTTTCGTAATTCATAAGGCAGGGTTATGGATTTATTCGTGTCTAGCGTACAGGTTCACAATGCTTTATTGTGATTTCATAAATGTGCCTTAAAAAAATGTCATGTTTTGTATTGACCATGAAAATTTATTTCATAATGCGTCCTTTTGAATTTTAAATCTAAAACTTGTGGCAAATATCCAAAAGGCAGTATTATGATTTTCGATAGCCAATTTGCCTGAGTGCAGAGAAGATGAAGCAATGAGCCAAAAGGCCAAGAGTCAAGTGGATATAAGATCTAAGATCATTATGATGTCTGTTAGAAAAAATATTTTAAGCTCTTTTCAGTGTAATGTATTCAACCGTCTAAGACGAGTTAAGTATTCTCCATTTAATTCCACCAATTATTTCGATATCTTTGCAGATACGTATTTCGCCCACAACTGTGTGGTCGTCTTCAGTGTCTCGTGTCTCAGTGTCAAGTCGAGTCAAGTACGAGACACTGAAGACGACCACACAAAGATATCGAAATAATTGGTGGAATTAAATGGTGAATACTTAACTCACTGTCTTTGTTGGGAATGCATGAACGGAATTGGTTGATTCTGAAGTGCTGAAATTTTCAACAGTTTATCGCGAATGGTTCACACGTGTCCATGGTTTCAATGAAATTGGCAAATTGCTGTAGAGTTTCCGTGTCGATTGATATAAACATATTCGAAAATCCATCGAAAATTGAAGGCGCTTTTAACGTGCAAAATTTTAAGTAATGTCGACGAGAGTCGACCTAATAATCCTTCCTTTCTTTGATGGCCGTAAGGACGTGGCTGGTGCCGTTATTGACTTAGTAAAATGCGATGAATTTCCGCCATTTGTACATTGAGAATGATAGCTAAATTCCAAGCTCCATTCAATTCCACAGGTACAGGCATGGCATTATAATACGCATATGAAACTACAAACCATATATTTTTAATCCTTAGAGGATTTCCTTGCCCCGATTTCCCCCCATTATTTTTGGCCTTAAATCGCCGAAAACACACACTTATTCGACAATTTTATTCTCGGTAAAATAAATTGACGAACATGATCAGTAAAGCTTATTTTAACTGATATCTCGTTAATAAATATGACGTTTGCACAAGTTACTGAAAATCGGCAGTCAAGTTTGCCATAGTGATCGGTAGTTCGTAATTTCACCGAGTTTCGGCAAACCCATCTGTCAAACGCATTACCTCTAGCATGCTCTATCGCTGTTTAAAAACTTGTGAAGAAACAAAAAGTAATTGAAAAATAAAAACTTCATCTTTGCATTTTTGAAAGCAAGCAAGTTAAAATTAACCACATTTAAAATGCACATTTGAACTACGTTTCTTTTAAAATTTCCATGCACAGGTTGCAGAAAACTTCACTCCCATGCAATCGACACTCATCGTTCGTGCTCCGGTCGCTATATGTTGGCGAATCCTTACATACTGGGTAGAAATCGGACTTCCGACGGCGTTTGAGATATATGATTGGTACTATTCTGGGTATCGAGACGTTGGGTGGTATGATCATGCTTTATGCACGCGCTGCCTTGATGTTTTTGTTTTTTGTCCGATATTAAAGAATAAAAAAGTGTATATATCTTTGCCACTTAGTATTAATTCACCAGAAAAAATGCAATCCGAAAATTATTGATCAAATCCTTAAAACGTAAAAATACCGAATTGGTTCGGTACAAGCGATCCAGAAATTACCGAACAGTTCGGTTGTTTTTGACAGATCATCAAAAATCTGGTTACCGAACTGTACACGGAAGAAATAAACTACCCAATAGTGAGTTTAATTCACCCAACCTTGAACATCCGTACGGGAAGCCAAAATTGAGTAAGTTTTGACAGTTCATCAAAATATTCCATTACCGAACGTTCGGTAAAAAATTACCGTATACTGTGAAATATTCTAAGTGTGTAAGTTTCAAAAAATATGATTAAAAATTGAATTCTGATGGCCTGTCCATAAAAACCGTCCGTATTTCAAAAACGATGATAGATGGACACTCGATGTCTTCAGTAAAAACAATGTAATTAATCACACTACAACTTTGCCAAAGATACCATATTTAAAAAAAAAACTATGATAAGACAAGTTACGAAATTTGTAACTAGAACTTTTCATCATTCGATGAGCCGCATTTTTATAAAATGTATTCCCGAGGACACTGATGCAAAAAAAACCACACCCTAAAATGCAGAGAAAAAAAGGTTCATAATTTTCACCAAACGCATCACTGTGCATTGGTTCCCTGTGCACTGTGCCGTTACGATTGTGTACGATCATCATACTCATGTTCAATTATTTTCGGCCAAGCGACCCTTCTTCCAATTTTCTAGGAATTTTTTCCCAACTTCTGTGAACAATTTTTCCGAAATTCTGTTTGAGATTCTTTCAAATTTCTATGGGAGATTCTCTCAAAATTCCGTGGTAAATTTCTCTGTGTTTCATTTACTCTGAGAAATTCTTCTAAATTACTCTGAGAATTTCTTTCGAATGATGAAAAACTGAGATTTGCGATATTTGTATCTGACATTGTTGCGATGAAACACGTCTGCGTCATACAAACAATATACCATGCGCCTCCATGCACTGCCTATACCAGGAATAGTAAGCAGACGCGATGATTCCTTGGAGATGTTTTGTCTCCTTGTCAACACCTTCAAAAACCTCATACATTTCTTGAAAATATGAATGTTATCATATTAAAATTTTCTTCAATTAAGAAATACCATCATTTGCACTTTAAGTGAAAAGTATTGCAAAAATCGTTACACTTGAAAGATTATAGCAGCATTTTTTTTACTTAAGTAGGACATGTTGCCCGTTTTCATATATATTCATACTACCGCGGCATCAATACTACGTTTGTGTAAGAACTGTCGACGACAATTATTTACCTTTCCTGGACAAGTTGGTCTGCCCAAAATCACGTCGCGCGAGGATAAAAAGTGTTGCAGTAAATACACCGTGCCGCAGCATATTATTATCATGCATTTGGTGCAAGACACATCGCCGACCTGAATCACTTGACTTGCTGTATGCTCTTCTATGGTAGAATGTGCGGAACTGCCAACCGCCACCCAACGAGAAAGTTAACCAAATAACGTCACCGGCTTAGTAACGGCAAGCTAATGAAACTAAACACATGTGTGTGACCTCCGGATAGGTCGGTCGGTGCATATTCTATTTGCACTTCATTCCTCTGTTCCCGCTAGGTTTGTCCATGAAGCAAATAGAGTGGAGAATTCACTTTGAATCACCCTGCTAGGTTTATCCAAATGTACATCGAATGCCACTGCTAAGTCGACGAAGGCATATTGCCAGGTTCGCTAGATATGGTGTATCATGCGGTTGTTGTGAAAATTTCAACTAGTTTCTACGCGTTTTACATTTGACTACGCAGGTTAATCCTGTCGTCATAACAAACCCCTCATAGATCACATAGATATCATTTCTGTGGGTCCTGGAGATTGTTCGTTCATGCCAATGTATATAGTCGCATGGTTTTCAAATGGCCTATAGAATACAATGGACAAAACGTGTTGCGCCGCGCGCTCTACTTCGACAAAAACCGCGTGAAATTTTCGCGAAAACCTCAATAGAATAATCTGCTAGGCTTACGCCATGTGGTTTCTGTTGTTTGCGGCCTGCAGTCTGCCAACATGAAAACACGCCAGTGCCTACCACAGCAGCCAGCGTACATACATATGCGTTATGGGAAACCGGAAGATGTTGAACCAGACAGCGTACTGCAATGAACGTGGCAGCTATGCCAACATAGCATTATGACCCATTATAAGCATTTATGAGCTGAACAACGATCCGCTCTTTGTGCTGCGATGCGATGGTTGGCTGTCCAACATGGGAAACCGCAATATGTGAGCATACTGTCGGCGCACTGCGGGGTATTGGGTGACCATAATTGAAAAATACCTTTCTTTAAATCAGCATCTTCAGAGAAGAGCAGATGAGAGATAAAACGACATGTTCACATGTTGATCCACAGTGCATAAATGATATTTAATCATAGCTTTTGATCGCCAAATTGAGTGAAATCTACCTATAGTGAACTCATGAATATGGGAGTCAAAAATGGTCATCAGATTATTGCTTTCTGCTATCTGGGCTGGCCATCCGCATGAGGTATGGTAGCGATTATCGTTCTAGACGGTTAATTTTTTCCGTTTTATGGAAGTTATTTTCTTTGCTAGATAAGCTAGATGTACTGTGATTACAATCAACATTGGCGACGCTGTCCAAGTGAGGATAAGAATCATCTGTCAGTCTCATGCTAAATCGCGTTACAAACACGCAGACACCCTGTCCAAGTGATTTAAGGATGCTCCACTTCGTTTTCTTTATTTTAGTTTGATTCCCGACACTTTTTTTTAACAAATCGGATCAAACACTATTATTGTTAGACCGTTGGGTTCGCTTCATTGGATAAATGGATCTATTTGTGTTTCATTTTGTTATTTCCTGTCTCTCTTTTCACTTAAAATAAATAGAAAACGAAGTAGCAAAAACCAACAAAGAATGTCTTTTTTGTAGAAATCTTTCAATGAACCCTGGGGAAGCTTTTCAATAAAACTCTGTCAATTAAATCAACAAAAGCAGCTTTCTCGCTTTTCACGATTCACGTCGATAATCCTAGTCTGTGCGCAGCCCCAGGTAATGGTGGAACAGAGGCCAGCTTTATATCGTTCCACATTCCGAATGTCTGTGGGCTTGTTCACAAATAACGTAACACTGTAGGGGGAAGAAAGACAGGGTCAACTACACATATATCGAATCTCCCGTGCAAAAGTGTTACAAAGGAAAAGAGGAGATCATGAATTGGTAAAATTTCGTAATTTGTGAACAGACCGTACGACAGACACTGGCTGTACCGAATAGGAAGCGAAACAAGGGAAACCGTTTTAGCTTTGATGTCAGAGAAAATGAATCCCCACGCAGCGGCACAGCGTGAATGGAAAGCTCTTCTCCCCGGACCATACGGCCGGAGCACAGATTAAGATGAAATAAAGGCATTTTCGTAATGCCAATTAAGATTCTATCATCGGCTTAGCAGTGGCCCTACGCAATTCATGGCGCTCGTCCGTAGATGGCCCATCAGTATAGAATGGCACGTCCCGGTTTGCAGATGTCTCTGACTTTTGCCGAACTAGTTCCACTGCAGCAAAGTTAATGCCATTGTGGCTTTGCGAAAGAGTCGTTTTTTAATTAAGACTTCACTAAACGGATGAACGGAAAGTAGGTATTTTGTTCGAGAGAAGGGTAAGATAAACGGTTTGCAATCAACTAAGATTTGTACAAGTCGTTAAATGAGTAAATTTTAGTGAGATCACTGGGACACGTTATGGAATTGGAAGGATTAGGCTTAGGTTAAGAATTATGACACTGAAGAATATGAAGTTGAATGAAGCTATTTTTAAAGGATAATTTTGGATCTGGTTTTTCACTGTCATTTCTTTTATTGTCGTTTTTATTCATTCGACTCCTAACATATCGATTTTCTATATCTCGATATCTGTCCCTGTGTCAATGGTTTTCTGGTTGGTTCGATCTAGATGTCTTCTTCTTCATTGGCATTGCACTAGGCCCCACTGGGCCATTGCCGCCTCGCAGCTTAGTGTTCATTAAGTTCTTCCACAGTTATTAACTGCAAGTTTTCTAAGCCGAGTTACCATTTTTGCATTTGTATATCATTAGGCTAACACGACGATACTTTTATGCCCAGGGAAGTCGAGAAAATTTCCAACCCAAAAATTTTCTAGACTGGACCAGGTTTCGAACCCAGTCACCCTCAGCATGGTCTTGCGTTGTAGCCGCGCATCTGGAAGACATTTTTTTGTTGTCGTTTTTCAAAGCAATGAACTCTTTCTGATCTAGTACTCACTTCTATTTTCCTTTCATTTCTCTATCTCTACTTGTCTTAATGATCCCTTCAATATCGCGATGTGGAAAGGCGACTGTAGTTAAAGAGGCTGCACTCATAACAAAGAGATGAAGTATCAAAATTGGAACAGCGCATTTGCTGTCAAATCGGTTGTTCCAATCGAGCACAAGGTTGTTAAAGGTAGGAGTATTGCGTCTCTTTGTTTTTAATCCAGGCTCGTTAACTGTAGTAACAAGCTTGGTAACGAAGGTTAACGATTTTTTTTTGAACTAGCACTCATTTCAATGCATCCTTCACACGTAGCCAAAAACTACCTAAATGTGAGTTGTTTCCACTCGAAACTTTACTCTGGATCATAGCCTAATTTTGAGTAAAATTACTTTTCTGGTACTACACGCTAAAAATGAACTACTCAAAAATTGAGCCGAATCCGACTCATACTCCGAAAGCCGAATATAAATTAAACCAAGGAAGGATAATTGGTAGCACTTAGAAAGAAGATATATAAAACACTGCGAGACCAGGGGTGGCATTGCGCATCTTGATTCGAACGAAATTCTATCGAATCAAGCATGTTTGACATTACGGCTTTCGATTAGACATCTTAAACGACTGAAGTCGAATGAAAAACGCTCGTCACCTATATTGCTTTCGAATGTTGTTCGAGTGAAGAGAATGAATGTTTTATTATTGTATCTCGAATGAAAGAATGCCATAAATAAAAACTCCCCCTGAAAAATAAATTTTTCATGAAAAAAAGGAAATGTTCAAAAAAGAAATCAGGGTATGAGCAATAAAGAATTTTTTGTCACAAAACAAAAATAAAATAGCACATTTAAAAGCAAAAACTGCAATTATAAAAGAAGAATTTTCTATAAAGAAATCAAAATACTCCACGGGAAAAATACAAAATTTCCATAACTAAATCTATATTAGCAATAAACAGTTCCAAATTTTCCACAAAATAAATTTTTTTTATACAAAAAATAAAAACTTTTTACGAAAAAAACAATTAAGAGCATTAAGCCTGGTAACTCGACTTTATTTTTGTTATGTTGAAAATTCTTAATTGTCCCGGGAAATTCTGGCCAATTTCGATGTTTTTAAAAATATTTTATTTTTGTTATGAAAACTATTTTATTCAAAGTTTAGGGGTAAAGATTTTCAGAAAGGCTAGATGGCACATAATTCGAATTGAAACGCTATTAATTTTTTTTATTTAACTCGATTCTTTTGAAATGACTTAAAAAAAAATAGTATTCGCGTTTTTATCGGAAAGTTGGGTTTTCCCCAAGGAATGTAATTGTCGCTGAAAAGTGCAAAAAACAAGCGACAAAAGAGAATAGCGATAACTCTTTGTCCTCATCTGCAGAGGATAAAGACATTGTTGCGTTCCATTTTATTTGCAACAAACATGGAGAGGTAATTGTTGTGAACTTTTCAAACTGTGATAATTTGTATATTTCAGAAGTAAAACACAAATCATGTCAACAGATGGTTAAGTTTATGTCTAAACTATAATAACTGATACTTATATCACCAAAAACATCATCGGAAACCGACTACTTCTCAAAATGCGCGGCAGGCGATCATTGTCCTATTCTGTTGCAGTTTGGGACAAACGCTTATTGCGAGTTGAGTTTGTCCCAACATTTACAAGAGAGGATAATGTTGTTGTCATTGGCAATGTTGCTATTTTACATTCCTTGGTTTTTCCACAGATGGTCGGGGTTCAGCCAAACCGCACCAAACGGCTTTTTGACTGACTTGTGGTATATTGTTCGCAAAAAAAAACCGAAATCATTTTATATTAATTCATACGTACATTTGCTGAAAGATATCCACGGTTATGAGGCTAAGGGACATCCGATACTATTTGTGATCAATTTGATCTGCTTACCCAAAGTTTGGACAGAAAAATTGGTAATATTTTTGCTGGCACTCGGTGTAATTTTGCAGAACCCCGGCCAGATGTTCGCCGTGTCTGAAAAGACGCGTTCGCTGTCGGTCGAAGCAGGCTTGACTGTTAGTATTATATAGTGGATTTAGACCATATCTATGTTTTCATTAAAGGGTGGTATGGACTTCTAAAGTACTGTACAAATAGATAGGACAAGTAGTGGTCAAGAAATTAATCTGCTGTTGACATTCCTTGAACAGTACGGAGCTGATAAGGAAAACTAATAAATAGGCAATAGCAGGCGTGTCTCAGTAAATAAATCACAGACTGACATCTTCCCTTGCGGAATAATGCACTGATGCATTATTCCGCAAGTAAAGTCACATTTTATTCAGTTTCCTTTATTTTTTTATTCGCTATTTATTGCAGGTCGACTGTTTTCTGGGCTTGGCAATCTCCAGGTGTAATGATACGGTAAATCATGCTGTAAATGGGTGCTTCGAATGACCAAGAACATGGAAGCGGCGAAATTGGTTATTTAGCTGAAGGTCGTCCTTGTTTGCCAGCAGCCGGTGGACGCTGAAATTTCCAATAATCGATCTTAGTTCATCCTTTTGATCAACCTGAGCGTTCAAGTATCTTATGATGGTTTTGGTGTCGTAGCTTGAGCAGCTGCTGTTATCGTCCTAGCTGTTCTCATTATCAGTGCTTCCGGAGTGTCGTGCATATCGGTCATCAATATGAAAGCTGTTCCCAGTTAATTGCAAGCGCTGGAAAGCTGTTCATCCGCTACTAACAAGGAGATAGACGGCGTTGTGACCCGTTCCTGCTTGGTGAACAGACACTTAATCAAATTCGAATCTCCGGAGAGAAGTAAATCCTGCTCTCTGTCAGAATACGACCAAAGTTCCTATTCGACCGACAGGCAACACGGGATATAGATTTAGAAGTTGTATGGCAAAAGGCTAAAGAACACTCAATGGGATCTATATTATTTTAACACAAAGTACAAATGGTACGTCATTCCCAGCATGTAATATGCCAAATACTACCATCATATTATAGGACCATTACAAATATTATTTTAAAAATATGTCTTGGTGCTCTTCGAGTAGTCAAGGAGGTGGGAAAAATAATACATAATAAACCAAATGAAATCTGAAAACTCATCACATAACGTCTTGGAACTCCATGCACTTATTTTTCAAAGGAAGAGTATAAAATTAACGAAGCATTATTGATAATTGCTAGCCTATTTTATAACGGCTTGCATTCGTTTGAATTGTAAGCGTGTGCCATTGCTCCACTTTACTCACCATCTTACTACATCAAAACTAAGCTAAGCTTGAGTAGAGAATAGATTCCAGTGATTTCATAATAGGAAAGTATGAAACGATAAAAATATAATAAAAGAATTAATTGTAAATTATTGGTATATGCCCTCTAGATTTCGGTAGCGCTAATAAGCACCGGTGGGTGCAGAAGTGTTTTCATGGTTTTCATGAGTGAGGGCCAATAAAGGCCGGCGCAGAATGTATCCGGTCCGGATTGCGGATGAGTTTGCGGTTTGTACTAAATCTGATCCGGATTGTACTAAAGCGCTGACCACACGCAAAACCGCTAACGAACGCACAATTGATCCGGATAGACATGTCATTACGGATCGACTCCTGAAATATTTATGATGCCCCAAGGAATTAAAAAATAGTTTTTTTTTGCCATTGGAAATCAATTAATGATTAGTAATTAGTTGATTATTAATAATTGATTGATAATTAACACGTACGTCCCCATCCCCAACCCCCATTTTACGACAAAACTCTAAATTCAAAACCACGCAGCTCAGCCAATTTCTAACGGATTTTCAAGCAATCTTCTGGAATCGATCACAAAATTCCTATAGTTTTAGGAACCGAGATCAATTTTTGTGCAATGGCCATGGTTCCGGATATATTGCGGGGAGTACTGGGGTCACCTCCCTCCCGGAAAAAATTGTCACTGGCAGTTCGGCTTCAAAATCCATCGTGCGATATGTCAAACTTCATGATTTTGCAAAACAAGTACACTGGACTACATTTCGGTGACTTTCGATCGAATTGGTCCGGGTACTTCCAGGGCCTGGTTCCCTTGGAGATATGGCCAATTTTCGTTCAGTCATGGAACCAATCTTGCGACATGTCAAACTTCATGATTTTGCAAAACAAGTACACTGGAGTACATTTCGGCGACTTTCGATCGAATTGGCCACCCTCCGGGTACTTCCAGGGCCTGGTTCCCTTGGGGAAGTGGCCAATATCCGTTCAATCGAAACCCATCTTGCGACATGTCAAACTTCATGATTTTGCAAAACAAGTACACTGGAGTACATTTCGGCGACTTTAGATCGAATTGGCCACCCTCCGGGTACTTCCAGGGCCTGGTTCCCTTGGGGAAGTGGCCAATTTTCGTTCAATCTTGGAACCCATCTTGCGACATGTCAAACTTCATGATTTTGCAAAACAAGTACACTGGAGTACATTTCGGCGATTTTCGATCGAATTGGCCACCTTCCGGGTACTTCCAGGTAGACCTGTGCGCTGATTGAAATTTTACCGGCGGTGGCGTGATAGATCATTTTCAGCCAGCGGCGGCGGCGTCACGCCGTTGGTGATCAGCGTGAACCAGTTTCAAGCGCGAAAATTTCTTCGGAAGTTCGTCAAGGAATTCTTCCAGAAAATTCTCCACTAGTTTTTTTTAAAGATCGTCAAGAAATTCCATTGGACATTCCTCCGTAAGTGCCTCTGGGAAGTTCCTCCAGAAATTCCTCCCGGATTTCGTCTGGAAGTTCCTTCGGGAATTCCTCCGGAAGCTCCTCCAGGAATTCATCTGGAAGTTCCTCCAGGAATTCCTCCGGAGGTTCCTCCAGGAGTTCTTCCGGAAGTTCCTCCAGGTATTCCTCCGGAAGTTCCTCCAGGTATATCTCCGGAAGTTCCTCCAGGAATTCCTCCGGAAACTGGAATTGGCCATCTAGAACTCCAGGAATTTCTGGAGGATTTTCCGGATAAATTCCTGGAGGAACTTCCCGGGAATTCCTGATGGAACATACTAGATAAATCCTGAAGGAACTTCGGTAAGAATTCCTGGAGGAACTTCCGGAGGAACTACTGGAGGAACTTGCAGAGGAATTTCTGGAGGAACTTCCGGAGGAATTACTGTAGGAACTTCCGCAGGAATTATGGGAAAAAATTAGAGGATCTTTCGGAGGAACTGCTGAAGGAACTTGCGGAGGAATTCCAGGGGGAACTTGCGGAGGAATTCCTGGAGAAACTTGCGGAGGAATTCCTGGAGGAACTTGCGGAGGAACTTCTGGAGGAGCTTGTGGAGGAAATCCTGGAGAAACTTCCGGAGGAATTGCTGAAGGAACTTCCGGAGGAATTCCTGTAGGAACTTCCGGAGGAATTCCTGGAGGAACTTCCGAAGGAATTCCTGGAGGAACTTCCGAAGGAATTCCTGGAGGAACTTCCGAAGGAATTCCTGGAGGAACTTCCGAAGGAATTCCTGGAGGAACTTCCGAAGGAATTCCTGGAGGAACTTCCGAAGGAATTCCTGGAGGAACTTCCGAAGGAATTCCTGGAGGAACTTCCGAAGGAATTCCTGGAGGAACTTCCGAAGGAATTCCTGGAGGAACTTCCGAAGGAATTCCTGGAGGAACTTCCGAAGGAATTCCTGGAGGAACTTCCGAAGGAATTCCTGGAGGAACTTCCGAAGGAATTCCTGGAGGAACTTCCGAAGGAATTCCTGGAGGAACTTCCGAAGGAATTCCTGGAGGAACTTCCGAAGGAATTCCTGGAGGAACTTCCGGGGAATCTCCTGGAGGATTTTCCGGAGGAATTCCTGGAGGAATATCTGGAGGAAATTCCGGAGGAATTCCTGGAGGAATATCTGGAGGAAATTCCGGAGGAATTCCTGGAGGAATATCTGGAGGAATTTTTTGATGTACAACGAACTGTTGGAGGAACTTCCTGAGGAAAACATTGTGGAACTTTTGAAGAAATTTCGTAGAAAATTTGGCGCTTGAAACTAGTTCACGCCGAGTCGCGCAGCCGCGCCACTGCCGCCGATCACCAACGGCCACGGCACCACGCCGCCGCCGCTGGTTGAAAATGATCTATCACGCCACCACCGATAAAATTTCAATCGGCGCAAAGGTCTAAATTCCTCCAGAGTCCCAGAAATGGGGAATTCTTTTAGGACTGCCTTCAGGATTTCCTTCAGGAATACCTCCAAGAATTCTGCAAGAAATCCCTCCGAGAATTCCACTGACTTCCTTCAGGATTTATCCCGGGAATCACTCCAAGAATTTATGTGTTGTACTTAATACTTAATTAAAAAAACACATTAATGAAGAACAAAAAAAAAACTTCTAGAATTTTTCCGGGAATCTCTCCAAGAAACTCTTCAAGAATACATTCCTGTCCTTGCTAAATATATATGTTTCTATGTAATATCCGGCTATGGTATCGATAAAAGAAAGGAGGCACAAACAACTCGCACTTATGGAGAAAGAATTCCGTCCAAGCGAGGAGTGGAATCCTGTAAGGATATTTAGGGCCGTTAATATAAAATAAGATCCCACCGATTCACGCCAGTACGCTGCCGCTGCTGACAAGAAGTGTTCCGACCATCACTCATAAAATTTAACTGGAATAGTTGGAGATAGAATACAATGTAGTTACCTAGATCCTCTCGAGTAAGAGGGTAAGACAAAAATAAAATACAATTTATATAACAACCGTTGATATCACATCGAGCATATTACATACATCGATAAATCGTTTGGACACTCGTAACAAAATTATAAATTATAACAGCATGAGATAGATTTCAAAATTTTGTTAGAAAAATTAGTTATTTTAACAATAACCTGAACCATGGTAAGAGTAGCCTATGTTGAGAATTGTGTAAAGTGTAACTCAGTAACACAACATGATATAAATTCGTTATTATCTCCTGCTTGAGTTAGTTCGTGATACGCTACGTAAAGCCTATTTTCAATCATTTGTTTGATGATTTCAACTTGAATATTTCACCCTGGTGAACAAACTCGAATAGGTCGAAAGGTCCAGAAAGCCACATTGATCTCTGTCTATGGTCAAATTTACTACATATTATTAGATTGTCAGTGGAAGGATATAAAAGATTCTCATGGTAGTGATAGCATGACGATTGTCACCATAATCAAAAGTGGCTATCAACGAGCAGAACCTGTTAATGTTCCTTCCATCCTATCGAGGGACATTGACTAGCAAAAATTTACAACGGCAGTAAAAGTGGTATTGAATCAACAGATATTCTTCTACCACTGGATGAGTGAACGGCATATAATCCTGGCGACGTTTTGTCGAGGGACTACTACAAAAAACCTCAATGACAAGAATTTGTAAAATGGCTCGCAACAAGCGAGAGTGAAGAATACTCCAATCGATGGATATTCAACATAAAAAAATAAAAATGTCAAGATTCAGTACCATCTGATCCAATATTTAGAGAAACCAGACTTCTGAACGTTGGAACTATCAATGTCTCTTTGTTTATCAAATATTTCTTATACGGCATGCGATAACATTAAATCAAATATTAATAATATATCAATAAACTGTCTTTGATTAAATTCAATTATCTGAAAAAAAAAACCTGATATCGTAAATAGTCGATAAATTGAGCTGAGGAACTGTGTTGTGGAGTACAATATTGTGCCATCAGAATGGAGGCCGTTTTCAATGCTATTATGCATGAGAAAAATATTGTAAAAAGTATTATTTAATAAATCGACCATTGGGTCGAGCAAAATGCATCACGTTGATAATTAAAAAAGTGGCAGGTTTCTGGCACACAGCAGCAACAAACGGTTTAGGAAAATTCGCAGCTTTCTAAGTCAAATTATCAGAATTGGGCTTGTTGGTACCACGGGATCAATTAATGGTCCTTGCACAGACTGATGAATTATGAAAATACCGCATTTTTCTAGGATGAACGGATTTTTGAGTTGCTACGGGGTTTTTGGGATCGAGAATATATAAACTCCACCCCGGTGACCATCGCTGCACAGGAAGCTAAACATTTATCTTTTCTGATACATTTCAATTTTGGATGATACGTCACGAATATGGGGGTGTTTGAAATGTTCGGTTTGTTGCAAATTTTCGGTCAAATCTTCGAACTACAAATAAAAAAACACATTAATGGCTATTCACAAGAGATCTATTAGAGCTTCTTCATTTATCCCAATATCTGCAGCTGAAGTCTAATCAAAAGCTCGGTAGCAAATCAGCTGTTCAATAATTATATCTGCATTCAAATTCATCTTTTTCCGCTTCATTTGCTGCAGCTTTTAGATACATAAATACAACCAGCATACAACCGTCGAGCAAGCTACCAGAAAACAAAACCGTAAAACATTTATAAAAATGTATGGTATATGATTTCGTAAATTAATTATTTACAATTACCTGCTTGATGACATTCTGCTACATTGACTTACGGAAGAGGACAGAAAACAATTTGTTTTTCGCCTACTTTATGAATTACGTTAGCTAATCAAAATTACTTTGGTAATTAGATCGAATTTTCCTTGAGCATTTTCCTTGAGAGCTGCATACTAAGCTTAAGAGCCAGTTCGCGAGAAGCGCGACCCCCTTTCCAAGGGAGTAGAGGTGTGCGCCGGTCCAATATTCGTCGGCGGCGGCGTTTGTCAAAATTTTACCCGGCGGCGGCGGCGTTTTCGGCGTCACGCCGAATGTCATTTTACCCGGCGGCGGCGGCGGCGTGAATCGGCGTGGTGATTTTTTCATTACGTTTTTCAAAGATTTTTTTTTGAATTTTTTCGGGATACTTTCAAGACATCTAAAGATGATTTTTTTGATTTTCGCATGAAATATCTAATGATCTTCTCCAGAATATTTTAGGATTGTTTGAAGCTTCGCGAAATCTTTGGAATTACCAAGAGAAGCTCTTTTGAATTCCCAATTAAACTTGTTTGAAATTATAGCAGAAAATTTGTCACAATTTACGTAAGAAACTTCAGAATTTTCACAAAAAAAAAATGTTCTTAACTTCTACAGGAAAAACTTTGGAAATTAATTAAAAGTTCTTGTTGAGTTTCTGTTGGGTATTATTCCAAATTTTCACAGAACATTATTGATGATTGTAGTAGAGTGCGGCTGGTTGAATGGGAATGGCTTTCTCAGTCTAGAATAATAAAAACGGCTAGTTTGGCATCGCCAGCTATAAAACAGTCAATTATTAAGAATTTCCGCGGGAGACTCTAAGGAGTTTTCCAGAAAAATTCTCTAACTATCTGCTTACTGAGCAGAAACACGACAAAACAGGCATTTATGGCCGCGCAATGCAGAACCAGTTTGCCACATTTAAATCTGTATTTTTGCCCCAGAAAATCTTTATTCCTGTATCTCAAGTAAAAAAATCTGTATTGCAAATCTGTATCCATCTGAACCAAATCAAAATCGACTTTTATAAAGTTAGTTTTGAAAAGATAAAGTCCGGAAATACTATGCGGAACAACAAGTCAGACGTCAATATTTAGCATTTTTTTGCACATTTCTTCCCAAGGATTACAAATAAAGGAATACAAGCAACAATGCTTGCTTTCTCAATGTTTAATATTTGATCATTTACGAATAACATATGTAAAGGATCCATTATAGCCATATGGACAACATCTTTATTGGACTAGTATTCAGTACTAATAAACTGTTTCAAAGCATTTCAGATATGACCAATAATATATAGACCTGATTCTTTAGTATTAATTTTAGAGCGTTCTCTAAGATCACATGTATTAAAATATAATCTGAACATTCTGATCGAATTTCAAAATCATGAATCTGCATAAATTGCCAATTAAGAGCAAAACCTACCAGAGACCACATGCTCTGTATTTTTAAATTGAAATTGAGTTAATCTCAAAATGGCTCTAATTAGGATCATTTTAGAGTAGAATAAAAGTAATTTACAATAATTTTCGGTACTAAAATCCTCAAAAAATCTGTAAAATCTGTAAATTTTCCAAAAATCTGTATATCTGTATATACAGATTCTTGATCACAGCTATATCTCAAAAATCTGTATATGTTGCAACCCTGTGCAGAACACAATATTTCGTCCAACCGCGCGAACGTCCGAAACAAGAGCCAACACGCACTGAACTGATTAACTTTATTACCGGCCGCGCAATCGTTTAACCGAATAGATCATTTGACCGAAAATTCCGTTTGGTAGGAATGGTAATTTGGCCCGAAAATGTCCTTTCTGGCCGAACGGCATTATCTGCCAAATGACCTATTCGGTGCACGTTTTTTTCGACAAAATGATCAATTCAGCTGAACGACACTTTTGAAAAAAGGTTGCAGAAAGGACATTTGGGGCTGTACATCGCTTTCGGCCAAACTACATTTTCGGTCAAACCAGTGTTGATATGATAACAGTTTCCGTGAATCGTTTTGCTAAATGATAATACCTGGCTAAATGTCTTTTCTCCTAAAGTCCAGTATTAACTTAAAAATAAAGAGGTTACGGAATGTTGTTCAATGGTCAATTGACAAAAAAGATTATTTCGCCAAACAAGTGGCCATTTCTGACCATATTACCCGTTCAGTACGAGGTTCAGTCATTGAAATTTGGCCGTATGACCCCGTTGGTCCAAATGACATTTTTAGCCACATTGCCCATTCTGTAAAAAAAACTATTTCTGATAAATTGGCATTTGGCAGGGATTGAACTTATCATTTCATTATCATTTAGTATTTAGCCAATAACTCATTCCAGAGACGGAATTCCGGAAAGTGTTGTATATCAGACTTCTAGCGCTATTTCCCCTCTACAACTTTGTATAATGGTACATTGCTCTATGTCTAATATTTACAGCGTGATACGCTAGTATCACTTAATATACTAAATGATAATAAGTGTTATTATGTTATTATGTCAAATGATACTAGCTTTTCACGCTGTAAATATTATACACTAGCAGACCCGACGAACTTCGTTTCGTCTAAAATTGATTTATTCTTTAGTTTAGTCCTCGAGTTATGCAGTATTTTGTGTTTCATTTGTATGGTAGCCCCCCTTTCCGAAGGATGGAGGAGTCTCGAACCATCTTAAGAACCTTCCCCGGCCCCAAAAACCTTTGCATACAAATTTTCATGCCGATCGGTTCAGTAGTTTCGGAGTCTATAAGGTTCAGACAGACAGAAATTCATTTTTATGTATATAGAAGAAGAAGAAGATAGAGCAATGTACCCTTAGACAAAGTTGTAGAGGGGAAATAGCGCTAAAAGTCCGCCATATAACACTTTTCGGAATTCCGCCTCTGGAACGAGTTATTGGCTGAATACGAAATGATAAGTTCAATCCCTGTTTTTCGGCAACGATGGTTTCGGCCAGACGATCTGTTAGGGCAAACGGCTTTTTCGGTCAAATTACCAGCTTGGCGTCTGTCTGTTTCGGTCTTATTGGAATGGAATGGAACTTACCAGGAATTTTTAATCAAAAATAGATAAAATTTTCTGAAGAAATCCAAAAACAATCCTCAAAAATTTCGAGTATTTTTCCGATGTTTTGAAGTTAGCCGTTTAATGATGAACTTCTCGCAGCGAAAAAAAAAAAAATGAGGATAAAAAACTAACAAATCTTGATTAATTTAGATTGGAGAGGTCAACGTTAAAGCATCTCTTTCACTAGTCACAATTTTCTGTGTGAATTTTAAAGAATACTCAACAGAGACTCAATAGGAACTTTCCGTGAATATTCCGAATATTTTCCTGTAGAAATTTGGAACAACTTCCCGTAAAATCTATGAAGAGATTCTCATGTAAATCCCAAACAATTTTCCTTGGTAATTCCAAAGAGTTCTCGAAACTAGAAAGTAGTTCCCGTGGAAAATCTGAAAATAATTTTTAAATGAATATTCTGGAAAAACTTGAAGAATTTCTGGGGAAGTTCATCAATTTTTTGAGGCGAAATTCAAAAGATTCTCCCGTTATTGTCCAAAATGACCAATTCAGCCGAACGACATTTTCGATCGAATGTCCTTTCGACCAAACGACTATTTCGGCCGAAGGACAAGTTCACGATTTTTTCAGCCAAAAGAACTGTTCGACCAAATGACATTCTCGGCCAAATATCTTTAGGCTAGATATCCTACCAAAGTCTGAAAACATAATGAGAGCATATAGAATATTTTGATTTTGACATCAAATTGATTCATAATTAGTTTTCAAATATGTATAAATCATAATGATTGATTAGATATTTTGATCTCATGTTGCTGTAGATTACTAAATTCAATGATATGACATCAAACTGTGTACTTATTTTGCTATGTGAAATCAATATCAAATTTAGTTTTCGATTTGCTCTCATCGACAGCAGAAATAGTTTTTAATTTGATGTCACAGTAAGATAATTCTGCTGTACGTTTTGTTATTTTAACCGTTAAAACGACCAAAAAGATATCAAATTAAGTAAACATAATCGATGATTTCACAACATTAAATCAAGTTATAAATTTGCTCTTAAGCTTTGCTCGGGTAGGATTCTACCAAATAGTCTTTTCAATTGAACGATTCGGCCTAACAACTTTCAGTCTTGTGACTTTCTGCTCAAAAATTCAATTTAAAACAGATTTTTTTTATTTCAACGTGAACTCCTCCGCAATGTTCACGCTTGGTTTTTACGGAGAGCTCTTCGAAGTGTTAACAAGATATTGTATGGAATTTTCATGGAAATAGTTGGTTCTTCTTCTTCTTATTGGCATTACATCCCCACACTGGGACAGAGCCGCCTCGCAGCTTAGTGTTCATTAAGCACTTCCGCAGTTATCAACTGCGAGGTTTCTAAGCCAGGATACCATTTTTGCATTCGTATATTATGAGGCTAGCACGATGATACTTTTATGCCCAGGGAAGTCGAGACAATTTCCAATCCGAAAATTGCCTAGACTGGCACCGGGAATCGAACCCAGCCACCCTCAGCATGGTCTTGCTTTGTAGCCGCGCGTTTTACCGCACGGCTAAGGAGGGCCCCATAAATAATTGGTATAATTGGTAATAATTGGTATAATTGGAAATAATTGGTATCTTCACGAAAAATTCTCTGGAGTTTCAACGTAATGTTGTAGAGATCTATCAGGAAATTATACGGAAAATCCAGTGAATCTTAGAAGTTTCCACTGAAAATTTTAATCGGCGTGGAAAATTATAGATCAACGGCGTGACAAATTTTAAACGGCGGCGCGCCGATGCAAAAATGTCGGCGGCGGCGGCGTGCCAAAAACTGTCGGCGGCGGCGGCGTGGCGCGGCGGCGCACACCTTTACAAGGGAGGTTGCAACGATGTTCTCCGATTTGGATGAAATTTTCAGGGTTTGTTCATATATGTAAGAGAAGACATTTAGCAAATTTTCAGATTTTTTCTTTGAGGAGAAGTGGGGTAAAACGGCCCTTCAAAAATTAATGTTAAAAAAATCGCCAAAATAAAACAATGCAATAACTTTGGCAATGAGTGACCGATTTTGTTTAAATTTTGCACGTTTTTTCTACTCAATTAGTACTTTATACCAAGTGGTTAATAGGGTTATAAAGTTGTTTACTTTAGGAGAAAATTGACTTTTTCGATAAAAAATGGTCGTTTTTCCAAAGGGAATATTTTTCACCAACAGATCTAGGATAAAAAAACTAAACCCGTAAGGCAATTAAGGAACTAAAGAGCTTTCATCTCATATATAATTCAGAAGCGCCAACTCAAGAATTTCTAAGAAAATCGCAATTTTCTGCAACACTGTTTATTCTTAAGAAAGTTCACTTTAAATTTCGACCCTACCTATGTTGATGTTTTCCGATCTGGTGAAAACTGTCCAAACTTTTTGTCTCAGTTGAAATTAAAAATCAGAATTTTCTATTAGGGAGTGTAGGGTAAAATAGTCCTTTAAAATAAATGTCAAAAAATACATCATTTTTATGTGAGTTCCAGCAGAAAATACATAAGTTTAAAAAAACTGTTTCTTCTTCCTTTCAATTCATCTATATTTTTCGTCTCAATAGATACGTATATCCTTCGCTGATCTATATTAGATAGCAAACTAGGGGCCGTACACATATTACGTAAGCACTTATGGGGGGAGGGGGGGTCGGTCAATATCTTACGCTCCATATAAATAAAAAATCTCTTGTATGAATAAAATCTTACAAGGAGGGAGGGGGGTCGAAAAACCCAGAAAAAATGCTTACGTAATAATTGTACGACCCCCTATTTGCAGAACAATTTTCAACAGAAGTAAAATAGGACGAAAATAAGTGCCTTAAACATTAGCACGTCTTTCGAAAACTGAAACAAAAATGAACGATTTCGGCGAACGTGCTTGTTGAAATTTTTTTTTTGAATCAGCAACAATTAATGTGGGTACCGGTAGTGATGTTGCTTTTACATCTATGCGAACAAAAAACAATTATTCTTAACGACAAATGAGCAATTTCGGTAAATTGGGTAAAATAGCCTTGTAAAAATAAAATGTCAAAAACTCATAAGTTTTTATATGTGAGCTCAAGCAGAATATACATCAAACTTATTGAAACTTATTTCAGTGCGCCGACATAAGAATAATCAAGCAAATTAAAAATTTCTGCACATTGCACTGTTTGTTTGCAAGCCAGTTTGTGAGAATCGCAACTCCATTTTATCGATGTTTCAGCATCTGGCTGAAACTCACAAGGTTTATTTCTATATGTAGATGAAACTATTTGGCAAAATATTGGGATGGGGAGAGAGGGGTAAAATAGATCTCCAAATATAAATAATGTTACGAAACAAGACAATCGTAACCACACTTCTTATATTTGATTATTCCGACCCAGCTGGCAACTAATCTAGTGATTTTGCTAGTTTGCTTCGAAATTCTTCCAAGCTTAGTATTTTTATGGTTTTCTATCTGTCAACAAATAAATCCTTCACAATCTCTCAATCTCAAAAAATAACGTGAACTAGTCATGTCATTTCTATAATATTCCGGCGGAGGTAATGTAAACTTTGCGCCGTCTTAAACTCCCGTTCAAAAAGATTGTTCCACCAAAATATATTCCCACCAGTTCCTCCATGGTGACGTCTTAATTGCAAGAACGATGCATGGTTCAAGAACGACGTAAAGCAAAATCCAGTGCTTTAGCTAGTTTCCATCCATTCGGAAGTGAGAACATTTGTTTTGGTACTTTGTTTGTTACATTGGTACTTCACGGTACACGGTAGTCTATTCCTCGGTGAAAAAAGCAATAGATAGATTTCTCAAAAAGTATTGCAAGCTGTTACTACCCAAGTACTACTTCTTAGCAAATCACACCTTATGGTTGGTTGGAAATATGTTCATATAAGGTTAGCAAAGATTTCATGAGAAAAAGGCTGATATTTAAGGCATCCTTTTTACAATCAACTACACTTGCACTTTCAGGTGGTGTAAATTAAGCCGAGAATAAAACAGTTTTGCTTGGTAATCTTTAAATTAATTGATTAAGCGATCTACAATTTACATACTTTATCTATGAGTGTAGAAACGTGTATCCTAAAATTTTAAATATTTTCATGAGGGGTGTGTTTTCAAATCGTCAGACAATTGATACACTATCCTATTCAATAGTATACACATTACATTGTTACGCTCTCCTTGTAAAAAATCAGCTCGTTGTTGAAAAAAAAGGTTTCTCCCGTATTGTGCAAAATGAATGCAACTTTGTTATACTATGGAGTGTTTTTTACACAGTTGTGTAAACACAGAATCGAGGGTATTCCATTACCTATGAGATAAAATGTCCAACCCTTGAAAATATATACACCCGATTAGAACTGGTATAGTCCATTCAGTCAAACATTTTGTTCAGATTGTATCTCTGTAATATTGGCTAGCAGTATGAAGGTTAGTAATTCAAAATGTATGAATGGTACACGGTTTGACGTTTTTGCACAATAAACTTGCAGAATTCGGTTCAAATTGATAATGATGGAGGATGAAAGAGAGTTATGAATACCACACAATCGTTACAAGCTACAAAAACAAGCCTATGGTAACCTGATGCAAGTAGGTACAAAAGAAAAATATAATCTGAGAAGCAGCTCCATCAACAAGCTACACAGATAAAAATATGTTGTGATTTTAAATGTATTTCCATGCACATGTTTGGAGCATGCAAATAAACGCAACATTCAATCGATCTTACTATTCTTTTAAATCGAAATAAATTTAAACGGTGCTTGCTTGCAAAGTTCAATCAAATTGAATTGAATATCGAATGTTAATTCGTTTGATGGGTTCAGCTGCAATTTTACACGTCGTTGAATTTTCAAAATTATTTGCTGTGTATGTTTAAACGTTACGAACTTGCTCATTTGCCGTTAAGAATAATTGTTTTTTTTTCGCATAGCTGTAAAAGCAACATCAGTACCGGTACCCACAGTAATTGTAGCTGATTCAAAAAAAAAAAAATCAACAAGCACTTTCATCGAATCTGTTCATTATTGTTTCAGTTTGCGAAGAACGTGCTAATGTTTAAGGAACTTATTTTGGTTCTATTTTACTTCTGTTGAAAATTGTTCTGCAAATAGTTTGCTATCTAATATAGATCAGCGAAGGATATACGTATCTATTGAGACGAAAAATATAGATGAATTGAAAATAAGAAGAAACAGTTTATTAAAACTTATGTATTTTCTGCTAGAACTCACATAAAAAAATGATGTATATTTTAACATTTATTTTTAAAGGACTATTTTACCCTACACTCCCCTAATAGAAAATTCTGATTTTTAATATCAACTTGGACAAAAAAGTTTGGACAGTTTCCCCCAGATCGGAAAACACCAACTTAAGTAGGGTCAAAATTTGTGCGAGCTTTCTTTTGAATAAACAGTGTTGCAGAAAATTGCGATTATCTTAGAAATTCTTGACTTGGCGCTTCTACATTATATATGAGATGAAAGCTCTTTAGTTCCTTAATTGCCTTACGGGTTTAGTTTTTTATCCTAGATCTGTTGGTGAAAAATATTCCCTTTGGAAAAACGACCATTTTTCATCGAAAAAGTCAATTTTCTCCTAAAGTAAACAACTTTATAACCCTATTAACCACTTGGTACAAAGTACTAATTGAGTAGAAAAAAACGTGCAAAATTTAAACAAAATCGGTCACTCATTGCCAAAGTTATTGCATTTTTTTGTTTTTGGCGATTTTTGAACAATAATTTTTGAAGGGCCGTTTTACCCCACTTCCCCTCAATGAAAAAATCTGAAAATTAGCTAAATGTCTTCTCTTACATATATGAACAAACCCTGAAAATTTCATCCAAATCGGAGAATATCGATACAAGAGGGGGTCGCGCTTCTCGCGAACTGGCTCTTAAAGCAACCTATTTTTTATGGCAATACTAGGTAGCGTCAGACACCCCGCTGTAGACGGAAGATGCGCAGTGGAATCGTAGTGGGCCCATAACCTCATGCCGAAATAACAATAGGGTAAAACGTCCTATCGTTGTGGTATGCCCTAATGTTGCGCTAGTGTTAAAATAGTCCATTCTGGATATAATACCATTGAAAACAATTGTGGGTACGCTAAAACTTTTCGGATTAACAACTAGAACAGCTTTTGTTTGACAAAATTCCGTTCAAAATGATTTTTCGTTAAAAATTTGAATCCTTTGAGCCTATTATTGCGGTAGTGCTAAGATCCTATTGTTGCGGTATCGCTCTCCATAAGAATTACATGCAATACCGCAACAATAGGACTGACCTTCAACAAATATCGCAACGATAGGCAACTGCGTCCTATTGTTGCGGTAGTTTGATTTTATTGTGATAAAAACAAAACAACATAAGTTTAGCACAATTGACGTAATATTTACGAAACTATAGTTAACGAGCATCCTACTCACTACTACTATGTGGAAATCGACCAACAGGTATTTTTTGAAGAGTTTTTGTAATGAATTTTGTTTTGACACGGTGCTTAACCCCTCCATAATAGGTCGTTTTACCCTACTAGAGTTCCCTTTATATCTCGCTTAACTTTTCAAAAGGACCTAAGTAACATTTTTTTCATGAATTAATTTGAATAGCGCAATCAACAGAACAACATGAAAGCTATTGATTGCAGTATTCAAATTAAATCATGAAAAAAATGTTACTTAGGTCCTTTTGAAAAGTTAAGCGAGATATCATTTATATCAGTTGCAGCTCATCCGATTCTTCAACAGGTTATGGGCCCAGGGACGGTTCCGGATCTACAACTTAGGGTCGATGGATTAATCACAAAGACGTAATCAAAGACTAACTAATTGACTAAATAGTCTTTGACGTAATCGCAGTACGGGATCCATGAATTGGCTGCATAAGTCACGTGGCGCCGTGGCATTATGGAATGGTTGTGTTAATTGTAGGTAGCGTCGTACGGAATTCATCGGGATAGCTGGTTTGTCAGCAGAAGTTTAAGAGAAGCTTTGAACCAAAACATTCAGGAACTGGTCAGCAGAATTCCTGGAGGAGTTTCGGACCAAAACATAGATACAAGGGACGAGCCCAGGATGACTGGCTCGGTGTTATGAGGAGATTATGACGAGGCGTGCACACTACGCACAAAAAAAATGTAATGTAAATTAGATTACGTTTGAGATACTATTTTATATTTAATGAAATCATAAACTTTATTTGATGTTATAACAACCATCATGTAAATTTAAATTTAAATTAATTAATATTTCAATTAAATTTGGTTTATTGTTACATTAATCAATCAATTAAATCGATTTATATTTAAAATTAAAGCGAGTTCGTTTATTTTTGCGCCTATTTTTATGCTCCAAGTATGTGGTGCATCGAAATGAACGTAAATTTACAAAATATTTCAGGCTGTGTAGATATTGGAATAAGAATTAGGTGCTGTGTGACTCACCACTGTATACGGAAGATGAGTGGGAACTATGTGCCAGAATTAGTTGCTCTTTTATATATCAAAAAATATTGTTAACGATGTATTGCAGAAACTTGTTGTTTTAATATAAATGAAAAATGTTGTTTTGCCCCGGATTTTCGGGATTCTAAAAATAATATCCCGGGAATCGGAGAATCCCGAAAGTCCTGGGATGTTTTGTCCCGGGATGGAATCTCTAAAAAATCGTCAAAAAATATGATTTTTTTCCCCAAAGATAATGTATATCTAAACTAATAGTCTAGGTGCAAATATTTTTGTCTTGCTAGAATAAACTCTGGGATCATTGTGTCATTGTAATTGTTTATGTGACCATTGTGTTTTGTAATTGTTTATTGCTAATGTTGATTCATCTATATTTTTTTGCATATTTTTGCATATATTTTTCCCATGGAATATTTTGATTTCTTTATAAAAAAATCTCTTTTTGTAATTTTTGCTTTTAAAAGTGCTAACCCAAAATTAAGTTATTTTTTCATGAAATTAAGTAAAATTCAATTAATATTAGGTAAAATATAGTTAATTTTAAATAGAAACTAACCAAAAGTTAGGTAAATTTTACTCAACTTTTGGAAACATGAGATTACTCAACGTTAGGTTCCCACACTTTAATGCCCTTGTTGAGTGGTTTTCCTCTTCATTTTATGACAACAAAGAGAAGAGGGAGGGAGATGCAAGAGGAAAAAGTACCTAAAATTAGGTACTTTTTTCTAACCGTATGGGTGATGTGAGTTCTGTTGTTTACTCCTCTTCCTCTTCGCGAGTGTGAGATAAATTTCAAGGAAGGAAGAAAATTAAAAAAATGAAATAAATAAGCATTACCTTCATTCAGTGCTGCCAAATATTTACAGCCCTTGCTCATACTCTGATTTCTTTTCTGATTTCCTAATTGATTATGGATATTTTTTAATTTTTTAGGGGGAGATTTTATTTTAGTCTCTCTTGTTAGAAGGGCCACTTCCAGCTGCTGTGCGTAGTCTTGAGCTAGTCTACCATTTTGAAGCCGCTCATTATTGTTAAGCCACGAAGTTCGACTTTGACGCGTGGTGTACACCGTCGAGAGTTCTGCGCGCAGACATACTACAACGAGGTAGTGGTCGGATTCTATATTCGCACTGCGGTCGATTTGGTTCTCCGTTTCTTGGTTAGGTGATCTCCGTGTGGCCTAGTGGATATTCTTGCTGGAGGGGTCGTACACTTATTGGGTAAGCATTTTTTTTCTGGAATTTGTGAAAGGATAGTACTTTTGGCAGGAAAAGTTAAACAAATGTAAACATACTACGTTTTCATTGGATTTACAGGTAAAAAAGCAACCCAAGCTAGATCGGGCAAGTTCGTCTAATAGACACTTATAAGAGCTAAATTGTTTATCGCAAACATAATTTATTGAATTTCAATCATATTCACTTTTATCACTGACTAGTGCCAAAACCTGGATTTTTTGTATTTTAATAACAGCATTATTTAATGACATGCACAGTGCACAACGATCTTTTTAAATTTGGTAGAAATTGTGCTTTTGTTGCTCCTTTTAACACATCCTTTGTCATTTGCATATAATCCATTCAACCTTGAAGTCAATAACTGTCGCCAGACAGCGTTCACAGTGCACAGTCGCATTTGCTTGTGAATGACCAAACGGGTGGATCCGAACCGGCGATTAGCATCATCCACACCCTATTCATAAACAGTGGGAGTGTTCCATTCGCCATCGTAAAGTTTCATTTTATGCACAACTTTTGCCAGCCATGGTATTCCGTTCACGGCGAGCAGCGACGTACAGTCGACTCAGTGTCGGATCCTGTACCATGCAATGTGGGTATTTGCGCTCGCTATAATAGTAGACACCACCAGCGCAACGACCAACCTGAGTCCCTCGTATGGCGTCGAAGGAAAACTTTTATGAACTAACCAACTCAACTGGAGAGAAAAGCGGGTTCAAATTAGAGGGCGGAATGCATGAATACATGCTATCAACGGCCACTTTTATATTCATACCCGGGGTAGGATTAAAGCACCAGAAATTGTGATTTGAGTCTCTCGACCCTTCCAGATGAGCGGAATCCCGATCAGAACGATCGAACAAAACTATTTGAAAACTGTTATAATGGAGTTATTTTCTGAATAATTTTGTGTTTATCATGGTTTCCAAAACTTGTTGAATTATTATTAATAGGCGATGGTCTGATAATACTAAAAGTTGTATCCATTCTCTTGGCCCATTATTGTACATCGCTAACGACGCAGTCACGTAGGGTCCGCAATCCATCTTTTAACACAGATCGATCTTATCCTGCTCGATGGGTATATCATCTTTTGTGCTCTTCAAAACTTGATAGAAAACCATTTCCACAGAATTATTATTCAATGCATTCAATCTATTGCAGTCGTCGGATATTTGCTAAGGATTGATGCACGCACATTTTATCAAAATTTTGAACAGAACATCATGATTGCCACCATTCACAATTAATGAAAAACTTTCTCTTGATTCTGCAGAAAATTAGCCAAATTATGTTATTTCCTAGACCAAACTGGAAATCGCTTTGTTGCCGCGCATTTTACCACATGGCTAAGGAAGGCCCGGCAGTTTAGATATTGATGAATAATTAGCAAAACAATGAGTTCAATATTTCCTCTGTTAACTTTGTGCGGTGGATGCAAAGATCTCCATTTGATTTGGCAGAGATTTTTACTTAAGAAAATGTATATTTCCTAATAATACTATTTTAACATCAACGTCTTGCATACATTCTTCCGATGCCCAACAGAAATATTGAATCAGTTGCTGCATACGATTTCCATGAAATCCATAGATGCTATCACGCACAAGAATGTTTCATGATGTTTTACCATGGAAATGGTTGTTTCAAACAACGTGGGCATCATTATTCTGACAACCGTTCCATAATTCAGAGAAAAGATATAAACTAATCAACCACTTTATCTGTATGTATGAAGCATAAAGCAAAGGTAAAGTCGCTGACTCTCACACTCTTCCTTCTTTTTTCTTCCTTCTTCCTGATTTATGCCTATTTTCTTCTTCTTCTTTCTTCCTTTTTCAATCTTCCTTCTTCTTTCTTCTTTATTTCTTCATCCTTCTTCTTTCTTCCTTCTACCTTCTAGCTTATTTCTTCTTCATTCTTCGTGCTTCGTTTTCTTCTTTCCTTCTTTTCATTTTCTTCTTCTTTTTTCCTCCTTCCTTATTTCGTTAGCCTACGTCCTTTTTACCCACCTTCCAACTTTCTTATTCCTTCTTCTTTTTACTTTTTTTTCCTTGTCAATTTTTATTCTTTTTTTGCCTTCGTCCCTCTTCATATTTTATGCTTCCTTCTTGTTACTTTCTTTCTTCTTCCTTTTTCTTTTTCCTTCTCACTTGTTCTTTCTTCCTTGTTCTTCCTTTTTTCTTCTTTCTACCTTATTCCTTCTTTCTACCTACTTCCTTCTTCTTTTTTCTCACTTTTTTTTCCTTTTGCTTCCTTCTTTCTTCTTTCTACCTTCTTTCTCCTTCCTTTTTTATATTTTAGGGAGACTTTCAGCCCAAGGCTGGCTCGTCTCGTAAGCTTCTTCCTTTTTCCTTATTTCTTCTTCTTTCCTTTTGTCTGATTCTCTTACCTATGTACTTTCATATGATATATAAATCAGACAAATTACACCCAATCGGCGGATGTTAGATTTTCTAACAATTCTGTATAAGAATCTACCAAAACCTGTATAAGAACTGGGCATATGCGAAATTGTTAGATTCTTATAAAAGTATTGTATAAGAATCTAACAATTCTGTAATCTGTAGAAATAGTAAAGTTTTCAATTAGCGGCCACCCTATTCCACATAATGCACTGTCTCCAATGAATGTTCAGACCTGGCGTATTTCAAATGCTTTACAAGATACGTGCTTTCTTTCACTATGCGAGTATTCCTTCTAACTCTTGCGCGTTTTCTACTCAGACCATTTTTGTACCGTAGTTTCTCCCGCGGGAGGTTCCAAGCCTACAACTCCCAACAATTTCTAACCCCTATTCTTCAAGGATTCATTCAACAAACCGACCTGTCACAATCCTGGCCTTGCAATGGAATATAAATGTTTTTCACAATAACTATAGTGACCTTGACCAAGTTTTGTTTATGTTATTCGGTAAAAGATATTTTAGTTACAAGATAACGATTGTCGTTGTCGTCGCTGTCCGGAATATCTTCTGCTGGCGAGGATAGGGTGCTAAATGTTAATGAAGGAAAAATACATACGATTTGACAGTTCGGTACCCAACATGTTTCGGACAACAGAATATAAGGGAATCGAAGCGACAATCTTTATCTTGTAACTAAAATATCTTTTTATTTGGCACATAGTGATGTCGGTGGCAAAAATGCTCTTAATTTCATTATTGTCATTCGCTCCATAACGTTCGAAGTATTTCCGAACTTGAGAAGAAGATAAAACGTAGCTGTGGGTTCCACTTACCGTTCTGTTTCCCAGATTCTTCACTTTGCAGATCAGCAGAACCGTCTTGCCGACCAGCCCGGTTATGTTGGAGGGAATCGAAGCGGTGTCGAAGTAAGGCCCAGTTCCCGGCGTTGGCCACTCTTGGAGGAAATCGGTTCGAAACTTGCGCGACGCACCGACCAGTTCACCTGGAAAACACAATGAGAGAAAGGATTAAAAAATTTTCCTAATATAACATATGGCATTGATCAGTAAAATAATCAATAGAATCAAGAAAGTAGCATGGCAATTAGTGGTTATATGTTATAAGCGTACGTGTACTATAAATGAAAGACTAATTCTTTTCTTTGTCTCAATAATGGACCGATGTGTTCATTTTAAGAATCAATAGTTCTTCTTCCAAGAAAGAGTTTAGTATAATTTAAAGAAAGGATAATCTATGCACTCAATTACGTATTTTTTACCTCCACTGTATTGTTTAATTAAATACCTACTATCATATTTTTCTTTTAGTATGCATCGTACGTGCTTTGGACTCCGCAAAACGGTACGGGGCGAATAACCACGAGTACTCACTGTACTCTAAAATCTTATCCTTCCAGAATATCATTGAATAGATTTAAAAGCAAGCAACTGTTGAATTGCTTTCAAGTCTTTTGATGGAGTGATATTCAGATTCCAAATTTGACTGTAGTAATAGATAGACAGGTCCCTAAACATTTTTGAGAAGGATAATTCGACGTTTAGAACACGCACTCACTCATGAATGTTTGCATTAGCCTTGTCCTGCCCCAGGTCTGATTCCTATCGGCATCTTTTATACCTTTGTTGAGTCTTCGTCGCCATGAGTCCCTTATTATTATGATTCATGAAATTTATTTCAGCAGCTCGCAAATGTTGATCAATAAATGCGCCGGTCAAGTCCTTACAGTCAGTTGGGAAAGGGAGGGAATGTTGGTGTGTGGTTATTGTTGCTACTAGAGACAGAGAATACCTCTGCATCTCCACAATTACCACGAGAAGGAAGTTGTGTTAGTTATGTGGGGTATCCAGTAACATAGATCGGAATTCACCATGGAAAGTGATGTGACCTATGCAACTTCTACACAACAGTATTAGCATTTCCTTAATTTGTTCAATTGTTCATCCTTCGCGTGAATAAACAATTAATCGCTCAAAGTAAGCGAATGTTTATTTGAAATTCGGATTAGGCGACCGCGTAATCATTCCTTTAACGCAAGGAAAGTAAAAAAGAAACGGGACTAACTTACCACATTGATAGTAATCGGAAAGCTAATGTCAATCAGCAACCCTTATTTTATCTCTGCAGCTTGGCGTATTTCTTGATGGGCTACAGCTCTTCGATGAACCTACGCCGAATGAAGTATCCTTCTCCACTGGATTCGATCCTGGGCCAATCGCTTCCAGTCGCCCTGAACATTGAGCGCCCTCAGGTCCTCTTCAACTGCAAAAAGCCATCGTGTACGCGGCCTTCCACGAAGCCTGCGGCCTCTTCCGGGTTCTCTACTAAATATTATCTTCGCTTGTCGTTTTTCCGGCATACGAACAACGTGACCAGCCCACCGTAGTCTGCCGTGTTGTATAAGCTTAATAATATCCAGCCCTTTATACACCTGGTACAATTCGTGATTCATGCGACGCCGCCAGATACCGTTCTCCTGTTTACCGCCGAGTATTGTCCGCAGCACCTTACGCTCAAACACTCCGAGAGCTCTCCGATCAGCCTCCTTTAACGTCCATGTCTCATGGCCGTATAAAACCACCGGAAGAATCAGAGTAGTATACAGCGCGAGTTTTGTTTTCGTTTGCAGACTACGGGACTTAAGCTGGTTACGAAGTCCGTAATAAGCCCTATTTGCAGCTGCAATACGCCTTTTCACCTCGCGGGTAACATCATTATCGCACGTCACTAATGTTCCAAGATACACAAATTCTTCTACCACTTCAAATTTTTCACCATCCAGCACTATTTCGCTACCACCACCACTAATGAACCCACGTTGATTGCCAGCGACCATGTACTTCGTTTTACTGGTATTGATCGTGAGTCCAATCCTCGCTGTCTCCCTCTTAAAAGGCACAAAAGCCTCTTCCACGGCACGACGATCAATTCCGATAATATCGATATCGTCCGCAAATCCCAGGAGCATATGCGATTTTGTGATAATGGTACCGCTTCTTTGCTCTCCTAATCGCTCCCTCGAGCGCTATATTGAACAGTAGGTTCGAGAGTGCATCACCCTGCTTTAATCCATCTAAGGTAACAAATGACGTCGAAATTTCATCCGCAACCCTTACACTTGATTTCGATCCGTCCAACGTTATACGAATCAGCCGTATCAGTTTCGCCGGAAAACCATGTTCAAGCATAATTTGCCATAATTCATTCCGTTTCACTGAATCGTACGCCGCCTTGAAATCAATAAACAGATGATGTGTCTGCAAGTTGTACTCCCGGAATTTATCAAGGATTTGTCTCAGGGTAAACATTTGATCCGTCGTTGATCGGCCCTCACGAAAACCTGCTTGGTATTCGCCGACGAAGGACTCTTCAAGCGGTCTCGATCTGTTGAACAGAATACGGGACATAATTTTGTACGCCGAATTAAGGAGGGTTATTCCTCGGTAATTGGCGCACACCAGTCTGTGCCCTTTCTTAAAGAGAGGGCAAATGAGGCCGTCCAACCAACTAGCAGGCATTTCCTCGTCTTCCCATATTTTCGACATAATATGGTGCAGAACTTCGTAAAGCTGCTCACTGCCATGTTTGAGAAGTTCAGCCGGGAGCTGGTCCTTCCCCGCAGCCTTATTGTTTTTCAGCTCTTTGAATTTTATCTCTATTTGAGGTTAAATAAGAATGTTCATCCAGATATATTTTATTAATTTACGTTTATTTTACATTGTTGTTGCCGGTTGACACTCGTGTTGGGCTTGTACGCTTTGACCGGCACACGGTCGCTTTCCAGTCTACATAAAATCGTACATGGTGCAATACAAGATGCTAAATTGGAGACGGTATACATACATGTTGTATGGAGAAGCACATCTATCGCCTCCACCAAGATTTTTTTATGTACATGTTATCCCAAGCAGCACGCGCAACATCTTTCAAATAGGTGTTTGTTCCTAATAAATTGCATTGAAGACACTGGCAATACATCGAGTCACATTAAAGCCCCTTCCCAGTTTCAGAAAATCATAATGTTTCATTTCCGTTTAAGTGGCGTCGCAATATTCTACCCATCTGACTTCTTGGGTGGTTTAAAATTCGATGTGTTTCATATCAGTAACAAAACAGATAAGTTGCAGAATTAATAACACTTCGGTTCATTGCTGTTACGAAAATGTTTCTGATATGTTGCAAAACACTTTGAGCTCAGCTGAGCAGTATTTTATTTTTGACAGTCCCCTGCATGTTCCGTATAAGGTACAATGAAGTTACACTTTTTTTTGACTTAAATTCGTTTATTTTTCAATTTTTGTATAGTACAGTATTTTAAAAACAATTCAAGTGGTTGGCCACAAGGCTCTTCAACTTTAGTTTCTTTTTTAAGGTTATTTTCAATGAAATTTCAAAAGATTATCTAGCTTGATTTACCATATCATCCTTTAGGAGGAATTGATTATTTCAGAAATTTGATAACCTAACTACTATGTACACCAATATTTACAATAAAAATTTGATAACCTAGATTGGAACTAGCGCCCTAAGCGCTTCTTGGTCCGAGTGCAAGCAACGGACCCTAAACTTTTCTTTACACTCACCAAAGCGTTCATGTAAGGTTTTTATTCCGGCCAGACGGTGGACCTCGGATGTTCTTGTCCTGGGAGGGGTGTTGAGGATCATCCTCAGGAATTTGTTTTGGACCCGTTGAAGTTTGAGGTGGTGGGTTTTAGCGCAGCTCTCCCAGACCGGCATGCCATATTCGATCACAGGGAGGATGATTTGCTTGTAGACAGCAAGCTTATTTATCAGGGACAATGACGACCGGCGGTTGATCAAAGGGTACAGTAGTTTCAACAAGACGTTACACTTTGTCACCGTTTTGTCAACCTGTTGCCTGAAAATAAGCTTGCTGTCGAGGGTCAAGCCAACAGTCGTGCCGTTGAGGATGATTTTACAGTCCCCAGGCGGAACAAGTTTAGGGGATTTGGAGTGGGGGAAAATGATGACCTGGGTCTTCGCCGTGTTGATACAGATCTTCCAGCTGGTGAGGTACTCTGTGAGGGCATCCAGGCCTCGTTGGAGTTTTGCCACTAGCGCTCTGATCACTCTACCGTTGTAGACGATGGAGGTGTCATCTGCGAACAGAGACAGAATGCCGCCTTCTGGAGGTTCTGGCATGTCGGAGGTGAACAGATTGAAAAGCAGGGTCCCGAGGATACTGCCCTGGGGGACGCCTGCGACAATGTTGTGCGCATTGGAACTCGCTCCGCTGATTGAGACCCGGAATGTCCTTGCCGACAGGTAATTGTTGATGATTTTCACCAGGTAGCTGGGAAGATTGTAGCGTTGTAGTTTGTACACCAGGCCATCATGCCATACATTGTTAAATGCCTTCTCGACATCGAGTAAGGCCATGGCGGATGTTTTCGAGACAAACTTGTTCCGTCTGAGGACGTTGGTAACTCGAGTCAGTTGGTGTACAGTTGACCGACCGCGTCGGAAACCAAACTGTTCCTCGAGCAAGATGTTGAGATTTTCGGCAGACTCAAGTAACCGATGATGAATAGCATTTTCGAATAGCTTGGATAACCCTGAGAGAAGGCTGATGGGTCGATAACTTTTGGGGGAGGAAGGATCCTTCCCAGGCTTCCGGATGGGGATGACTTTCGCTGACTTCCAGGACGATGGGAAGTAACTGAGCCGGAGACACTGATTAAAGATCAGCGAGAGGTGCTCAAAGAAAGGAGCACTCATGCGTTTGAGCTCGAGATTCAGGATGCTATCGAAGCCTGGGGCCTTCATGTTCTTCGACGATTTGATATAGGCCGTCAATTCGTCAGCTGAGATTTCCAACTCCTCCGAGTAGTCGTTGGGAATCAAATGGATGTTGTTAGCATGCTCGTTGACGGCTGCTTCGTGTGGACAGACGATGTTCTGCCCAAGATTGTGTGAGCTGACGAAGTGACGACCTATTTCAGCGACCTTCTCTGCAGGAGTTATCAAGCGATTCTTAGAGCCATTATTGTCTAGTGGGATCAAAGGTGGAATGGGCCGAGGCTTGGATTTTAGAATTTTGGTCATTTTCCAGAACGGCTTAGCATAATCTGGGAGAGTGCGGATCTTATTTGAGAAGTCGTTATTTTTGAGGTCCACCATTCTGGCCTTGATAATTTTTGTGATTCGATTGCAGCGTGCCGTAAGCTCAGGCAGTCCAGTACGCTGAAACTGCCTGCGAGTGACATTCCGCAATCGAATCAAATCTTTGGTGAGTGTATCGATGTTTAAGGAGTTGCTTACCTGCCGAGCCGTCGGGACATGCTGCTCTCTGGCCACCGAGATTGCCTCTTCGATGGCGCACAGCTGGCGGTCGATACTTTCCGGCGTCTCCGGACGCACCTCGTAATCGACGGTGTTATCGACGCACTGCTGGAACCGCTGCCAGTTCACTCGGTGGTAGTTCCGCCGTAACTGCTGGTGCCGATTGACCGAGGAGCCCAGTTCCGCCACCACCGGATAGTGATCCGAACTGAGCTCCTGGTATACAACCCGGTTGCGAGACGTGGTCACTCAGGTTTGTTATGTAGAGGTCGAGCGTTGCGTGGGCACCGGACCGACTCAGCCGAGTGGGGGAATCCGGGCTCAAGATCGTGTAGTGGCCTTCCTTCATGTCGTTGCTCCAGATGGTGCCGTTTCGATTGCCGCGACTGTTGCCCCAGGCTTGATGTTTGGCATTCAAGTCGCCGGCAATGATATACTGGCCTTGCCTCCGCGTCAGCTTGACGATGTCCCTCCGAAGGGCAGCCGATGATCCATCGCCGGCTTTGGCTTGCGTTGGACAGTACGCCGCGATGAGCGCGATTGTGCCGACCGAAGTGGTGATTTCGACACCGATGGCCTCGATGACACTGAGCTGGAAGCTTGGAAGCAGACGACAGTTGATGTTGTAGCGAAGAGCGATGGCCACACCACCTCCCCTGGTCGGCCGGTCGAGTCGCACGATGCGGAAGTCCGGGATGTTGATGTTCACCTCCGGTTTTAGGTGCGTTTCGGTGATGAACGCCACGTCTATTTCCTTCTCCTCATGGAAATCCTTCAGCTCGATTGTTTTGCTCTTTAGCGAGCAAGCGTTTCAATGATGAACATGCCAAGTGTGAAGACCTGGTCGAATCGGGTTTTGCAGCCGCGCAGTCGAGTGGCGAGCTGCGCGAAGATCGGCATCAGTTGCTCCGGAGTGTACAGCGGGGCAGATTCTTCCGGTGGGACGGCTTCGTTCTCCGACTGCCGACGGAACCCAGGAGGAGGGAGCGGGGGCCATTCGCTGGTGGATGGTGCCGACGATGTTGGAGCTTGGACCGATGCAGCTGCCGCTGCCAGTCGCTTGTGCGGTTGTAGCGGTGGGAGTATTGGAATCACACGACGGGGAGCCGGGATGGCTGGAAAGTTCACCTCGTTGATTACAGGAACACGGTTCTTCTTCGGAATGGTCCTGGTGGAAGCCTTCTTCCGGATTCCCAGGAACTCGGCTCGCTTTGGGCAGCCCTTTGTGGTGGCCCGATGTTTGTCACCACAGTTGGCGCACTTGGGATCGGCCACCTCCATTTTGTCGCACTCGTCCGTCGGATGGGGTTCGCCACACTTGTTGCAGCGCGGCTTCATGCGGCAGTTCCTGGTGCCATGCCCGAAATTGAAGCAGTTGGTGCATTGCGTGACATCGCGGTGCACTGGCCGATATCGCTCCCAGTCAACGACGGTGTAATTTATAACGCCAACCAGCTTCAGGTCCTTCCAGGTAGTGGAGCCGTGCTCCAGATGGATCAGGTAAAGCTGGTCGCGATATCTCCTCGCCTTGTCGTGACGAGCGATCTTGTGGACTGCTACTGGCTTCAGTCCGCAACTTTCAAGCTGTGCTTGAAGCTCTTCCACCTCATGTCGTGAAGTCCTCGCAGCAAAACCTTGAGCGGCTTCGTGCCGGGGTGGTCATGAGTGTAGTACTCATACTTGTGGACCTCGAGGAGCTCCACGACGGATTGGTGATGGTCCCTGTTGGCCGGCATCAATTTCACGCCCTCGCTGCAGAGCCGAAAAGTACATTTCAGCCCCTTAGCGATCAGCTGACGAATTTTTGGGCGTAAATCCGGCGGATCGCCCTTCACAAACACAGGCGGGCACTTCTCCTTCCGCTCCGGTTGCACCTGCGGCAGCTGCGATTGCTGCTTCTTCCGCTTTTTCGGCGGATTGCCGGCGTCATCAAGCGGCAACGGCGAGAACACGTTGCTCTGCAAAAGCTGCTTGGAGGGGTTACCCGCACCTCCAAGAGCAGTGCGCTTAGGCACTTTTCCAGCGACCGAATCGGTTTACTATTTTTTGTACACACAGTTGATAGTAACTGTCATACTGAGACCCATATAGGCGAATCTGAGTTTTGATGAACTAAAATAGACCAACACAAATTTTTGCTTAAGAGGAAAGCTTCTTAGTTGTCGACTAAGCGGTTGACGGGTCCGGGAGAAAATAACGCCAACGTGACAAGCGAAAACGTAAACAGCGAACGAACGAGAAAAAACACTCAAAAAAAAAAATGCGCGAGCAACAAACACGTCCGTACGTGTTGCTGTCTCGAACTGGAATGAAGTTACAAATGACTTTGTTGTTTATGTAGTGCACTTGTAGCAGAATCACCAAATAGAATTGTTGGTGTGATGGTTATAGTAGAAGGTTGCAAATCTCAAGGTCCATGGTTCGATTCCCGGTTGGTTTTTGTGTTTTTATTTTCATTGTAGCCGCAAGATGTTGCAAATAGGCTCCACCTCTTGCGCTTTTTGTGTCACAAAGGAGTTCCAAATACGACGCGTTGTGCATAAGTCAGACCTTTAGTAAGTCACACCACAGTTGTTGTTACTCACTGAGAAACAAGAGGTGTTATTTGGGATCCGACTTGTCAATATCCCCAACTCAGCCATCTTGGATTTTTGTATGGAATTTATGCTCGTTTGTTTACGTTTTGCACTGAAAATGTATGTCCCCCCCCCCCTCCCCCGCGCTGGTTATTCCCATCTACTGACGAAGTCGGATAACCTGTACATAAATAAAAAAATCTCCATTTCAGTATCCCACATAGGGCCTGCTTATAGACACATTTCAGCTTTTTGTAGAGGTTTAACAGAGCCCACTATCAAACCCCACCACATTATAGGCAGGCCCCCTAACTCGCAGTGGCAACGGGGAGGGGTGCTGCTGCAAAAAAGGTACTATAGACTAAAAGCCAGCTACGGCGATAAAACCTGTAGAACGAAATGTCCTTACATGTACATAATTTATTTGAAAAAGATCACAATAATATACTATTTAGTTCAAATATACAATATTATGTAATATACAATATGAACTGAAAAACAAATGTTGCAAATATGCTGCGGCCTGCTTCAAAAACCTCGAAATTTCTGTGTGGCTCTGGATAGTAAACACGTTGGGGACCACTGTTCTACGTGATCCCTGGTGATAACTATCAAGTCTCACTGGCATATAAAAACACAGATTTCGCATTAGAAATTCCAAACTAGGGGTAGCATTGCGCATCTCGAATTGAATCTCTCGATTCTTACGTTTTTGCTCTCGATTCAGGAAAACGGCGGTATTATGTATTTCGTTCGTTTTCATCCATTCGCAGTACAAGATTTCGAATGGTGCCGTACTAGCTCATCGAGAGTATGCTGCCTTGGGGAACACCAGCTCTTACAGGTAATCTATCAGATTTAGAATTCTGGTAGTTTATCTGCAGTGAGCGATCTGATAAGTAATTTTTGATCAATTTAATAATGTACAGAGGAAAATTAAAATACATCAATTTTACATTCAAACCTTCAAGCCAAACACTGTCAAATGCCTTCTTGATATCAAGAAGAGCAATTCCAGTCGAATATCCTTCAGGTTTGTTGAGTCGAATCAAATTCGTGCCATTTAATAATAAAACATTACCATTGCCATTTAATAATAAAACATCACGTACAGAAAAAAAATAACGAATATATTGATAAACTTTCAACGAGAAAAAACTCTTGAACAACATTCGAAATCAATAAAAGTGACGATCAGACCGCATCGTGCTTTCGTGCTGTGCGGTTCTTTCTCTCTTTGCGGAAGGAAGTTTTTAATACTACCCGAAGCTATTTTAATTTCAACGGTGCTTCTTAGCGCTATTTGTACCCACTGATCCCGTTACGATCTTTGCAAGGACCCGTGCCTTCGTTTTACGTTGGACCCGTTTGCGGAAGTAAAATTCCGACAAGCGGTGGTAATCCTGCAGGGACACCGTTCTGGGAAAAAACCTCTTAGAAGGTCACGTCTCCACGCTCAGCAATGAGTATTAACAAAAACAAGAGGAAGGGGAGTCTCTGAATTCTCCACTTCCTTCAAAGAAACAAGGTTTCAAGACCGTCCTGCCAAAGCGCGGAAAAAATAGAAGGAAGCTGGAGAATTCAGATATTCCTTCTAACTCTAATATCGGAAATAATTCTTCTCCAATCGAACTGAGCAATCAGTTCGATTTGATTAACGATGAAATTGAGCAAATCGAATCTACCTCTAGCCCAGGTGATTCGATTCATGCGAAAAAGCAAAGGATTCCGCCAATTGTGGTATCTGTTGCCGAGTTTTCTGGCTTCCGGAATGAGATTTTGAGTAACCTTCAGGGGATCAAGGTTTCATTTCAGATTGCTAGGAAGGGTGACTGCCGCGTTTTGCCGGGATCGCTTTGACGATCGCAAACGTCTTCTTCACTATTTAACTGAGAAGCGCCATAAATTCTTCACATACGACGACAAAACTGAGCGATTGTTCAAAGTCGTCTTGAAAGGTCTCCCCAGTGATGATAAATCACTGGATGAGATTAAAATTGAAATTTCTCAATTACTTGGATTTTCACCAGTCCAAGTAATTAAGATGAAAAAGAAATCCCACTCCGGTACTTCCCAGAGGGGCATTTCTCAAGAATTTTATTTAGTTCATTTTAACAAAAGTGAACTAAATAATATGAAGAGTTTGGAAAAGGCCTGTATTAGGTCTCATGGCCGTGTTACGTGGGAACATTTCCGCAGGCCTGGGGAAATTCAAAACCCCACCCAGTGCCGTAAGTGCCAAAAGTGGGGTCATGGAACCAAACATTGTCACATGGATGCTAAATGTATGATTTGTGGTGGAACCTCTCACGCCAAGGACGCATGTCCTGTGAGAGAAGATTCCAATAAATTTAAATGTGCAAATTGTGGGGGCAATCATAAATCCAATTTCTGGGAATGCCCTTCACGCAAAAGTTTTGAATTCCCGTGCAAAATTGATGACGGGAAATTCCAATCGGATCCCAGATTCGACGGGTAGAAATTTTCAAACGCTCAAATTTCGAAACCAGTTACCGGTCGAGCAATTCATACCCACCAAAATTCACAAACAAATTTTGCCGCTCGTCAACGGGTAGCAAGCACTTCAGTAAATTCCAATTTTTCGAATGTACCTACGTATGCAAACATCGCTGCTGGTAGACAAAATTTCTCTTCTCAAAATGAGGTTTATACCCATGTCCCAACGGAAAATAACGGTCATGTTGCCGATTCAGGTAGCATGACTGCTTCCGATTTTGATTTTTTAACTGAACAATTGCATCACATGATTGATGCAATGTTCAAAACAAATACCATTCCTGAAGCTGTTCAGGTTGGTATAAAGTACACACAAAAATTGTTATCGGACTCCGTTTCAATGGATCCAAATAATTGTGTGAAAGTTCTAAATTGGAATGCCCGCTCTCTAAAGGGTAAGGAAGATGAATTATTCAACTTCCTTTCAGTTCATAATGTGCATATTGCCATTATAACTGAAACGTATTTAAAACCAGGACTCTCCATTAAAAGAGATCCAAACTATTTTATCTACAGAAATGATCGTCTTGACAGCGCCTGTGGTGGGGTCGCCATTGTCATTAATAGACGTATCAAACATAAATTATTTTCTTCGTTTGAAACCAAAGTTTTTGAAACCTTGGGAGTTTCTGTTGAAACAAATTTTGGACAATTTTCCTTTATTGCAGCCTACTTGCCTTTTCAATGCAATGGACAGCAAAAGAATTTGTTGAAAGCTGATCTTCAAATTCTGACTCGCAACAAATCAAAATTCTTCGTAATTGGTGACTTCAATGCCAAACACCGTTCATGGAATAATGCTCAAAGCAATTCCAATGGTAAAATTTTATTTGAAGATTGTTCTGCGGGATATTATACTATTCAATATCCCAATGGACCAACTTGTTTTTCTTCCAGTCGAAATCCTTCTACAATTGATTTAGTTTTAACGGATTCAAGTCAGCTGTGTGGCCAATTGGTAACTCATGCTGACTTTGACTCTGATCACCTTCCTGTGACATTTGAAATCTCACAAGAAGCCATTTATAATCCAATCAGCTCTACTTTTAATTATCATAGAGCTGATTGGGATTCTATATAAAACGTATATCGATAGGAATTTTGATGTTGATATTCCTCTCGATACCAAAAGTGATATTGATAATGCTCTCGTATCTTTGACAAATTTAATTGTCGAAGCCAGAGGCATTACAATTCCGAAATGTGAAGTTAAATTCAACTCCATTATTATTGACGACGATCTTCAGCTACTGATCCGTCTTAAAAATGTGAGAAGAAGGCAATACCAAAGAACTCGCGATCCCGCGTTGAAAGTTATTTGGCGAGATTTGCAAAATGAAATTATAAAACGTTCCGCTATTCTGAGAAATACCAATTTTGAGAATAATGTTTCAAAGTAGGATCTCAGTTTGAAACCCTTTTGGAAATAAACGAAAATTCTTAAAAAACCTCAAAAGCCAATTCCAGTGCGTAAAGAGGAGAATAAAATTTTATTAACAAATGGCGAAAAGGCTCAAAAACTTGCTCAGCAGTTCGAGAGTGCCCATAATTTTAGTCTAGGTCTCACTAGTCCAATTGAGGATCAGGTTATACGGAGCTTCGAAGACATTCTCAATCAAGATAATGTTTTTGATCCTTCGTTGGGAACTAATTTGGATGAAGTAAGATCTATTACTAGAAAATTTAAAAATATGAAAGCCCCGGGTGATGATGGTATTTTCTACATACTTATCAAAAAACTTCCTGAGAGCTCTTTATCCTTTTTGGTTAATTTATTTAACAAATGTTTTCAATTGGCATACTTCCCAGATAAATGGAAAAACGCCAAAGTTGTTCCAATTTTGAAGCCGGACAAAAATCCAGCTGAGGCTTCTAGTTATCGCCCAATCAGTTTGCTTTCTTCAATAAGCAAACTGTTTGAAAAGATTATTTTAAATAGAATGATGGTTCATATTAATGACAATTCTATTTTTGCTGATGAGCAATTTGGTTTTCGCCATGGGCATTCAACCACTCATCAGTTATTAAGAGTTACGAACTTAATTCAGCTCAACAAATCTGAAGGATATTCGACTGGAGTTGCTGTTCTTGATAGAGAAAGCATTTGACAGTGTTTGGCATGAAGGTTTGATTGTAAAATTGATGAATTTTAATTTTCCTCTGTACATCATTAAACTGATCCAAAATTATTTATCAAATCGCTCGCTGCAGGTAAACTATCAGAATACTAAATCTGATAGATTACCTGTAAGAACTAATGTCCCCAAGGCAGCATACTGGGGCCCATTTTGTATAACATTTTTACTTCTGACTTACCTGATTTACCACCCGGGTTGCAAAAATCTTTGTTTGCAGATGACACGGGCCTTTCAGCCTAAGGGCGAAGCCTTCGTGTCATAGTAGATTGCAAAAAAGTTTGGATATTTTCTCCACTTACTTGCAAAAATGGAAAATTTCCCCGAATGCTTCCAAAACTCAGCTTATAATTTTCCCACATAAGCCGAGAGCTTCTTATTTGAAACCTTCTAGCAGACATATTGTCACTATGAATGGGGTTCCAATTAATTGGTCTAGCGAAGCTAAATATTTAGGACTTCTGCTAGATCAAAAATTAACTTTAAAAATCACATTGAAGGCCTTCAAGCCAAATGTAACAAATATATTAAGTGCCTATATCCACTTATAAACAGTAAATCCAAACTTTGTCTTAAGAACAAACTTTGGATTTACAAACAAATTTTAGACCTGCCAGGTTGTATGCTGTGCCAATATGGACTAGTTGCTGCAATACCAGAAAGAAGGCACTCCAGAGGACTCAAAATAAAATTCTGAAAATGATTCTGAAGTTGCCTCCGTGGTATAGTACCAATGAACTTCATAGAATTTCTAATATTGAGACTTTGCAACAAATGTCCAACAAAATAATTTCAATTTTAGACAAAAATCGTTGCAATCTTCTATTGCAACGATTAACTCCTTGTACCCTTAGTTTTAAATAGGTTAAGTTTAGTTTAAGTTGAAAACATTGTAATTCCTACATGGTTCAATTCAACCAGAGGAAAAATTTTAACTGCCAGAGGCAATTGAAATGTATTAATAATAACTAAAAGCGTAACATAGCAAATAAGGATGATAGTGTTAAGAAAACACGGAACACCTAGTCTAAGAGGAATGCATGTATTAGATAATTAGCAAATAAAATTAGTTAAAAAAAAAAAAAAAAAAAAATAAAAGTGACGAGCGTTAATCATTCGACTTGAGTCGTTTTCCAGTGTGCTATCGAGTATCCATAATGCCAAAATATCTCGCTATTCTTGTACCTCCTCGAACGATAATTCGTTTTCGAAATCGAATCGAAAGTCGTAATGCCAAACATGCTCGATTCGATAGAATTTCGTTCGAATCGATATGCGCAATGCCACTCTAGGTAATTAATAAAATGGACTGGTAGGTTCTTAATTTAACAGAATAATATAACAGAATCTAGGCATTAATTACATACAGGTAAAAATCATTTTTCATCTTGCTAACCGCAATTGCAACCAGTTCATTACTTACTATTGGAAACATTACCTTTACACTAAAAGTTTAATGGCGAACATATAGGTAAGATTTTACTCTCTCAGTGAATCGAATCCCTTCTAACTATGGAAAAATGACACGTCATTTTCTCGCTTCGCAACTTTAACCATCAATGTAATGCACATACATATATTGAATTTAGTAAAATATCACGATGATCAAACCTGGGTGTGGGTGGCACATTGATTGTTGCCAGTTATTTTGAGCTGCTTATCGAACATAATGAACACTGTCGGGAAAAAATGTGTTTTTTTGCGACGTTTTGATTTTTAATCACTAATCGTTCTTATTTCAATCTAGAAAAGAAATGCAATTCTTATTATTATTATTATCGTCTTTATTTAAGAGGTTTTCAGCCCTTGGCTGGCTCACTTCTGGTGAAATGCAATTCTGAAGTGTTCATCGAAAGTGAGTAAAAGATTTTAACGATTCACACAACGAAAAGGGTTCTCAAAAAATGGGAGTCGTTCAAAATTTAAACGTTAACAGTTTTATATTTTGCTGAAATCTTACTGTCAACAACACTGGCAATCACATCAATCAAAACGCAAGTAATTGTGTGAAAAAAAACTCCAATGATCCAATCGATGCGATGCGTGCGCGTTGGCTGAAACGGTTCAATGGATAAAGTTCATATTCCACGTAATGCTCATATTTTACGACTTGGGCTTTGAGTTTCCTTAGCGTCGTCGTCGTCCAATTCTGCCCGGATGAGGACGGCGAGAAGCTTTTAGCTTTGTTACAGAATTCATGGAAATGAACACGCAAAATCATCGGAACCGTTTCGTTCCATCGCAACGGTACGGGGGCGCAGCGACGAAAATATCCACGTCTAAACGATGACTTAGTGAGTTTCGATGCTTAATTTGCCATAATTGCTTTTGTGAGCTTGTGTTATTTTATGTGTCTTGGACGGTCTTTCGACAATCAAGGTACATATACGTTCTTTGAAAGCTATGGTTATATGTAATGGAACAGAGAGATGTGTCTGGAGCTGGATATGATTAAGTTTTTTTTTTCATTTTGCTTAGCAGAATGTCGATAAATGTACATGTCTCATCCTCATATTGAGTCACAATCAGAAGGATCTTCTCCTTCTAGGCTTTATGCAACTTTATTGATAATGATAGTTAGATTATAGACGAATTTCAAACAAATGTTTTAGATACCAATCAAATGCGCCAATTTGTATTGTGTGTGAAATGATATTCGATGGTCAGAGAAGTCAAGAAAATATAGATCAGAGAGTTCCCCTCGACCGGCTAAGAATTGTACCTTCCACCTTAGCCGTGGTAATGTCGTGCCTTTCCCGATTAGGCTATCTGAGACCTCAAAGTTCAAGGAAGCTTAAATATGCATATATTCAATACAAACGCTCCTGACAGATGATTCTTCATTCATCAGATTAAAAAAAACCGATATCCAGATAAATTTATTTCACGAAGTCGACCTGTATATGCAAAACAGACTGAAAGGAGAAATAGACAAAAAATAAAGGAATATGGATTTAAAAGAAAAAAAAAATAGGTAGAAGAGAAGAAGGATTAACTATTAAAAGAAATAAAAAATAGTGAATTGGATGTAAGAAATAAAAATTCATAAGTGAGTAATCGAAAATAAAAACTCCGAAGGGCAAACGATCAGAAATTAGGCCTAGGCAAGGTACGACGTGTAAGGAAGAAGCACATAGCCAATAAATGAGAAATAAAACAGTCTGGGCCAAACGACTTGTGGCTAATCGGTCAACGGGCAATTTATATTCATTCGTTTGAACGGCAATCGATCTAATTTCCTACTATCCTAGATGAGAGGAATTTTTGGCTTCTACGACTGGCTTATCATTGTTGATATTCAACTGTGGAAATGCTTATTAAGATACAAAGATCCGCCGAAATAAGTAGACAAGTATAATTTTTCTTGAATAAAACTTTGCGCTCAGAAATTCCGTGCGCATAACCAAACTTTTGAAGAAAAAACTACAGTTCCTTTTAAAAGTGCTGATGGAGTCTTTCAAACTCAAACATCGTTAAATTTTATCCGTAAAGAATCTTAAAGAATCATCGTTTCTTTTTCGTCTCGTTGCACCGCCAGACAGCGAGGCGTTCTACACGGCTTATCACAATCAGCCGCCAGCTACTATCCGGCTTCTGTATGCTAGAGCTTTCCTCCATGTGCCTCGGACAGCCAGGGAAATCTATGTCGACACACCTGTTTTTTCATAGTCGATTATGCATGCAGTTGTTGCTACTGGCTGCACATAGCTCTCTTCCCTGTTTACCGTTTTTCCGGTCTCGGTTCTCGTTTTTCGTTTCATCAGAAAACAGATTCATGCAGTCGTCCGCTATATGGTGCTCATTAGACCTGTTCAGATCGAAGAAAATGACATGGAAGTATGTGGATATTTGGTATGTAAATTTACTGTTTCAGTTGATTATATCGGTAATTACATTAATGAACAAAATAGGGAAGCCAATCGTAATAGGTGTCAACGCTTCTTTCCAGCTCCTCCATAGTATAATCCGAACAGGAGATATCAGATTGTGCGTACAGAAACTAGTTGCTACTTTCGTACTCGGCAATGTGTGTACAAGAAATTGCACTCAATAACCATTCGAAATAGATTTAAACAATTCTTCTGAAATTCACAGGAAAATTCTATCGAATTGTCAATGTAATTTGTAATTTTCCGGCTTTTTATGGAAAAACATTCCATGAGGGAATTCTTTCGCATTTTCTCGGGAAGTTTTTTTTTCCAAATTTCTACGAGAAACTCTTCAGAATTTCCACAAACAAATCCGCGGAAAAATTTACCGAATTTCCTCAATAAAAAAACCAATGGAAATTCTTCTGACTTGTCAATTCATTCAAATTTTCACGTAATTTCCTTCAGTAGAATTTTCTCAGTGAATTCGTTCTAATTTGCTTTGGAAAATCTTCCGAAATTCCTAAGAAAATCTTCCTAATCTACTTGAAAAATTCTTTCGAATATCCCTGAGAAATTCTGCTGAAATTTTCCTTCGAACTTCCTTTGGAAATTCTTCCGAATTCTTTGGAAAATTATTCCGAATTTTCTTTGGGAAATTTTTTAGAACTTTCTTGTGGGTTCTTTCCGAATTTCCATGAATTTGTTCCGAGTTTCCTTTGAAAATTGTTCCGAATTTTCTTGTCAATATCTGTAAAAAAGAATATCCAAAAGACTCGGAAAAAATTTCCAATGATTT